>NC_139604.1:41573763-42173763 GCF_964270895.1 Podarcis filfolensis
TTCTCTCTCCCCGCCCTCGCCTCTTCTTGGCTAGGCGTCTTCCGCTGTAGTTTCAGTCTCTCAACTCCGGCGAGGCTGGAGGGAGCTCTCGCAGGGAGGACGAGAGGGAGCCGGGGCTCGGGCGGGCGATGCGGGCTGAGGCGTCGCCTGCTGCCCCCGGAGCTCCTCTCCGCAGCGGCTGCAGCAGTCGCACCAGTCCGACGAGGCAGAGGTGCGCGGCTCTCCCGGCGTCGCCCGGCTGCTGCTGAGAGCTGCCGTGCCTTGGCCAGCGTCTCCTACCGCCGCCGCCAGCCCCTCCGACGGCTCCAAGAGGATGTGGCTCCTCGCCGTGGCGACAACTTTCTGGGGATTGTTGCTGGCGCCAGGTAAGAGGGGACGCCCGCCGTAGCCGACCCCCAACCCCCGCCCCGCCGACTCGAATCGGTGCCTGCCCGGTGCCAAGGACTCCTCGGCGACACTCTGCAAAGTTCGCGCCTGCCATTCAACAGCTGCTGCTGCTGGCACCAACTCTGCAGCTCCCGCCCCAGCCAGCCAAGAAGCCGGCGGCGGCGGCTGCTCCTTTTGCTACCGGTCTCGCCGGCAGCTCTGCCTGCCAGCTTGAGCCACCGCCGGACCCTGGCTCCTCTGTGTGCCTCTCCCGAGCAATGCGCGGGGTCACGCAGCCCACCCGTGGTCATCGCCGCCTCTGGAACCCGTCCGCTTCCAGATGTCTTGCTCACAGCGGCAAGGAAAGCTTGCTTGCCCATCCCTGCTGCGCTTGTTTCTGGAAGAGAAACTCGGCTTTCCAAGGAGAACTCGCTTGGGATCTGTCTGGGAGCAGTCCACTTGCGCTGCCTAAGGGACGCTGCCGAGGCGAGCTTCCCAGACAAGCCCTGGGAACTTCCGCGGGCAGATCGCAGCAAGCTGTAGAGCAGCAGCCCCCGCCCCATCGCTCCCACGAGTCTCCTTCCCCCTATTTCCCCGGGGGGGGGGGTGACGATTCACACTGGCAAGCGGTTGCCCGGGAAGCCCTTCGCTTAGTAGCCAACTAGCAACCCTCGGAACAGAGGATTCTTCTCGGTCTGTGCGTCACGGTTACCCTCCCAACCCCCGTGTTCCTTGCAGAGCCCTTTGGTGGGGAGTGTAGTTAGTAGTTTCCCTGCAAACTACCTTAAGGAGCAACAACGCAAGGGCTGCCCGTCAGGAGCCAGCAGGCACCTGTTTAAGTAAAACAGCCCAGATACCTACTGCCTGGCCCCACGAGTTGAATGGAGAGGAAACTCGGCTGAGTAATGGCAACTATTCGGGCGTCCTTGGGCAGCTAAATGACTAGCTGAGCTTGATTTTCCGCTGTGACCGCACTGAAGCCAGTTCCCTGCGTGCTAGCCCGATCAAACCGCTCCTTCCAATGATCGCACTATTTTATTTTAAGGAGACATTGCTAAAAGCACCGCTTCCCTCCCAAGTGCCCTCGACTGTCAATGGGTGTGGGGCGGCGTTGGCTATCCCGTCCGGATCTTTCCGTAGCACCCAAATCCTCCAGGAGCGCTGGGAGATCTAGGATGGATGCCCTTGCTCAGGCGGAACTCTAGCAGACAGTAAATATGGGGAAACTCCCCCGGCCCTCGCCTTAAACTTCCAGAAGAACCCTCGTTTGCATGATAAAAGAGGAAGCTAAGGATGCTTTGCAGCTGTAATTGTGCATGGCAAAATAGTAATTAAATCATTGCAATTAATTAGTAGCTAAGTAAACCCTTTGGCACAGAAAAGCTCTGGAGCACATCTATTAGGAGGTTTACTTTTTCGGTCATTTGCTTGCTTTTTAAAAGCCTAGTGCTTAAAAAAAACACAACCCTACACCAAACCTTTTAAGAAGGAAAAGCAGAGAGGACAAGATGGTGAGCAAAACAGATCAATTTTGCTACTGCTCATTATTGTTCATTCTGCCCCCTGCTGGATACAGTTTAGGTTGATGAAGCCAAAAGGGTTTGAAAACTTGGAAGCAAACTGATAGAGTTTTGCCCATGTTTAAAGGTCTGATGTGGAATGAAGTTGGCAGATTTTTAAAGGTTACTATATCCTTAAACCATGGTGTTAGCTAAACGGACAACGGTTATAACCAAATAGAGAATGAATGAATGAGTGTGTGTGTATGAGAGAAATTAAATAAAAGGAAACTTAATATACAGCACAATCCTAAGCATGACTGCTCAAAAGTAAGTGCTACTGAATCAGTGGGACTTGCTTGCTTACTGCAAGTCTTTATGCTTATGAAATAAGTCCTATTAAGTTCAATGGGGCTTATTCCTATAGAAATAAATGCAGAATTTCTGCATTAAAAATTATTCTTAGCACATGCTAAATAATGTTTCTTTCTATTCTAGGATTTGCTTTGCAAATACAGTGCTATCAGTGTGAGGAATTTCAGCTAAATAATGATTGCTCGTCCCCAGAGTTCATAGTGAATTGCACTGTGAATGTCCAAGATATGTGTCAAAAGGAAGTCATGGAACAAAGTACAGGTAGGGTAAACTATATCAGTTCTGTCTCATTAAGTCTCTTCCCTTTTCATTTTATTTCCTGTCTAACTCAACTCAATAGGTAATTCAAATGCATGTTTATAACGCCTTTATTTTGATTTGAATCGTTAACCGTGCCATTCATTTATTCTGCTGTATGTCACAGGGTTCATCCTTCCACTTTACATTGAAAATGCTGAAGCTTACTTAAAATAAGTTATCAAAACTACAATAAAACAACACTTGAAGCCTCAGACCTCTTTAGAATACTCGGGAATTAATAACAAGTTCATTTAATCTCATTACAGTTAATTACACGGGCCTTCTCCCATCAGTTGGAGGGAAGTGTATTGAATTAGTAGCTGCCGTTATTTACTCTAGCAAGTCACATACCCAGTGGTTGATCTTTAGGGAGAGCGGATGTGGTGAACTGAGCTTTTGGCCATTAAATATAATGGAATTGCATAGGATGGGCTGAAGGTTAGGAAGCTCTGCTTTGGTCTTGGGAATAAGGGTCCTAGATCATTTATTTCCCATGTGGAATTTCACATGCTTTGCAAAAGTAGCTGACTGTTGGCTGACAATGTTGATGACATAAATTGTTCTTCTGTGTACCAAACCATGCAGCATGGAAGGATTATTTTTTTTTTTAAGCAGCATAGATCACGTGATCCACGAAACTCCCATTGCTGAGTTAATGCTGGTTGCTATCAAACAGGTTTTGGATTTACAATTGTACCTAGGGGGGAAAAGGTCTTTGGCATCTATGGGAAAGCCCATGTAAAACCACTGATTCTAACCCTTCCTGAAATCATATCTGGCTTTGAAGATGCAGAGAATATTGTGTATCATTGAAGATTATCATCCATCTTGGGAGGAGTAGAATATATTTGCTAAGGAGATCAACAAGTTATGCCTGTTGAACTAGGAATGCTTCAGTACCCATGTCAATAACACAGGGACCTATCTGATAATGGAAGACATAAATATATAATTACAATATATTTGGTTTGTTAATCATAAAAATAACAACAGCAACAAACCAATGGTTGTTTAGTAAATTGGGCCTTTTTTGTGGTAAATGAAACAAGTGCCACAATAACCATTATTGGTGACCAGCGTTTTGTAATTTGTTTCCTCTTTGAAACCTGAATGGAAAATGAATGGGTGAGAATTGTCAGTTCAGTACATTGCTACTCCAGGTAGAAATCCTGTAAACAAAAGCACTAATCTTCTAAATGCACTGTTAATGATCTGTGTAGTTGTAAAGAATTGGACAGTGGTGGTGGGAAAAGATCTGTCTCTGCTCTCTGAAAGTGCAACAAAAATATACCCCCAAGTTCAACACGTAAACATTTGAATGCACAACGCAAAGCAAACATTTCCTCTTAATCCTTATACTACCTGGAAACCCTCCTGCTAGAGAGAAATTTAACATCATTATGATGCTCTTTAAAAATTAAAAGCAATTTTGGAAAGGTATCTGAAATACAATTTTAAAGACTCTCACAATAACACAAAGCAGAACATTCATATTTTTGTAAAAATATAGAGAGACTTCAGTGGATTGAATGGGAATGGGGGCTGAAAGGCCATTAAAAAACATCCCAGCGGAAATATTAAAGTGTTTTCCTTAGTTGTGCTTTTTGAGCATTGCTTCTTCTGGCCATAATATTTTTATTTCAACTTGCAATTTAAAACTTTTAATAGCCTCCCAGAAACCATTTTGGTAATCTTTTAAGCTGAAGGTTAGCGAGGCAGAAAAATCTGTGCTAGCAGTAGGCCTTTATCTGGGAATGGCTTGCTTAAACCTTTGGGATGCCTAGATTTTTAAAGTGATAAATTTGTTGGAGTTTTTAAAAAATCAGATTTACTACTGGATTTTGAAACTGATTGATAAAGCTACCATGACTATGTTAAGTTCAAAGTAAGAACCGTTCTAATTGGATCTTAAAACATTTAGAGTGACATAAATATGCTTTCCCCACTGGAGAGAAATTGATTTGTAATGGCTTCAGTAAGAGAGAGGCATTTTAAACGATATTTTTTCTTTGAATTACTCAACCTATGAATCTTGTATCAAGTTGTAACAATAGTACCCGACTTAACAGCAGAACTTTCCCTATGCATATCAAGCAGCAGTACATATACTATCTTACTGGTCTGCTTAATTTCATACGTAAATATATTTGTAACTTTGATCAGGAGTTTCCATGATTGATGACATTTCTATATATTCTTACCTATATCAAAGACATCCCAGTCTGCAGTTAACCCAATAGGCAAGGGCAACAACACTTTGATTTTTAAATCAGTTTTGTCCCATTGCAATCAATGGGGTCAAGGTTGTGATACTGAGCACTCTTGCAAGAAAATTTCATTCACGCTAGTAAGACTTAGCTCCATATATGTGCTTAGGATCAGGTTATGAGTAGCTAAATCCAAGAGATGGTAGGTTACAGGGTACTGTGAAACAATTCAGGGCTCAAATAATTACCTCTAGTGTGATTGTGTTCAACTAGATTTTTTGTTTGCTTACAGATACTTAAAAATGTGTACAAAAAAATTTGCCACATTCCTATGCTTTAGCACATGTCTAGCTCAACATTTAAAATACCATTTCCCAATGCTGCTTACTTTTACACTTGTTCAGCACTGAAGAGATTTCTTATTCAAAGAGAGCCACTCAGTTTGAATTTTTAACCCAATATATAAAATAAATAAAATTGCAATCTTGCAATTACAGGTTCTCCTTTTGACTGCTTGGGCTAAAATCAAATTAGTATAGATTTAATAGTTGTTTTCTTTAGTAAGATATGCATTTCTCTCAGTGCGCATGATAAAGGTTTCTGTAAATCTTACTTCAAAGTGAAATGCAACATATTTTGTTCTTTTTTTTAAGGCAATGTTGTATTTTAAATTGTTGCAACCATCCTAGGACCTTATGGTTAAGGGCAGGCATCATCATCATCATCATCATCATCATAATTTAATTGAAACCATGTTAATGGTCCAAATCAGTAAGCCAATGGATCCACACACTTGAACATGCATTTAGCTATTTTCCTGTTTTGCAATATATAGGATCACTTATTTACATACAGTTATATATATTATCTACATGTTAATGGTGGCAATGTGACACAAATGTTTGTTCGTATTCATTAAATGGAACGATGACACTTACGCAGGTCAATTTCGGTACTGAATTCTTTTGTTTGTTACACAGTACCCAGGCACCAGAGTCTCCCTTTTATCTTAATCCAGATAAAATAAGGAAACCTGTGACTTCTCAGATGATGTTGGACTGCCAACTGCCATCAGCTCCAGCCAACATGACCAATGATCCAGGATGATGGGACTTGTAGTCCAACAATATCTGGAGGGCCACAGATTTCCCACTTGTGATCAAAAACGTAAGAATGGCCTTTTTAGATTGGCCACTCTGTACATTAGATGGATGTTGGTCCAATGTGATGTTTTTGGAAAGTCAAACTGAACGACCCCCCCCCCCCCGTTCTTAGTTCTATTATCTGGGGCTCAGAACAGGCATACTGCTGTGATTTTAGGTATTGTAGCTAACAGTCCTGTATAGAACTATTCTCCATTAACGTGTGTGTATGTGTGTGTGTGAGAGAGACTCTTCAAAACCAGTGATTACAACCACATCTTGTGATAGTGAATCCCATGCATTAATTATGAACTGTGTGAACCACTACAAATTATAGCCTAGTATCGAAGCAATGCTTTGGGTTTTTTTTTAATGCTATGCCCAGTTGTTCAGTTTTGCAAATCTCTCTCATACCATCCTCCAATCTTAGTATGCCTCCCCCCCCCCCCCCCGCAATAAGTTCTAGGCTCTTCAGTCTTGTCTTACAGGAAGGTCTTAAAACAGTAGTCCAAAAAGCTGCATTAATTTTCTTCAACTTGTCTTTTTAACGACAGTGCAACCAAAACCAAAACGCCAATGTTATATGGGCAGAATTATCTGTGTGTAGTGGGCTTTCCCAATTCCCCCTCCCCCTCCATTGCAGTCTCACAGGCCCATGATAAGTTTCGCCTGTGGATCAGACAATCCTTAGGAAAGGCGTGGGAGATGGTTCAGAGGCTGCAGCTGGAGACAGAAATGCTGTCAGATGGAAGCAGCTTGTTTATGCAAACTGTCTCACACTAACTTTTAATGATTCAGCATGTTGTTGAAGCCCATGCACCACATACCAGGTTTTCTTCCCTGAAGGATGCAGGGGGCTACAGAGAAGAAGGGTCAGGAAAACCCTCTTGTGCAAACAGATTTCCACACACATAATGTTGACTACACTAAATGTGTACGCACCAAATGGTTTATATAACAACATCCTAAGACCTGCTGCATTATTTTCAGTTCCTTTTGTAATTATGAAGTAGTTTGGCTTTTCACCATCTTGACACCTTTTAGGATATTTGAGTAAGAGGAAGATATCGGCATATTTGACTTGGATTCAAATCTTAGCCTGTAGGACACGCCCCCCCAGGCAATTTTAGATCTCCCGGTGCCATTTCTTCATTTGGAAACAGAATTGTTGTGGCTCAGCTCACATAGTTAACTAATAAAGAATGATAAACCAATTTATAATTAAGTGCCATGTAAATGAATTAGAATGTACTTCATTGAACATGATTATTGGTCAAGACAGACCCATTTGTAAGTTATACAAGCTAACATGCAAACCTTTACTAGAGTAGTTTCTAGCAGTACCCAAAGCAGAATCAGTCTGTAGAAAAAACATATGACTGACAGAGAAATTTCAGAAAATCCAAATTTAAAAACAGAGTAATAGCTTTGATTGTAGATTTAGTGTGGATACTAAGCAACCCATAAAATAATCGCATCAGGCTTACTAGGTAGACATTTCTACAAACAATGCAACATACTTTCATTGCCTAATTAAAGAGAACAAAATGGTTGTACAACTAGTGGATTTTCACTAGCGAAAAGCACTTCTGTGAAGTGAGACACCTTGTTTTTGTTGATTCCACCTACAAACTGTCCCATGCAATGCTGCTCTTCACAGCTGTGGAACACTTTGGAATAGTATGGGATAAGGAGTGTGATGGGCTGCAGTAGATGTGTGGAGGAAATTGGTAAAAATGGGATACTCTTCCTCACGTAAGTGGCAGTGCTTTCTGCTTAGCAGTTCAAAGCCAGCTGTTGGACACAACCTTAAGTTTTCAGAGATAGTGGAGGATGAAGGAGTTTAGATTATACATGTAGAGAGGTAAATGGGTTGACTGAGTGTAAATACATGTTATGGATTATATTCTGGTTGATACTTTGCATGTGTGAAACCTCAGACTGATGTGTGTAGGAAACCAGCAGAACAGAGAGGAAGGCCAAGTAGTGTCAAGTAGCGTTGGCAGTGAATGCCAAAATAAATTCTAAATTGTAAGAGAGGCACAGGATACCTAGTACGTTTAAAATGGAGGGACACAGCCAAATCATGGACAATAATGTGAGTATAAGGGTATTCTGTTGCTGAATGAGCTAAATGAAATAACACAGAAATCCTCTTCCAGATCTATAGTCTGATTCTCACACCAGCTGCACCCGTGAGATATATATCATTTGTCTCCTGCCTGCTTTCTTATCATACAACTCAAGGCAGCATCCCCCAAGGGGATCACCCATCCAGGTAATGACCATACCTAGCTGGTGCAGCAAGGTGGCTGTATGAAGTGTCTTTAGACTGTACTCTGAGAACGATGTAAAGCAGGCATCCCGAACCTGTGGCCCTCCAGATGTTTTGGTCTACAACTCCCATGATCCCTAGCTAACAGGACCAGTGGTCAGGGATGATGGGAATTGTAGTCTAAAACATCTGGCGGGCCGAAGGTTGGGAAGCCTGATGTAAAGCATGCCAATGCACCATCACAAGGTAAGAACAGTTATATGGATGGCATATAAATAATAAAATTATTAGTGGTGCTGTTGCAAACTGAGGCTGAACTATTTGATATCACCAGTTTCTTTTTAAGGACTAATGCCCTCTTTGCTTTGAGACCAGGAAGCTATTAGTGGAGAAGACCATAAAACAAGAACATCTTACCAGGAATCTAGCTTGTACAGTCATTCCCAATTTCACCAGGAACACATACTTGCACAAGTTGAATTCTAACTAGGTATATTTTGAAGTGATTCCATTGAACTCAACGGGAATTGGTTCCAAGTGAGTTTAGAGTTGTGTATTTTAATGACATTTTAATAAAACTTTGCTAGCTGACAATGATATTTTCAAAATGTGAGAACTTGCCTTCGAAGCTGCTTAGATTTCAAGGCAAATTTAATAACTTCAGTCACACAAGCATGTACTGTTACATGTAAGGTAAGGAGGGCTCAAGTCTGGGCATAAGGGAAACCTTTGTATGCTGCTTTGAATAAGAAATAAGTGAACTAATGATAAATCAAATATAAATACACCACATGCTACCATACAAGTACAAGGAAGTTCTCTCTGTTACTGAAATGCATGATCAGAATAGCAAAAGGGTGCAAGAATTCAGATGTAGGCTACAATTCTATATACACTTTCCTGGAGGTTAGTGCCATTGAATTGAGTAGGACTTACTTATAAGTAAGCATGCCTGAAAAAATGCTGTCAATGCAATTTCAAGAAACGCAGTGCAAACTAGCTTTTGTAATTGTGACAAATATTTGTTGCTAACTAAGGAAAGTATTCAGCAACAAAGCTGGTGGTAGTTAGTGATTGCCATCAATATACAGTATTTTGCTTCATCCCAGCATGGAGTGCAAAGCATATCCCATGGAGAGTACTTTGGGAGCTTGGTTCTTGATATTAGTTGTCTAAATTCAATTTCCCCATCATGGCAAATGAATATGGAGAAAGAAATTGAGAGTAGGAAGGAAGAAAAAGGGGATTAGGTGCCTATCCAACTAGGTAATTAGATATATATATATATATATATATATATATATATGGTTTCTGAACTTTTACTGTTATGTGGCTTTTAAGCACATATTTCCCATTGTTTCTACTCCATTCTTCTGGTATAAGCTGTGTTACATCATTTGTAAGAGAACCTGAAAAATAGTGGTATGGGCTTGGGCTTAAATACTTTTTTAAAAAAGGAAATAATAAAGTGAAAAACTAGAAGCCAAAATGTCAAACTGTCCAGAGAGCTGAATTTCTACTGCAACTGAATTTACCAGCAACATGATTCCCTTAAATGAAATGTTTGGGATTTTAAAAATACATTTGTTCAGTTTACAGTGGCATTTTCCTGTGCATGCAAGGTTGTATAAAATGCTGCAGTGCAATTAAAGCAATTACTGTAATTGTGCACTTCAGCTAGTATGTTAGGAAACTGGGTACAGTGCAGATTAATAAACGCTGTTTTTAAAGCTCTGCAAAACAAGTTATTTTCGTACTAATTATCAGAAACCAAGAGAAAAACTAATTTTGAAAAAGTTCCCCTTAATTATTTAACTCATTGATCTGGTGCATGTGTAATTCAACGGCTGTCGCATTCAGTTTTGCCTTGCTATGACCATGATGAGCAAATATATATATCTAGTGAAGCTTTTACTACAGTACAGCTGCAGTACAAAACAATCAGTTGCTGAGTTTTTGTTTTTCACCCACCTGTCAAAAGGTAGAGGAACCTCTCCCAGGAAAAGGTGACATACTAGTTGCATCTCTTAAAGGTGCACATTCCCCCCCTTACTTAAGAAAGGCTGAAAAATTGTATATTACTCACATTTACATATTGACAACATTTTAAAAACTGAAAAATTTCAACATATGTGAGAACCTTCCAGTCATTAATATTCAGAGCTAATTGCTTTATCTTTGGTATCCCATGAAAGGCAGCATGGTCTGTAACTTGGCTGTTCGTTCTCCACATTTTTAAAAGATTCAATCCTGTTTAGAACACATTGCTCATAAGAGGTCAATGGAGAAAGTAAAATAACACTCCATTAATGTACAGTGGGGTGGCTAACATTTTTTTTGGCCCAAGGACTTAATTCAGCCAATCCTTGGGGGAAGTGGCTCTCCCACAACCTCATTTATTTGTACACAATGGCACACAGTTTTCCCCTCCTGAGTAGATCAGTCGCAGGTTGGCTCCTGCCAAATCACACCTTTCGACTGTGGCTCAGAGTGGCTAGGAGCCTGTTCATGTGCTCCCCCAGCTTCTCCTCAACTTTTCTGGGGGCCAGACCAGGCCCCCGCAGACACTTCTGGGCACCTCTGGTTGGCGCTATTAGAAGGGGCTTGTGGGGGGGGGGGAGATGGACAGCGATTGCCAAGAGCCTGAGGGGGAGCGTCAATATATCTTCTTGCCAAGGGCACAAGGGCGCCTAAGTACGCCTCTGATCAGTTGAGAAAGGTTTGTTTTTCTGCCCTGCTCATCAAATGATTGACATGATGATTTTAGAGATGGTTCTTTGTATCCACATCTTTGTGTCCACCTACTTCAGTGCTGTGTCTACTTCAGTGGTTTTTCTTTTCACCATTGCCACCAAATCAATGAGTGGAGGATCAGAATAATTTCTCGGGAGGCCCTCACACTAATGTGCCTGAGCTGCACATTAACTTTTAAACTCTGTATTAAATACTGTGTGTGTAGATATTGTAAACCGCCCTGTGATCCTCGGATGAAGGGTGGCATGAAAATTAATATATAAAAATAAAATAGATGTAAATCTACCGGGGGGGGGGTTTACTTCCCAGGAGTCTGCACTGGTAAGAGGGCTTTTTTGCTTAGAAGCACAGTCCTCTCCTTAATACAGTCCTTTTAAAAATAATGGGGCATGCATTCCATATTACACAGTTTAAAATGCGTTTGGACAGGATACTCCATCGTACTGGAGTGGTAAGGCTTAACAAGAAAGGATGAGGAGATGTGCATCTCTTCCAATAAGTTATTAATGAAATAGGCTTCCCAGAGGGAGAAGCAGGGACATTTGCTGCCTTGGCTCCTGGACATCTTCACCAACTACAGTGGTACCTCGGGTTACAGACGCTTTAGGTTACAGATGCTTCAGGTTACAGACTCCGCTAACCCAGAAATAGTACCTCAGGTTAAGAACTTTACCTCAGGATGAGAACAGAAATGGCGCGGCGGCGGCAGCGGGAGGTCCCATTAGCTAAAGTGGTACCTCAGGTTAAGAACAGTTTCAGGTTAAGAACAGACCTCAAGAACAAATTAAGTTCTTAACCCAAGGTACCACTGTAGAGGCATTGCAGCCAGTTCCTTACTGTCAGTGTTTGTCTGGAATAACTTTATAGTTGCCCATATCTGAAGCACCCAGCTCCTTTCTGTTGATGATAAACAAGGCTGCATGCAATAAAAGAATTATGGTATATGTTATTAACTTTCACTATATGCTATAAATTCAGAGCTTCAGATATATTACCATTCAGGAAGTGTTTTCAGATGCTAAAGCTGTAGGGCATGTTCTCTTATTAATAAATTGCTTCCAATCTTACGGTTGCCTGTAACACTACAAAGGAAGCAGGAGATGAACTAAATTAAGTGCATTAGATAAGGTGAAACCATGGAGAGCTTATAAGAAATTGCTTTTTTTTTTAGTACTTTTAAACACAGTAAAGCAGTGATGGAGCTAGAAGTTGACTTGAAGTAGTTTATGATTTGGAAAAAACATGAAAAGAATAAAAATGCAAAAAATTGATGGATTATTTTAAAAGGAAGTTGCAATTTCTGGTTGAGCGACTTTAATTTCTCACAATGATATGGACAATAGCTTTTTATGTTTTTCCATTTCTTGGACTTGTTCTGAGGGGATATACAATGATCAGATATGGTGCCCACAGGCTGCTATCTTAGCAGTTCAGTTCTAAGCTTCCAGACTACTAGAGTGTGGTTTAAATTTCACATATAAATGAATAAATTCCAGAACAATTTGCAGTGACCTACCCAGATCTATGCACTACACTCCCCTTCCCTTCTAAAAGTTTATTATAATGACAAGTGGATTTAATGTCAGCAATCCTTTACATTTTATTGGTACGATCTCTGAGCAAGCATCTGAGTACTCTTATCCACTGCTAAACCCAAAACACCAAAGGGCTAGAAATTTTATAGTACTATTACTGCTAATGATGCTGTCAAAAAGAACTGAAAGCACTTCAAACAATCAGCGGTAGGGTGCTGTTTGCAGACAAAACAATGATATAAGGAAGCTGTCTCATAAAACTATGGTGGCTGTAGATGTCAATGTCATATTCTCAGTCTTGATGCTCATTTTGTTATGGGCTCACATAGCCTTTCCTACATAAAATCCATCTTTCCATTGTTGTTTTAACTTCAGTGTTGTTTTAAATATGCATATGTGCTTAGATTAACTGTAACAAGATTCTACACACACACACACACACACACACACACACACACACACCAATACCAATCACTGAGATTTGCAAATCTGGTGATGAGAGCAATCCTTGATAGTGCACTGATTTAGACGTAAAGGTACACCACAGTTAAAGAAAACCATGGAAGGGGAAAGGGGGAATAATCTGTGTAGCAGGGAGGTTAATTGAGTGCGTACCTGAATGGTATATTCCAAATTTCCTAAACGTTATTAGAAAATCAGGGTATGGATCCAAACTTCATTCACATATGGGATTGCACATTAAAATGGTTCTGTATACCATTTACAAGAAGGCTTAAGAACAACGGAGAAAAACAACATGCTTCAGTGACTCCACAGATAAAAAGAGCATGCCAATCCCCACACTGTCTCCAAAGCTGGATCTCATTATAAAGTAGAAATGCGGCAGTAGCCCAACCTACAACTGCATTAGGAATATCATGGATACAGCCATTTATCTGTGGCATTAATTGAGTTGTACACTATGAGCCATACATGTATCTGTAAGTCAGTGCCATATATGGTTTGCTTGAAAGTTTAGGAAGGAGATAGACAACATAGACTTTAGCTGATTTTTTTAAGACACTCCCCCCCCCCCCCGGCATACAAACCACCCCCATGTTGAGCTCTTCTTCCCTCCCACACAATGCAAATACTAAGCACCCTGTTCATCTTCCCAATTAACAAGCCTCCACCCCTTCCTGTTCTTCTGGCCATTCCACACACCCCACTTTAATCTTCAACCCAATTCCAATATCTCATTCCTTCCCCCTTTCCTGCAACTTTTATCTTTCTCACATGAGGCAGTTGATGAAGAGGGAGAAGTTCAGGACAGCCATTTTTCTTTTCTTTTCGGCATTCTGTTCTTCTTGCTTTGCTCAAACAATGGCATAAGTTTGAGTAAAGCAGAGGTGGAGGCACACTTAGATTAAAACAATGGTGAAAATTGAAGTAAAGCAAAGACAGAGAGATGCTGAAGGGTTGTGGGCTTTTTAAAAAACAACAAAGCAAAAACCAGTTTTAAGGTGGAATAGCAGAAAGAGGTGCAACACAGAAGCTAAGATTAAAAAAAATACTATTGGAGACTTTTAAAACTCCCTTCTTGCTGTATGAAAACATTGTCCCTTTCCCCCTGTGTCACCTCCTGCTCACTCAGATCTCTCCCATAGTTTCAAATGTTTTTCCCCTCTCAGTGTTGCGCCATCACTGCTTTATTTAAATCTCTACTGTTTAAAACCACCAATCTCCTCTGTCTCCTTCCATCTCTGCTTTATTCTGCTGTTGTTTTAAACCACCACCTTTTCATTTTCAGTGATCTCTCTTCTCGCTCCCATCACATGGGCTCTGCTGTTGCGCAACCTGCCATCTCTTTTATCCCCTGCTCCTGCTGACTTTATTCAAATCTAGTAGTGCGGCAAAAAAATAACACAACCCTCCATTGTGAGCTGTGTGGTGACAGCCTTACATTTTTTTTATGCCTATAGGAATACTGTATATGGGTGTGCAAGAGCATCTCGTGTAGAATATATATTCTACACAAGATGCTCTTGCACACCCATGTTAGCAGTGCTGAACACTATACAGTAAACTCGTGAAGACAAATATCTTAAAACACTCCTGTCCCACAGCAGCATCCTGGGGATTATTCACTGCTTACCCCTGACATTTTGGAGATGTGTACATTTTGTTTACTGCTTATGGTGTTAGGCAGTGCAATCATCAGTGTACACACAACAGGAATGCTTGCCACATAATCAGCCCTTGCATAAATCAGCCCTTAGAGGAATGTAGCATCTTATCTCATAAAAATTCCTCCTGCCAAAACAGATTATTTGACGGATTACTTCATTTGTGTACATAAGGAAAGCATGTTAAAGAGTTACTAGAAGCATCTCACTCTTAAAGCAGAATGGTAATAATTTAGTGAACCATTATACAAATTAAACAGTGTGCTGCTTTTTATACACAATGCTACCACATCACTCCGACTTCTAATACATTTTGAATTCCATTGTATAAAATATATGAAAACAGTGCTTCTTCTGGCTTGTCAACAATGATAGACAGGGATTCTTGTGAGAAATGCTATAGCAAAGGTTATGAGAATATATTTGTAAAAGGAGGACACATCACTTACTCTATTTTATGGTTGTGTCTACATAGGTATGATCTCTTTGGTCTTTTACACTACCTTGATTACTAATTTATGAAGGGTGTTGTTTCAAAATCTTTTAATAAAATAATATATACAGGGTGAGTCCTTTAAAAGAGGCCCCGTGGATAGAGAGTATACATGTTCCACGGGGCATCTTTTAAAAGACTCACCCTGTATATCCAATAGGGAGAGTCTGCTTTTCAGAGTCATTTCGGAATCTTTATAAAGATTCCTTGTAGGTCATATACCTGAGAATATGTCTGTTCTACTCTGTTATTTGGACCTAAAAGAATGGATCAAAGTATCAGAATAGAAAAGGTGAAAGAAAACAGAGTCTTCATCTTCAGGACTGAATACTTACAGAATTGTAAATTTTGTACTAAAGTTTCATCTCACATGATTAATTATTTGGGAATATAAGGAAACTATCAGTGTTGCACACTGGAGCAAAAGAATGATAGCTTCACACTTATACCAACGGAGGCTGAGCTGGGTGACCAGGCAGGGGATCATGGGGTTATCATGGTCAGTTTAGTGTAAACACTGACTATGTGGCAGCTATTAAAAAGGTCAATTCCCTGTCAGGGACCATTAGGGAAATGGTTGAAAATGAAACAAGCAATATCTTACTGCCTTTATGCAAATCTGTATAAAGTCTTGGAATACTGTGAGGAGGAATTCAGCATTGCATTCTTATGATTATTTCGTCAGTGCAAGCAGTTCTGCTTGCCAGGTGGAACAATCCTTTCCTCCTCTCCACATTGTTCTGGGTAGTTGGAAGGGATCCCAAGGGTCATCTAGTCCAACCCCCTGCAATGCAGGAATCTCAGCTAAAAGCATCCATGACAGATGGCCAGCTAACCTCTGCCTATAAACCTCCAAGGAAAGAGAGTCCACAACCTCCCAAGGGAGACTGTTCCACTGTCAAACAGCTCTTACTGTCAGAAAGTTTTTCCGTGTGTCTAATGGGAATCTCCTTTCCTGCAGCTTGAAGCCATTGATTCAAGTCCTACCCTCCAGAGCAGGAGAAAACAAGCTTGCTCCATGTGGCAGTCCTTCAGATATTTGAAAATGGCTATCATATCTCCTCTTTTTCCAGGCTAAACATGCCCTCTTCTGCACATACCTTCTGAGATACGGTCATTTCTCTATACTGTAGATGTTGCTAAGATGGGAAAAGGATGACCAAAGTGATCAGGGTCTGAGACAACTCCCTTATGAAAAAAGGTCTCAGTATTTATGGTTTATTAAAAGCGTGAGTAAGGATGTGTGTGTAAAATAATTCATGGTTTGGAGGAAGTGGAGAGAGAGGTTCTCTCTTTCTCTCATACTACTTGGACCTAGGTTTGGCTAATGAAACTACAGGGTGGGAGAGATTCAAGAGAGTCAAAAGGAAATACTTGGGAATTCATTTCCACAGGATGTTGTGATTGGTACATAATTAGATGGCTTTAAAAGAAGACTAGACCAATTAATGACTCTTAATCCTGATCAGGTTCTTTTATTTCCAGTATCAGAGGTATTGTGCCTCCAAATTGCTAGCGAACAACAGCCAGAGAGCGCTGTTCCTCTCATAGCTTGCTTGTAGGCTTCCCAGAGATAGCTGCTGTGGGAAATGGAAAGCTGGACTAGATAGGTCTGTGGCCTGATCCAGCAGGGCTCTCCTTAAATTTACCAGCATACAGTACATTTATTTTATAAGAAAGACAAAACTTTGATATGCTGTCCATACATTCTTGGACTTACCAGCAGGATGGAGGTTTTAAAGCAGAGGTTAGATGGCCATCTGTCATGGATGCTTTAGCCGAGGTTTTGGCATTGCAGGGGGTTGGACTAGATGACCCTTCAGGTCTCTTACAACTCTATGATTCTATAACCCGGGAGTCCAGGGTTCAGATCCACACTCAGCCATGAAACTCACTCAGAGACTTTGGGCTAGTCACTGCCTCTCAGTCTACTACGCTGAGCCTCCCCCAGCAGGAGGAGGAGAACCGTGTACACCATGGTTCTTTGAGTGCCTTAGCGAAAAGGTGGAATATAAATGCGATTAAAAAAGATCTGAATGTGGTTCTGCAACTGTATATTAAAATTTTGGTTAGTTAGAACTAAACACAATGTAATTTGAGAGGAGGTAAGGAATGCTATCTGGAGGGGAAGAAAGAACAGGTAATTTCTAAGTGTGGATTGACACTTCAATCAAAGCAAATGCTTTAAAAGAAATTCTCTCTCTCTCTCTCTCTCTCTCTCTCTCTCACACACACACACACACACACACACACACACACCCGAGAAAGTTTGAGAAAGGAGAGATAAATGGGCCCATTTACAGGAGACCCTTATCAGGAGTGAGCTGAAAAGCCTTTATCAGTTTACGCACAAGGTATTCAATCTTGTCTTTATGAAAAAACAAATGGGAATAACATCCAAGAGAAAACAGTCATAAATCACAAAAGTGTATCATTAAGAAAAGAATAATTATTAATTACTAGCCTGTCTATATGATGTGCTGAAAATTAAATTTAATGGAGGCAGCAGAGATTGACATGAATTATGACCAAGTCTGCAAATGAGAGAGGGAGTTGGGAGAGTGAGAGAGAAAATGTAATGCAAAATTTTCTCCATGTAAAAAGGCTGGGGCTTGGATCCTAATTAGACTTCCACAAATGGAAGGACTAATTCTGTGTGCGAATGGAATTAAGATGCTGTAGAGGAGTCTGCCAGTGGGGAAGGTGAAGCTTCCAAAAATAAAAAATAAAAATACATTTCTGTTGGTGGGGTTGTCCTGGAGTGGAACACAGGGCACAATCCCACCTGGAGGTTCATTGAGTTTTATTGAGGAATGATGGAGGCTGTATATTATCATAGGATCATAGAATTGTAGAGTTGGAAGGGATCCCAGGGGTCATATAGTCCAACTCACTGCAATGCAGGGACCTCAACAAATGGTCCCCATCCAATTTGAAGCCGTACTGGACCCATTAGCTTTGCAAATGTGCTAACAGTTTTATTGCATTATGTGGTGCAGTTATCTATATATAGCATAATTATTTGTTTCAAATTAGTTCTCATTAAGACACGGATTGCTTTTTGGTATCACCTGGTGCAGAAGTTCCCAACAAAAGATTCTGCCACCCATTTTATATTCCTAAATGAGCTGTCATCAGTGCAATACATAATGGGGAAAGAGAGCATTTCATAAATTGGCTTTTTGATCATAAAAGGATAATGAATGACCACAGAGCAAGAGGGATAAAGGAAACGGCTAGACACTGGAAACTAGAATCTACTTGGTGACTTGGTCTTTGTATGACTAACCTGTTTCTTGGCCACAGATGGCAATTGGCCAGGCCAGAACAGAGGGAAAATATCCCATGACATATATTCAACGGTTGGTTACGAATGGGTCTCTGTGTCATTTCAACACGGTGACAGATTCCTTTCTGAGTAGAAACTTATTTGTAGTATAAGCAATGCAAAACTATCAAAGCCAATGGATGTTCATCGAATTCCAAGTCAAGAATACAAAGATGGGTTAGCTCCTGTTAGGAATACAGTCCTCGCCTTTTCCCTAGTATTAGGATAGCACCATTTGGTAAAAACAGTTTTTGCTTTTTTAGAAATGTAGTTAAGGAGAAACATAGTACACGCTGATTATTATTCAATCACTAGTGAAGCCCAACTTGCATAAGCTCAAATTTATTTCACAACACAGGTAATTTATGAAAGGTTATTGGTCGATACTCTTTTATAGTTTCGATTTCTTACCCACCATTCACAATGAAGTTCCAGGGCATCTGCAGCATATGACGTGGATTGCATCATGAAGGTGTTAGATGCATCTTTGGAGGAGGAAGTTGCATAACTTTGGAGTTGCCACACCTAGCTTTCAAGTTTTTATTGATATTTCAGGTGGGAGCACAAAGTATGTCTTTTTAGATGCAAAAAATCTTGGCATTTGTAATTCCAGTGGTTTAGAACTAAACTAAGTCAGTTGCATTTAGCTTCCATTGCAATCTATGAGTTTTAAGTTAAATCATTACTAACTTCTGATACTGATGACGATAAGTCCCAAGGGGAGCTAACTTTGTATGGACCCATCTCAGTGTGCTAACTTGACAGAAATCAAGAAAACTCCAATGTATGTGATTTCTGGTTTCTGCAACCTGAACATGTTGTTTGGTGCTATGCTACAAAAAAAGAAAGAAGAAATGGAAGGAAGAAACTTGCTCCCTTTTTAAACTATTGCTTAGCCCAGAGGCACTCCTAGGAATTAGTTTTTTCTAGAAATAACAGCATTGGGAAAAGAGATCAGGGGACTAACCCAGAGGCACTGAAGACTCCATAGTCTCTCAAGGAAGGTATTAAATGAGCAGACACATTTAATGCCAGGTTGGTTGAGCTACTATCCTATTCACATTTATGTAGAAGCAAGTCCCACTGAATTCAGTGGGGCTTCCAGGTAAGTGTACACTGGATTGCAGCTTGTGTGGGAAGATGCCAATTGTTCCAACAGACATTGCAAATGCAAAGTTTTGTTAGTTGTCATGACCATGTGCCATATCATTGTCCTGTGAAATGCAAAAGGTTTCACTTGTGATAATTTGTTTCTATGAGATGTTTCTAGATGAGCTGTTCTGTTTATGATAATGGATGATAAAAGTGACATTAGATGGCAGATTAGTGAGTTACCACTGCTGCATTTGTTGTGCAGTGTGTCTGAAATGCCAGCATGGAACGGATGGTTTCAAAGTGTTTGCCACTGAAAGATGAATTTCCTGCAGGTTTGATTGGACACTCAGCTGTTGCACCGTTAGGTCTTTTGAATAGAAGGATTAAACACAGCTCATCCCAATGTCCTAAATGAAAAGCTTGGCATTGAGCTGCACTTTATGAACATTTTACCTCATTTGGCTCTTTGTGTTATTCAGATTTTTAAGTAGCTGCAGGATTGTTACCGCTGAAAGGCAGATATGAAACCTTTCACCTGAGGTTTTTCAGTTTGCATTCAGCTTTCAAGGACTGATATGGTCTCTTTCATCTGCTGTTACTGTGCAAAATGTGAAGGAAATATATACATGACTTGTTTTTACAATTGAAAACCCTTGTTATCTGTTGCACACAAGGAGGCATAGCTATGTGGCAGCATTTTGATCCTTTAGTTATTTTGTTTTTGTGAGTTTAGCTGCGGAGTGAGGCATGTGTAACAAGCTCTGGTAGTCCATAGTGAACTCCTTAAGCAATTAGGAGATATGCCCTTTTTTGAGATTCTTATTTCTTGCAGAGAAATTGGTCTTGAATTCCTTTACATCTCAGGCCCTCTGCTAGTATGGCTGCAGCAATTCTCACAGATGTGCTAAAGGCAGATGGGCTACAGCTCCTACCCTGGCAAGGCTGGCTGGTAGTAACTGGAATTTGAGCCAAATGACATCTGGGGAGTCACAGGTTCTCTTTCCCTGCTGTAAAGAGCTGTGCCTGCTGCAGCTGCAATGACCATGTGCCAGCAACTATGCAGGAAATAGTAATCTCCCGTTAAATCCACGTTCTGCAAGGATGCTGATCACAATGGTCTGGATTCCGTGTTTGAAATTAGCCAGGCGCCAAGTGCATTTTGCACCTGACTTATTGGCCACCTGCGACCAAGTGAAGATGCCTGGGCACTAGCATGGTGCCTGACATCTCTGCCATATGGAGATCATTGGATGTTGACTGTTTTCACATACCAATACCGCATCCTGTAGGATCTGCACAATCAGAATGAATTTCAGGAACCAAAATGCTTTTTTCTGGGCAGCCTGGGCAGGAACAGTGAGTAACGTTATAGTTAAATGTTGCAGCTTGTCTTTGCTTACCCCACCCCACCACTATGCTCGTAGTTGTGAAGAATATTCTTAAGTTATAAATGGACTGTGTCACCGTTTAGAAAAAGAGGTAGGAATAGGCCATATATATGTGGACTGCCCCTGGATAAACTACTTTTCTTTAAGTTCTCAAGTTCCTAACCTAGATCAAGTTTGTCATCCGAGCTAGCCGGGTGTTTAACTGAGAATCCGAGTCAGTCCATCATTTGAAAAATAAGACTTTAGACCCATCTTGCCCTAAAGTGGCAACTAGACATTCTGGTGAGTCTAAATTTGGTTTAAGGAGCCATTTGGCACCTAGCTTACATATCTGAGTTTCTAACACTCTCTGGATTTGGACTTGTGATGAGTAGAGTTCCACTCATGCTGAAGGGTTGTTGCCAATTGCCACACCCCTGTGCCTCATGAAAAGGTGTTATGGGGAGTTGGGAAATCCTCTGGAAAATTTATGGAGGGTGGTGCTGAGACAGGTATGATTAGCAAAAATTGCTCCATCTTTTCCTCTGACATAGAGCTCTACTGGATCCTGGTCTCTTCTGAGAATGAAAGGAGGAAGTCCTTCCATTTACAGTGGGGTTAATCTCAATCCACACCATGCTAAAGCAAACTCAATTAGGCAGAAGTTGGTATAGTCACTAACTGGTGTAGGGAGCTTTTGCAAGTGTTCTGCTAGAAACGTGTCTGAAAGTGGCCTCAATCTTTATCCACTAAGTAGGTTAAAAAAGGTAGAAAGAAGATACTTACTGTACTAAGAGAAGAGAATAAGCCATCCTATGAATTATATGCGTGTATTTTCTTGATTACTGGTGTACTCATACATGATGAATATTGCATAAAACCTGGATAGCTTAGTTGGTTATAGTGTGGTGCTGATAACGCCAAGGTTGCAGGTTCAATCCCTGTATGGGACAGCTGCATATTCCTGCATTGCAAGGGGTTGGACTAGATGATCCTTGGGGTCCCTTCCAACTCTACAATTCCTGATTATAATGCTAGTGCTTCTGTCCTGCTTTCCAGTGTTCATTTCGGACTATAATACTAGTTTTGTTATGGAACTGTGGCTTTTTGACCTCTATACCAGCATGGCATGCTAAATTTCATTCACACTGGTTGTGGTTTGACCCAACAATGAATGTCATTCACTGCTCCACCACCCTTCCCACACATGTGGGCTTCTATTTGTCTATGATTCAACCATGAAAACAGCAGGAAAGAACCATATGCTAGTATACTTATCCAAATTTAGTCACTTCCATGATTTTCTAGGTCAGGGGGGCTATAAATGGATTCCCCTCCCCTGGAACTAAGTAACATAGAAAGAGCACTTAATGTGTGTTGTGTTCCATTAGTTTTCTGGAAATGGCTTCTATGTTGTGTGGAAACTCAAATATGATCTGGGAATTAACAGTTTGGGGAAATGGAATAAAACTGTTGGGTGAATGCAGCTACATAAATGAAGGAAACCAATAAATTATAATAAGCATAAACAGCTGTCAAGACTTACATTAGTAAAGCAGACTTCTCATTTCCAAGAGAATTGTCTCCAAAATCACAAACCTTTTAGGGTACCATGCCTGGGTTCTAATACATAGCACGTATATAACGTAATATACTAATAACGGAGCACTCTTTATTAGTGTGTGCGGTGCAGCTTACAGCTTTTACTCACAGGGATTGCTAAGTTTAGTAAAACCCGTCTGTTCTGTTCCATTTTTCTGTTCATAAAATGTGGTTTTCCATGCAGTGTTCTATGGATCAGGTGGAATTCAACACTGTGTTAATACAAACATTCTGTCTGCATAACAGCTTGCCAGATGGAACAACGCCCCCCACCCTGTGTGCTGTTCTTAACTCCCTCTGAACCAATTTTGGTGTGTGTGAGTGTATTGTATTTGTATTGTACACACACACACATAAAATTTAAAATGCATATTTAATGTACATATTACACGCATTCAATTAAAAAGTGCAGAACAGTCTCTAGAGGGCTTCTTACAAGGCAAGTCATTTCGTTCTGACTTCTGTTTATCCAACTTTCTACAGCAGCCTAGTTACAAGGATGGAGAAAGAGAGAATATTTATAACTTTTGTGTTTGTGAGTATTGCTCTGTAGACTCCAAATTCTCCCATGAGCTCTTTCTTCGTTTGGGGCTCATTTCCTCCCTGCAGAAAGTGCGTAAAAGGAGAACTTCCTTTAGCACGTTGCAAATCGGAAGCATAAAAACAATCATGGGTCTCCTTAAGCTCCCATAATGCTGTTTGGAATGTGATCAAACTTACACGTACTCAAATCTTAAATAGGTACAACTTTTAAAGTTTTAAGTGCTGTATGCCCCAAATGTATTGATTTTGCAATTTCCAGGCTTTGTGGAAAGCAAAAGCAGAAAGCGGGGGGCTTAAGAATAGTGCCATTTATTTAAAGCCCTACATTTCCTGCTAAGATACACAACAGGTGATGGTGGGCTAAATCCTTTGGAAACGCGCTGAGAATCAGAACCACTATTACGGAAAACTTGGCAGTCTGTTTAAATATAAAAAAAGAGCTAACATACAGTAGAAAGCATGTTTGTTCATATCAGGCTAAATAAACTTTTGTTCTGTGTCACAGGGATCCTGTATCGCAAGTCCTGCGCATCCTCTGCAGCTTGCCTCATGACCTCTGCCGGATACCAGACTTTCTGTACTCCAGGGAAGATAAACTCTGTTTGTATAAGCTGCTGCAATACTCCACTCTGCAATGGGCCCAGGCCAAAGAAGAGAGGAAACTCTGGCACCATGCCCAGGGCTGGTGTATTAACAACCATACTGCTCTCTAGCTTGGCATTTTTAACACCAGTACACTGCTGAACTCTAATGGAAGATTTTTTGTTGTTGTTGGCATCGTTTTGTCCAGACACAGCTGGTTTCCATTGTAATATTGCTGTTTGCTTCCAACTGCTAAAAGAAGAGTTTGATTTGAAAAATCCTCAGCAACTTCGTTAGCAGCAGAATAGGTCTAGTTGTCCTGTCTTTCTGGTAAGCACTTAAAAAAACAAAAAAAAAGCCGTCACCCATGTAGAACCCATATTCATTTATGTTATTGGGAACGTAGTCCATTGAAACAAAGCACTTAAACTTGAAGGGTGCAACCACATAGGTTGCAAAAAACCCTTTGTGGTGCTTTTTTATTTATTTCCCCCAAAAAATCCAATTTTTAGCATACTGTATCATCCGGCTCTGTTTTTTTTAATGTGGATTCACAGTTCGTGTTCACAAAGTCCATTTTGGTTAGCAGGGCTAGGATCTGTGCAAGTCTCCAGTGGCATCGTTTTCACATTCAGCTCCAGTGATTCAAGACTCAATTTCTGCAAACTGCAGCCAGGCTTGGTTTCGCTCTGAAAAGTACTTAAGAAAACCTTGTTAGCGCTCTTGGTGGAAGACTTGCGCATGGCGGATGACGCGAAGATCAATGGGCGCCGCGAGCGGCCGCTATCGGCTGCAGAATTCAAATTGGCTCTTAAAAGCTTCTGTTTGTTGGCGTGTTCCAGTGTCAGGCGACAGCGGAGGACCTGAACAAACACATTCCGGAACTGCTGGGAGGAGATATTGTACAGGAGCGGGTTCACGACGGAGCTGAGGTAGAAGAACGTATCTGCTATAGGGAGCAGGGTGATGTACGCTCTGAAGTAGGGGACTGTCCAGTCCTGCTTAGGTCTAGCAGCAGCCATGATCCTTCGAACTTGATTTGGCAGCCAGCATATTGCCAGTGAGGCAACGATCAATCCTGCAAGCAAAGAAAGAGGGAAGAGAAAGCATGTGAAAACAAATCATAAAATATTTAGTATCAGTTCTGCACTTACCGGCTAGGAAATGACACCAATTTTTCAGTGTTTTGCCTGACAGCTTCTTCTGCCAGTAGCAAAATTTGTTCCAAGGAAGGGGAAAAGAAGGAGCAGAGTGAGGGGAAAAAGCAAGCCACTGATTCAAGGTCACTGCAGTCTGTGCTCCGATAAGTATTATATAATATTTAAGACAGCATTTCTCTTTACTCCTTGGCATTGATTACATTCAAAGACATTGTGTTTCAGCGATAGTGCATTCCTCAAAAAATTATATATATTTTTCTCGTTCCTGCTCCCTTCCCTTTTCCTTCATCCCCCCTCAATTATTAAAAAAATATACAGCCATATTAGAGCAGGCAATACCCAAAAGATGACCAGATTCTGTTTATATTTTACAATACAAATATGCATACAACTGTATATTTGGCATTATTTTTGGTAACTTTTCTCTTACAAAAGATATTTTTACGTACTGTGTGAATGGCTCTTTAGGATAAGGAGCATATAATGGGCTTTCCAGGAAAAAAAATCCAGTAGAATTAAAATATAAAGTAATATGGCACAGGAAAAAAACACTCAAGTATACAATGGAAATGGCAAATAGTTGCAGTTAATATGAAGTATGTTCAAAACTTTGATATCCAATGCATTTTGTAGTCACCTATAAACATATTTTCTCCACATTATGAGGCCCTGGAGTTTTGTTTTGTTTTTCAACACATTAGATTTGTCCTTGATCCAGTACCAGGCCCACACAACGACAGCTAATTGCTGGTTGCAACAGGGGAAAGACTCCCAGGTACTTGTAGTGCTTCATCTGCTATAGCTGACAAAAACACTTTAAAATATTCAGTGTCCTTCCCATTCATTATCTTGCATACAATGGAACCTATGAGGTAAGTCGCTGTTATTGCTACCACTGAACAGAAAATGACTTGCTTTGAACCTCATAATGGTGGTGAGTCTTGAACCGTGATTGTAGTTCAGCCTCTTAGGCTGCAATCCTAACCTCATTTACCTAGAAGGAGGCCCCATTGATCGTGCTTTTAGCTGGTAGACTACAATGGGAGTTGATGAACACACACATGGTCTGGATAACAGCCAATGTCTATTAGTTCTAGTTTAAGTATGCAAGGATTGCAGCCCAAGTTGCAGTGAACACAGTAGGACCAACTTCCAAGTAAAAATGCACTGGATTGTGCTTTTAAATTTTGACTGATAATGTTTCTCTAACAGGAATCTCTTCCCAGAAACTGGATAGTATTAAAATGAATGTACTTGGAGCCTCTTTCTTTTTTCAAGGATGCACTCAGTGGTATGGGGGAAAGTGTTTAAAAAATTATGTTTAATTATTAAACTCCTCTATAATGCAATTCCAAAGTTTTCAGCCTCTTTACCCTGCAATGGTGTTCCTTGTTTTGCAGTAAATGTGCCTTATGTGTAAAACAAAACACTTTCATAACAGAGGTTCCCCAACCATTGCAAATGTTTTCATTGATTTGTGCATTTTGCACCATGCCGTTTACTCAAGCTCCTATTTGCTCTAAGGCCAGTTACTCAACTCAGCCTGCTTCTTTGGCAAGAGTACAAGCATTATGCTTATTTACTCTTGCCAAAATTAATCTGGACTCGTATCTAATCACTATTATATGGGAACACTAAAATAAAAAAGGTTAGAACAATTGAGATGTCCAGGATTCTAAATGGAAAAGGAAGTTTGTTGTCTCGAGGAATGTAAAGGAATTTGATAATGCCGATAGAACAATAAATATGAATGTATATTGAAGTAGTGGGAAATTTTGGCCAGCACCTTGGAAGAGCCAGGATTGAACATAACCTTTGTGTGATAGTAGTTTTGTGAATCTTTTCGTTTTGAATGTTTACTTTTGGTTAATAAAAGAGATTGATTTTTGTAACTGAGAATTTTCCATTAATCAAAACCTTTCTGTATTTGCCGTGCTCATTACTACACCGTATATAAACACACAAATGTGTGCAGTTTTAATGCCAAGGGACAGTTTTGCAACAGCAGACATCTTGGTGCGTTTGGTTTCGCAGACAGGAAAGTAACAGCTGGTTAACAAGATTGCCAGAGGCAAAGAGCAAACAGCATCCTTTTGCATTCCCTAACCAAAATCAAACTGGACTGGTAGTTGCATCTTACTTGACCACTGGTGACATGGTAGCATGATAGCACCATCCTCTACCACACCTGAGGGTAATAGGTTGGCATAGCAGGTCATATAGCATGCACAGGTCTATCTTTCAACACCTCCCCTCCCCAGGCAGCTGTTTGCCTAACAGTTGGGCTACCCCCCCTGCTGGTGAGCAAGGTTAAAAGGACTTAAACAGAAGGAAAATGTCATTTTGTCATTTTCCTCACTGGTGCTTAAGAACACATGACTAAGTTTGTAGATATTATACTCCCTGTTTTGCATCTTCCTATTATTCTCAATCATCCTCATGGCAACAGCTGCCCATAGCAGACCCAAGGTAGGTGCACTGTTTCTTTGCCAGCTCCTAATTAGTGCATAGATGGTATAAGGCACACACACACAATGTCCTAACAATGAATGTGATGCTCTTGTGTTTCTAGTAGCACATAGAAGATGGGATTGTGAGAAGTCGCTTAATTACTTCAAATCTTGGAGCCCAAACAGACAAGCAGAAGAGTCATGTGGAGACTGCTTTTACTAGACTGTATGTACCATTTCATACAAAACACATTCACACATCACACTACTGAACCATGGTTTGTTTTGTACTTGTTACCATCACTACTCACAAACTAATTTGCAAAGGGCTGCAAAACCATGTTTTTTTGGAGCGTCTTTGTAAACCAGTGTGTTTGCTGAGATTTGCTTATGATTTCAAAAACCATATAGTTATGGCAATTGCTCTGCCTCAAAAGGCTGCTTGTGTCCAGTGATAGGAATGTATTTGAATGCTGAGCAAATGGAAAACAAAAGCATTCAAGAATTCTAAACCATGGTTTCCTGTTATACTGTGGAATTAAATGATGGTGTGAGCTGTTAGTTATGTTTAGCACAATCATAGCTTGTTCTGATGTCTAAATTGAATCAGAAAGTAAAGAACTGCATTTTGAATGTTCCCATGACCATACAAAATTAGGCCTTGTTTTTAACATGCAGGAAGTCTCTGTACATGCATGCAAACGTGTGTGTGTGAGTGTACGTGTGTACATCTGTACACTTACCTATTCAAACAAGTGCTTCCTAGCTCTATTTAGAAATTTACCTATTCGTTTAAATAGCAGAAACTGAACCAGGTGATGGTTCTGATTGCATGTGTTCCCTGTTCCAATGCAATCCTATAAAAGTCTGCTCAGAAGGAAGTTCAATGGGACTTACTCCCTGGTAAATGTGTACAGGATTGTAGCCTATGCACACTAACCTAGGAGTAAGCCTCACTCCGTAGCAGTTATTTTGTAGTAGGTATGCATGATTGCAGTGTGAGTCTCTTTACCTCCTTTGCACTTGCTTCACTTCAGGTCTGTTTCCTTCCCTCTACTACAACAGACCTGCTTTTAAAACAGGCATTTCATCACCACTTGCTCTTTGATCATTCCTCATGTAAAAAGCACAATGAGATCATGCCCTCACTCTTGTTTCTCTGTGCTGTCATAATCATTAACAAGAACTAAAGATCAATGAGGCATAGAATAGACGTCACATCTAACAAAGGTACTCTGTTTGTTTGTTTTTAAGAAAAAAAGGTGGAGCCAATGAATTTATTTCTCAACCTTTAGAATATTTTCAATTTAGGCCAGTAGCCAAAAATTTTGTGATAAGATGTGCAATCATTGTATTACAACAACAACAACAACAACAACAACAACATCATCATCATCATCATTTAATTAAATAACTTTATGAAGTTAGGGCCTTGGGCTATCCTAGTGCCTCTGTATTCATTGACCAAAACACCGGAAGGCAGGGTCGTTTTTCCTGAGAAAAAGCCATGCATGCCTTTCCCCCAAAGTAGAAGTGATACAAATATACATATCTATTTTTCTATTAAAGCTGAACATTAGGGCCCTAATCTAGGATGTTTATGAGGAGGCCACACCGCTGTGGCTATTGTGGAGGAAAAGGGAAAAAAGCAAAAGCAGGAAAAGTGGAAACAAAGGAAATAACATCGTAAGAGGCTGCTGGCTCAGGCCAGTGGCCCACCTATTCCAGCTCCTGCTCTCACTGTGGCCAACCCACAAGCAGGGCCTGAGCACAAGCAAACTATGTTCTCCTGCAGTTTCCAGCAAGTGGCATGCAGAAACATTACTGCCTCCATCCATGGAGATGGAGCATAGCCATAATGTCCAATCAACCTTGGACAAGTTGCTGGCCACCAGTGCTTCATGTGGCAGTGAGTTACATAGTTTAACTATGTGCTGTGTGAAGAAGTACTTTCTCTTACCTGTGCTGGTCTTCCTTTGCTCACTGCTCACCCACTTTCTACATCCCTCCACCTGAAGAACTGTCTATTTATTCCTGCTCTCTGCTGCCCTGGTCTACAATTCCTGGACCTCTCCTGTTATTCCCCCGACTGCTAAGCTTACTCAGGAGACTTTGGTGAAGTACCTTGTCTAAACAGCACATAGAGATGGTCCAGTTTCCATAGTGTGCTATCGTCTTTTGGACACTCTTGCAGAATATTAGGTTTGTGAGACAGATCTGGTCTTTGCAGAAGACACACTGGCATAGTTTAAGCAAAGCTTGTTCTATATGCTTTGTTATTTTAACAATACTTTCCACCATTTTTTTCCAGCTAGCTGGCCTGTAATTTCCAGGATCACCCCTAGATCACCCTTTTTAAAAAATGGTGTTTGTCATAACAGGAAGCTATGCTTTGGTTCAGACATAACAATCTTGCTCCCATGGTTAATGGAACCAAGAATGATTGTTGTCCCATATACTGTGATGCAAGAGTTCCAGAGTTTTGTTTCACTATAGTTTCCTGTGACTTTCAAACCAAGAAACTGCTTTAATCTATAAACTAGGCCAGGCATAGACAAACTCAGCCCTCCAGATGTTTTGGGACTACAACTCCCATCACCCCTAGCTAACAGGACCAGTGGTCAGGGGTGATGGGAGTTATAGTCCCAAAACATCTGGAGGGCTGAGTTTGTCTATGCCTGAACTAGGCTATGAAACAAGGATTGTGAAAGTCACTATACAATTTCCTCCCCCCCCCTTTTTCTTTTTTGTATCCAGTCAGTTCAGGGCTAGTAGCAGGACAAGCCAGGCACACATCTAACTCAAGGAACCTGCTGTTGCTCCTGTTTGCTGCTGTTCACTCTAAGGAAGTGCAGTGCCATAAACAAAGAAAATAGCAGCAAACTTTCCCTCTCCATCCAGGTAGCTGGGTGGATTGGGCCCCGAGGACAAGTCCAGCAAATGGATAGCGACAAAAGCATCAGAACATGTGGGATCATTCATTGAAGGCATCTTTCCGACGGCCCCTCAAAATCTGATCTGGCACTAAGTTAGATTTAGATATTGCTGAGGTTATTAGTAATGGGTTGGTTCTGCATATCTGTCATATATTTAAAATGATCTAGAATGCCCCATCGTAATACAGTGGTACCTCGAGTCAAGTACTTAATTCATTCCGGAGGTCCGTACTTAACCTGAAGCACCACTTCAGCTAATGGGGCCTCCTGCTGCTGCCGTGCCGCCGGAGCACGATTTCTGTTCTCATCCTGAAGCGAAGTTCTTAACCTGAATCACTATTTCTGGGTTAGCAGAGTCTGTAACCTGAAGCGTATGTAACCTGAAGCGTATGTTACCCGAGGTACCACTACCAGTTTTATACTATTTTGAATTCTATAGAGAGAGGAGTTTTCAGTACCACTGCCTTATTCTTACTAGAACGCTGCCCCTCCCAAGTTTTCCACAGTATCCACTGCATTATAACAGCTATAGCATAACTTCAAGCTATCTTGCAGCAATTGGTTTAGGCCAACAGAAGGCAGGGAGATTTAATGCCTGTTAATCTGAGTTTTTTATTCTGCACCAACAAGGTATTTTATTGGCTTTTAAATTAAACACAGTCTCTCAAATTTACTGTTAATCTACCTTGAGTCTTCAGGGTTGTGTGGGTTATACATTTAATTAAATAAAAATATTGTTTTGGAACAAAATTCCAGCGGGCTGTCTCTTAGGTATTACAGACTGACACATTCACAGGGACAAATTACAATTTCAAAAAACCCCACACCATTTGGACAATACTGTGTGCCAAAATTAGCATCCGGGACTATAAAACAAGACAAAAACACCGCATTACAGTCAGATTTTCTTCTTATCTATATTCTTGGCTTTGACCTTCACTGAGAGTATGAAATGTTGCACATGCAAGGTTCTTCCTTAGATTCTTCAGAAGGCACCAAACTGCTTGGTTGTACATTCAGCAAGTGAAAAATGAGTTGTTAGTAACCTTGCACGATACTGTAGAGGTTAGTCTTTCATGGGGCAGAAGGAAGGCTGCGTGTGTAAACTTTGTCATTTTTATAAGCACAAATAATTGCTCATCTCTCTTCCTCAGGGGGAAAAAACACATCCTTTGCTTTTGCAGAGATGTGAATAAACATGGTGGGGGGAAGGGGTGGCAAGCGGTTAGGCAGGCAGGGAAACCCCAACCCAAAACACTTACGTTTTGGCTCAGATGCTTAGGAATTACCACAAGCCTCCAAGGGAAACTGTTATATTCTCATTCAAGCCATAATACGATAGTGCATAAAATCCTTCCACTCTGTTTAATGTGCTGGTACAACCAATACAAACCTGAGTATGACAAACTGAGAGAGACCGAATAGGCTATGCATAGCAACTACTACTGCTTTATAAATGGGCAGAGTGGGCTTAAGTAATGCAGTGTGAACTTTTATGTAGGCCAGTAAAGCAAATGCTCTTATAACACAGGAAGCAATATTTTCTATTAGACTGAGCAGCTGCTCCATCTTAGAACCTATTCAGTGGTCAGGGGCTTAGTGTGCTTTCAGAATACTGCAAATCTAATCAGAAGGTAAGGAGAGCGGTAGTTTCATTCCCCCCCATCCAATTACTGTACCCAAACCACAACAGCCATTAGATGGCACATACTTTTAAGAGAAGCATTTGCAGGAACAAAGTGTCCATCTATAGCTTCAGCTTTTAACATAGTAAAAAACAGTCTTTCACTTATATTTATACACTTTCCCCCTCCCTCCTCCTGTCTGCAAAAGGTGGCATGGTCCAGCCAAACACAAACACTTTAAAACACTTTTAAGTTATAAAATATGCTAAGTTGATTTGTATCCCTATCTGTACTGTATATTTCTATATATATATTGAATTGTGGTTGCCTATGGCTCTGAGTAATAAAGATCCACTATCAGTAAGTCCCAGTAATTTACAAGAAAGAGTTAAGGTCACCACTGAATCTTTCCATGCACATTAGTAAGACTTTCAGCGCATGGCTACACATGTCTACTCAGATGGTAAGCCCCACTGAGTTCAATGGGGTTTATTCCCAGGTAAGTCAGTCTAAAACTGCAGCCTTAAAAATGCATGATTAGGTTGGATTTTGTTCTACACAGTCCCAAAGGATTTGAGTTTTTAGACTCTCTACAGAAGCACAAAACCAGAGTAGAAGTCATTTTTCCTAAGGTTGCAGCAGAAACTACATTATTCAAAAATCATGGTTGCAAATAAAAATATTGCATATTGATGTAATGCAGCATAAAACACATGTATCCAAAATGTTGATTATCCTAATGCCTTGTTGCCCCACACAGCATTTAAGAAATCATAATCCTACACCCAAGCCGGCTTATTACAAAAACCCATGGCGGTGCTCATGTTAAAATAAAAACAATTATCACAATTTATTAAATAGCATTCACACCAGCAAAACAGTCGCAGCAAAGTAAACGTAGCGTATTAAGTGCCAACAGCATAACTCTGCCTCACTGGCACAGAACAGTAGAAACTTGGCAGTCACTTTCCCCTTAACAATTCTTCCTTTTTATGACTCAACAACACTCCCTCAGGCAACAGGATTCCAAACTCAGCTCATTACTATCTGCATCTTTATTGAGGATTTTAAAATAAATTCTAGAGAGCGGCATTCAAAGTACAGCGGAGAACACCGGATCATTTACTCACTCCAAGATTAATATGCATTCATCTTATGATGCTTTTAAAATGTTAAGTGTTGGGTTTTTTTAAATGTTAAGTTTTAAGGTCTAAGCAAACCTTGTCTCACAGCAGCCTCTCCAGAGAGACCAATTAACCCATAGAACCTGAGTCATCTGATGAGTTAAAGACTGCTGCTGTTGTTAGGAGTGCTCAAATATTTATATCTTTATCTAATGCTGACCCGTTAACCATTTCCATAGTCACTTATATTTCCAGACTCCATTCCGGGTACCCCAGTTACTTGTATGAGTCACAGGATATAGGTGATTCACTGGGACCAAGACCAACTCATTTACAAAAACAGTACTGGCATGAACAAGGTTAATTACCAAAAGGATTTTTTTGTCATTAAATTAATGGCACAAAAGAGGATTCCCAGCATCTGTTTATACACTGACATTTAAATGGTAATTGTCAGTGGAACATAAGCATATGGCTAGTTGCGTTCCGAGTGGACAAAAATGTACATGACTAAGTTTTAAAATTTTAGTTTTTCATTTACCTGACCTGGCTTTATATACCATAGTTAGGCATAAGTTGCGTCATTAGTCTCCTATCACCTTTCTGCATTATTTATATTTATAAAACCGGCGTCATAAAATCCCCCAGTGGAGAGTTTATTTTTAAAATGTTATACAGTTCCATACCATGTGGCCACTTTTCATTTGCAGCTACTTGAATGTTCTTCAGCAAAGAGACAAGGCACTGTGGTGGGAGAAAAGACTTTGAAAAGAAATCAGGAGAAAAGGGTAGAAAAGATCTAGGGATATTGGAGTACTGTTTAAGAAAAGGGAGGAATCTGAATTAAAGAATCTGAATAAAGAATTACATGGACTCAATTTATGGTTGAATAAAAATTTGCAGTACTGAGGAGCTTTAGGCTACTTCCAATACAGAAATGCACACAGCCTATGTCCCAATAATCCTATATTCCAATATAGGGGTGGGGGACGCGGGTGGCACTGTGGGTTAAACCACAGAGCCTAGGACATGCCGATCAGAAGGTCGTCGGTTCGAATCCCCACGACGGGGTGAGCTCCGTTGCTCGGTCCCTGCTCCTGCCAACCTAGCAGTTCAAAAGCACAACAAAGTGCAAGTAGATAAATAGGTATCGCTCCAGCGGGAAGGTAAACGGCGATTCCGTGCGCTGCTCTGGTTCACCAGACGCGGCTTAGTCATGCTGGCCACATGACCCGGAAGCTGTACGCCGGCTCCCTCGGCCAATAAAGCGAGATGAGCGCTGCAACCCCCGAGTCAGCCACGACTCGACCTAATGGTCAGGGGTCCCTTTACCTTTACAATGGTAAAGAATGTTCTATGCATATACAAGTTCCAATATTGCCCTGGAAAATAGTTCTGCATAAGATCCTTGGAGAGCTGCTGCCAGTCAAAGCTGACAGTGCCACTGGGCAAGGTGAACAGTACAGACCTGTAGATTCATAGGTTCACATACGTTTTATCATATACGCAAGAAGTATGTCACCATAGAGGTGAACCATTGATAACAAAGGTGGCTAACCTGTGGCACCGCAACTTTTGCTGAGCTACAGCTGCCATCAGCCCCCACCAGCGTGGCCAATGGTCAAGAATAATGGGTGCTGTTGTCCAATATCTGGAGGGCACCTCTTTGGCTGCCCCTGAGGGAACCCCTACAGACTCTGTATGAACTGTATGAATTGAACTGTATGAATTGAACAGAAGGAGGTAATTTTCACTTATTCCTCTTAAAACTTCATTGACCATTGGACCCACTATTGGTCTTGTCTTCTTAATCCACTGGAGCCTGTCTTCACATGCAATGGAAGTACCTAACTCACCAAAGGCTTGATATTCATCAGCTACCTGCACTTGGTTTAGCTGGCCAGTCAAAGAAGTTTCCCGGGGTGGGGCTGCTGTTTCAGGCTGACAGCTTCTAGGAGCCACATGTGAGAGCTGAGTACAGGGTAGGGGCCAAAGCTGGACAAACCATCCCGGAAGGAGCACAACATGTCCCCCCACCAGAGGTACTACCCCCCCTGCCCTAATACCCCATACACCCTGTAATGTAATTCTTTAAATCATGTGTATAGTATACCTGACCCATTCCAGTTTGTATCTCACCTTGAATGCTTCAACCTAGTCAAAGTTACAAAGAATTACACTGGCCATCAGGCTACAGTTCATATATATGCTAAACAACAAAGCACCTAATGATGGCAAATGGCAATGGAGCTGGTACATCATCCCTTTACATTTCTTTTCAGAGGTTATGCTTTGTTTACTCAAGGACAAATATTTGTAACAGCTAATTAGAAGCAAATTATATTGATAATGTTGGAAGTATCACAATTCATTAATCAGAGACATAATTATTGACTCTGCTTTACCTTTGTCAATATTTACAAAGGAAAATAAATTAGTGCATTAACTGAACCAACCTATCAACACACTCGGGTCTATGCCTATGTCTATATTTTAAAAAACTCTGAATTTCATTTGACTGCTTTGTAGTCTCAAATGTCACAACTTCCTTGAAAGAGACTCACATTCTAGAAGATATAACTGCTATATTATTGCACTACTATTTCTTCTGGCATCTTCCCAAAATTCATATTGTAAAATAGCTGCAAAGGAAGCATTTATTTATATTTTATCCTGCCCTTTTCCCAAGGACATGGAGCATATCTGGTTAACACACACCCTGCTCCATTTATTTCCATCATAGTCCTCTTAGGTTATACTGAGAGAGTGCAGCTTGCAGCCAGCCTTCCAGTAAGGTTCATGGTTGAGTAGAGCATTGAACCAAGATCACCTTACGCTTGGTCTGGTACTCTAATCACACCACTACATAGGGTCAGATCACTTCCCTACCTTGCAATTACAGTGGAACCTTGGTTCTCGAGCTTAGTCCATTCGGCTCCCGAAACCATTCGAAAACCAAGGCATGGCTTCCGATTGGTTGCAGGAGCTTCCTGCACTCAGGCGGAAGCTGCGTCGGATGTTTGGCATCCAAAAACTGGAACACTTCCAGGTTTTCGGCGTTCGGGAGCCAAAACATACGAGTACCAAGGCATTCAAGAACCAAGGTACGACTGTAGTTGTTGGCTGTTTGATAACAGCTCCAACTTTACACATGTTCCATGGTGAGCTGGGGAGAGCTACATTGATGATGATGTATAGTAAATGATGTTATATTTGCCAGAATGCCTTTGAGTCCCTCCTTCCATGTCAAATAATTTCCATTTCCATCTGCTGGTTCCTTAGCTTCACCAACGAATCCGAGAGTTAACTAGGGCAAGCTGCTACGTACATCCGTGTGTGCTCATCTCCTGTCCAGCCAAGTTCTCCTTACCTCTTGCAATCTAACCGCCTTTACATGACAGCCTCAGGAAAAATTCTGTTGCCAATGTTCAGGTCTGCACAGATGTATCTGAAGAATGTAGCCACTGCAGCATAACTAACTGCTCTACAGATGATAGAACTAAATGCAACTACAGCTCTCGGGGGCTAGATGTCCTGTGTGCATAAAGCCAGCAAAATTATAGAATCGGTACCATAATTGTGATTAGCTTAAAGCGTTTAAAGGACAGATGTTTTCCCTAAGAATTTCTGATTTAGCAAAGTTCATAGCAAAGTCATAATGGTTGCCTTTGGATGGAGTTTACTGGCTGGTGGTTCCCAGCACACATTTTCGCACACCGTCCAAAAACGCTTGTAATCCAAATGAAGGTCCTCCAGGTCTTTCCAGTTACCGATCTACCCAACTGCTTCCCAATGTTTTGTATAAATTTAGCTCTTGCCAGGTTTCATTTGTCAAAAGCTTATAAATTTTAGATACAGCTTTTTCTTTTTACCAGTGCTGCGTAAAAAGAAAAAGAAAGGTCAATGAAATAGCTGTTGGTTGAAATGAAGGGGGAGTGGAAAGTGTGGAATTTACAACTTTTTGTGGCTGTATAAACACACATACAACTGAGTGCTGGGGCGTTAAGGAATTTTGTAGATGTGATGCCACAGGGACCATGTCACTTTGTCAGCCGCATTCTGCATCTCACTCCAAATCACAGCAAGTTCATAAACTGGGGATAGTGTCACGCTCTCGGTAATAAAATGTGTTATTGAAAGAGAAACACTGCTATAAGGGAAGGTAGCATACTGATGCTTGCTACAAGGGAGTAACAACAGCATATCTTGTTTGCAGTATGAACTGCTTGCTTAGAAAATCCCTAAGCTCCTTTATCTCAAATAGAGCTACAACAGAGCTAACACAAAGTAATGACTCTCAAAGCAAATACTCAAACATTTGCTTACTTTAATGAACACCACTACTGAATTTGCAATTGTGTGAAATCAGAATTTTTTTTTTAATTTGCACTCCTCAATATTAATTTCAGCTGTACATTCCATACTTATTACTTTGAGTGAAGCTCTGCTAAAAGTATGTTCTTAACCAATTTCGTTTGCTTGCAAAGTTTTTTCTTATAGTACACACATTGCTATTGATTTCTCTTTTTAATATTATGAATTTACCAGTACCTTGCAAAAAGATGTTCCAGCAGCACTGGAAGTAACATAAATTGTTATTTAATATTGACTATTTTATATACACTACACAATTCTTTACAGTAGTACCTCGGGTTACAGACGCTTCAGGTTACAGATGTTCAGGTTACAGACACTTCAGGTTACAGACTCTGCTAACCCAGAAATATTACCTCGGGTTAAGAACTTTGCTTCAGGATGAGAACAGAAATCGCACAGTGGCGGCGGGAGGCCCCATTAGCTAAAGTGGTGCTTCAGGTTAAGAACAGTTTCAGGTTAAGAATAGGCCTCCAGAACGAATTAAGTTCTTAACCCAAGGTACCACTGTACTTGGAAAGGTAGTGCCAGAAGCCCTAATGTACATGCAGTCTGCCTCTCACAGGAGACAGAATATGCACATAGTGCAGCAATCAACTCCACAGTCACCTGGTACCATGTAGGTTGGGGTTAGACATTTAGCCTGAGGGCCACACTCCTGCATGGGCAACCTTCCAGTGGCCGCTTGACAGTGATGGCTGTGGCATAAAGTTAGATAAAAATAAGCAAGAAGTAACTTTTTCATGTCATCCTCCCTGCTGATTCAGCCTTTATATTAAAGATGAACTGACTGCAATTTATTTTAGAACTTAAAAATTAAAGTTCATTTTAAAATCTATGGGGTTTTTTAAAAATCAGTGAAGAATGATCAAACCCTTATTCATGCACACAGATTATTAAAGCCAAGGTTTCAATACCTGTGACATTTGAGACCACAAAGTAGTTAAATGAAATTCGGAGCTCAATATCCCCATACCAAAGAAACTGCCCCAAAGTATAATGCCATAATAATAAAAGATCTGTTCAAGGGCATGAGACAGAAGAAAGAATATAGATGTAAAATACAAGCAATGCTCCAAAGATTCATGCAGAATTATTTCTTTTGTCCAGTTGCCTTTTATTTTGACAAAGGATATGTCTTCATTGCTGAAAATGTACTTTCCAAAACAAATCCACATTTAAATTCAGAGGTGCAACCATTCAATTGGGTGTGCAAACAAAGTTTTGTTGTTGTTGTTTTAAAGACAAAATTCAGCCAGCACAGCATAAACCAAATAAAGCAGATGTTGTCTATTGCAAGCTGGCTGCAGAATTCAATGAATAATCAGTTGCTCAATACATATACCCAATGAGACAAAACATGATATGAGATGTCATGTCAAAGATTCCTGCCAGAAAGACAGGCCTGAGATATTTCTTTTTTAATACCGAACCAATCACCACGGTAGGACTCAACAAAGCTTTTTCAAAGAGAGTAGAAATAAATGCATCCTCTTAAGACAGTCAGCCATCTTGATAAACATCAAATGAAGCAATGGTGGGGTAAGTTTTTTCACACAGTAACCAAGCAATAAACATGAAATCATTACAAAGTAAGTTAATGAATTAAAGCAAGAGGCGGGGAATGCCAGACAGAGTATCATGTGAAAACTGGATAGTGCAGTTTACTCTGAAAGATATGCTGTACAAGCCTATGCATGTCTACTCAGAAGTAAGTCAAACAAAGTTCAATGAGATTTACATCCAGGTAAGCGGAAGCTACAACATGAGTTTGACCAAACGCAGTAGAAGACAGGAGAGCCTGGGGTGCTCTGGTCCATGGGGTCACAAAGAGTCGGACACGACTAAACGGCTAAACAACAAAAGTGGACATAGGATTGTAGCCTATGTAGGAAAGACAAGACAAGATCTTCACCAATATAACTAGTATATCAACTGCACGTAGATCCAGAGTTTGTGATGGGCAAAACTCATGTCCTAAGCCACAATCAAACAATAGTTAGGAACATTCATCAGGCTCTCGTGCCTGCCTTCTATCTCTTTGCCCCCTTTCTTTCTCTGCCTCTTTGTCTATGTGTGAGAAGAGGAAGATTAGACATACAAAATACAAACACACTCACAGGCAACCGTGCCTCATACACTTAATTCACCTACCAGAGTGCTGTTTCATATCAGGCTTTTAATGCTTCTTTTATGCAACTTTCAGAGGGGTCAAGATGATGTTGTAAGCCAATTGCAATCCACCTGTGTTTTCCCACTGCTTATTACAAGTTTTTTTCTTTCTGCAGTAACTCTATAAAAGAGAGAAAGAGCAGAACAACAGCACAACCTCTTCAGGTGTGAATAGGAAAATGTGCAGCTGAGGCACAGAGGGAGGAATTATCCCTGGGAGAGGTGGGTGGCATGTCTGGAATGGCCCTACATTCTCTATTACTTGATGTGCATTTCTGGTTTCAGAGCTATTTCATATCTTGGGCCTCGAAGTCATTTCCATGGATCAACTGGCTCTCATCCTTAATTAATTGCTTCCTGGAATTAGGATTCCTCAACCCACACACTTCAATTAGCTATTTAACGAGTAGATTTCATTGAAAACAGCAGCGCTTGCTTGCAAGTACAGAATGTAGGTTGTGGCTGTCACCCTGAAAGCGTGCAATCGCTAACCCTTTGAGGAATGCTTCGTTTATTTATTTTTATTTAAACCACAACACAATGAACAAGCAAATAAAACCAGGCTGCAAAGATTCTAGCTCGTTCTAAAACTGACTAGGATTGGGTTGTCTGATTAGACCTGCTTATTGTCCTGCTCTGCAAGCACTCTTTAAAAACTGTCATTGGCTCCAAGTCTTCCAGCAAGGTTCGTGGTTAAGTGGACTGTTGAACCAAGATCACCTAAGGCTTAGTCTGGCACTCTAATCACACCACCACACGCAGTAGGCTCTTTGAGAAGAGGCTGGTGATCTGCAGGCATGCTGCAGTTGTAAACTGCATTGTAGACCCTGCATTGGGAAGTGGGACCTCCACGCCCACCCCTTCCAACTCTCTAATTCTAAGTGCAGCCAAACCCTACACAGATCTGGGCTAGGGATCTGGGCTTCCCACTGATGGCTGGTCTTCCAGACAGGCTTGAACTCTAGCCCTTTTTAAGAGATGAGGTTGACAACCTGAAGTCATACAGGGGACAGTTCATGGACGCACGATACAATACAATACAATACAATACAATACAATACAATACAATAATCTTTATTGTCATTGTCCCATACAGAACAATGAAATTGAAAATCTACATCAGACATTCAGAAACCAACAAGCCTGCTATCCTAGCTATCCCAGCCAACATTCTCAGGATCCCCAATTCTATGCAGTGGAGGGAATAGAAAAGATCCTTTCCACAGAAGGCCAATACCTAGCACTGCATTGAAATCAAACCTGGGAAGAGGAGGAAACAAGCTATAGTTGTTTTGAAACCTTTTCCCTGGCTCCTCTCCCCTTGGCTTTCCCGTCCAAACCACATTCATGAAAAGGCAAAAAGGCTGCAGGCGCTTCGTGAATGCTTTCTGGATACAATGCAAAAGACTGAACAGACTAAATATGTGCTGCAACAATAACTGGCAATTATATTTCCTTGTCACCCCTTTCTCACACTGGAAAAAGAGGGTAAGATGGTTATGTCTCAAGTTCCACAATAGCTGTTGTAATTAGTCACACTGTGTTCAGACATCTCTGTTAACATTCCCTGGCTCCTATGGCTGAGGCTTTGGTGTTTCAACTGGAGGTTCACCTGCATAGTTCTCCAGCTTTTGTTACCCCAGGATATGCAGGGCAACATTCATGAAGACCAGATAAAAGTAGTTAAGAGCACAGCCTTCGCTACCCCCAGCCCCTGCCTATGGGTCACACAAACCCCATGTACAAAAAGACAGAAATGGAAAGGAATAATATTCTGGAGAAATTATAATGGTAAAATTTAGGAGCCAGAAAGACGGAGCGAGTTACATTTAAACAGCAATGCTGCTAAAAGTATACAAATCTAAAGCATATTCAACAGGTGTCTGAACAGGTTTTAATGAAAAAGATTCTAACAGAAGAAATGCAAGAACGTGAAAGCCCTGCAGAATCAGGCCAAAGGCCCATCTCATCCAGTGCTCTTGTTTTCAGTGGCCAACCAAATGTCCATGGGAAGTCTTAAAGTATGAACCGAGTGTAACAGTGCTCTACTCACATAGGATTCTCAGCAACTGCTATTCAGAGGCATACAATCTTCCACAGTGGAAGTAGAATATAGGCATAATCACTCCTGCTTCCTGCTGAAAGGTGGTTTCTAAGGGCCTTCACCATTTCGTAGCCTTTTGGGTCAGGTCCACCTTGAACCATGATACCAGTTATGAGAAAGGCAGATTCATTCCCTTGCTCCCACCCCATACATACTCTCTCTCTCTCTCTCTCTCTCTCTCTCACACACACACACACACACACACACACACACACACACACACGAGAGAGACTAAAGAGCAGAATTTTGTGACTGTCAAATGCCTCAACACACTAAATCATTATGAGCTCAGATGCTTCTCAAGCTGTTCTTCCAACCTTCCACTTGCTATCCCCTTCTACAGATACACACAAGGGGAATCTTATGGTTGCTGCACACACTAGTGTTTAGTACTGCAGTCTCAACACAGATAAACTGTAAGCCAAATAATCACATATTGATTTAACTGAGGTGGAAGTAGCCTTAAATTCCATCATATATTTACTTTTTAAAGACTTCGCCCTGATCTTTTCTGAATGTGGGTTATAAGACTACTGTACAGAGCATTTGTTGGAAGGCTAAGATGATTTACTTAGAACATCACGTAAAGGCATACATACCAGCTGCAAACCAAGACTGGACCTAGGCTACTATGCAACAAATACTAGGGCAAAACAAGAAAACAGCAAAGCAATTATCATAGCTACCTCAATGCCTAGTTTCACCACAGATTTCCAGAGAGGCTAGCTAGATTCCACTTTAAATGTATGTTGTGATAGCTTTCTAGTAATGCCCAGATAGCAATTTATTTTCTTCAGCAATGCCAGGCAAGCAAAATCAACAAATGAATAGTATTTTGGGGTGTTACAAATCCACCTCTATGTTATGTTAGCTTATAGATTATATTTATTCTATTATGGGTTTAAAGATCTTCACTCAGTTTCATAGATTTCATTCTTCTGCACTAAATTCTCCAATTTCACAGACCCAAAAAGTGTTAAAATAAGTTTATCTGGAGCCTTTAATTTGGATGAATGTAATTTATACTCCCCAAAATATTGAAGCGTAACAGAGGGCAAGAAGGACAAATGGGAAAGCATTTTTCGCAGTGATCAGTAAACAGAAGCAAATTGGAAGCACCGCTTGAAACATTGCTGACTTCTGCAGTATAGAAATGAGCTTATGTTCAATACATTCTGGGTTTTCACTTTATTCATACTGTTAATGATTTATTTTTTTTTTTTTTTTTAAATAATATTTATTGAAGTTTCCAAAATACAGAAAGAGAAGAAAAGAAATTATGAAGATACATTCAGAACCTTATTTTCAAACATCCACTTTCTGGGACTCCCCCCTTCCCCCACCCCTACCGTATTCCCCTTTCATATTGTTGTTTCCACAAGTTCTGTTTCTGATTTAAAGCACAATTTATATACCCCATTGTTCAAATTTAAATTTATACAAACCTTATGCAACACCCTTGATAAAAAAAAGCAAAAGATCTCTCCCCATAGCCCGCCCCCTTTTCTTTCCACAATGTCCCCCTTTTTTCCCATTAAAGTAAAAGCACACAGAATAAAAGTATAAAAAAATAAGAAATATATTAGAAAAAAGAAAACCAATTCAGAAAATAGTTGCAAGCCTTTGGATTCTAATTCTCCCTCCCCTTCCCCGGTTTAATTTCCCTTATCCTCCAATCTATGTTTCCAGCCTGGAAGTCTTAAGTCCATCAATCCCATTTTTCCCCCAACTCCTTGCAGAATTATTTCCCATTTTTAGGATTACTTTTTAAAAATTAATTCCTAAATCTTTAAAAATGTCAAATTATAAAATTCCCCCCATTGTTCTTTCAAGGTTATAGTCCAGCTTCCTCTTGTTCCGCTGCTAAAACTTTCTTATTCAGAAGTTTAGTAACTCTACATGGGTTGTTGTTATTCAGGAACAAAAACTTGCGTTCAGTCCCTTCCTTCTTCAGTAAAGTATTCTGTTATCTCCTTTTAGTCTAAACACCCTGTAGACGAGATTCAGTTTCAGTTTTGCAGCTTTCCCAGGAGATAACCAGTTCTGTGAAATTCCGAAGTGTTGTATTTTTCCCGGCTTACGCCCATCTTTGTAATGTCCCGAAGCTCCTCTAGGGGGGTTGTTGTAACTTTGTTTCCAAAAATCCGATTGTTCTCCGTATTTTCGCCATTTTGTATTCAAATCTTAACAAATTATATCAAGTTGTAACAAATTTGACCAGCAAGGTCCTTGTAATAAAATCCTCTTTAAAATTCCGACTTTGACAGCTACTTTGACAGCTGTCAAAATCACCGGCTCTTTTCACCAGGCTCACTCCTCAATCGCCCCGGTTCCCAGGGAGGGGGGTGCATTTTCCTTCTCCTTCAATTCTTCCTCCAGCACAATTCTTGTACTTTCCCATCATGGAATTCTTGATTTTAGCAAAGATACCGTTCTTTTTGGGCCTTGGCTTCCCAATCCTTGTTTTAAAATGTCTACAATAGGGAGGGGGACTGACTTCCTTTTTAGATCCCCCCCCGCTCGTCTCAAATCCAAAAAATTTTTCTTCTTTTAAACCCGATTTCCAATTTACTCACGGGTTGTTGTTAAAAGTCCAAATTCTCAATGGAAGAAGTCAGCGCTCTCCGCCGGATGGCATGCGGCTTCGCTCGGCAGGGATGGCAGAGGACTCAAAGCACCACGCTTCTCCCCGGCACCCGATCCGTAGCCTTTAAAAAGGCTCCTTCACGAGTCGGGAGGGCGCTAGCGGTGCTAGCCGAGTCTCCAAGTCCACGGCCCCCGTGGCCGTGGTTTCTAAGGGTCCCCGCATCGCCGGTGCGGTAAAACCCAGCCCCTGCCGAGCCGGCTCCCTCCGGAGCTCGGAGGGAGTCCGCCATTCGGCGATGGCGCCAACCCGGAAGGATACTGTTAATGATTTAATCCCCCATCATATTCATTCAGATCAGCATGCTAGGGTCATATTCTATATCCAATTAAGCAAAGAACACATTAATTATAGATGGATGATCAACAACAGCAGTGTTCTCGTGTGTGTGCGCAGGTGGTACGAAGTCTTGCTTTATCTATATCTAAGCTGCAGGCTTTCAACAGCACAGTGATTCCGTCCACAGTAAATCCTATTACTAAGCACTATGGGAGGTTCGTTCCCCAAAAGTGCAATCTTCTACACATTCAGCAATGCAGAAGCATTGGATTAGGCTACAGGAGCTATATACTTAATTTTTTACCTCTTTTGTGCATTTGGTCAAGGTAGCAGTTGAACTGCACTCAAAACTCATGTTTTATCATCAGCAAAATGCTCTCACTTACTCACACACCAAAGCAACAGTTTATGATTAACCAACATAACCATTCAAAAGCAATCTCTTCTAGCTACAGGACGCCGCTTGAGTTATGAGTCTGAACAAAATGGGCCTTCAGACATAGATTGAACCACCTCAACATGAAATGAAAATCCAGTAAATTGATCCAAACATGAAAATTTTAGAGACAACAATGCAATGTACTAGCCATAAAGGGAAAAGTTATTACGCACTGCTAGCCACTGAAGCATTACTGGTAACAAATCAAGTGGCACAATTTATACTTTCTTGTCAAAAGGCACAATACTATTTTCTTCCCTTCAAAACTGTGAAAGTAAATGCTTATATGCATTTTGATCTGGGTTTTGACAGTTGCAAAAACAGACTTTGTGCGGTATTCTTAAGTGCTTACCCTTTTTCAAGCAGCTGGCCAAAGCAGCAACTCTAGCAATATTCTGGAATAAGGCCTCAGAGAGAGGAAATTAAGTTGTGGCTGCCTCCTTATGGCTCATATTAGTCGCTTCCCTTGAGTTCAGCCAAGATAGGGTCACCGAACAGCCTTTATTCTGAATGACATCTCTAGGTTCTACGAAATAACCATGCTATACCCATATATTACCAAAGAAAAAATTATAAAAAATCCACAGTTCAGGGATGAGGAACCTGTGCTCCTCCAAATATTGTTGTACTCCAGCTTCCATCAGCCCCAGACAGCATGGCTGATTGTCAAGGATGATGGAAGTTGTAGTTAAAACAGCATTTGGAGGGCCACAGGTTCCCTATCGATCCATAGTTCAGTTTTGAAATATATGGTTTTTACCTTCTTTGGCAACCCTAATATGATCGGAATTACCTTTTTTAAAAAAAAAGAATTGTCAAATTTTGACAAGCTGCTGGATAACAGTACAAGAAAAGAGTGCTTGTTTAACCTTTTCTTCATGCTAGCATATTCTTTGGTAAGACCAGCCCTGTGCATGTTGATGTAAGTGAAGCAGGACTGACTACATTTTGGTTGAAGTCTGAGCCCATCTCTCTATAAACAACAACAACAACAATTTATTATTTATACTCCACCCATCTGGCTGAGTTTCCCCAGCCACTCTGGGCGGCTCCCAATCGAGTGTTAAAACAATACAGCATTAAATATTACAAACTTCCCTAAACAGGGCTGCCTTCAAATATCTTTTAAAAATAGGATGTCTGCTTATTGCCTTAACATCTGATGGGAGGGCATTCCACAGGGTGGGCGCCACTACCAAGAAGGCAGTAAATGTGTGCTTAAAGCAAGAACAAGAAGCAGCTAAGCACAGAGCTAAGCAGCAAAAGCTTAAATGACCTTTAGATAAGGAAATATATGTTTGCAAATAGATATTGTGGTTTTCATGACAGTTTGGACTGACAGGTAGGGACTTTCCACCTGGGATCTTCCTCCTGAGATGTTGTTTAGTCAATAGTATACAAGCTCGCTTCTAAATGTAATCAGCGTTCAGCTTCTGTTCTATGCTGCACCCTTCTCACCCAGGTGTGGGAAAAAAATCTCCTGAAGAGAATTGTCCTGATCTCACTCCTGTTGCTATCTGGGGGAAAGTCGGCTCAGCAGAGCAATGGGTGGTTCTTTCCCCACAGCAAGGTCAGTCAAAATCTGACATCAGATTTCAGGATATAAGAGCATTCTAGAAGCAGTGCATCAACAGATCACCCTACCAAAGAGATACATCCCAAATTTTAAGAGAAATTATGCAAAGAAATGATAAGTAAGGAAGAAAAGGAATTTAAAAAAGTTTTTGAAATTCCTGATTGAACCCCATGGTAAGTCCTATCCATCATAAGTTACTGTAAGTTGTGATCTTGCTCTCTGGAGAGTTTTGGGGGATGACTTTTAAGCTAGCTCTAGTATATATACCTTCCCCTGAAGTCTTTATATTTTAGTCTCACTCCTTGGATCTCTATAAATCTTTGTGGGAAACAGAGCAAAATGTGCAGTAAATTCAATTTTCTCTTCACCAAAACTGTCCAGAGAGCCAGTTATAGTAATTTATGATGGATGGACACCAGAAAATCAGGACTGTCCCTATTGAACAGGAAGGAGTGGTTCATATATAAGAATTATTAGCATGGGCAAATGTTAGATAAAGGACCTGGAAACACACATTCTTGTGTTGGTTCTCTGTGGGCAGCAACATGCATTACTAAAGCCATTTTGTGATCAACAAGTCAGTTTGAAATCAAAATTAAGCCAGTGCTTCTTGATTTGGAATTAAAGATAAGAAATAAACCTTGCTAAGCCTGAAAGCGGACAAAAGAGGATAAACATATGGGCAATTTTTTAAAATTGGGTAGTACAGAAATATGCAAATAGTGCACCATTCACACTGATGATTTACGGTGGCAGTTTACATTTAACTCCACATGGAAATAAGAGATAAATCAAGTGATGAACTGCCACCAGTGGGCTTGACACGTAAAGCACTTTTACCCATGAGTTACTTGCTGAGTTGGCACTAAATTAAAGCTTATCTGGCAAGATTATGAATTAACGACAGTAGAAAAAGGCCAGGCAAGACAGCTAAGCAAATCTCACTGGCAAAGAAGAACCTATATACTTTTGAAGGGGGAGGAATGGACATCTAGTTGATATGTTATATCTTGCTGTAGTTAGAGAAGTTATGTCCTACACAAAACATATCCCTTTTCATCTAGTCTAAAACCACCAACACTAAATGTGTCCTTTGTGCCCACTGTGCCCATCTTGTTGTCCACACATTATTCTATGTAAACAGAGCCTACGTGCATTGAAGTTTGGATACTTGATCTAGCTTGGACTCCAACTGCATATGGATAGAACCTATGTGTACAAGTTGTACATACACTGGCTCTAATCATGAAGTTACAAGGACTGCATAGTGGTCCAGGGCAGAGGCAAAAGCAGAAACATTCATTCATTCATACATACCCCACCTTTTCCCCTGACAAGGAAAACACAGGGTGAAAACATTTTTAAAAACCTATAATTAAACACTGATAAAATTAAAACCACACCCACCCACCAAATAATTAGAATAAAAACAACATGGCGCCAGTCTGTTCATTAAAAACAATACAACACCCTCCTCCTCTTCCATGCATTATTCATACTTGCTTTTCAGAGAAAGGTAGAAAGGATGACAGAAGGTGGTCCATATATATATGAAAATAAAGAACCATGGAATGTACATGAGTGTTTATTTAGAGTGCCTTTTTAAGAAGTGAGTTAGGCTAAATAGAGCATGCAGTATGGAACATAGAATCATAGAACTGTAGCACTGGAAGGGACCTCATGGGTCATCTAGTCCAACCCCAGCATTGCAGGAATCTCGGCTAAAGCATCCATGACAGATGGCCCTCCAACCTCTGCTTAAAAATCTCCAACAAAGGCGAGTCCACCACCTTCTGAGGGAGTCCGTTCCTGACTAGCGTATCCATTTTTACTTAATTATAATCCCCAACTATACTTAAAACTATTTGGAGAAAACAAATTCCCATGGTTTCATGAAAATATATATGTCTTAAAGATGGACACTACTAAGGTACTTCTATATGCAGAGCCAGCAGGACAAATACCCCCATGTCACATGGGGACTGTGCTAAAGCCAGTTTATATAAATACTAGACTAAAGTTAGCAGGTTAAGTGTGGGTAGTACAGTAAAAAAAATCACACAAAGCTTCTCAGTACCTCTTCCTTCAATTACTGCTATAATTCCAGGTCCTGTGAAAAGTACGGTATGGTCACAGTGGCTAATTTCTTAGAAAGAACCCACATTTCCCTCTGATTTAGATGTTCTTCATTCTAATTTCTGTTATAAAGTACGTAGTAAGTAAGGAAATTGCATCTTTCATCTTGGTACTTCACGGCACAACCATAACCATGTCTACTCAGAAGACTATACCTGTGTTTAGCTAAACAGCTCCAAATCTTCCTGCTCAACATGGGAAGGTTGAATTAGAGGGACTGTGACTCCACTCCTCCTCTATAGACAGAATGTAAGAACAACTGGATAGCTCTGCTATCCTTTGTGAAAGCGCCTTGAACGACTCTAATCAACACAGAAATTCATGATTATGGTATTCAAATGTTCCGCTGAGGGAGCCGCCACCAAGAACTACTCATTCAACCTGAGTAGACAACAGAACTGTGCAAGATAATATAAACAGAAGGCTTCCCAAAATCCTTTGGAGATACCACTGAAGTTTAAAAATATATTTGCATAAAATATTTGTACTAAGAGGCATTTGTTTCAGGAATGGTGAAACAAGGATGTTTTCATTCCATGCTAGGCACCTCGGCTAGGGACCACCATTCTCATGTTACCACCTGTTCTCACTGTTACCACCTGGCAATCTGACAGGATAAATAAAGCTGTCTCTGTGGCTGGTTTTCAAAGGTGTCCTGGAGGAAACTATAACTAACCACACTTCTGGTTGGTCCGTAGAGACTCCAACTGTTAGCAAGGTATTGTCTATGCTGCCCTCTCCAGAGGCACATGATTGTGCTTGCACAAGCAAGTGTATATTATGGGAAATTGACAACCACTTGACAAAGCTCAAAAACTTTGTTTTACATTTTGTTTTGTTGTTGTTGTTTAGTCGTGTCCGACTCTTCGTGACCCCATGGACCAGAGCACGCCAGGCACTCCTGTCTTCCACTGCCTCCCGCAGTTTGGTCAGACTCATGTTTGTAGCTTTGAGAACACTGTCCAACCATCTCGTCCTCTGTCATCCTCTTCTCCTTGTGCCCTCCATCTTTCCCAGCATCAGGGTCTTTTCCAGGGAGTCTTCTCTTCTCATGAGGTGGCCAAAGTATTGGAGCCTCAGCTTCACGATCTGTCCTTCCAGTGAGCACTCAGGGCTGATTTCCCTAAGAATGGATACGTTTGATCTTCTTGCAGTCCATGGGACTCTCAAGAGTCTCCTCCAGCACCATAATTCAAAAGCATCAATTCTTCGGCGATCAGCCTTCTTGATGGTCCAGCTCTCACTTCCATACATCACTACTGGGAAAACCATAGCTTTTGCTATACGGACCTTTGTTGGTAAGGTGATGTCTCTACTTTTTAAGATGTTGTCTAGATTTGCCATCCCCTTTCTCCCAAGGAGCAGGCGTCTTTTAATTTCGTGACTGCTGTCACCATCTGCAGTGATCATGGAACCCAAGAAAGTAAAATCTCTCACTGCCTCCATTTCTTCCCCTTCTATTTGCCAGGAGGTGATGGGCCCAGTGGCCATGATCTTCGTTTTTTTGATGTTGAGCTTCAGACCATATTTTGCGCTCTCCTCTTTCACCCTCATTAAAAGGTTCTTTAATTCCTCCTCACTTTTACATTTATGTCCTCACTATATTGCAGCCAACTTGCTCTAACTCAACAGACAATCCTTCTCAAAAGAAACACGTCACATAGAAACTGAAGTTCCTGAGAACGCTTTCTCCCTCACTATGGCAATATGACGACTGGATACGATGTTGACACAGATAAATTTCTGTAGCGGGGAATGCATAAACTAGCTGTCATGGCTTATATATGCTGCTCTCTGTTTCACTCTATGTCAAAGGTTGTGCTGGAGAACTCAAAATGACAGAAAGGATTTAAAAATGGCATGCACACACAAAAGGGAAAGCAATTGTAAAAAGCAGAGAAGTTTGAACATTGTCTCCTAGTTACAGTTCCTGGGAAATGCCACATACAAATTCTTTTGGTTATCCCCTTACATACAGTCCATCTTGCTAAGTGTTTTCACTGCATGGTACTGTCATCTTGTCCCCCACCCCCCGCCCCTTGATGTAATGCAACTGGGAGAGCTAATCTGTTTCTAAAACGAAGAAAATGCATATGCATTAGAAAAGAAACACCTTTCCCATCTTAAAGATGTTTCCAAGAAAGTGACTATTCCCACTTCTTTAAAATATTGAGTCAAATGTGGATATGTATTTTGAAAAATACATGTGAAGAGTATGTCACAGTCCAAAAGCTTTTGAGCTTTTTTAAATTGGAAAAAAACAACAGGATTTGTAGCGTAAAATCCTAAATTTATTTACTGAGAAGTCAGCCACAGTGAGATTTCTTCACAAGTTTAGGATTTGCTTTACTTTAGTAGCTGTGCGTGCATGTGTTTAGGATTTCAGCCTAATTGAGGGAGGAGACTTAATAGATATAAATTTAAAATTGGTATGGAGTGGAAGGAAATAATTATTTTCTAATATACTGCAAGTTGAGATCAACCAATGATATCAATTGGCTTTAAAATTTAAAACAGAAAAAGTACTATTCTATGCAATATATCATTTTTAAGTTAAGAATTGTGGAATTCGTCAGTGCTTTTTTTCTGGGGGGACGGAGGGGTATGCATACCCCTAAAACATTTTGTGAATCTTTGTATTTTTGTCCATTTACTGTAATTATTTTTCCTAATTTGAACTATAAAATTGTGATTTTCTTGAGTCAAATTGAGAGTACCCCTAAACATTTTTTAAGAAAAAAAGCACTGGAATTGGTAAATTACCGTATTTTTCGCTCCATAAGACGCACCTTTTCCCTCCTAAAAAGTAAGGGGAAATGTCTGTGCGTTTTATGGAACAAATGTGTGGTCGATCGCTGCCTCCTTTTCTGGCCCCGCCCCCTTGCCCAGGCCTCCATTGTTGAATGTTCTGCAGATGGAGGCTGTTTGTTTCCCCAGCGACATGTGACGGGCTGATCCTCAAAAAAACGGGGCTTTTACCCTTTGCAAAAGAAGCTGCACAACTGTGAGCTGATCCCCAAAAAACAGGGCTTTCCCCCTTTTCTCCTCTATAAATTAGGCACGTCTTATGGTCAGGTGCGTCTTATGGAGTGAAAAATACGGTACAAGATGTGCTGATGGCCTTAACTTGGATGGCTTTCAATAAGGATTCATGGAGGATAGTTCTATCAAAGGAATGATAGTAACAACAGCTAAGGAGCATCTCCAATCCATGTTCACACTGGCAATGTAACTCAGAACACTGGCCACTGCCAGTCAGGGTAGACAAGACTAGCTGGACCAATCGTGTGACTATGTTCACTGAGGACCTGACCTAAGCAAAGCTATTTCCTGGGTGTGCTAGCCAAGAAGTGATGGGGCCAGTGTTTGAAACTGCTTAATATTTACATGTATCAAAAGACAGTATCGTGAAAGGGCAAGGCTCTACAGTGGTACCTCGGGTTACAGTTGCTTCAGGTTACAGACTCCGCTAACCCAGAAATAGTACCTCGGGTTAAGAACTTTGCTCCCGTGGCAGCAGGAGGCCCCATTAGCTAAAGTGGTACCTCAGGTTAAGAACAGTTTCAGGTTAAGAACCGACCTCCAGAACGAATTAAGTTTTTAACCCGAGGTACCACTGTACTTCAATGAAGCCATTACATGCTAATTAGTTTAATCTGTTACAGCTTTGAATCTGATCTAAAGATTTAAAGGAAATCATATATGATAAGCCTGCCAGAGTGACTGTCTTCCAATTTAGACTTCTACTGCCGTACTTTTTTTTAATATAAAAAAGAACTTACTTAATGAAGGAAGATGGTAGATTGTCTCTTAACTAGTCAAATATATAAAATACCATCCCACATGATGGTAAAGTCACTGAAAACCAAACTGAAGTGACTGATGTATCTTTTACTGATCTTTTAACTGCGGTATGAGAGCGGGGAATTAATTGAATGAAAAAATATCGTAATTTTCTCCTCTTGAGGTTTCATTATAGGCTAGAAACCAGAGCTATGCACTGCCCACTTCTGCTTCCTTTTTCCCAGTTATTTCTGGGTTTTTTTATAATTATTCATTAATTGCACACTATGATAAGATCCTCACTGTTTTGAAACATTTTCCCCCTGGCCTTCATACTATTAAAGACCCTGCCTGCCTGCCAAGAGCGTAAAATTAAAAATCAAAGCACTACCTTCGAAAGGTTTAATATGTGCCACTCCAGCTTACAGCCTTGTAATTGCATCACCAGCTTAACAGCACAATCTCCCCCAGTGTTTTGAAATGTTTTCCTTTGAAATCTGAGCCAGCCAGGAGCGGAGTTCTTGTTTAACACTGATTTACACACCATGTATGTCACGATCCTATATGCCTTCTGTGTCTTACCTGGCTTAATTTTTTCTTTTTTCTTCTTTTGTCCCAGGGGCAACGCATTCTGGCCAATACTGTCACTCAAAACACGCAAAGAAACAGAATATGAATATTGAGTATAGAGAGGCGTTAGCAAGGTGCCAACTTGAGCAGAACTTGCTGCTCCTTCCAATATTCTGGTTCATCCGTTCCTGAGCCGCCATCCTCTCCTCACACAGACACCATGGAAAAGTCTTCAAGCAAGCCCCTGAGTGGAGGAGGAAGTGTACAAGGCTGAAGTCTGCACACATAAGGCTAAACCATGTTTAAACAGAGGGGTGACAGCCTCCCTCTCAGATAAGGTTGGGCTCCATTTCCCATTACCTGTAGGCAGCAGAGCCAATAGCCAGGGTTAATGGAAGATATAGTCCAGCAACATACATACGCAAGTACAAAAGTTAGCCACTCCTATTTTAGTGTTATGCATGAACCGTGCCTTCATAACCAGCTATATTTTCTACACCACCACCACCACCAAATAACTGTGTGAGGCCATTAAAGTGTGGCTTCTGTATCAATTTGGTTTTCATATCCTCATTCCATCCTTGATGTTGAGGAACGGTCAACAGCAAGTTTTATTATCAGAGCGTTGTCACATAATTAGACTAATAAATATGTTAATTAAGATTATGCTAACATCTTAAGAGAGTAGACAGATCCATTATTCCTTTGATATTGCAAAAAAAACCCCACCAAAACTGTTGCCTTAACATTTCTAATGGTATTCTATCCACACGCTGCATAGATATATAAACTTTTACAGGACCTATTGCATTTGTTAATTAAAATAATTTCCCTTTTGAAGAAAGAACTGCTTCCAGTGAATGTATGGCGCTCCTACAATATTTCTTGGTCACATGTTGCACAGGTTAACCTAGAAATGAATCATTGTCTTGATTTTCTATTTCCACTGTCCAGGATAAGCATTTGGTTGCTATCAGGAAAATTGTGTAGATAAAATGATTAATATCAGGCTTGCAAATCTAGTGCCTCAGTTTTAACAGAAAATAAGATGTAAGCTTTAAAAAGTACCAGATGGCCATCAGACCAAATTGAGCTGTGAAAATTATTGTACCCAACCAGTCAACATTTGAATTCATTTCAGACAATCTCCTCCTTCTTTTAATTACTGTCCAGTATAGTCTTTCTCTGCCTTGCAGAACTCTTCCTGAATTCTCAACAGATGCAACTATCACGAAGTCCACAAGTTTGAAACATTCTTAATCAAAAGAGACAGAGGTCTCCAGCCTAAATCAAAGCAATTTCCATAGTGTTTTGCATGGTAGTTTCTCCATCAAGTTACGAAGATGTTGCGTTTCCTTTACCTGTGATGTCACCACACAAAACCTATTGATCTCATGGAAAAAGCCCAATAATGCACAACCAGAAATGAGAGGAATGTGAAAACAAGCAGTGAAAAATCAATACAACTTGAACTTTGAAGCATTCTTTTCCTACTGCAAGCCTGTAGCCAAGACTTGACTGGTTATTTCAAATCCACTTTTGATTCTTCACCTCAGTAGCTTCAGGGCAAACATTTCTGTCCCTTTTTGCTCTCCCCCCGCATTATTTTAAGACTGCTCTCTCTCCCAAGTCTCATCCCATTTTTCCTGCACAGCCAAACACACACTCTCCCTTTGACCTGCTGCCTCCTCAAAGCTCTGGACCAGATCAAAGGAAATGTGTGCAGTTGGGTGAGCTGGAAATGAGGACTCTGACTTCAGAGTGAGAACAGCCTGGAAGAAAACCCACCGCCACGCTTCTACTTGCTCCTTTACTAGAGCCATTTACCTGCTTTCCAGGATTAGTATGCCACGTTTCAGGGCTATGTAGTCTTCTCAAGGTGGTTGACACAATAAAACAATATTATTATTAGAATAATAAATTGTGTTAATTTGTTATTTCCAACAAATTTCCAGAACAAATTTACAAAAGTTTTACATCTCTAATACGTTAAGAACCTAATTCTTCTTGCCTAAAGTTGTGCAGATACCTCTATGCTTTCTGCAACTTCATGCTCTATCGATACTGCCTTTCTTGAGACATCAAAAAATGTATGAATGATTTAAGTATTGAAAGTATTGAAAAACTTTGCTCACCACTGGAAACATAAACAGGAAGGGTCAAGAGGATGCAAAGAGCAATAAATGTATTGGGTACACTATCAGTCACGTTATGTTTACATATAAATGTAATTATCTCTTGGGTGTTGCATGGTTCAGAAGTTGTCGGCCAATAGTTTTTAATTCATCACAATAATTCAGCAGCATCAATGTCTTTGGCATCCCTATGCTGTAAAGCTTTCTCTAAATTTACACAGTGTTGTACAATTTGTGCTGATGTATTATTCTGCAAACTTTGAATATTAGAGAAGAAGCCCAATGAAGAATTGATTTTATCTGTCTGTTTGAACTTTCCATCAAGGGATTGCTTTGCAGTTTTAGGGATACCAAAGTAAAAGTTTACTTTCAATTTTTCTTTAGGATTCTGGATAGGTTCATTGTTCATTTCATATGCAAACTGCTTCTACTTTTTTCTCAATCAAACTGGATCTGGTTCAAAATTGCTCGGATTTCTACTACTTCAGCAAGATCATACGCATCTACCAGTACTTTGTCAAATACTTTGTCACTCCTACAGTTGTTCGTTTCTTCCATCTGGTCAATTAAATAATCTATTGCAAATTATCCATCTTGAAGAATTTTGCTTGTAATATTGCTATCAAATATAATATTGTATTAATTTATTCCTTTCCCACCTCTGGTTTCCAGCACTAGGCTAGACATACCCCTCCCCCCACTATCTAGTGCTGGGGTATGATTTAGGGCAGGCATCCCCAACCTTCGGCCCTCCAGATGTTTTGGACTACAATTCCCATCATCCCTGACCACTGGTCCTGTTAGCTAGGGATCATGGGAGTTGTAGGCCAAAACATCTGGAGGGCCCAGGTTGGGGATGCCTGGTTTAGGGGGTTTTGTTTTGGGAAGGAGGATTGTTGCTGTTATTGAAATTAATTTTTGTATTTTTATTTTATATCTTACTACGATTTACGTGGAAATTGTTTAGTTTGACTGTGTACTTTTGATGTTTTATTTATTGCTTATGACTACTTATGTAGTGTTTCTAATTACGCATTTTTTCCTCAAGTTGTAAGCTGTCGAGCATGTTTTGAACCATGGAAAGGTGGCATGCAAATAAAATTATGTATGTATGTATGTATCTGTGATGTGACACATTTAATTGTAATAAACCAAATTAGGTATATTTTTTTTTAAAGTGACCTCAGGATAGAATTTAAAAACCCAAGTTTTGAAACCAGCTTTGAGTGTATACAAAAATACACAAACAGCAACTGCAAATTCTCAATCACAATAAGAAGAGCAAGAGAGAACTACAAACATATCCAAGTCACTCAGAAATGTTTGAAACAACAACCTTCTGTGATAGCCAATACCAAAATGCTACCGTGCCAGGGCAGCAACAACCACAAAGGTAAGCCACTCTGATGTGCATCAGCCCCTAACAGTCCCCAATCGCAAACAACCGTCTTGCAAGGAAGTGGATAAGCCTATACTATTAAAAGCAACTGGGATGATCTCTGGTATTAGAAATAATTAAGTTAGTTTTTTAAAATATTATCTTAACCTTTCCAATGAGATTTTGTGAGCTGAATATTTCTAATCACCACCACCCATATACATGTATGAAATATAGAGAATTGTGAGGAGGACGACCAGGGATTTGGGGGGGGGGAGAGGTACATTGTTGTTCTTTTACCTGCCCCACACCTGACATGCTATAAGGAGTCAGGTGTAGCACAGAGACCCACAGGCCAAATGTGGAGGTACAAGGCTGGAGCCCCACCCCCAGCCCATTTGAGAGCCACCTGTTATCTAGCTTCTAGCAATTTAACTGAGGTGGCATCTCCCTCAAGTATCATCACAGGGCTTCACTAAGGGGAGGAGAGATGTAGTTTTCAACCCCAACCGTGGTAGCTTCCCTTGGCTGCCTTTTGATGTAGTTTTAATTGGTGCTTATTTCAGTGTGAACCACTTTGTGAGGTTCACCTGAAAAGCGGGGTATAAATATCCCCCTTCAATAAAACAAATAATTCTCTAAAGCTCAGAGCACAAAGTGGATACTGCTTGCAGCAGAAAACACTGTGAATGGCAAAAATGAAAAAATGTAATAATTTATGACACTTGCCTTACTAAAGTTCAACATGAAGAACCTAGAGACACACGTATTAAGTATGATGCGCCGACAATGAAGGGGGAAAGAGTGCAGAAAAGAGGCAGAGGTCAGCCAAACAATGAAAAATGGGTTTGTACTATTTTGAAACAGTGAAATAAAGAATGATCTATTTGGGGAGGAGGGGAGGCATTCTACACAGAATTTTCAGCCATCTTCTCTAAGTAGACCATGAATCACGCTAAATAAGTTCACTGCCCATGGCGAAGTCTAAATGGGCAGCATTCTAGTACAAATCAAGTAAGGTCTGAGAAGAGCTTTTACATTTATTATGAATGCAGCTGTGTACAATGTCAATTTAAATGCTGCATCAAAAACATTCCCCAAGCACAGGCGCAACCAAATAGCCTATTCTTTATAAACCACACTCCTGGCGTTCAAGCTCATTTTATTAAGATATATAATGCATATTAAAGTGGCAAGCTAACAGACAGTTAAGTCTCTTCCTAGGAGTACTACAGTACTGGTCAATCCCACCAACACATGCTGCTGCTGCTTTGTCTTATGGGACAATTTCGTAGCTTGGCCTCCAGTGCTGAACTAGGATGGTATCATATGTACCAGGCTTGCAAGGAGGAGAAGAACTTTCATACCTACCCTGAAGGATAAAAAAAAACTAGGTTTGTCATAGTAACACACCAGGATCAAATTCCAATTGTTGCTTAACAATCATTATGAAGCATCCCTTATGTCCAATTCTTACTAAATCACTTGCATTCATGCGTGGATGTACAAAACATTATGTACTTTTTCTTCATTCCTATGGAATGGCAGCATACACACAAACAGCCTTGTTCTCAGTGCATATTGCTACTCTTACACCCAGTCTTATGCATGATCTCAGTTTGTCCAATCGCACTTACTGCCAAGCAAGTGTGGGTAGGATTGCAACCTTAATAATGGTAAAATGAGTACGCATAACAGGATTCTTCTTGCATGATTCAGAAGAATAAAAATTAGGAAGGAGGTATATAAGAGCAGTGGTGCATTTGCTAGAAGGCATTACAATACAATGGCTTTGCTAATAGCTCTTTCCTGACTTTTTCTCATCCACATCGTTCCCCTCCCTTCATACATGGCAATGGCCTTTTAAAATCAGATCTGCATGTGGAAATGTTCCAGCCAGCAAGGACTAATTATTTAAACTTGAATGCAAGCAGTATTGTATTTGAACAGAATGGAGTAGGCGGTTAGTGAAGTGGGAAGTTACAGATTCTTGCAGAGATCACAACCTCAAATGTGAGTTTGCAGGAAACTATTTTCCTTCTCAACAGGAAGACACACAACATTTTTTAATGTACCTACACGGTATTATGCATACACTTGATTCAAACTTCTCCTTGGAAATCTTATTAATAAATGCCTTGGGTCTGAAGGCTTAAGAGCTCCGTAAATCTGTGACGACAGAAACATAATGGGGCAGGATTCACCTTACTAGCCCCATCAACAGAAGCCTTGTGCAAGAACTTCTGCATGCGCAATGGGCCTTCCTTCCTCTCCTCACCTTGTATGCCCTTGAAGTTGGCTCAGGGGGTCAGGAGAACCCCCAGAACAGCAGAGCGGAGGGGTGGAATCATTCCGTTTGGCAAGCTTAAATGCTTGCACATAAGAAGCACAAAATAACGTGGTACTGTATTGAATTCCATACATTATGTGCCTTACAGACAGAGGTATCAGACTAAACACTACAAACTTTTCTTCTATATAATAAAAACTGAAACTGGACATCTGTGAAATAAAGATGGGGTGCATATTCCTAGTGAGAGTTTAGGTTCAGCTTTGGAAATGACCTTATCCCTCTTATTTCTATGAGGTAGTTGTACCTAACATACACAAATTCAGATTTTCTCTTGAGAAACAGATTGCCTTTGGAGGTTATTTTAGAATAAGAATCCAGGTTTTCATAAGCTCAACTACCAGCAGATCTTTTTTTCAATCAGTTAAGAAGAAGGTCTACATTTTTTGCTGCAGTAGTGTAAAGGTTTCAGAGCTCACGGTTAGCTAATGCCATCAACGGCCTCAAATGCTTATACCTTTCACATTTATACACACTCTCGGAAGACTCTCAGCAGTACTAGAGTCACTTGGCGATTGTTATTCATGCAGCACCCAGGAGGTCAGAAAGCTCTTAACACCTGTTCTTTTGTACAAAGCACATGTAAGGGAGAAAAAACCTCTCCAAAACTGGAAGGTGCGTCTGAATGGAAGTGTCCTCAAGCAGGTATGAGCGTTTAGAAATGTCACAGAAATCATGAATCCTTTCTCTAAGCAGCAATGATGCATCTACTTCTAGGTATAGGATATTATTACTGATGTTGGATTTATGCAAATGAACATTTATCACCCCACACAGTTGCTTCAAAGCATTAAACACAGCATTGACAAAAGGGTTCAGTGAGGTGGGCTGCTTAAGAGGTCAAACTATATAAATTACATTAAAACATACTCAAATTAAGTGTCAGTACCTTGCCAAGTGTTTTGTTATATTCCGGTACAATACAAAACCTGGAATCATTATTCTGGACACACTTGCATGTTTTGGGATAAAACTTTTGAAAACATAACCTTGCACCTTGGTCAGAGATACCCATTTACTACTGGTTTCTGAAATTCAAATATTGGAATAAAAGTTATTTATAACATAACCTTGCACCTTGGTCAGAGATACCCATTTACTACTGGATTCTGAAATTCAAATATTGGAATAAAAGTTATTTATACTCTTCAACAACAAAAATTTCTCAGCAGATAAATTGGTGAATTCATCTTAAAAGGATCCACTGCTGGTCGCAATCCCAAAACCACGTTTTCCATAACACAGCCCTTTTCAATGGCATTATGTCCAAGATGGCACCGGCTGTAGGGAATCTTTAGATGCCACAAAACCAACGCCAAATCTGGTCACTTACAGAAAACAACAACAGATATGTAACAAAAACAGATGTGTTACAGCTTTCACCAACCTGGTTTCCTCCAGATGTTTTGGACTGCAACAGCTTGGGAATGGGAGGTGAAATACAAAACATCTAGAGAGCACTAGGTTGACAAAGACTGATCTATGCTGTTAAGACATCCGTTTTCATAAGTGACAGGACCTAACATGGATTCTGTGGCACCTTGAAATCTCTAAAAGATGTATCATCTTGAATGTAGTTGGCAAAGGCTGGAATAGATTTCTGGGTTATGCGGTCTCCGACATCAAATGTTGATGCAACACTACTGAAACTGACACTCTAGTCTAGTTAAAGAACGTTTTCAATTTTTAAACTCCCAAATTCATTAGACGTGTACTTTTAAATGCAAACAAACGCCACTGACACCGTTTTATGAAGTATGATCATTTGCTTTTAAGGTAATTGCTTCTGTATGTGATTTTAAAAATACTAAAAATGGCACTTCTACAGCACACTTTAATTATTAAGTTATTATTATTATTCAAATGATAATAAAATGTTTATTAAAATATTCAAAACACGCCATGTGCCTTTCAGGAATCTCATCCAGTTTTTCAACTGCTGTTGCCCTATGGTCAATTCAGACAACACATGCTGCTGCCAACTTTGGGGCAGAAATCTCCTGCCTGCCCGCCTTTCTAAGTTACTTTGCTTATAGGGTGACTGAATACACTGCAGAAGCTCCATGCTGCTGAGAGACCACCCACCCACCACCTTAATTTCCCAGAAATAGCAATACATTAGCATATGCACATTTAATAAACATTTGTGTCGTGGGTCTATGCCACAAGTCTTCAAGTACCCAGCAACACTTCTGAAGTGAAGTGAATGGATGCATATGAACAATGTAGGTGGTACTTTGCTTGGTTCACCACACCAGGTATATAACTGGAATACAACAGCCATCTTCAGTTGTGTTGAAGAAAACAATGTTTTTATAACACAATCAACAACAAAGCACTGCCACATGTCAACTCTTTTCTGGAAGTGATTTCCTGGCCTTTAATGTTTAGCTTTTTATAATGATATCAAGAAAAAAAATGCTGCCCTCTGGCATTTTCCGCATGCAAAGTCTCTCCTACACAAATGTAATTTTCATTCTCTATACCTCCCCCAATCTGAATAGTCGCATGTCAGGCTTCAAATTAAAATATTAATCCTCCTTTAGGTGTGCCAAAAATACCTACACGAACGCTGTGAGCTCTAGTCTCAGGTAAAGCCAAATGTTTCCTAGAAATGAGGTTGAAAGACAGCACTATCGTGGCAGAAACAATCTAATGGGATGTGTATGCTGAGGGAGCCTGCAAGAACAGTTGTAATTAAACTTTCATTATCAGTTCCATTATAGAGCTGGTTTCTGAGGAGGCTTAAACTACTACACTAAAAAATGGCTTTTGTGCTCAGCATTTGGGCTTTATGTAGGTGTCAAGAGCAGCTTTGATTTCAAACCTGCTTTTAACACTAGGCAACACTTCGTTTTAAATACAGTACAATCAGGGGATGAGGGGCTATTTTGTACTAATAGATAAGGCAGCTTGGTTGATCATTTCAGACCAGCTCACTTCTGTGTGTATGCGTAAAAAGCTCAGGAAAAAAGCATCAAAGCTATAAACAATACAAGCAGAATCACGTTTTTCTGCAATAAATCTGAACAAAGGTCCCCAATTCTTTTCCAATGAGTGTTCCCATATTTAATAAAGGTGTATTAATCCATTTTTAAATGCACTGCTTAGGACTGGATGTCATTAATGTTTGTTTCTTTTTACATTCTAACTTTGGTACGTTTGTGAGAGTGATAAATATGCTGATCATATGGATTTAAGATGAGCAACTGCAGCTCTTCAGCAGCTCAAAACACATTTCCAGAGTTGCCCCTTGAACTATCCATTTATTCTTACTACTTGGAAATGGGACAAATGGACTTGTTACCAGATGATTTGAACTGTACTTCTCAACTGTCATTATAACCCCAGTTTAGTGACGAGTGGTAGAAACCAAATCAAATAAAGGGACATATAGAAGCATCAGACAATACAGATTTTTGCCATCCTTCAGAGAACAGCATGTATGGTTCACTCAATCATTTAAGTAATCTAAGGCTTCCAATTAACATTTTTTAACAGGAAACTTTCAGAGAAAAAGGAACTTAATGACTTTGTTCATTTCAGTATTTGAATAATGGAAGTATTTTTAGCTCCAACAACTGGTGAAATCCTCATAACATCCCTCCAACGGGAATAATTTAATCAGCAAGTGTTCGCTTTCCTTAGGTTATCTGGGTTATCTATGTATTGTATTGAGCTTTGGCTCCAGACACCCCAACTCAATCCAATTTAGTCCTATGTCTGTACTTATAGTGCATTGTGTTTATAATTTTACACTGCTACATCCCAATCAAATTACCAACTGGCATGGCTCTAAATGGTGGAACTGCTTTGCAAATTGGGATGAGATGGTATCATTTGAGAGGGCTGTAATAGCTTTCCTTTAAACAATATTTCATTTCCTCTCTGCTGCCTGTGTTGTTCTGCAGGGATAACAAGTGCCATTATTTTGTGCTTTTCACACTTCCTGTGACATTCAGCTGGTTTTCATTATAGATTTCTAGCTTGCAGGACAAGCGAAGCCTTTCTCTGCCTCTCTTACTGAGAAAGCCAGAGAAAGGGGAAGGGAGAAAGGAGGACAAACAAGATACTCTCTCACAATATTTGAATTCCCACTTTCTTTGCGAAAGGCAATTAGCTCTCCCTGCTATTTTTCTAATTTATCTCTACCAAACGAAAACCAAACTTTACTGAAGCTGCTATAAAGACATAACAGCAGTCTACACCCAGCTGTACTACTCTGGAGCTTTCTACACGATAGTCATTTGCCCGTGGCATGTTCTCGTAAGTAAACTCACCAGACACAGAACTACATAGCAACCTGCTCACCTGTAGCATTCAGTCAAGAGGAGAGGCCATTTTGCCCATGCTCTGTAACCAAGCAGAAGCCAGACAGCACCTCAGAGTTTCCACATTTTGCTTACAGACAACCACAATAATCACAGAAGAAATGCAATTATTTACCATTCTCACAGCCTGACAATGTGTTCATTCTAGACCACCTGCGCTTTGACCCAGGATGTTCACAAGATCACTGCTTCTGAACGACCGCAAGCAAAGTCTGTACAGTTCAAACCTTTGTCTTAACGTCCTCCTGTTTTCTGCAATAATATCCCCTTGAGGAATAAAGGTTGCAAATTTTCCATTTAAGCAAATATTTAGCAACACTTACCTAATGCTTTCTCTGGGCGTGGCTCTCACAGTTTCTTATCTTTCGCTTGTAGCCCTTTGGCCAGAAAACCTCTGCTGGCCAATGCAATTTACTCCTCACTCTCTCTTTCTGACACCATGTAATGTTTCTGGGCACCATGAAGGAGGAGCAGTTTTATAGAAGAATCTAGAACTCAAAACTTAAGGCCTAAGTAACTGCCCAGGCCATGTGACCCAGCCATGTGACCCAGGGCAGAGCTCTAAGGGAGTGTCAATAAATTGCAGGCTCTGTCAATAAAGGTCAGGAATACCTAGTGCCGGGGAATCACTGTTAACATTGCAACCTTCCTCAGAGTCACTTTGGTAGGTTTGGGTTACTTGGACCTGGTTTGTCCCAGTTTTTCAGAGAACATGTAAAGGTACTCTGAGATCTTGTACCAGTGCAGGTGATTTCAGGTTAAACATTATGTGGCCCAAGGCAGAAATGTATTGAGAGCGCAAACTTGAAACCATAGCAACATCCACAGAGGAAAAGGAATCTAATCAAGCTATCCATGGGAGGCTTGTGTGCATTCCCAGCCAGGCAGCCTAGTTACTTAACAGCTATTATTTATTATTTTTATACAGCACCATAACTGCACGTGCACCACACAACTTTTTTAACCTTACAATTAACTTACTTTTATAGAAACAGTGGTGACGTGAATAGAACTCATGGGAAATCAATGGAAACTTAATTTGATAATAATGAGTTGCCTCCTTTGCAAGTTTTTGTTTTGCTTTTTTGGGGTTATTTACATGCCTACCTTTCTGCCAAGGTGTTTTACAATCTAAAATGCTAAATCTAGAATACTAAAATAAACACGCAGAGAGACATAAAATGCAATATAAATGTTAGAACAGATTAAAAGCACCAAGGGCTCCTCCTCCAACTTGAAGGCTATATGAAGCTGTTAAAGATGTATATGAAGGCCTCTGCATGCCAAGGTTAAGGCAAAACAGGATTCCAGGCCAAAGAGCTGGAAATTATTCATAATATGTAATTCAGCCTTTGCCAACCTGGTGTCCTCCAGATATTTTGGACTCTACTTCCCTTTAGCCACAGCCCTTACATATATATAAATAAATAAATAAATAAATAAATAAATAAATAAATCAAATTGGGTTGTCTCAAGTGTATTAAAAGAATCAGTACTGCTACCTCTCCAGGTATTATTTTTTAAAAGACTGTTCTTTCAGTATATATATTCCTATGAATATATGCAGATTTAGAATTGCCAATGCTCTAATACTTTAACACCAGGAAATAAAAGGCAGGTGACAACTCCAGTTAAAAAGCTGAGAGAGTTTTGACGCTTCTGTAAATATTGCAATGAATTTCAAAATAGGCTTTTATTGCAGTTTTTTTGGAGAAAAGGTATAAAATTAATAAGACCAAGATACTAAGAAAATTTTATAGAAGGGCAAGCAAGCTAGAATGTGCTAAGGAAAACTGGCAAGAGGCACTTAATGAGTTTCTACTTTCACAGTGGAACATTGTGCTGCTGCTGCTGCTACTAAGTCAGTGCCATAATTTTTTTATTTATGGGTTATGCTTTTCCTGCTAGGATCCCATATCCAATGAGCTCTAGCAAAACTTATCTAAATGTTGTTCATGCTTCACTTCCCATTCTCAACTCTTGATGCCTATGTTTTTATTGTGTTTTTTTATTATTTAAAAAATCATAATTTGTTATCCTTGACACTTCAAGAAAGCATATACACACGTAATATATAGACTGCACAAGTTAAGTGCGTTGTAAAGACAAGATCACGATTTTCTAGTCTCTGTGGGCTTGCTCCATGTATTAAAATAAATCCCAAGCACCAGAATTTACTCAGGGGAGAGGGAGAGAGAGAGAGAGGGAGGGAGGGAGAGGGAGAGAGAAGGGGGGGTAGTGTTTGCTTTCGATGCCTGGAGTTTCTACTTGCTTTGCCCCATCTACCAGCCTTAGGAGCCTTTACAAGGGAGCAGTTTCTAGATGAAATGGTAATGCTGGTTCTGACCTTCTGGGTCTAGATATAAAAATGGACTGGGGGTTGCTAAGCACTATTGCCATAAGCTTTGGGACTATTTGGGGATGTACTGAATAATTGGCCTACTGGTAAGCTTTAGATGCACTTGATCTTTTGATATATTTAAAATGAACTATTAATTGTTGAATGCTCAGTATGTTGCACATATATTATGGTTTTTATTATGCACCGTGGTTATTGCATTTAGACTTTGCTTGTTTTCTGTGCTTAGAGCAAACATTTTTTTGTTTGTGGGAAACGCTGTATGTAGATAAACGGACCATGACTAAACCAACTAAGAGCACATATTAACAGTATCTGCAAAGCCAAATACACCACACAGAAATTCAGGGAGGAAAAGTACTAGCTGGACAGAGTTCTCTACACACCTCCAAGTAGGAGTTAATGACAGAATAATACTCTGCAACAGTTCAATGCACAGAATTGATGTTCAGAATACAGAGTGTGCATGGCAGAGATCAGAATTCCAGATAAGACATCTGAAAATGCAGTTTGGAAAGAAGAATTACTTATTAACTCACATGAAATTAGCTGAAGGCCTTTTATCTGATGCAAAATTTAATTGAAATTATATTGGTGCTTAGCAGACACTATGGACAGGAAAAGAGAATTCAGGTGTATAATAAGAAGAATATGACAATCCCATTACTGAGAGCTAAGTTTCCACTGCTCTAACTCATGAGTATTACATCTTTTGACAAGCCCATGTTTCTCATGCAGCGATGAGATGCTCTCTCCCATTTCCCCATGGAAGCTTTACAAGCATAGATTCCATTGGAATAGAGAGAAACCAAGGGCCAAGGGAAGGCTCATGTTGTTCAATCTCATGTTCTGCCCTGTTTTTGTCTACTTTTAGGAATGTATGGGTGACAGGAACAGCTGGGTAGGGTGAAAAAGTGCCAATACTGACTGCAGAAAGGGAAAGCTGGAGAGAAAGAGGATTCACATGGATCTTCACCTGTGCACTGCAAAACTAGTCAACATTTTCAACGTGAATATAGGAGATATGTGAAGAACATGCCATGCCATGTCTCCTTATACAGAATTTATGTAACATCCATTTATTTACACATATGCTGGTTGTGGGAACAATGGGCAGCTGATGGCCCCAAAATACTGTAATCAAATCAAATTGCAGAAGCCTTCTGTGAAATCTTGATAATATATTGAGACTATTAAACAGGGCCATATGCATATAGCTCCCTGACAGGGATCTTAACACAGACCTGTAGCAGAGTATCTCCTAACTCCCATGGAAGAGAGGCCGGGTTGAACTTAAGGGCAGTGCATAGTCAAGTCACCATGGTGAAAAAAAACAACCCACCATCTATTCCACAGGTGAGTTGTGTCAAAACAATGCTGTAGGACAGAACTGGGGAAATGGATCTGTCCAGCAGATTGAACCTCTCATTCTCCCACCCTTCAGTCAACTTTGACAGGCGAGTGGTCCTGTCCACCTGTCAATCACCTCATGTCATAATGATGTCAGGTGACTGACATCTGTCAATGTTTAAAGTTGCTTGCCATAACTGCCAATCAGCTGGTTGGCAATCCCTGTGACCTCCTTTGACAGTGTACTTCCAGCCCCATTAAGTTGATTGGTACTTGAAGTGTGCTTACAAAGCGGTTTGCCCTGTTACAAACCACAGTAGAGGAGGTAAGGGGCAGATTGTTCCAAGTGCTTGCTGAATTGGGACCTAGGTTGAGAAAGAATAGAAGCCTGGTCATAGAAGCCCAATGCCTGCTCTCTGTTCTACATCCTCAACAGAAGGCTGAAGAGTTTGACTGAAGGTGCATAGAACAGGGATTTAAAGAAGCACCAGACTCTGGCTAGGGAGGTGGATAAAGTGGTCTCTAGGGAGATGAGCAGATACCAAAGCAGAGGTAGAGAAGCTAAGAAAAAATCATAATCTGGGACCACAAGGGTCATCTAGTCCAACCCCCTGCAATGCAGGAAACTTTTGCCCAATATAGGGCTCGAACCCACTAACCTGAGAGTAAGAGTCTCATGTTCCACCCACTGAGCTTTCCCAGCTGACAATGGGTGAAAAGAATGCCAAGTGAGAAAGAAGAAGTCATGCTGGGACTTTAGAAGGCAATGCTACTGTTTTCTCTTCTGCAACTTCAAGTGGCTTACCATGATGGAAGGAATTACCAGAGTAGAACACATTTAGCTCTCCACTGAAATTTCAATCCAGACAGTGCAATACATTCCAGCAGTTTGGAATACCCATTGTCCATCTTAGCATACAGCTTATCAGAGTTCTGCTGTTCTCTTTCAAGGGCACGACTCCAAATGTTATTCACTGATGTGAAACCCGGGGGTGTCAAATCAATGGCTCATCCAGCTCAGTAACACATCTTCGGCACTGATTAGATCAAGTCAGTCATGTTGTTTTATCAGCATGAGTACCTCCATTTTTTACTGTCTACTCTAAGACTGGCAGTCCCTCTTAGGCTGTGTACACCTGGTCATTTACTCTGACTCCACTGTGCATACACTGCTCATTTTTTAAAATCCATGTACACATGATGTTACCCAGGATCCAGAGTTATCTCGGAGTTTCTGGTGAAATACTGCATTTTGATGGGGGTTTTCCTTAAGCCAACATCAATGTAATTCAATCCTTATTCAAGTCATACTGAATCCCAGGTGTATACATTACATTTTGGAAACTGTCCTTGTTTTCTAGATTTCTGTTAGCAGAGATGGGGCAGGAAAAGCAACCAGGCGATTCCCTCAAGCAAAGAAATCACTGCCCAGTCTCCATCCACTGATATGCACAAACAGCGGGTCACTTCTATACACATCAACCCATGCTGATGACTACCATGACAGGCAAATTCAACATGAAAATCAGCAAGAAAAAAATGACCTTGCTGCATTTTAAGCCAATAATGCATGCATAGCCTTAATACACTGGATATTACACAATGGTTAATTCTGTGTTTCATACATGTGGTACAGTGGTACCTTGGTTCTCAAACGCCTTGGTTCTCAAATGCCGAAAACCCAGAAGTAAGTGTTCTGGTTTTCAAATGTTTTTGGGAAGCCAAACGCCCGATGCGGCTGTCGGCTATTGTTTCCACAGCACCTGCACCAATCAGAAGCTGCGCCTTGGTTTTCAAACATTTCAGAAGTGAAACAGACTTCCGGAATGGATAGAGTTTGGAGTTTTTGTTTTTGCTATTTATTTTGCATTTTTGTTTTTGAAGCCTTTTCGGTTAATTTGTTTTTGTGACTGTGTGGAACCCAGTTCAGCTACTACTGATTGTCTGATTGTGTACCTGCGGAAATGGATAAAAGCCCCCCATCCAAACAATGACTATCATCAGTGCAGGCAAGAAAAAATAATAATTTTAATTCTTATCATCTACAATACTGTCTTATTTATTTTATAGTACAGTACATTGATAATTGCTTTCATTTTATGGATCAATGGTCTCATTAGATAGTAAAATTCATGTTAAATTGCTGTTTTAGGTGTTGTTTTTAAAAGTCTGGAACGGATTAATCCGTTTTGCATTACTTTCTATGGGAAAACACACCTTAGTTTTGGAACACTTTGGTTTTGGAACAGACTTCTGGAACGGATTAAGTTTGAGAACCAAGGTACCACCCTTTCAGATATTGAAATATTACTATTTATTATTAATAAAAATATTATTTATTAGTGTTATAGCAATGTCAAAATGCATATTGCTTTGTGAAGCTCAAGAGGGCAGGTCTTTGTCCTTCTGGAAGCAAGCCTAAGTACATGTGATTAAAATTAAAGCTGGGAAAAACAGGGGGAGAATACGCTATTGTTTTAGTCAGAACTTTGGGCTACAGCATGGGGATTAATGGTTAGTGCCATAGGCTTTAACAGATTGACTAGACAGGCTCCCAGTCATGCTGCATATGGTTGCACAGAAGCCTGTCTGCAGGGTGAGACAGTTGACGGGTGGGGTGGGGTGTGGGGATTAGCATCACTCAAGCCAAGTGCTATAGCAGATACATTCAGAAATATGAAGATATCAAAAAACCAAAATTTTATCTAGGGCATTGGTTTGAGTTCAACGTGGAATTTTTAGCAAATGAATTTGGCAGTGCAGCCCTAGGCAAGTTTACTCAGACGTAACCCCTACTGTACTCAGTGGGACTCACTCCCAGGCAAGCTGGTAGCCTGAATCACACACACACACATTTCAAAACAACTCAAGGGTGTTCCATAAGTTGCTTGGGGGATATGTCAAAGTAAGGCTTTGGTGCCTAGATGGGATTTCTGGAACAGAAGCGGGTAACAGTTTGCCTTTGACAAAGTCAAGAGGAGATCCTGCAAGAGTTTTTTCTGTAATCATTTATACCACAGATCAATAGAAGCTCTTTTGTAAATCAACAACCCACTTGACAGTCTATTACAAGTAGTGCTATCACCTGTCAGTAGATGGTGGCAGGAAGTCACACTCCCTCCATTCAAGGGAGCTTGGCTTACGCTTATAATTGGAGTAAGTGTGCCTCTGAAAAATTGGATAGTGCATATTGGTTAATGCAGCTTTCTCCCAACCTAGCGGCCCTCAAGATGGTTTGGACTACAGTTTCCATCATCCCCAATTGCTGACCATGCAATCTAGGGCTCCAACTTAAAATAACAGGAGCTCTAGATTGGCAAAGGCTGAGTTAATGCAACACTTCAAAGCAAATTTACTTATTCCTACCCCTGTAAAAGGGATGAGAGTGGCACTGTGGGCTAAACCACAGGGGTTGCCAATCAGAAGGTCAGCAGTTTGAATCCCCACAACGGGGTGAGCTCGGTCCCTGCTCCTCCCAACCTAGCAGGTTGAAAGCACATCAAAGTGCAAGTAGATAAATAGGTACCGCTCCAGCAGGAAGGTAAACGGCTTTTCCGTGTGCTGCTCTGGTTCGCCAGAAGTGGCTTAGTCATGCTGGCCACATGACCTGGAAGCTGTACGCCGGCTCCTTCGGCCTATAAAGCAAGATGAGCGCCGCAACCCCAGAGTCATCTGCGACTGGACCTAATGGTCAGGGGTCCCTTTACCTTTACCGCTGTAAAAAGCAGGGCTGCTAATTCATTTGATTCTACTTGAATTTCCACTGAGATTCCTCAAGTATTAACTCAAAGACCAGACGATTCTAGGAGTTTCTAAAGGAAAAAGATCAAGGAACCATAAAGCATATGAAGTTTTTGCTGGCTGAAGTCTATTGACTAAGGAGGGTTGGCAGGGTCATAGGGGCAAGTTCATTTCAACTCTGTGAAACATCAGTTTTGTTTTGTTTGTCACTAGACTGGTTTGCAATCCATCTCATTGAATAATTCATGGTGTGGATCTTCATGTGGGTATTGTACTGTCGGAATTTCTAACATACTCCACTAATCTATAAATACCAACTATAAATGTTCTGAGCTGGTAACTTTTATGGCTGCAAGGATATTTCTCTCCCTCTCCGCCACTCTTCGTTGGAGGGATACACTGTAGATTTTTTACTGCCTCTCTTTTACTAACACCAAATGCTACAAACATTAGTGTTATTAACATATACATTAGCTTGAGCTGATTTCTTCCTCCAGCTGCTGTTCCACGTTCCGATGAGAGGCTGCAGCAGTGAATCAGATAACACTAATGAGTTGAGTTAATGAAGTTCCTGCAGTGGAATGTGCCGCTTGGAAAGGGGTATTGAAAGCATATCCAATACCCTTGAAAACTCAAAATGGTCTTCTTCATTTACTTCCTTTGCTTTCTGGCTTGCACCTCTTCTGGACCAGGACTTACAATAAGCAAATGGCTTTGAGGACGGGGAGAAGAGCAGCAACTATCCATTCCAAAAATGCACAAGTGAAAAGAGAATTCGAGTTAATTAGGAAACCGATTCCAAGTGGACACCAGCCAATTCCAGTCCGCCCTGGATTGAGCTGCCAAACCTTTGCTTGCCTTTCATCAAAACTTCCTGCTCCTGTTTTCTTGTTTTGCTTTAAAAAAATTAGCTCACTTTTAGTAACCACCTTAATAGATCCTCTCTTCTTTATTACACATAGCCCAGATCCTATTTCTGCATTTTAATTAAAAACAAGAGCTTCATAACTCAGACAGAATTTGTTTTAACTGCTCGCAGGGGGAGGGCAGGCAGGAAGAAAAGAAAACTAAGCCGAGTGAATGAACCGATAGGAATTACAGGGATTGCCACTGCCTCCCCAAAGCAAGGTGGTTACAACAAATCCAAGCCACCTTGCTAAGCCATCCCCATCACACATTCCATCAGCTCCAGCTGCCTAAAGCTCTGTTTCATCCCAGCGAGCCCTATCAGTCATAGAAACTAAATGCCTGGTACTCAGAGGCAATGTGCCTCCTTACCTTTAGGATGAAGTGAGCTCTCATTAACACATGCATCCCTGTACTTTTCTGTGCACAGGTGCAAGGTGAGGGCATAGCCTGCTGCAAGCTGGACCCCCACCTCAAATTTGCTCACGGCCCTTGGGTGCCCGTTAACACCCCACCTTCTCAAAGGAAGGGACACCTTTTCTTGGGGGAGAGATGGCAGCGCCTTAGATGAGGCCCAAATCAGTTCTTGATGAAGCTCCTTAACAACTAACGACATTTGGGAGTTCCTACTGGGAATTCTGCAACTTGACGCCCCAAATCCTGAGCAGGAAGAGATGCATCTGTGGGAGAGGTCTTGTCCGCTGCCCCCTTCCATTCCCAGAGATCATTTTTGTTTGCAATGGAGAGGAAAAAGGAGGAGAGGGAGGAGAATCAGAGGGCAGCATCAGGCAGGCCAGCTGCTTGGGGCTTTCACCTAGAATAACTTAAAAGTCCCATACAATTCTAATGGGAGCAGCAGTGTAACCACCCATCCCTATTTAGGATAAACACAGGGGAATAATGTTGCCTTCATGGCTTGTTTTAATGCTTCCCAGAAGTGTTTGACTGGCCAGCGATAAAGGCACAGTGCTGAACTAGAAGGCGATTTGGGCTCCCAGCCCTAAACAGCAAAGCCCCAAATCATTTCTCTTTCCTGATATTAGTACTGCTTCTGGAATAATATTTCTTGTCAAGCCATGGTATGAAATGTTCTGAATGGCTCTTCTATCCCTGTAGACTTTTTTAGGTTTGCAGTGACTAAAAGGGAAAAATAAATTCCCACTGTAATGATGCAAACATGTGTTCTCTTTGCAAAGCATAATTAACAAAAGATTCGCTGCCGCAAGATGTGGTGCTTAGCTTTAACACACACACACACACACACACACACACACTATTAAGACATATTCAAAAAGAAAAGGTCTATTGACAGCTATTGCTCAACTGGGAGTTCAATGTTCAGAAGCTGTATGATCTGGAGACCAGATGATGATGATCATTTCTAAAGGGATTTTGTATTTATAAACACAGTGGGACATTATACAAACAAAGAGATTTCACAATAGTAACATAACAGAGATAGCAGCAGCTATACATTACTACCTCTCCCAGCAGCCCTTCTCTCTTAGCTCTCACACAAAAGAAAAGGCAGGAAAGGCAGACAACTATCAAGGAGGTTCTGATGCCAAGTAGCTCAAGAATTTCTCATCTTGAAAACCGTAACTGTCTTTGTAACTGTGTTGGAACATAACCTTGATCAATATAGTGTGAAAATAAAATGAAACTCTGCAATGGTTCATAATATGTGTCCAGGCTGTTCAGTCCTATTATTGTCCATAAATGATGGGTTAATTTTCCAGCTACTGCTATAGTCCAAACTTTGCAGTACTACAGAGACAAGTCCAAATCTAACAGGTTCTTCCAAAGTTGAGCTATTGATAAACGTGCTGCCTTTATTACAAAAGACAACACTTCATTGGATTTAGTGTCCAAGTTTGGACCTTCAAAGACAGTTAAACCCAAGTGCAGAGTTAATGCAATATAGTCTTTCAAAATTGTAGTTATTTCTTGGGATACGTTTGTCCGGAACAATGCCACTATTGGGCATAGACAGAGGTGGATAGAGTTCCCTCTGAAGCCACAGCTTCTCTGACAATCAGGGGTAGACCTCTGGGAAGATGAGGGAGAGCTGCCCTAGTGTCTAGAACCAGTGGCCAGTATCGCCTTCATCCCCTGCTTCCAAATGCATCTGGCTTCTTGTTGTTGTTGTTGTTGTTGTTGTAACAAAACTAGATAGACATTGCTGTCTACCACCAAGGATCTTCTTAATGCCATAATCCAGCAATGAAACCCTGAATTTCCACAATCCTACCTGTCACATTAATTAAAAAATTGGGGGGGGTGAGAAGAACCCTACTCGAGGATATTAAAGATCTATCTAGGCCAACATCCTACTCTCTGAAGTGGTCAACCAGGTGCCTATTGGAAGCCCAGAAGCTGAGCATGAGGATAAACAGACTGTTGCTTCCCAGAGAGTTGTTCCTTGTGGTCTTCAGCAACTGGTATTCAGAAGCATGGTGCCTCTGATCCTGGAGGTTGTCTATAGCCAACATGATTAGTAGCCATGGATAGTTCTGTCCTCCATGAATTTGCCTAATGCCCTTTTAAAGACACCTGACTTGGTGCCCAGGATCCTTTGCACTGTGGGAATATAATATATTTCTCTTTCTAGATTCCTCTCCACACAGAGAGATTATCCCCCCACCCCCTATTCATTTTAACTGTCTCCTCAAGCAATAGTTTCCAGAAATCCTGCAAAGAATGGCAAAGCGATCATGCCTACTCTCTTTCAGTCTTGTTGGATTGTCCAGGAGCTCTCATTAGGAGGGAAGTGGGTTCAATGCCCATGCCAAGTTCATGCTGATCAAGACAACCAATCCATCACTACCTATGAACTTGTTTGCCTCCACCCTTAAGCATCCCTTATGAAGAACATGTGTTCTGGCACCACCTGGCAGACAGTGAACTATGCACGACACCAGGGCTGATCCTTCCACCAACTAGAGCTTCAGAACCTCCATAGGTCCCCAAACTCCTGACCATGGTCTTCAAGGCAACCCCCCCCACCTTTTTCATTATAAGAATCAATTTGTACAGGTGATTTAAGAGCTTTCTTGCCTTTAATACAGTGTACAGTATTCACTGAATAAAGAGTCACTACTGCATATGTTTGAAATTGTGTAGGCAAATGAGAAACCAAGAAGAACACCTCTGAAATCAAGTACGTAGCAGTTTAAGGAGAAAATAGGAAAGAAGCAAAACATGACAGGAATAAACCACGGTAGCATACAGTGAATATGGCAACGAGAAAGTCACTGAAAAGCTCTCTTAAGAGAAAAACCTCACAGTTTTTCAGCAGCAATCATGTTATAATAAAGTCCACCCCCACCCCCGCTCCCCAGTATATCACTCTTCCAGCAGCGAAGTCACTGATTTTCACAGCTATTGCAAAGGAAGGGAAAAAAGGTATATAGTCCTTTTGGCAGTAGCAATCTACAGTATGCAGAAGCCACCAGAGTGACTTTATCGAATTACCTACTCTATGGGTTACTGTGGGGAACAGGGGAAGTAGAAGACAACACACTGATGCATTTATTTTTTCAGAATGATGGAAGCAGCTACAAAAGTAAAAAGGAGATCTCATAGAATTGTAGAGTTGGAGGAACCACAAGGGAGATCTATGCATTTAAATTTCAGAATACGTTTTACTTGCAGCTTTCTGTGTTTACCGTGATAAGATGATAAAGATATTTAAAGTGGCAAAGGTCAGCTGCTTATATAATATCAGAAAACGGGATTTTTATTAATTTTAGCTGAATTATGTGCACACACTTTTATTACCATTTTCATCACAGTTATTGAACTTGTGCGCTTTCCAATTATGATGCAGTTCAATGCTATGGCTACTGAACTAGTCACTGAAAGCAAAAATTCCCAGTTTTTCACTTGGCAGCATTTGGACATTCAAACTGGCCTCACCTGATACTTCAGCTTTGTATTTACGAGGAAATGTTGAAGGCTACCCTGAGATTTAAAGTGTCTCATAATAATTGTAGAACCGCACAAGGCAACATATACACTTGCATGTGAAATGGTATTATCCTTCACTAGAGGGACTCCCCATTGTAAACCAGTACCATACTTTTCTGTCTATAAGACGCCCCCATGTATAAGACGCCCCCTATTTTGGGGGACTCAAATTTAAGGAAATGGGGGGGAGATGGCTTTTTTTGGGAGGGGATTGCACAAAAATCACTCACCTGCAGCACCCACACTGGCAATCGCTGGCACCCGCCAATCAACTGCCCACTTCCCACAGTGACAGCCAATCGCCAACAGACTCTTCCCCAGCTGAAAATCACAAACCCGCCTGAGAAAAGCTGTCCACTGACAATCGCACGCATCCCAGAACAGCAGCCGCCAATCACGGCAGCAACAACCAATCCAAAGCAGTCCTTGCTGCAGAAACCAATCACCAACCCAATTAGAGCAGCAGCAGCAGCAGCCAATACAAAGAAGCCCTTCTAGCAGCCAACAATCACCCACCAAATCGTCGCTGACAAGTTCCTGCTTGCAGCTGCAGCCAATCACCTGTCCACCCCATTCACCATCCATGTATAAGACAAGGCATGTTTTTGAACATTATTTTAGAGTAAAAAAAAACACTTGTCTTATACACTGAAAAGTATGGTAATTATGTTTGGGGCACTGGCATCATTTCATACAAAGATTTCCTTTTTGAATCTTAATCCTAACTATGTTTATGTGGAAGGAAATACCACACAACCTCTGCCACTTCTTAGAGGAAATTAGGGCTGGATCTAGACCCATCAAAGAAGCAATTACCGTATTTTTCCGTGTATAACACAACTCCTATTTTTGGAGACTCCAAATAAAGAAATCCCCCCATATGTACTATCCGTGTATAAGCTGACCCCCACAATTTTAAACTTGAAAAAATAGGGAAAAAATATAGTCTTATATACAGAAAAATACAGTAAGTTAAACGCGTTGTAAATTCATGCAGGGAAATCCAGTAGGGAAAGATGGGACTCTACAGCACCATCTGGTGTCAGAGTGTTATAACTGCATATACAACGCATATTAAAATGCTTTTTCTTTACCAAACTTGCTGAGTTAGGGTTGCCATATCTTGAAAACCAAAAAACAAAAAGGATGCGGGTGGGGGGAGTCTTGGCAAGTTAGGGAGTCTAACAGAGCCAAAGCAGCTGGCTCATTCCATGCTCATGTATGCAGCTTGCAAAGCAGTCCAGAAAACACACAGAGAGACTCCTTCCCCACCGCCACCCTAACACCTTTTTTTGCTAAGGAAAATATTCCCCACAGATGCAATTTTTACATTTTAAGCAGGGGAATGGGGACAGAGAGTTGGAGGATCCTCTTGGTTTGATGGTGATGGTGGGAAAGCCCTGGACAGATGATTCCCCCCCCCCCCCCCGCGCGCTTTTCTTTTTCGCAAGGATTCTGAACAAGCGAGGGATGGGGTTCTTTCCTGTGCCTCCCCCTTCCCCTGTCTCTCCAGTGGCTGGCAAATGTGAGCTTCAGGCTGCACTCCCTGCAGAAAGAGCTCTGTGAATCAGAACCACCGCCCCCCTACTCATCCTCCTTGCAGGGAAGCATGGGAAAAGAGAAAAGGCAGGCCCCTTTAACTCTTGCAGTGCTGCATCCAAACAACGCTCCTTACTAAAAAGTGATTCCTCCAAGACTTCAGACTTGAGCACCACTTATTAAAAACACACACAGAGACCCCTTGGTCCTTTGTCAAAGAATATAAATCACATCACACTTCCGTATCAAAATCCAGTATTGGTTTCTTTAAGAAAACCATCACACGTGGAGCAGTTTGAAATGTTACATATCACCCTGTGAGACATACAGGTAATCAATGGTGCTTATTGGTAACAAGGAAAAATACTGTTTGGAAGAAAGGGGGGAGCAGACATGTTTCAAATAAGACTTTTGATTATGAAAAGCAGACAGTTTGAATTAATGTTGGTACAGCGCAATGCGAAACAATGGTTGATGAATATTCAAACTTATTCAAACTTTGTTGAATAAGTTTTATTCAGAGTAGAAATTAATGAGCATGGCTAATTTCAACAGATCCACTCTGAGTAAAACTTTGTTGAATGCCACCCAGTCTACTAGAACCAATAGGTTTGTATCTCTCATTCATCTTCTGTTTACAGTACTTTTTAGATTAATCTAAAATGTGTTGCAAATACTAAAGTTTCTTTATATAACTGTCTGTCTGGGCTTAACTGCTCAGTGTTGCTCCTGTTTGCTCATTACCATGTAATGAACGATCAGATGAATTAGCTATTTCCTTTCGCAGTTCATGCTAGAATAAAATGCTTATACGCTAACACCTCTCCTCTTCTAGAATTTACACCATTTGATAAGAAAGCTTGCATTAAACATTTAAGCTGCTCCTATACAATTTAAGCTGGTCCTATACAATTTAGCCTGCACTAACAAATTATAGTAAAGCAGTTATATTCAGCTTCTGCGTCAATAAGGTTAGAAATGAAATTCTAACCATTTGAAGGCAGCATTACCATGTTCCTATAGCTCAGTATTACTAAATTCCTGTAGCTATCTCAGAAATATAGGAGTGGAGAGCAGGGGCTGATAATGCTGGGCTTGGGCTTCAAGACCTCACCCCCTTCATCAAAGCATAGGCTAGTTTTTTACCCTCATCCCTGAAAGTAGCATGGGCTGTTTTCAAAGGCTGTACAAAACAGCATTACCAATTTTATAGAATTCCACTCTGCTTCCTTTTCAGCCTCTCAAATCCTCCCGCAAACCCACCATCCATTTTCTGAAATGAAACACAAACTACAAAGCTGAAATAGTTCAGTATTTCTCAGGAAGACATCGCACAGGAATTCTAATGCTGGATTCTCTGACAAGCCCAATTTGCTATCATTATGGAATCAAGCTTCAAAGGAAACACTGAAGCTTGTGGGGTCAGTTTCAAATCCACACACTGAAATAAAGGAAAGCATGTTCACGTCCATTTCAATTGTCAAGTGGCAGTTAGGCTCTGCCTTATTGCTTGAGGTTCATGGCACAATCAAGCTCCAAACCAGATGAGCGACTCACCTTTCAAGATCAGCATCATACAATGGAATGCATGAATGCCCATATTTAATTCCTCAAGGACCCGTAAAACCACACAGCCCCTGCCACTTATTGGAGGAATTATGCCATTCCCCTTCCCACATCCAACTCTTGATAAACTTCTGAGATTTCCTGCTGCCGGTCTTTCAAAGGTTGTTCCTCCCTCTACTGTACTTGCTTGCTTGACTTATTGTCCTTTTCATTTTAATTAGGATTTTTGAAATGGATAGGAAGGCAAACAGTATTAACAAGGGAATTGGGAGAAAAATATACACTAAAAGTAAGTTAACATAAACTTTGATCTTTGCTTATTCTAATTATACTTTTCACAGTGTCATGATGACACAGCATAGTGTTGAAGAGATACTGTCTCCAATATCATGTCTCTTTGAAGTTAAGAATTCCACAAAATTACATACTTTTTCTGGTGTAATTCAGGGTCTTTGCTCCTTCATCTATATACTTAATAAAATTAGCTAAATCAATAAAAGGGGCAAGCAAAATAATCAAGGGGATGAACCAACTCCTCTTTGAAGAAAGGCTGCATCATTTGGGACTTTTTAGCTCAAAGAAAAGGTGAAATAGAGGTGGCATGATATAAGTTTATGAATTTACGCATAGCATGGAGAAAGCAGATAGAGAAAAGTTTTTATTCCTCTCTTATATTACTATATCTCATGGACATCCCAATGAAGCTGACTGTTAGAAGTTTCAGGACAAATAAAAGCAAGGAGATCGTAGATAAACTATGGATAAACTCACTTCCACAAGAGGCAGTGATGGACTTGGATGGTTTTATAAGAGGTTTAGAAAAATTCATGGAGTACATGGCTATGGGCCTATGGGCCATGTTAGTTATGTTCTACCTCCACTGTTGGAGGCAGTATCCTTCTGAATACCAATTACGGGAATCACAGCTGTGTTATGTCCTCTTACATTCAGGTCCTGCTTGCAAGCTTCCCACAGGCATCTAGTTGACTGCTGTGAGAACAAGGATGCTGGGCCAGATGGGATGTTGGCCTCATCCAGCAGGATCTTCTTATATCAAACCAAACTTGATAAAACATGTCCATTTTGACTTGTTAAAATGAAATTTTAGGATGAGCTTTTCTGACATAGCCAGAAGTTATGCTTCGCCATAGGGTTTTTTCCAAATACTTCCAAAAATGTGTGATGGTCAGTCTTGTTGCCATCGGCAGATAACCAATTAGTTCTTTATTTACGAAGTCTTCATTTGATATCCTTTTCTGATGTCTTACCCATAAGTATATCTCTTTATGTGTGGTGCTTCACAGTTGCTCAGCCAGGCTCTGTCTGTTCCTACCTATTCACTCCATCAAACTTCAAGAATAGAGATGAAATAAGACTGCCCGCCATGTAGCAATATCAGGAATAAAAATGGCTATCAGGACCAACCAGGGAACCAGTGAGGGCAAGGGTGTGATGCTCCACCCCCATTAGTGAAACTTCACCCCAGCCAAGTAGGGGTTCCTTTAAAAAAAAGAAAAGCCACATTTCAAATCCAGTGTCATATAAAAGAATAGAGATGCCATTAGAAAAAGAAGAGGCTTCTGCTCACAATGAACCACGTGCTTCTGGAACTGTGCAGTCTCCTGCAAAGGAATAAGTTGAGGTGTTGCAGAGAATGACAAACTATGTGGGTAGTTTGCCCATCCTCTTTTCATACTTTCAGCTGTTTGTTCAAATGAGGAACTCAACATACAAGCACACAATTCATGCACAATTCACAAGCAATATGAAAAGCATGAACAATTCACACTTCAACCATTACCGTATTTTTCGCTCCATAAGAGCTGTCTGTGCGTCTTATGGAGCGAATGTGTGGTTGATCGCTGACTCCCTTTCTGGCCCCACCCCCTTGCCCAGGCCTCCATTGTTGAATGTTCTGCAGATGGAGGCTGTTTCCCCAGAAACATGTGACTGGCTGATTAGATTATCTGTCTGGAAACTGTAGAAACGGCTCCCTTTCCTTTCCTAAAGAAGCCGCAAAACTGTGAGTTGAACCCCATAAAAACAGGATTTTTTTCCTTTGCAAAGTAAGCTCAACAACTTTGAGCTGATCCCCTAAAAATGGGGCTTTTCCCCCTTTCCTCCTCTAAAAACTAGGTGAGTCTTATGGTCAGGTGTGTCTTATGGAGCGAAAAATATGGCACTCCTTTTCTGCAACCTTTGAAGCCCATCATGGCTGACCATGGAACTGAAAACCTGCCACTTGGAAAATACAGCTCAGCTGGCCTTGTTGAAATGGTGCATGAAAATGGCAGTGGTGTTCAGGCTGTTCAAATGACACTGTTGTGGCCTGGGCACAGTTTCAGTGTACAGCGTACAGCATAGATACAAAGGGATTATAAGCTCATATCCATTCTAGTGACAGACAACTACTGCACAGGTGCATTGTGGTGGAATTTTCAATGACTGCCATGAGAATATATGATCCTGGTCTTGAACGCAAAATATTAAAACTTGGCCTTTTATTTAGGAAATAAATTAACAGTTTCAAGCTAGAAAACTGATGAAGCTTTCATGAAAATATGCAACCAAAACTTGTAAACAAAGCATAAGACTTCATTCAGCTTTCTCCACCTACAATACCTACAGAGTCCATTTCTGTATTTATAGTTTAACCAAATTGGTGTAATAAACTCTGCCCCTTGGATACAACCAGAAACCTCTTTCAATTTAAAATGGAATAACAGGTGCAAATGAACAAAGAAATTGGTTCACAGAGCATACAAAATGAGTGCTGCACAGAATTCTGGGTTATAGCAAGTTTATGGGATATATAAATTAAGCCAAACAATTTCCTTCAGACCTCTTGCTCTGGGAAGGCCAAAGCCATTTCTGTGCATTTTTTGAATTTCACAGAGCAAACTGCATTCTCATTCTCCATTAAGTTCCAACTGTTCCAGAGAGCATAAAAGATGAAGAATGAAAGAATGGTAGCTTCTTACTACTTATGGTTTTTACTTAGCAGCCTGTTTCCACCGGCTCAAAATGTATACCTTTTCTTCTACTCACTGTATCAGTAACAGATGCCAATCTTATTCAATTAGCCTCACAGGATTCCTTTTATAAGCCAATGTCCTCAGATATATAAAACAGAGCATTTCTGTAGCGGTCAACTACTTTTCCCATTGAAAGTGTCAATCACACTGTAGAAGGGAGGGATCTCATGTCTAGATACTCAAAGAAAAAGAGAAAAACAATTTATAGGTAAAGAAATTGCTTTCTCGGTTGCTTCAGGTGCCTCCCTCTATGGGAAATGGCAAGCAGTCATGATTAGCTTCTTGTCACTTAGAAGTGAGCCTGCATTAGCCATCACATCCATTAGATGTAACTCCTAGGCTTTGATTCCACTGCCTCCTTTAATATTTCATACCACCTCCAAAATGGCCACCCTAGCTCCACTAACTGGATGTGAAATCCTCAAAACCACAGGTCCTTAAGCACTGAAAAGACAACAGACCACTTGCCAATATTATGTCACACTAGTCTGCAGTTCTCATCAAATCCTCATAAGAAGGAAGCCTCGTTGAAATCAGTGGGACTTACTTCTATGTAGAAAGGTGTACAGTTTGCTTACCCTGTGACTTTTGGATGAATTAAATCTTTGGATGAATTAAAATAGCAATACTAATACTAAGGCACCAGCTGTAATAGTTCAAGAGCTGAGAGAAAATGTGGTGGATGTATGTTACAGAGACCGCGCTTGTTTTTGCAAGTGATTACCAGAGAAAATTATGACTTTCCACAAGGTATTCAATGGAACCACAACAGAAAGCCATTGGACTCTAAAGCAAGGTTTCCCAAAAGAGAATGTGCCAGATTATCAGAGACAAATGGACTTCATTTAAAAAAGGCTTTGCTAAGGTGAGAAAAGTCAGTGTGAGAAAGGTTCTCCTCTCCTTGCATGGGAAATAAGCTTGCTGCCCTGGTTTAAGGCACCAAGGACAATGCAACCAGCAAGAAGCCCAATTATTTTCCGTTTTATTGCCCATTTGCTTCACAGCAGAGTTAAAAGCTGGATGACATTTGCCCTTCTGCACTGCACAATCTTTTAACAGAACCTCCAGGCATCCCGTCAGCTTCCTTCTCTTCTAAACCCTCCACCTTTATATTCTTGAAGCAGCGATGCAGGGCCTGAGTCTGAGATACTGATCAAGACACTGGGATAATGTGCAGTTAAGTTTTGGCCGTCTACTCTTTCAGATATCGCTAGCTTAGCAGCTCCTCAGTAGCAAAGAAAAAGAAAAAGAAACATTCCACTGCATGTTCTCAGCATCAGAAACTCCAACAAAAGCAGAGTGACTGATCTCTAATGCCTGAGTTCAAGAAGCCAACTTTGCATGCTGGGATATACCAGATGTACTGTGCTTGGTTTGACTGTGGCAAGCTCTGCTACCAAGCTCTGAGGTGCCAAGACAACAAAGTGATATTTGTGATGGCTCATCATAGATGACAGAGCCACACACTAGCAGAGAAGATTCCATGGCTCCATTAACCCATTCCACAGCCATAAAACCTTTGCTTTCCTATGAAGTGCAGAAAGGATTTTAGCAAGTTTTACAGGAAGTAGAACATCTGTTTCTTCAAGCGAGTCTGCTTTGCAAGTCTTTTCCAGCCAGCGTGGACGTGGGGAACTTTTGACCCTCCAGATGCTGCTATACTACAATTTCTATCCACCCCAGCAAACATGGCAAGTGGGCAGGGATGATGGGAGTTGTAGAGCAGGGGTGGCCAACTCCCAAGAGACCACTCACAGAGTTAAAAACTGGCAGTGATCTACCCCCTTGTGGGGGGGTTCAGGTCAAAGTTGTTGAGATTTTTTTAGGGAGAAAGAAAACCCTGCTTTTTAGGGGGGCAGGGGAAAGTTGTTGAGCTTTTTTTAGGGGAGTCAAAGTTGATGAGCTTCTTTGGGGGGACCCAGTGATCTACTGGTGATCTACCACAGACGTCCAGTGATCTACCGGTAGATCACGATCTACCTGTTGGACATGCCTGCTGTAGGGGATCATCTATGTGGTCAAAGTCTCTCTACACATGTAGGTAGAACTTGAAACTAGTCCTGAGGAAACCCAAGTCTTAATCTCTCCTCTCCTATCATGTTCACCGGGTAAGCCTAACTTACTTCACAGGGTTGTTGTAGGGATAAAAGGGAGTGGAGCACACTGGTCATTTGGCTGGGACTGATGGGAGCTAAAGTCCAACAACACGGGGGGGGAAGGGTTCCCCAAATGTTCCTTGGACAAGAGGAATAATATAAATGCAATGAAGAAATGAATAACATAGTTCACGCAACACAGTTCAGTTGGCAGGCTAAGTCTACGCATGTTTATTCAGAAGCCAGCCCTTTTGTTCATTAAGACCTATTCAAAGATAAGTGTGTGTAGCGTTCATTATTATTTCCAGTCTGTACCCCTTGATACTGCAGCAGGCCATTTATATCTATATAAAAGTAGATCTAGAAAATTAAACATAAACTAAAACATTGTGGAATGCAAAATCAATTATTTTAGGCCTGCGGGAACACAGAAGTAATTGCTGAATATAACGGCAGCAAAATATGCAAGCTTCTAAGGCATTCGTCTTCATATCTGAAGACTCATCTAATCTGCCTCAACAGGATTAGTTCCAAGGCACTTAGCTTGCAACATTTATACTGTCGTCCAGCTCTCTTAAATTCGGTGGAAGTTTTGACACTGGCTTTAATGTGAGCAGGATTGCACTCTTAATCATATTCTTCAATCCATCAGAGTAATACATAAAGCTTTTCAAACTTTTGTGTTGAGGGGCCTCATGATCAGTGTTTTGGCTCTGTTCAGAAGTCAGCAGTCGTTCCACCTTACTCATTCAAGTGCAAAAGTCACCTTTAAATTAGATACGTTGTTGGAACACGCCATTCAAAAGACTTCAGATATGAGGCAGACAAAAGCTATAATCACAGCCAAATATTAGGCAGTGGTTTGCAGAGAGACAAGACAGAGCACATGAGCCAAGCCAGAGAGCAGAAAGTTCTAGGGTTTTCCTCTTGTCTGTAGTTCTGTGTCTCCCTCGGTCCAGTTTCAAGGTTGAGTGACAATGGTCAGTAATGTCTTCCATCTTGGCCTGCAAACTGCAGTTGGGCATAAATTTAGCAGCATCAGGAGAGTTGCATGGGGCATGGACCCGAAGGAAAACGGAAGGGTCTGGCAAGAAGTCTTAGCCTTGGATGCAAAGCAATACTGTAGGCCAGAGATGGGGAACCCGTGACCCTCCAAATGTTTTGGCTCCAACTCCCATCAGCGCCAGCCAGCACTGTCAACAGTTAGGGATGATGGGAGCTACAGTTCAACATAGTTTTCCATTCCCCACCCTATCAATATACTGGGTATTGCCATAATTTTAGCCTCACTGTAAAGTCTCTTCTTCCTCCACCAATTGCATGTTGCATGCAGCTGTCTGCAAAGAAATCCCAACATGCAAGCCAACAATAGGCTGTGTGGGCTCCATACAATCCGCACGCCTGTGCAACCAGTTGTTCCCATCATGGAAGATCATGCGATTGGGTTTCTTTACAGATAACTGAGCAAAACACACAGTTGTTGGAGGAGGAAGAAACAACACTAAAGCTGTGGCCCCACTCTAGATTAAACAAGGTAATGCCCTACATACAAGTAATGCAAAAATAGGAGTCCTAGTCTCCCGGGATTGATGTGAAGCTTTGTTTATGGGTCATCACATAATGATAGAGATATTCCTCCATCTAAATTGAGTACATTGCATATAAATGAACCCACAACATTGCTCTGACTAGTACACAGCAGACTGCCCTCCCCCTTCTCTAACTTTTTCCATCAAGCAATTAAAGCTATTTGTAAGTGAGCAAAGTTAATTTAGAAATTATAAAATTAAGGCTAATGGACTCAATTATCACCAACACACAGGTCAGTGCCTGTGGCAATTTTTGTCCCCTTGCTTTATTTGAAAGTTTAGCATAATAATGAACTCCATCACACATTGCTATTAGCATTGTAAATCCTGAGATTATTTTTCCTGCCCCTTTGTGAACCCCTTTGAATTGTCATAGGAGGAGTCAGTTTTTTTCCATTATGACTGCTCATGTTTGTTGCAAAAGGGTTGTAGTACAAACTAAGGAATAGAGGAATGAGCATCTGTAAAATCAGGATTGTCAAAATATCTATAGCAGGGCTGGGGAGTCTGTAGCCTTCTGAATGTTTTTGGGTTATAGCCGCCATCACTCCTGACCACTGGCCTTGCTGGCTGAAGGCAATGGGAGTTGGAAGCCCCAAAACATCTGGAGACCCACAAGTTCCCTGCCCTAGATCTGTAGGAATGCTGGCAAATATCATTTGATTGACCCATCCCAAACCTTGTAGGGTTCAAGTTTTATGGTAACGGAAAACAGACAAGCAGCTTGGAAGTGTAAGCACTAACCTTGAAGCACTAACAGAGGCCTTTTTAAATACCCTTAGTGGAAGAAACAGAGGAATGCTAAATATACACGAAAACAGATCAATTTTATATCCTGGCAGAGAGCTGCTTCAAGGAATTAGTTCATTCTGCTTGCGCTCCAAAAACTAAGACTCTAGAACTAAATACATGCAAGTAGCATAAGGACAGAAGTACACATGATATAAGGCGCATGAAGCATAACAGGGCCATTACTCAATTAACAGTCCACATTGTTCTATGCATCTTGTGTCAGAAAGAGAAGTGGCTCTATGGACATCATCTCTGACCGGTGCAAAAGATGGCTGTACCCCGTTGGAGAGCAGTGTTTCACTACATCCCAGAGCAGTGGCATAGCATGGGGGGTGCAGGGGGGGCCGGCCGCACCGGGCGCAACCCGGGCGGGTTAGGGTTAGGGGGCGCAAATCCACGGGTTAGGGGGCACAAATTACTTGCCTTGCCCCGGGTGCTGACAACCCACGCTACACCACTGTCCCAGAGGCCCATAGCTGGATGTACAATTCATAATTAACACAGGGGATTTTCCATGTTCACGGATACATTGTTTATTTGCGCGGGGGGGCACCTTTAAAAACACTCCAAGATGTTTACTGTAATAACCAATTATTCTGACTTGCTGAGGCTTAAGAGACTATTCAGTTATACAACCTCAATATTTAATTAAAATAGTGCTACAATATTTACACTGGTTCACACAACATAAGGCCTAAACAGAGGAGAAATTTTGAAGTCACCAGTTCTTAAGGTACTACTACTACTACTAATAATAATAATACACAACCACACACAAAGAGTAAAACACCATTAAGAAACAGTACAAATAGGCAGCAAAGTGGCTAATTCAACAGCTGAAAAGTTCTGATGGCATAGAAACATCTTCAAGAGATGAATAAACATCAAAAGGAATGTGGCTGCTATATTTTTGCTGAAAGAGAGCCAGTGTGGTATATTGGTTAAGAGTGTTGGAGTATGACCTGAGAGACCGGGGTTCAAATCTTCACTCAGCCAAGAAGCTCACTGAGTCGCTTTCGCTTAGGCCAGTCACTTTCCCTCAGCCTAACCTACATCACAGGGCTGTTGTAAAGGATAAAACAGGAGCAGATAACCATGTACACCACCTTGAGCTCCTTGGAGAAAAAGGTAGTTTAGAAATATAATTAAAAGAAATAGTATAAACTGCTCTTTTGTGCTGGAAAATCAATGAATTTTAATGGAAGTTTTTAATGTCTGATATTTTATTGTATATTAAATATTTTGTTGGATGCCACCCAGAGTGGCTGGGGAAACCCTGCCAGATGAGTAGGGTATTATTATTATTATTATTATTAGACCTAAAATTCATATGTCATGCATATATTCGATACAGTTTTATTGTATTTAGGAGAAATGATAATATATTTTGAACTGCTAGGTGGGCAGGAGATGGGACCGAGGAATGGGAGCTCACCCCCTTGCAGGGAGTCAAACTGCCAACCTTCTGATTGGCAAGCCCATGATGCTCAGTGGTTTAGACCACAACACCACCCGCATCTCACCATAATAAAAATAAATATACTCTGTATAAATTTATATATATATATATATAATGCAATGTGTTTCATGGCTATTAACAGAGCACAGTCAGCACAATCAAATAATAAAGGTAAAGGATCCCTGGCCAGTTATGTCCAACTGAATTTGACTATGGGGTACAGCACTTATCTCCACTTTCAGGTTAAGGGAGTTGGCATTTGTCTGCAATTTTCTGGGTCATGTGACCAGCATGACTAAACCGCTTCTGGCACAATGGAACACAGTGATGGAAACCAGAGAACACGGAAACACCATTCACCTTTTTGCCACAGCGGTACCTATTTATCTAAGCTGGCATGCTTTCAAACTGCTAGGTTGGCAGGAGCTGGGACAAAGCAATGGGAGATCATTCCGTTGTGCACATTTGAACTACCAACCTTACAATTGGCCCGCCCAAGAGGCTCGGTGGTTTAGTCCACAGCGCCACCCGCGTCCCCACAAAATCAAATAATATACACTTCAGCAGTGGAGAGTCTCTGCATGTACCAAGTTATACACAGTGGGTTACCTCTACCAATGAAGTGAATGGGGAAATCTCAAGAATCCAGAACTCCATGGTCACATCTTAGCTCAGTGGGGACTCTAGACCATGGCTCTAGGCCAGTCTTTTAATCAAGACACCTGCCACCATGTTCCCAGGGTCTCCCCACCACCACCAAAACATAATCCTTGTCTTCAAATCTCAGTTTAAAACTACAAACCCCTCAGATGAAAGATGGCAAAACTAAACTAAACATACACAAGTTTTATAATGGCCTCTAGATCTTCTTTGATTTTTGTCCCTATACTAATTTAATCTTAGACCATTGCAGAATCTTTAAACCACTTCTGAGCAGCTGCAAATTCACTAGCCTCTTTACTCAAAGAGAATTAATTGCTGTTAGTTGGCACCTTACTGGCAACTTGCAAGCTTCTGTCAATCATCTCTTTTCCTTAAAGGGAAACATTAAGCTTTGTGTTTATCCAGTCCCCCATCTCTGCTTCTCAAAGGAGACAAGCATATTGTAAGGCATACGAACTCATTATTTCCAGTAGATGAAAGCAGGAAAATGTAAAAGTCAGCCCTAATAAGTGTAGGCCTCTCTATCAACGTTTTATTTGGAATTCTCTCACACACATTCAAAGTGAACCACAATATCCAAAGAACAAGTTATAAGCTATGAAGAATTAAAATTGATTCTATTATAGGAGCCTAACCTCATGCACCATAGCAACACTCCACATAGTATCACTGTGAAACATAAACACTTTCATTGATTTATTTTAAAGTCAAAGGAAAATAAAAGTTTCCAGTTCTGCTAGTGTTTCCAAATGAACACTACAGTGACAAGCTGTTATGATACTGACTACAATCAAGATATCCCAAATGGTACAATCACAAGCAGCATTACAGCACCTAAAAAGGGCTCCAAACTGGAAAGTCGCCCATACCTGCACCAAGTAGCAATTTAAAAATACTAGGTTTTTGGAACTGGTGCTATCCTGGAAGGAGTTCCAGGAAATCCTGGATCATGTGATTTGAAGAAACAATGCAGCAATGATTGCTCGTTGATTAAGAGAAGGACCAACAGCCCAATTTATTTTTGGGTGTGTGGGATATCCTTTCCAGATGGGCTTCTCAGCACCTATGAATCACAGAATTGTAGAGCTGGAAGGGACCCAGAGGGTCATCTAGTCCAACACCCTTCAATGCAGGAATTACAACTAAAGCATCCGTGACAAATGGCCAGCCAATCTCTGCTTAAAAACATCCAGTGAAATCCACCACCTTCCGAGGGAGTCGGTTTCAATGTCAAACAGCTCTTGCCATCAGAAAGTTCTTCCTGATGTTAAGTTGGAATCCCTTTTCTTGCAACTTGAAGTCATTGGTTTGGGTCCTACCGTTTGGAACAGGAGAAAACAAGTGTGCTCCATCTTCCGTGGGACAGCCCTTTAGATATTCGAAGGTGGCTATCATATCTCCTCTCAGTTTCTTCTTTTCCAGAGTAAACACACCCAACTCCCTCAACCGTTCTTCATAAGGCTTGGTTTCCAGACTCCTGATAATCTTGGTCGCCCTTCTCTGCACATGATCCAGCACTTGTCAATGCAAGGCAAATGACTTAGTTGACAAACCAATCATCTCCCGAACGCCGCAAACCCAGAAGTGTTCCGGTTTGTGAACATTTTTCGGAACCTGAATGTCCGTTTCAGCTGTCAGCATTGTTTCCGGGGCCAATCAACCAATCAGAAGCCAAGCCTTGGTTTTCGAACGTTTTGGAAGTTGAACGGACTTCCAGAACGGATTGAGTTCGAGAACCAGGGAACTGTGTCCTTCTTAAACTGTGGTGTCCAGGCATGATTCTCCAGGTGTGGTCTGACCAAGGCAGAATAGAATGGGACTATTACATCCCTTGATGTAACACTACACATCTGTTGCTGCAGCCTATAATAGCATTAGTTTTCTTTCTTTCTTTCTTTCTTTCTTTCTTTCTTTCTTTCTTTCTTTCTTTCTGCATCACACAGTTGACTCCTGTTAAGCTTGTGGTTTACTAAGATTTCTAGATGCTTTTCACATGTACTACTGGCAATCTAGGTGTCTCCCATCTATCTGTAGCTAGATGGCTTAAGATACTACTTTATAATTTGTGACAAATGGTTTTTATCCACTTTATTTCAGAGCAGAACTGCATGCTACTTGCATACAAAAGCTTAGCAACTGATTTTCATACGGAAAAATGTTATTTAAGACACAGAGGCTATAGGGATACAGAATCCACTTCACCATTCAAAATCAAATGCACTCTCCCCTACCCCAGTGGAGTTCCAAACCTAGGAAAAGCAACTATCAGAATTTTATTATACATGTATGCATGCGCAATGGTGCCTGGGAGTGCATACAGACATACAAGACTTGTAAAAAGGAATGCATAAAGATTGTGAGGTTGCACCCTCTTGTCTCTGCTGCCTCACTCTGCACATTATTGAGAATCTGTGAATAGAACACACACATTCCTCACATACATATTTGGAAGTGCATGAGGATCCCCATAAATGTGTAAAAAAGCCCTAAATAATAGTTCACATGTATAGTTTAAGTGGATTGATAAGCAGAAATTGTCCATCCTTCTGTCAGTAGGCTCTTGTCAAAGGACAACAGCAAATATTTATCCCCATATTTCCTGATTTTATTATCATACAAACTGAGCAGATATTCCAACTAAGTGTGTGGTCTTAAGCTTTATCATTTAGAAAGTACGGCACATAAAACCATTAAATCAGGCCTTTTCTATTTGTGAGTAAGCATCTGGCGTTCTAAAAAGTCACTTGCCACATAATTCATTTATCTAAATTGATTATATAATCATTGCAGCTAAACACCTTCACAAGGTGAACGATATTTAGTTTAGGCAACTTGAACAGAACATTATGCGCCTACATTACTTTAAAAATAAACAGGGACAAGATAACCCAAGTGGCTATAAATATCCATGCTACTTCACATTGTATAATGGTTCAGAAATAATAATGCATTTTCTATTGAATACACCAATACTGTATTAAATGCCAAATCAGGATTGCTGCTAGAGAACACCCTGTTTGTTGAAAATGTGTCCATGCTTGATAAGACACAAATAGAATAGATACAAATGGGAATACACAACTGGCAACACAATCCTATGCACATCCACTAAGAAGAAAGACCCACTGAGTTCAATGGGACTTACTCTCAGGTAGGTGTGTTTGGAATTGTAGGTTGGCATTAGAATACAGGATGGATAGAGAACCCACTGCCATAGTGATGTATGGAAGTGAGAGCTGGACCATAAAGAAGGCTGGCCGCTGAAGAATTGATGCTTTTGAACTATGGTGCTGGAGGAGACTCTTGAGAGTCCCATGGACTGCAAGAAGATCCAGCCTATCCATTCTTAAGGAAATAAGCCCTGAGTGTTCACTGGAAGGACAGATCGTGAAGCTGAGGCTCCAATACTTTGGCCACCTCATGAGAAAAGAAGACTCCCTGGAAAAGACCCTGATGTTGGGAAAGATGGAGGGCACAAGGAGAAGGGGACGACAGAGGACGAGATGGTTGGACAGTGTCCTCAAAGCTACCAGCATGAGTTTGACCAAACTACGGGAGACAGTGGAAGACAGGAGTGCCTGGCGTGCTCTGGTCCATGGGGTCACGAAGAGTCGGACACGACTAAATGACTAAACAACAACAACAAGAGAACCCACTGCAGCATCACTACTTCATTTAATAGCAAACTTGGGTAATCAAAGTGCCTGCTGGTTTGGATGTAAAACATAACAACCCAAATATAAAGGTAGCAGATTCTACTGTATATACTTAAAGAGCTGTCTGTCCAGCTACAAATATGCATAAAGGTAAAAGTACCCCTGACAGTTAGGTCCAGTTGCAGACGACTTTGGGGTTGTGCACTCATCTTGCTCTATAGGCCGAGGGAGCCGACGTTTGTCCGCAGACAGCTTCCGGGTCATGTGGCCAGCATGACTCAGTCACTTCTGGTGAACCAAAGCAGTGCACAGAAACGCCATTTACCTTCCCGCCGAAGTGGTATCTATCTATCTACTTGCACTTAGTGCTTTCAAACTGCTAGGTGGGCAGGAGATGGGACCAAACAATGGGAGCTCACCCCGTTGCAGGGATTCAAACCGCCGACCTTCTGATCGGCAAGCCCTAGGCTCTGTGGTTTACATACCCATTTGTAAATTCAAAGAAAAATAATTGTTTAAACCTCCCAAATTTGACCTACAAAATGTTGAGGGCATAGAGAGAGCACAGTACCAAAGTAAATACCGTATTTTTTGCACCACAACACTCACTTTTTTCCTCCTAGAAAGTAAGGGGAAATGTCTGTGCATGTTATGGAGCGAATGCCTACGGGTGGCGGGGGGGATCTGCTGCAGTTGTGAGCAGAGGATCCATGGTTCCCCTTCCTTCCCTCCTCCGTGGCTCGCTTTGAAACAGCAAAGCGGGAGAAGAGCTGCTGAGTGGGGAGGAGAGAGGGACAGAGAGCCTGCTTGCTTTAAAGGAGCAAAGCGGGAGAGGAGAGGAGCCGCTTACACGTGTGTAAGCTGCTCCTGTCCGGTTGGCTCCTTTAAAGCAAGCAGGCTCTCTGTCCCTCTCTCCTCCCCACTCAGCTCGCTAAATAGCATTATTAGCAGCATCCTTCTCCACACACCCCATGCGTACTCCTTGTCCCTTGAGTGCTTTTCCTTCCCTCCCCACTTAAAACGTGGTTACAAAGCACGGATCCACATGGATCCTCAGGATTTTTGCACTGGGTCACCCCAAATTCACCATCAGATCACATAGCATGTCCATGGCTACATCTTGCATCAAAAAAATCACGTACCCACTGTTGCCTGGGGTCGTAGTGGTGCAAAAACGTGGTTACAAAGCATGGATCCACATGGATCCTCAGGATTTTTGCATTGGGCTACTCCAAACTCACTGTCAGATCACATGTCTGTGGCCACAGCATGAACCACAAAAATCATACATCCACTGTTTCGTTTAGAATATTTTTTTTCTTGTTTTCCTCCTCTAAAAACTACGTGCGTGTTATGGTCTGGTGCGTGTTATAGAGCAAAAAATACGGTAGTCTCATTTTGCAGGGAAGAAACTTAATGGTTTACATTCAACTCCATACAGTATTTTCGTTCTCATCTTCAGAAGAAGGGAGAATGGGCCAAAGAAACAAAATCTAGAATTTCAGGGCCAAATTATGTCTGATAGTTATTTCTCATGCAGTTTGCCCTTGTGATTTTTTAAAATATTGGATCAGATTGTTACTATTAATGCTTGATGTTTTATTATGTTTTTATATGTGTTGGAAGCAACCCAGCCAGATGGTTGGGGTATAAATAAATTATTGTTTATTATTATTTTATTATTTATTCTATTTCTTTATTGAATTTATATACATGTTTTTTTTCTTTAACAGATTGCCAGTTGTGTATTCCATTTGTGTCTATCATGCATGGACACATTTTCAACTTCATAGTGAGTACCAGTACCGTTTTTTTAGAAGAAAAGCACTGCCTATCAGGTTAATGCTGTGCCCCTGTCATGTGGGATGGGAATGTTTTTATCCTATGCTCCCACTGTGATCTCAATCCAGTTCAGGATCCCACACCTGTATTTTTTTTTGCATCAAAACTGAACTGGATTTTTCCCCCCATCAAAAGAAGAACTCCCATAGGAGCAAATGGTAGATTCCATCCACCCACCCACCCCGATGCAAACTAAAGCTTTAGCACACCTTATATGGACTGATCAAGACCACAGAGAGGGCAATGTGCCACAGCTGCCCCCAATCACATCTGGGTCCTCCTGATCCTGACTGAGGAACCTGCACTGACAATTTGTGGAAGAAAAGGCTCGCACTCAAGAGCAAGCTATGTGATAAACGTCATTATGCAGCTTTGCAATTAATGAAGGTGCGATTGGACATCAACATTTCCGCCCAAAATAAAACTAAGAAACACTTTCTAAATCATGTCTTACTTGGGGTGTTTTTAAAAAAGAAAGTTGTAAAACATTTTTTAAAATTGCCCTGCTAATGCCAGTGCAGTCAATCACCACCACTTTGTGGGAGGAAGCAGCGTGACTGGGAGAGAACAGCTCATGACAAGGTGGTTCTACTACAGGCTAGAGGTGGAACTTAAAAAGAGAGGAGTTAAAGGTACTGGAAATTATGCAGATTATATTGAAACTAACATTAAGAAGTCTATTATTGAGGGCAGCTAAGCCACAGAATAGTGGCTATATATATTGCTGCAGGTTCCTACTTGTAGAATTCTTAATTGTAAACTACAATGAAATTAATAACCTCTAATTTCTCCCTGAACTATTATCAAATGCTTCATTGTTTTCTTTGCAGATATCTCCTGGGCCTCTTGCCTAGGGTAACATCAAGGTTAAGATGATTAAATGTATGTAATTTAGTTAATGATGATTAATGCACAAACAAACTAGGGCCATAGATCTATTTGCATAGAAATAGATCTCTCCTAGAGCAGCTTCACTTTTTCATACGCATGAAAAATCTAGCACTAAGTGTTCTGTAGCAGATGGGCTTTATGCAGGTATTTTTTATGAAAGCCATAGAAGTTTCCACCCAGAGACCAAGTCATCTATGATGAGTTTGCCAATCACTTTGCAGACACAGTAATTCGCAGTGAGCTGAAACTGGGAGCTACCACTTCCCAACATTTTCAAAGTTCAAGGTTTATTTATTGTTTGTATTTATATTCTGCCCTTCACCAAACTGTCCCAGGAAAGGTTACAAAAATGGCATGATCAGAAGAAAATAAGTAAAATAAAGTGTTACAGGCTCAGCTTTGTTCATTTGGAGTGGTTTCAGTAATCAACTTCTACTGCACTAAAACTGTGGCCAGTTATTAATTGTCCAAGCTGGTGAAATCCAGGGCCAGCCCTATCATTATCTAGAGCAAGGAAGCTGCCTCAGGCAGCACAAGCTTAGGGTCAAGTGGCACCAAGGAGGAACTGAAGGACAGAGCTGTGTGCCACACAACAAGCCCTCAGGTGCAGAAGAAGACACTGTCTCAAGACCAATGTTGAAGTAAGTATCAACAGCCACTATAGTTACGTTTCTGTACAGGGGTGTGGCAGCTTGTCTTCTACTTCAGGCAACAAAATCTCTGGGGCTAGCTCTGGTGAAAGCCAACTGGCTGTGTTCTTTGTTTGGTCTAAAGTTAATGCCTCACCCTGGAAAGGCATATTATCTTGTAGATGTAGATGTTTAGTCCATATTCAGAATCTGTATTGTGGATGTTGACTCCCACAGCTACTTTTGGCCCGTGAGGGCAAGGATTTTGAGCATGCTTCTATTTCCATACATGAATTGTGGAAGAGCCTATGGCTTTCCAGTTGGACTCCCAGTGCTGGACTCCCAACTCCTACCAGCTTCAGCAAACATGGTCAATGATCACGTATGATGCAAGTTGTAGTTCAGCAACAACTGTGGGTGCAGTGGTGGCAGTTTCTCAATAGCTCCCTGCTCAATTATCTGGAGTGACTTCCTTCATCCAAACTCTGTCAGAAGGCAGGTTCAGCTGCTCCCAGGCCAATAGTGTACACAAATATATCCCTTTGCTTTTCTCCATAGGAATGTGGGGAAGCAGTTTCTTGAGTCTGGAACCCATTCACCTTAGAGATTTAAATTGCCTCCTTCACAGTATCTTGTGATTTCTAACTAAAAATCTCACCCACCTCAGATTTACCACAGAGATATTTCACTGCTATAAAGCTACTCTATGCTATTTCTGCTCCAAGTAGGGATGACCCTTGGAACATAGGAAACTGTCTTATACAGAGTCAGACCACTGGTCCATCTGGTGCAGTACTGCCTACTCTGACTGGCACCTGCTCTCCAGGGTTTCAGGCAGAGGTCTTTCCCAGCGCTACCTGAAAATGCCAGGAACTGAGCCAGGGAACTTCTGCATGCAAAGCAGATGCCCTACCACTGAGCTATACAGTGGTGCCCCGCAAGACGAATGCCTCGCAAGACGGAAAACTCGCTAGACGAAAGAGTTTTCCGTTTTGGAGGTGCTTCGCAAAACAAATCTCCTATGGGCTTGCTTCGCAAGACGAAAATGTCTTGCGAGTTCCTGCGTTTTTTTTCCTTTCCCCCCCTTTTTCTAAGCCGCTAAGCCGCTTATCCGCTAAGCCGATAAGCCGCTAAAAGCCGCTAATAGCGCTAATCCGCTAATCCGTCAATGGGCTTGCTTCGCAAGACGAAAAAACCGCTAGACGAAGAGATTCGCAGAACGGATTCTTTTCGTCTTGCGAGGCACCACTGTAGTACTTTCCTTTACTTACATTACTTGAGTATGGGAGGCAGTGTTTGAACATCTGAACCTAACAAGAATATGCTACTGAACTGATAGTCCTGCCATTCTGACTTTGCATTGCTTCATCAACCAACTGAGACACAATCAATAGCCAACAATATCAGGTCCAAGGTAAATGGAACTGGTGCTTTTGGAGCACTAAGCGTTGATGACATGTCTATTTTCAGAGCTTCCTGGAAAGTTCCAGAAACACGGGCTGACAGTCAAGGCAGAAAGTGTCCGATTGGCCTGGGTAAAGTTATTTATCTGAGTCGTTGGGTTGGGTAGCAAACTGTTACACCTGAGTAGTCCCAAGTATAGTATAATGGCTCCAAGAAACAGGTGCAGCCTAGTCTTTGGTTTGCTGGATATTTTGTAGACCAGTTTCTCTTGCTGATTTCTATAATAAAGCAGCCTGAATTTAGTCTCCCAGCAGGCTTTTGCCTACCTCAGAGCCAAGCTAAGTTTGCTCTCTTCCTTAGATCCTATGAGTCTTAACAGGCCTGTGCCATAGAGTCAGTGTGTGGTTACAAGCAGATCCAGAGATTGGGCTACAGTAATTGGCATGAAAAACTAATGCCCCAGGAGAGAAACCTCTCCACAACAGAAAATAACATTCATTTCCTGCCCTATTTGTCTTTAGCAATTAACAACACACCAGGAAGGGTCAGCTTCATAGCTAACGTCTCCATCAGCTGGTCCAAAATTTGCAAGTGACACAAATCCCTGGGTCCCAGACCTCATTAGCTAAGAGTCTCAAAGTAAAATTCCACCACCTAAAGTGTCCTTCTGGGGATAGGAGGCTTTTACTATGAGGGATGAAGCGTAGGGTCAGAAAATCACCCTGGCAAAAATGCTGCCTGTATATTTTAAATCAATTTGCTAGTGTGCTAAATTTCTAACCGACTAACTTTCCATGCCTTTCATCAATGCAGCACTAGAGTAGAGATGGCAATTTTCCTTCTCGGTTCTTTTTTCCAAATTTGCTAGTATGGGTGATGCTTTTATCTCTCTGCATTTACAAATAAAGATATATATTTGGGTCTAAATGCTCTGAACTGGAATTGCCATCATCACTGGAGGGGAGGGCTAGCCCCAGACTCTCTAGCAATTCCTCAAAGGAGGGCATTGAATAGGCATTTACCTTAGTAAGAAGCTACAGTCACATCTAAAGAATGATATTATTCTCTCATGTTTGAAGCTAACCATGGGCATTGGGGCACTATTATTTGAAATAATGATTGTATTACATTTGAGCATTTGATCCCCACCTTCTTAATATATTTGGCATATTTACCTTTAAAGGTAAAGGTAAAGGAACCCTGACAGTTAAGTCCAATCGTTCATCTCACTTTACTGGCCAAGGGTGCCAGTGTTTGTCCGCAGACAGTTTTTCCGGGTCATGTGGCCAGCATGACTAAGCCACTTCTGGCAAAACCAGGGCAGCGCACGGAAACACTGTTACCTTCCCGCTGGAGCGCTACCTATTTATCTACATGCACTGGCATGCTTTCGAACTGCTAGGTTGGCAGGAGCTGGGACCAAGCAACGGGAGCTCACCCCGTCGCGGGAATTCGAACCGCCAACCTTCTGATCAGCAAGCTCTAGGCTCAGTGGTTTAGACCACAGCGCCACCTGCAACCCCTATATTTACAGGTCCTTTAGTCCTGTAGAAAAGAAGCTAGGTGAAGTCCTCTATGAAGACTGTATGAGTTAATTCCAGGTTTGCTGGAGAAAACTGCTTAATATTCTTCCAGGACAGGCTGCATGTGAATCATCAAGGATAAACAAGTGGGAGCCATTGCTACTTCTCCTTCCCTCCAGGGATGAATTCCAGTTATTCTAGGTCTGCTGACACAGACTCCATTGAGTGAACTATGATGAGGTATCTGTTCTGCAATACATTACTTGACAAGTGCACCATGACAGCCTATAGTTTCTTCCATGATGATCATCTGGTCATTATGTGAGACAAAGGCTTGCATCACATTAGAAATAGCACTTTTACATCATCTCTGTCCATGTATACATGCAGTAAGCTATATGTATACATGAAGTAAGCTATATGTATACATACAGTAAGCACAATATTAATTGTAACAATGAATTGGTGCATCTAATTAAAACCACAATTTGAAGATATCAAAGCAATGTATAACACTGTGATATAACCTTGGGTTGCAACACTGCTTTTGCAGAAACTTACTCTCTTTTTTTACAAAGACCTATTTAGATGCTGAAGGGACGTGGGTGGCACTGTGGGTTAAACCACAGAGCCTAGGACTTGCCGATCAGAAGGTCGGCGGTTCAAATCCCCACAACGGAGTGAGCTCCCATTGCTCGGTCCCTGCTTCTGCCAACCTAGCAGTTTGAAAGTACGTCAAAGTGCAAGTAGATAAATAGGTACCACTCCGGTGGGAAGGTAAACGGCATTTCCGTGCGCTGCTCTGGTTCCCCAGAAGTGGCTTAGTCATGCTGGCCACATGACCCGGAAGCTGTATGCCGGCTCCCTCGGTCAGTAAAGCGAGATGAGCGCCACAACCCCAGAGTTGGCCATGACTGGACCTAATGGTCAGGGGAACCCTTTATTTGGATGCTCACTGGTTAGAGTACTTGTTATTATTTACTTATTTTTTATTTTTTATTAAGTTATATGCTACTCATATAAATGGCTTCTTTTGCAGAAATTGCTACAGTGTGTAGACCCATGCAAGTGGGAGATATTAGCAAGCATTTCACTAACATATACTGTATTTTCTTTCCTGATGATTGTTACTGCACTGGATGAGCTATTCTAAAACCATGTAATAACAAAAACAGTGTGGGACTATATTTCTTAGATTGTCTTTTCTTGAAGACATATGTCACTTGCTGCTTATTGCATCCAGAAGCACCTATGCATGCATGGCCAAAATGCTTTAAAAGTGATATCAGCTTCAGAAAGCCAAGTCTCAACCAAATAAATTGTTAACCAAGCCTTCCTTAAATCCTCTAGGCTGATCTAGGTTAAAAGCATTATGCGGGGAGGGGGGTAGCAATGTGCATGCACGAAAATGCTGACTTTATAAACAGAACTTAAAAAACAAGGAAATGATTTTCTATGAACTTGGAACTCCCCAGTGAGGACTATAAATAAGCTAATTTGACATTTCTTGCTTCAGCCAGCTCTGACTTATGAGTGTGCAATTTTTTTTGCTCTGAAGATACGGGAAAAGTGTATTTTCCCCATGCTTGCATAAATCAAAAAGAGCTGAACTAGTTTGACTTAATTTTAAATTTATTTAAAAAAAAAAAAAAACACCTTCTCATGCTAACCTTTAGGTTAAACTTCTACAATGCTAGATCACCCCTACAAAGCACATGAGAACAAAACTTTCAAATTATCAGTTAATAATTAGTTATTGGTTAGCACTATAATAGGTACAAACCTTAAAAAGCCTGTTTTGCTGATCTTGGGTCTCTGAGAAAACCTTTTAGCAATGCTCAAAAGGATTTCAGGGCCATACATTTAAAATGTTCTTGTTTTTCTTTCTTATTTTAATCTCTGGCTGTGTTGCTGCCTCTTTTACATTTCCTGCTTGATGCCAGTGTCAAAACATACCCTTTATTTTTGACTCTCTAATCTTCGTTTGCGGTAACTGAGCCATTCCCAAATCACTATTGAGGCTAATGGTTGAATATAGTATTATATACGTGAAGGAATAAGTTTGACATGGATAGCTAAACTGAACCTGTGATCCATCTGTTTGGGAGGCAGCTTGTGATTGGCAAGGCTTAGCTATCACATTGGCCCCACAGAAATGAATGCGAAGAAAATGGCAAATTTAATGGGACTGAAATCCTGTTCACCAAATTCTTGGGATTGTAAATGGCCACTTATGGGGTGAGATTCATTACAGAGTGGGCAGGCACATCCACTTGTGCAGTGGGGCTTTTCCCTCTTCCTTCCCCTTACACACACCTCATCACACACCCTCATATTCTGCTCTGGAGGGATGAAGGTGGAAAACAGAAATCAGAATTCCCATTATACAAGAAGATTTCCATCACACAAGTTGGGCAGGTATCACTGGATGGGTAGGCCCATGAAAAATAGTCATGTGAGTATTCTATCATGAAACATTCAAAAAAATTATCCCACTTTCTAGTGGGGCTGGGCAATGTATCAATACATTATCCAAAAATGGTTTGAAGTGCACACTGAAGCAACGGTTTCATAATATTCAACATGGTGATACATCGCAAATCATGATTTGCACATGTGCTATGTGAATAATCGTGCTGTGAGGAAAATCGTGAAGCTGGTCATTTCTTCTCTTGTGATTCCTGCCACCCCTGTTGTTCTGTACTATAAAATAACAGCTGTAACAATATGTTAAAGGTATTAGTGTTAGACTTCTAAGGAGTAGCAGTTTCCAGTACATTGCTTCATTCGCCTCTGCTTGGTATCAACTTTATTTCAGACATGATGATATATTGGTATTGCAATGCTGGTGATATATCACAATGTTGAATACCAGACATCGCCCAGCCTTGCTTCCCAGCCTTGAAGCTGTTTGCTGCCTATGGCAGAAGATTCAGATGAACGCTTTTATCACAGGCATGCTAGTCAGACCAGATAAGTGGCTAAAAAAGCCTAACAGTTGGGTTAACTGGTTTTGAGAATTCACCTCAGCAACGTTTTCACTGGATAATATATGCTGTAGGTTTATGCTTCCTATCTTACTTCAGCAAGTTGTATAAACAAATAAGCTAAAATGCTCATGCTCTCCTAGCTGAAGGCCAGTTTCATTTTACTTTTAAAATATGCAGGTGTGCATTCCCAGATGCAAGTCGCCTGCAAAGGCAAATTATTGGGGGGGGGGCGGAGGGGGAGGATTGTCAACAGGGAAAGCTAATCAGCTGGCTCAAAGAAATCATTTGCTACAAAGCTTATTTCTGTAATAAAATGCAGCCTTTAATTCTGAGTTTTTATATAATTTCCAGGAAGGCTGTGCAATTCACAAGTTACACAGAGCAGGAGGATGATTAAAAGGGTCTTTTAAATTAGACAAGTACTAATCGTTGATTATATTTTTGCAATTTAGTGTAGGGAGGTCCAGGTGCATGTGAACAACTAGATATGGGCAGCTTTGCCAATATCTTCTTTGAGGAATCACAGGTGAAGATTGCAAACCTTGCGCATTCCTCTGTTTAATTTGATACTGCTTTGTCTCCAGACTATGAAATTTGTTTCCTCTTAACATTAGCCTTGTTACTTTTGTGCACTGCTGCCCCCTTCTGTCTGAAATGGAACTTTAAAGAGAGAAAAAAACCCTTAAGTTATTTCACTAGTTTATAGACCAAGTAGTCCATAAATTTGGTCTGTACAAGGCACGAAACAGCTAAGTTTCTTTTTTAAGCCCACAGACATACAATTTGTGTAAAATCCATTTGGACACATGGAAAAGCAAAGAAACCAAAGGCAATTTTTTTTAAAGCCAACTGTATTTTATAAACATAACTCCCAAGAGTAGAAAGCACAAGCTGTAAAGTCACTGTGTCAAACCCTAGATCTGGGCAGGAAAGCAAACAAGAGCCATCCTAACACAGTACATCGCACTCCAGCTTATCCCATATCTGATAGACCCAAGTTTTTATAAGGATATATACTGCATCCATGTAAAAAGGTAAAGGTAAAGGACCCCTGGACGGTTAAGTCCAGTCAAAGGCGACAATGGGGTGCGCCACTCATCTTGCTTCAGGCCGAGGGAGCCGGCGTTTGTCCACAGACAGTTTTCTGGGTCATGTGACCAGCATGACTAAACAGCTACTAGAGCAAGGGGCACCATCACAGAAGCCAGAGCACATGGAAATGCTGTTTACCTTCCCACTGCAGCAGTACCTATTTATCCACTTGCACTGGTATGCTTTCGAACTGCTAGGTTGGCAGAAGCTGGGACAGAGTAACGGGAGCTCACCTCCATTGCGGGGATTCGAACTGCTGACCTTCCAATCAGCAAGCCCAAGAGGCTCAGTGGTTTAGACGGCGTCCATGCATCCATGTAGGAAAATAAGACAAGAGAGTAAGATCATCCTTTTTCACATTCAAGCTTTGAAACAGACCTCTCTCTCCAGGGCTGCTTCCAGTTACTGTATATTTACCTGCCCATGTCTGGTATAGTTCACAAAATGGCCAAACAAGCTGGTAAAATTGTATCAGGACTGTACTACTTCCAGACTGGGAGATTATATGATTTAAACATTTCTCTGCAAAGAAAAGAAAGGAAGACCTGTGCTAACAAAACCAGCATACCGAGTAAAACACCAACTCTTCTCCAGTAATCTAGCTATCCATGTGGGAAGATTTTGTATATGAAGGAGCATTCAATAATGTCATTTAACACCTACTGTTTCAGGTAGTACAGGTGCAGGGGAATTTTACACAACCTTAAGTGAAACGGTTCTTAGATGTGACTACTGTGAGGCCCTTCAGCTTTTCAGACTCACTTTGCCAAGCCCATTAAACTTTGTTTCTTTCCAACATTTTCCCCTAAATATTCGTGGCCAGGAAAATCTGGTTGCTAACTGTGAATAGTTCTGCAGAGACCACTTCTGTTTTTCTTTAGCATTAACTTGTTGTATGATGCTGACTGGGGCTGATGAGAATTGTAGCCCAAAACACCAGGTTGACAAAGCCTGTTATATCATAAAAATGCTTATTGGGTATAGCTGATATATAATTACAACCAAGATGCATAGATGAATATTAATTTTTTAAAAAAGAATTATTATGAAGCATAACAACTTCGATCAGGACTTTCGAGTGTATCCATTTCAAAATGCTGTGTATTTTATCCAAAGCACTATAAATATGAGAAGTGGGAAATCCAAATATTACCTTATCTCAGTTACAAGACAGGATAGGGTTTTCCCCCCTTCCGTCATGCACAGGAAAAAATAATGAGTTCTCTCTACCTGGGTCTTTATTTTGTATACTTTGCAGCTTCAGCTGCATTTCCAGGAGTATCCATTCAAAGAGTTTTCACAGACCCTCCAGGAAATGCAACCAAAGGTAAAGAGAGCCGCAAGGCTATTGCAATTACCAGTACAGCAAAGAAAGAAAACTTCACCCACCTCATAAACCTGGCAAAAGCAAAGAAGAACAAGCACCCACCTCAAAAAATTTCAAGGCTGTGTTCGTGACTGCAGAAACTCGCCTCCTATTTCCACACAGGAAGAAGGAACCCACTAAAATGGGAAATGAATTCCAGCCCATGTTTAAAGTTAACTATAGCTTGTTTGAGATTATGGGTTGTATTCAATGCACTTGTTCCACCAGTGCAAGAACTTCCCCTGCCTCTCCTTGCAAAGCCACTAAATTTGTTGTGGGGTTTTTATTAACCCTCTGGAGAATATCTGGGTAGGACATGGGGGAAATGCAGGGAGAAGAGAGAAGTTCTATTGTGTAAAAGGAAATCCTTATTGCTAAAAGGACAGGTGCCTTATGTTTTTAGTGTGACACAGACAGATGCATCCACAACTCTGGCAATCCTTCTGTCAAGGCTGGAAGTCTACAGGCAAATTAGGCAGTGACAAGCATAGGCCTGGCACATAAATGAGCTTGATTTGGTCCCCAGCCCCAGAAGCTCAGTTACAGTTCTAGGGACCAGATGGAACGTCTATGATTTATTGTGCAACTTAATTCTTACTGAACTGGTAGCTGCAGTGGCATCTTTTTGGCCAGCCACACTTACGGAACTAAAGCACAGCAGACAGCAGGCCAGTTGCTCTACTCCTGGAAAGCCCTTGCATCAATAGAGAGAGAGTATGTCAGCTGGTCTAGCTGCCTGAGTCTGTGGTTCAGGACCTCCAGCACATTAACATACCTCAAATGAGTAGATTTATACATACTGGGATTTAAGAGGACTCAACTTTAGTAAACACCAGGAGCTTGCTGGAGGCTACAATTTGGCATCACACTATTCAGCACCACACAATCATACAAGTTTAAATTGGGTGGGATTCACCTAACAAGCCCTGTCAGCAGACGCCCTGTGCAAGGACTTCTGCTTGCACAGTGGGGATTTTGCTCCTCCTCACACATGTCCTGCCTTCCCGAAATTGTCTCCAGAGAAGTCATGAGAACCTCCAGAACTGTGCGCAGGGGGAGAAGAGGGGGAGATTGTTCCACTTGCCAAGCTGAAATGCTGGCACTGATGAAACTATCAGAAGAGTGTGATGTTGAATTCCATCAAATGCGTCCCTTTTCAAACAAAGCAAGAAAGAGCTCAGGTACACATTACTGACAAGTCACTTCAAATAATATAAGCTTTACTATGTATGAACAAGAAAAGACAGCTGTACACAAGCCAGCCCAGTCTTCTTTGGGAGGAAAGGAAGGATATAAATTGAAGAATGAATGAATGAATGAATGATTCACTCATTCATTGAGTGTCTATCTGTCTCTCTCTCTCTCTCTCTGTGTGTGTGCACGCGCGTGTTTTACAAACAGCAGCATCTAAAAACAAACCAGTCATCAATTTTGTCATCAAACTATCCACCAGAACCTTTCCTGAACAGAAACTGCCAGTTTAGGCTTCACATATACACTTATAGGGTCTGAACTGGCAGTGACTGCCCAGAAAACCAATCTTGAAATCATGGTGGATAGCTCAGTGAAAACATCAGCCCAGTGTGCAGCAGCTGTGGAAAAGGTGGGGTGTTAGGGATGATTGAGAAAGGCATGGAAAATAAAACTGCCAATATAATAATGCTGTCATATGCATCTGTACAATGCAACCACATTTGGAATACTATGTAAAGTTCTGGCCGCCACACCTCAAAATGGATATTGTAGAGCTGGAAAAGTTTCAGAAAACGGCAGCCCAAATGATTGTGGGCCAGGAACAATTTCCCACCGAGGAAATATTGCAATGTGTGGGGCGTTCTAGTATAGGGGGGAAAGCAAGTAAGGAAGAATGTATATACATGTATAGAATTATGCATGAGCCACCTCCAGAACATCACTATTTTGCAGGTGGAATTCAATCACATACTGGAAAGTCATATTTGTAGAGTTAAAGGGGTATTAAAGCATTCTAGTGTAACAAAGTCACTTGAAAAGAAACAGAACTTTTGCAGTTGGGAAAGTGACTGGGAATGCACTAAGAAGAATGAGATACATAAGCTCCACACAAACAAATCTGGATAAATCCTCAACGAAGTATAGATATTTTGTAACTTCCGCTTAAGGTTGAATGCTGAACAGGTAGTCTTAAAAAAAAAAAAAGCATACAGTATTTAAAATAGATGGATTTCTTCCCTCTCTCTCTCATAATGGCCATCCGATAAGGCCATCCAATGAAGCTGAATGTTGGAAGACTCAGATAGACAAATGGAAGAACTTCTTAACACAACAAATAATTATATTATGGAATTTGCTACAGTGTGATGCAGTAATGGTTATGAAGATGGATGAATTTAAAAGGAGGTTGGAAATATTCATGGACAATGAAGCAATCATTTACTATTAGCCACAAACACTGTGTAATACCTCTGGTATTGGGATGCAGTATACAACTGAACACCAGCTGCAGAGAAGCACAAGCAGAGAGAGGGTAAAGGTAAATGGACCCCTGACCGTTAGGTCCAGTCGCAGACAACTCTGGGGTTGCGGCGCTCATCCCACTTTATTGGCCGAGGGAGCCGGTGTACAGCTTCCGGGTCATGTGGCCAGCATCACTAAGCCACTTCTGGCGAACCAGAGCAATGCACGGAAACGCTGTTTACCTTCCCGCCGGAGCAGTACCTATTTGTCTACTTGTACTTTGACGTGCTTTCGAACTGCTAGGTGGGCAGGAGCTGGGACTGAGCAACGGGAATTCACCCCATCACAGGGATTTGAACCGCCGACCTTCTGATTGGCAAGCCCTAGGCTCTGTGGTTTAGATCACAGTGCCACCCGCATCCCTAGAGTATAATTGCACTCATTTCCTGATTGTGAGATTCCCATAAGCATTTGATTGACAACTGTGAAAAGAGGATTCGAGACTAGATGGGTCTTTGGTCTGATGCAGCAGGGCTCACTTATGTTCACATACTTAAAAAAAAAAAAGATTTAGCTGTTTTCACTCCTGTTTGTATTTTAAAGAATACAAGAGCTAACATAAAAGGGCAAATGTAAGCTTTGGTTGAGTTTTAAGGATTTACAGTTAGAATCTGCATAGATTTGTAGTGTACCAAGGTGAATTTTGAATGCTGGATGTATTTGAACTGGAAGATCAGTACAAAAGTCTGACAGCAAGAAGGCATTAAGCCAGTGGCAAAAATTACTGGAGAAACATGTGAGAAAGCATCTTTTAAAAAACACAAAAATCAGACCAACAAGTTTTATAGTAGGCTACTTTTTAATGCATTTTGAAATATATGTGGCTTGCCAGAAGAACACTGAGAACACATTTATAATGTAATCATAAGCACAGCCTGTGACTGTTGTATGCATGCATGCAGTGTATTTCTTAAGCAGTATTATGACCAAAATCAAGTATTATACACTTTGAATACAAATTATTCAAATTACAACATCTACATTTTTATGGTAACTGCAGCCACACGAGATTACTGCTGTGGTGGTTAGTCATCTATGGTTCAATGCTTTAGCACCACGTTCCATTATTAATTGAAATGTATTTCCTGCCCTATTCTGTACTGTATTTGAAAATATTAAGTTTGCAAGCTTTAATCAGTTTAATGGGAATAAACTGCTCTGGGGCTGTTCGACCAGGCAAAAGGAGAGGAACTCTAGAAGCCCCTTCTTCAGCTCTATTGTATTTTTTAAATCACTTAAGAATGGAAACATCTGTAAATGTGCAACTACATAAAAGAACCCACTGCTTAAAAATCCCCACCAAAAAGTGTCCATGCCACAGCACCCTGAAGCTTGCTAAAAGCAACAACTCCTCACCCCACCAAAACTGGCTTTGTTTCACTGAAACTTTGTTCAACGCCTGGCATGATTGAAAGCAATCCAAAAATAGAAGAACCATCACATCATGGTATATTTCTCTTGAAACGCACTAACATGAAGAACTAGTGAAAGGAACATAATCTCAAACAATCTTCAGCAAAAAGCTGTCTGCCCTATTTCTTACCTTGTGAGAGCTATAAAATGCAAGCGATGCTTTGGCACACAGCAGGTAGCAATATAATCATGCAGGTGCATAGTTCTGTCTATACACATTAGAGTAGTGCATATGTAACTGGGTGGATTTTCACTAGATTGAAAAATGCATCCTCCTCATTGACAGATGCCCATTCACTAAAATATTGGGAAACAAATTTATCAATAAGGTTGGCCATTACTTTTCTGAAGGTTACAGAGGTCAGCCAGAGCATCTTTAATGAACTGAACATACAGATTGCTGCAACAGATCAGACAATTTGTGCATGTAACTTAGCTAAAAAGACAAATCTCTAAAACCAATTAACACAGTCTTGGAATTGCTTATATGGCCAAGGGTAAATCCAAGGGTAAAGAGAGATAAAACAAAGGAGAAAAACTCAAGATACTCATGGGCTGTCCATAGCTTCTGCATTGCTTTCATCTGCCTATTTAGATCTGGCTGTGATAGAGTTAACGAACAGTTTACAGATTCTCTGACGCAGAGTACTTCACACTGATTCCCGTCAGTTCATCTGCAGATTTCTGCAGATTTTGTGCCCAAACAAACCAAAACCAAACTGCTGCTTTTGCCTAACGAAGTGAATGAATGGAGGGCTGTGGTTCACTGGGTAAAACACATGCTTTGCATGCAGAAGCTCCTAGGTGAAATACTTGGCATTGCCAGGAATTGCTGGAAAAGACCCCTGTCTGGAAACCTCGAGAGCCATTGCCGGTGGACAATGCTGGAAATGGATGGATGAATCAATTATCCGACTCAATAAAATGCAGCTTCCTATACTAATTGTCAGGTAGCATCTCTAATCCTCTAAATATCTCCGGATCATTTTGGAATGCCTTCAGAATTCTTTGACACCAGTGATGTTGTAGCCAATACATCCTCCACCAGGGCCAGGGCCTTTTCAGTGATGGCTCTGACCCTGGTGGAATGCTCTGTCCCAAGAGACTAGGTCCCTACAGGATTTAACCTCCTTTCGCTGGGCCTGTAAGACAGAGCTATTCTGCCTGATCTTTAATTTGAATTCAGCCTGATCTTTTATTTCCCTTCTTTTCCCTCCCTCTCCCCTTTTATGAAGATTACCTGCTCTGAGACCCCACAGCTAATTCTCCCCTGGCCTCCTCGCTGGCCCAAGTAGGACTAATTCAACCAGCTAGCCCTGGTGACTATATAATGTTTATTGGATGGATTTCCCCCAAATAGATTTTTGAACTTTGAATTTTATTGTTATTTATGTTTTTATACTATATTTTATGCTAGTTCTATGTTGTATTACAATTAAGTGTTTTAAATTTGTTGTTAGCCGCCCTGAGCCTGGTTTTCTGAACCGGGAAGGGCAGGGTATAAATTAAAAAATTATTATTATTATTATTATTATTATTATTATTATTATTAAGGCTTGCCCACCTGAGGAAGGGGGGGGTGGAACACTTCAGCAACTCCTTGCCCTTCTAATCAGAAAATGTTGCTCTCTCCCTGCCAGCCTCTGACTCCAAGGATGAGTTCCACACTGCATCTCTATCACTTTCAGCCTCACAGCAGCCAGCACTTTCATAATTGGACAAGGTCGCTTTAAAAGAACACATCCAGCTCCTTTGAGGAGGCAGGGCCAACCGCAAAAAATGTCTTGCCACCTAGGAATCCACTGAGCTCTTCTTGATAAGCTCCTCTCTGAAAGACAACAGGGAATCTTTTTTTGGGGGGGGGGAGAAACTGCAAGCATCTAATGCTACTATCTTGGGGAGACCAGAATCAAGATTTGAGAACAACTGGCCTGTGCATATAATTCTGAAAGCTATAATTTTAGTTTAGATTGCATTCCGGGGAGCAGGGAGAGGGTGCCCTTTTTTTCATTTATTATAGAATCAGGTCAATAGATCAATTACATCTGCTTGGGCTTCACCCTGATAAACTCGGCTAATTTATCTATAACTAAAAAATAAATAAGCCTTTGAAAATTCATCTGACACTTTCAAGGAAATCGAGGAGAAAAACGCAGCCTTTAAATCTGAAGATTCCTGCTGGTGAAGCAGCGATCGATTTCTCTCCCTGAAATAATTTGTTTCTGCATTGGCGAAATAATTAGAATCCAATCTCTAGGATGAGAGAAAAATCTAAGTGAGTTAGCTATATAACTGGAATTCTCCAAATGCTGGCTTCTGAGGATTCGTGCTGTCGCTTCCTCTTTCTTCATTCCATATAAATGAAATTGCATATGATGCACTCTGGCCAACCATTTTATACCTCGGTTTGATAGAGTGAAGTATCAAACATCAGAGCCTGCCCGACACAAGGCTTGTGATTCACTCAACTCTCATGTTCATACAGCGGCATTGCCCTTACAAGTTATTTAAAAAAGGCCCTGGATTCTGGTCCAAGGTATACAAAATAAATATTTATACTGCTAACCAATTTATCCCATTTTTCTCTTACTGTATCAAAGAACTGTAAGAATAATACAAGTTCCTTCAGATCCATAGCCAAAAGATTAACTTAGGTATGGGGTGTTCCCAAACCCTTTGGGCCATTGGGAACATGTGTTGCTGTGAGAAAATGCCATGGGTACCAGTCAAAAAAATGGGCCCCACAGTGGCAAAGAATATACTGAGGTCCAGCGCCGAGGGCCTTCTGGCGGTTCCCTCGCTGCGAGAAGCAAAGTTACAGGGAACCAGGCAGAGGGCCTTCTCGGTAGTGGTGCCCGCCCTGTGGAACACCCTCCCACCAGATGTCAAAGAGAAAAATAACTTCCAAACTTTTAGAAGACATCTAAAGGCAGCCCTGTTTAGGGAAGCTTTTAATGTTTAATAGGTTATTGTATTTTAGTGTTTTGTTGGAAGCCGCCCAGAGTGGCTGGGGGGACCCAGCCAGATGGGCCGGGTATAAATAATAAATTATTATATTATTATATAAACTGAATGGTTTCCACGTACAAAAAAGCAAAAAGTAGGATGACAAAATGGTGCAGACATGCCCCTGTATCAATGGGGAAGAAGGCATCAGCCTCCACTGGACTTGCTCACAAAGTGACGCTCTGGGCAAGCTAAAGTGTGTCTGTTCAGTGTAGGAGAGGCTGAGCCAGTGCCAACAGAAGACCAAACCATCTCTCACACATTCTGGATTTTTATGGGGATATTTCCTGAGGCCTTTTGCAGACATAGTGCCTCCGGATGCCTTGGTGGCAAGCAAGCCCTGGCCTAGGTGTTCCAGGCTGAAGTGTGCAAAATGGTCAAGGTAAAGCCATGCTAGTGATACCTGTAGGGCAAATGGTAAAGAGGATGTTAAATGAGTATATGAATGTGTTATATACTGATATATTCAATGATGGGGAAAAATCCCTTCTTGCTTCTGCATACATGGTCCAGCTTCAGGGTTGAAGGTCTCCATAGCAAAGGGAACACCTGCATTGACCCACTGTTGAAATAATTATCTCTTTCACAGAATTGTAGAGCTGGAAGAGACCCCAAGGGTCATCTATAGTCCAGCCCTCTGCGTTGCAGGAATCCTGCCCACATCCGTCACTGGATGGGCTCAAACCACTGGTAAACAGCCAGACACACTGACTTATTGTGCCACATGCATTAGAAGCTGAGTTATTCTGGCTCTCCATGGAGAAGAAATATGCATCTTTGTGATAACACCCTCTCTCCCTCTAACCCAATGATCTGAAATGATCTAGTGTCTGGGGTGTTGGAGGTAAATTCAATTTGGTGGCTGCAAAGTGCTTTGCGGCAGAGTGCCAATAAAATAAAGTTTTGTTCTTTTAAAAAAGGGGGTGGGCCAGAACTGGGCCTGGAGCTTTCCAAGCACACCTCATGAAGATGTCATACCTGTAAGATATGGCAGTGGTTCCGACATTCAAGTCAGGCCTCAACTTATTTGTTGGTATGAGAGATATGCATGCCAGGCATCACCCAAAACCACACAAGACTTTTCTAAATTTGAAATGCTAAAACCTGTTGGAAAAGGTGAACAGGAGACTCCACTATGTTGCTTTTATTTTCTGTACAAATCCTAACCCGCTGATGCACAGCAGAATTGAGTAACCTGAGCAGGCTATGTTTGGATCAGTGTTATTCCATAATAATGAATATGAGCCCCAAGTGTCTTAGTTTGCATTCTAGTTTATTGCAATATTGAGATTTGTGTCACCAGGCCACAATCCACCCTGGAGCCCAAATACCGCATTATATTTACATACAGTGACACAAACCATTTTAATCATTCTTAAGATTCAAGAGAATTTAGATCAACGTTTTCATTTTTGTGCATCTTGGGGAACATAACATGCACATCAGACTGAAGCAAATATGAAGGCTGGAATTTAGACTTTGCAAGCAATATACAGAGACCAGGAGGCAAATAATGTTTTCTACAGCTGAATCATGTTTCCTCTACAGTTATGGTTGCATTTAGACATCATGAAAAATTATGTTTTTCTGGGACAAGATGAACCTAGGTGAGGTCTTATGTTTGTGCTTTTCCCCATCTTCCTCCTTGGCGTGGCCAAGAGGGGAAGTTCAGGGGTTTTTACTTCCATTTATGATCAATCGTGACATTCCATTTGATGGGATGTGATCAAACCATAATTAGCCACAGCTTAGGGTTCAGCTCTCTTTCTCACAACCATGCCAGAGGATGAGAACGAATGGGAGACCATGTGTAGCTGAAGTCTTTTCCCATCAAAATTTCCAATTACGCACCTGCCTTAATCAAGCCAAAGTCTGTAAGCAGAAACTTGCAAAGCGTTTCTCAGTGACATCTTAAAATATCAGTTAAGAAAACCACTACATAATTCATGGTATGCCTTATATATATCACAGCACATTGAGAAGTGGATGGTACACCTCACTACAACTTGAATTTTTATATTATTAAAAAGAGTTTGGGAGGTGGAAGGGGAGAACTTGATAGATTTAGGGCTCATACTTTTGCCGACTGCATTGCCAATGTGATAAAATATTTAGTGGCTTCATATTCCCCAACCATATTTTTGACAATACGCTTCATGCTCTGCTTGCAACAAAAAAGGGAGTGATACAGCAGTCAGTTTTCGAAGAGTAAAGTGTGCATTTTTCATGGCAAAGAAAACTTCATTTTTTATTACCCTGCCATTGGTTAAGTCAAGCTCTGATAATTAGGATATTGGATATTTATGAGGAGCTATTCTCCCTTTATTATTGCTTTAGGTGCCTGTTGACAGATGCAGCTAGACAATTTACACTGATGCGTGAATTTGCCAGTATTTCAGTAATAATGTCCAAGTCTAAGACTATTAGAAAAATGGGCTGTTTCTCACTCTTAGAATATATATTTCCAATTAATTCCACTCTTGCAGCAGCACACACACACGCACAGTCACATACACACAATAAAAACTAGAAAAAGTGAATTTAACAGGATATGAAGAATGTGTTCAGTAGCAAAACCCTACTGGCGGGGCCAAATTATTTGAAGGGCCAAAGCTACACAAATATTACTGTGCGCCATTAACAGGTAGTGACTGTGACATATTTTTGGAGACACCACCTGTGCAAGTTACAGTTTGAGAAGACAAAAGCCAGGTCCCGGGTGATTTTATATATCAACTGCAGTTCGTTCCCACTTCAATTTAAATGGAAAGAAAGAATTCCTTAAAGAGCACGTTACTGCAAGCTCATCTATGTTTATACGGAACAATTTCAAGATATGAAATGGTCTGCTTTTTCAATCTAGGTTAGTACTGAAGATATACCATCAAAAGCTGTGCTCCGGAATGTCCACAAATTCAGGCAGGGTGGCAAAATGTTCATTAAAACAACAGAGATTACAGCCTGTCTTTTAAACCCTGGCCACAGCTGTTCCAACAGGATGAAAGAACTCAGAACTAGGGATTCCGTGGTTTTCAACCAATCGAAATGTAGCTCAGAAACCACTGCATTAACAATGTTCCCATATAGATGCAAATTCCAATAGAGTGGTATAACATTATTTATTTATTCAATTTATTTCCCATCCCATCCCCTCCTCCCAAACGAGCCAAGGGCAGCAAACAACAAGTGAGGAAACAACAAAAACATCTTTAAAACAATTCCAATACAGATGCAGACTAGGACAGATCTCGACTTAAAAGGCATGTTGGAAGAGGAAGGTCTTCAGCAGGCATCAAAAAGTGACGTATCTCATTGTTATAACAGATATATCTTTTTTTCTGTATTTCATTGTTATATAACAGGGTCATCGACCCAGTGCCCATGGGAAATGGGATGCCTGAGAAGGCCTTAACTGGTGTCCCAATACAGGGCCTCCTGACTCTGAGCTTTCCTATTTTAAAAAAAGCCTTCTAGAAAACAGATTTTGAAGCAAAAATGTGCAGGTACCCTTCTAAGCAATTTCTTTGAAGGGCACCAGCTCCCACCTGTCGGTGTTTTTATCCAATGAATGTGCTTGTTAAGTAGATTGCTTGGTTACCAGGCAATAGGAACCCCCTGGGTCCTAAAGAGCTGCTATTTTTCCCTCCCCTTTAGTGAACGTTTCCTCCTTCTCTCTTATTTTCAAGTCCTTGGACCCACCTATTTGGCACTCTATGGCTGTGGGCCACTTCCAATCTTCTTCCAGCCATGCACTGAGTAGCTGGTCTGTCCTTAGTTAAGCCACTGCTCTCTCACTATCTCCCATCTGCAATATGGGAATGAAAATGCCAATCTACATTACAGGTTTGTTGTAAAGACTGCTGAGATAACTGTCTGTGAGGAACTCTTTAAAAACCCTATATAAATGCTAAGTGTCATTATCGTTCATTTCCCAAAGTAGTTAAGCTCTGCTTGTATGTCTGAGAACTTAGAAAGAGTCTTCAGGATCCAAGACTAGGCCTTTCTCCCACCCAAAAGAGAGAAACCATTAAGCATTTCAATTGATGTTATGTGGTAAAAAAGCACTGATCCATTCCCAGTTAATCTATGCCCATTCTACAAGTAAATGGTTCAATACTTCCTCTAATGATCTGTACATTTTAGGATTTACTCATGGCTGAATAAGCTCCAGAGTTTACGTGTGCAGAGCCATAAAACTGAGCAATATATAATTGCAGCCAAACTATCGTGCTTGGACTGCAGACTTTTAAAAACAGAGCCAAGTAAAAGCTTAATGCCTTCAAATTACAGCATGCTTGAAGCATCCAAGCTGTCTTCAGACATTACAAGACAGAAAGAAAAACTCAGCATGCTCCGAGCCTTGGAATTCACAACTAAAACAGTGCATGTCACTCACTTCCCCCTCATTGCCAACAGGTCAATGGCTTTTAACAGGGCGCTTACTGGTGCCTAGAAGGGGGAAATGACCCTTATAATACTAACAGCTCACAGCCCAATACTCTGTGCAGTATGCCAGTAAATTTAGTTAGCGTGGCTCCGAGCTACTCTAGGAAACAAATCTTCACAGCCCTGGCTAAACAGGTACGGCATAGGCACTTTTACGCCATCAAAATCTGTTCCGGATCAGTCCGACACTGAGCTGCCCTGGGGATAGCTTTATGCCTTGTGTATTCAGTAATCACAGAGTCAACACATGGCAAGATGGCAATGAGGCTTGAGCATCTGTTACAAATGTTTGTGGAACCACAGCCCGCTGCTGTCCATTATCTGGCATTGTATTAAGCTGATAGATGGAGACAATTTTAGCCATGCAAGATTCCTTCTAGAAGCTCAGTGAAGAGAGGCTGAAAGGTGCCAGCCTTCCATAGTTAAACTTCATAATGGTTTCATTTATCAACACAGCTATAAAGACTGCAAATTTTCCAGCACAAGTGACAAACATTCAAAACCCTACTCCAAAAACAAAAATCATATTCCACTGCTGCTGTAGCAAATTATAGTCAAAGACCTTAAATATTAATATTTGTAAATCCTAACAAAATACATTACTTAGTGATACTTTGACATTTTCATTTAGAAAAATATCCGTCTGCACGCCTTATTTCAGCTGAAAAGAAAAATCACAACACATTAGTTACTTTAGTATTGCTTCTACATGACACCAAGCTATTTCTAGGAGTGTTGCAACTTTCAATGTCATTTTTCAGTCTGTCATCCTACCCAGAAGGAAAAGCCACATTCACACAGCCAGCTGTAGGACTAAAATACCACGCACATATTCATATACACTAGATGTGGCAGATTATACTTTGATTAAGTATGGGAAGGAAGAGGGATAATACAGGGGCTAACACAGAATCATTGCTATAAGCAGCTGGATATCACAAGAGTAACTGGTTATTATTGGCACAGAGGAGAATAGTTTTACCTAGATAAAAAAGATTTGATGAACACAGGTTCGTCAGCAGCAAAAACACTTAATTTTTCTGGCATTAATAGGCTTAGATCGGGGTTTCAGAAGAACCATCCACCAAAAGGCCAGGAGAGTATATGGCATGAACTTCAGCAACACACAACTTTAATAAACGGGTTGATACTGAAGGGCCTCATAAATAGAAACTTCCAGCATGCAGTTATCATGCAACTATTACAAGACGAGCAAGGCCATAGCAGGAAGACAAACAAGAATGAGTAAATTAAGAATTTAACCTTCAAAAGGAGAAACATGGAATGTTAGAGCCTGATTGGATAAGAATAAGATAAGTTTCACTCTCTGTTTATTCGTATAGTCTATAAAAAGTGGGCGCACCCTGATTGGGGTGTGCAGATTGCGAACGTATTGCGCTGCACCATTTGCTTTGCATATGCGAACCAAATGAACCTGAATTGGCGTTTGCCTGCCTGTGTCCAGTCCGTGCTCCAGAATATCCAAGTCACATGCGGTCCAACAATACGACCCCTGCTGAAGGCCACAATTTTAAAGATCTACACAATAATCCTCTGGTACTCATGTAAGCATTTTCACAAAGATGTTGGAGGCAGGGATATAAGAGAACAACCATAGAAGAAATATCACAGCTGTGGAGGAAATATGCACATTTGCCACACTTACATTGTGATTTCATTCCTGAAATGGGGTGTGTGTTATATTATGCATTTCTTACACTATTTTGATATAATGGAAAGAAATGAGATATGAATGTGGGAGAGCTTGTAATTTAAGCTCCTTCACACATCTACTGGTCATTGACCGAAATATGTATGTATGTATGTATATGTGTGTGTGTGTGTGTGTGTGTGTGTGTGTGTGTGTGTATACACACACACCGTATTTTTCCGTGTATAAGACTAGGGTTTTCCCCTAAAAAATAATTTCAAAACTTAAGGGGGGTCATACTCTGGGCCATCTCCCCCCATTTTCTTAAGTCTGAGTCTCCAAAAATAGGAGGTGTCTTATACATACATACATACATACATACATACATACATAACCTCCTTCACACAAGGAACAAAAGCAGATTGATTAAAGGACAGTTCAGCACTATTCTGACAACCACTCTGATGAAGGAACATGGGCAAAACCTGCAAATAGGAAGCTTTGGATTTTAAGGACTGTTTCCTTTAAACCACCAATAGTCCTTTGCTGTCCAAACATGACAAACTGTTGCAGCAATTGAATTTTATAGGTGTGGGTGTGGGGAATTACCACTAGTCAGATCTGGGGGGGGGGGGGGGAGAGAGAAAAAACAACTAAGAAAACACTGGAATGCAATGATTTTACTATGATACCATGTGGATTAACTATCTTGCCACAGCGGTACATATTTATCTACTTGCACTGGTGTGCTTTCGAACTGCCAGGTTGGCAGAAGCTGCGACAGAGCAACGGGAGCTCACCCCGTCGCAGGGATTTGAACAGGCAACCTTCTGATCAGCAAGCCCAAGAGGCTGAGTGGTTTAGACCACAGCGCCATCTGTTCCCACAAGGGAAGGTAAACGGCATTTCTGTGCACTCTAGCACTTGTCAGGGTGTCTCGTTGCACCAGAAGCTGTTTAGTCATGCTGGCCACATGACCTGGAAAGCGGTCTGTGGAAAAACACAGGCTCCCTTGGCTGGAAGCAAGATGAGCACCGCACTCCATACTCACCTTTGACTGGACTTAACCGTCCAGGGATCCTTTACCTTTTACTTTTTGGATTAGCTATAAAAAAGGGAACACATAAGTGAATATAATAATGGCCAGATAGAGTTAGATCATGGAATATCACGAAGTGACCAAAAAACCAAACCCATTGCTGGCTTTAGGTTCAAAGAACTGGGAGAGAGACACTAAAAGCTGGTCAGTAATTTAACTTAAATGTGTGGTACAGACACAGCTACATAGTGCACTTATTATTGGCACTTTATTGTTCTAGATGGTATACTGTTCAATTTCATTTGTAGAACTTTAACTGAAAGACGTAAAGATTACTAGTGATTTTCAGCAATATTTCCTAAAACATCTGGAGGCCCACAGATTCCTGAGCCATGCCATAACACCACTTCACAATTAGCATTTATAACACAGCAGACCTTCCTTGCCGTTATATTCCCTGTCCTATTTGCTTCCTATGAACACACCAGCTTACATCCATAAAATGTATTTCCACCAGGAGGAAATGGTTAAATTTCAAAACATGAAAAAAAAATCATTTATATGGATTTGTAAGACACACGGCATCAAGCAAAGAACTGCACGATCTATCTTTTATCCTAAATACAATGAGATATTCTTCAGCACAATAACAAGAGTTCTTTTTAAAAGATCTATGCTATCTTTGGATATCTCCATCAGCATTACACGCCGTATCTATCAAGCAGAGGTGTAAATTGAAAAAAATGAAGATAAAATGACTAATTAAAAAAACATCTGAAGGTTGATTCACTGAAAAACAAGGAATACAGAAAAATCTGTCTAACAACAGACTAAGGGGGAGATGGTTTTATTAGACGTCAGTCATAAAAAAATGCAAAAAAGATGATAAAGAGCTAATATGCAACATGAATCACTAAGAAGAGAGTTGATGATAAGCCGGATCTTCCTTGTATATTAGAACGGTAAGTAAAGGGGGACTGCACTTTGAAAAAACATTTCAACAGAAAAGCTTTACAAGCAATTGGGAAGGAACTACTGAAAAGTTTTCACATTTCGGAACTGCCAGTATGAACTATAAAGGAAATATATTCTATATGGCAAACAGCCATATCCTGTGCAGATGGACCAACAGGATAGAACAGAATGTAAGTTTAAGCCTCCTTTAGCCTTATTTAATTTATATACTTCAGATATGGAACAATTAATAAGTAAGGAATTAATAACACATTTATTAACAGCAGCTAGAACGGTAATAGCCAGAACCTGGAAAGACTTGCAATTCATTAATATTGATCACTGGTATATTATAGTATGGCAAACAACTGTAATGGAAAAGCTGTCGCTAACATTGAAGGTGGCAAAGGGACAGAAAAAACAAGATAATGTTTACACTGTATGGTGCGATTTTATTAAATATACAAATGAAACAACACAGAGACAAGAAATACCTACAACATATATTGCAAGGGGGTGTAGATAAGCAGGTACTACTCATTAGCTTACTCCTATTTCTGTATTTTCCAAGTTGATTTACTGAAGAATTCACTGAACTGGTTTACTCTAATCACCCCATTATTTTGTACTGTAATATCATATGTTTAGTATTTTATCCCCCTGGTGACCGATCTTTTTTGTTGTTGTTTTTTTTGTCAGTCATGTCATGTTTTATTATTTCTGGGTGTACAATTTTGTAAGAGAAAAATAAAAATTATATATTAATAAGAATTAAAAGGAATGTTTGTGATGGGGTGAGCAACAAGATCTCCCTCAGGAGGTTGTGGGTTCTCCTTCCTTGGAGGTTTTTAAGCAGAGGTTGGATGGCCATCCGTCATGGATGCTTTAGCTGATGTTCCTTCATTGCAGGGGGTTGGACTGGAAGACCCTAGGGTCCCTTCCAATGATTCTATGATATGTTGGCCCACCCACATGCAGTGCTTGGAACCTGTAATTACAGCAAGATGAAAGAAGACAGGTCCTGAAGGCTTCTATAGCACACATGAGCTTTCTGCCAGGTGTTGCTCGACTTGAACCATGAGCCCTGTGGACTACTAGACATTAGGTCTCTGCTCCCACAGTATTTCTGATCAAAGTAGGCAATTATAAGATGGTTCCTGCACTGGAGTCCATAATCATCCTACTCTGGGATGTCAGAAAAGGCCAATCACGTGGGCTACTGGATGACATCATGTTCTCCTATTCTAGGCAAGTTGTTACTAAGGAAGGTCACCTCCACTGTATTCCGTTCTTTAGTAAGTCCTCATTGTACCTGAATGCCTGTAGAAATTTAGATTATCTGCAAGTGGTTTGTCCTAGTTTCAGTAAAACCGTCAGCTCTATTGAACAAAATGAATAGACCTAAGGCTGAGAGCACACACAACTCTGAGTCAACCCGTAGCCTATACAAAAAAGGAGTAGAATAGCAGCTTTCTTCTAGCCTTCTAGAATAGCCTACTTCTTTATGAACTCTCAATTATAAAAGAACTGAGGTTTGTCTATTTGCATTAATATTGTTTGTCCTCTTTTTACTCTTTCCTGTTCCTAAAAAATGTATGTTCGGAGACCTTGTGGGGAATAAAAATAATGGATACAGCTGGCCTCCTGCAGACACACACATACACAACCTTATCCATACTTGGCTGCTTTAGAAAGACTTTTCCAGAAGGAAAGAAAAAAAAAGAAAAAAAGATGAAAGATTTCTTAGTAGACTGCTGACATCTCCAGATACATGTATAAATAAGCAGCTACCAAATGCAGTTAGATCCGTATTTGATGTCTGAATTGGAGGTTATGGGAGGGATTTTTTTTTCTGCCTCTGAAACTCATCCCTGCTCTCTGGATACCACTAAGCCACCCCTGGCAAAGGAAGGATTATCATCCTTGGCTCAAACTTCTGAAGAGAAAACCTTTTTATACTCTGAATGCACCAGATGGTATTTTTGTTATAAAAAACTCCCTGTTCCCTTAAGAGAATACTTCCATGACCCTGCCTCCCCAAAGTCGCTTATCCCCTACTCCTTGCAAATTACTCACTTCAAACCCTACTACAGAACAGAAGTAGAGTCTTCCCTTGGCAACTGCATTGTGCTACGCCGCTAAAGAATAGCTGGAGACGCTTTCTAGTTACCCTGGATTGATGTATTCCTTGGACAAAATAAGACGGCACAGCCTAGTCTAGTATAATTGGATTATATTAATATGAAATCCATAATGCTATGCATCCTCGGGAGAAGTTTACTTTCTGGGTTCCCCACCCCCACTCCCACACTCCAGACTGATCTTACACACTCTAGGAAATGGCACATGAGTGGCAAAACAACTACGAGAAATGAAATATTTTTCTAAGTTGCACATTGTGGCAGCTGTTTAATGGAGGATGCGGAAGTAAAAGTCTTTCCCTACCCTTTGAGGATCCCTCTTCAGCTGAGTTTTGAAACTGAGAAGATTCAAAGGAAGCAACTTTGACCGTAGTTATGCAGCTTGTAAGTCAACCTAAGCAAGTATAACTATGAAGAAAAACCCATGAACAAAACAGTATGTTTACTATACATACCACCCTTAGGTACAGCAGTGAAATGCATACACCTGTGTTTCAAACAAATTCATACAGAGGATTCTTCTGCAACACTGAGACACCATTCTTGTGGTTTATTTGTACATCGTAAGTTTACCACAAAAATGAACTCTTTTTCTAATCTGGTTGGTTAAAGGGAGATGAGCTCAGACACAGAGCTTTAAAGCGCAGACCGTGCCTAAAAGAGCAGAGAAAAGTAAGTGTAGATAAGCCCTTAGAAGACATTACTTAGTGAGTTTTCTGCTGCACAACTTTTTGAAATGGTTTCACCCATATACAAAATCAAACCTAGAAGGTAACAGTGCCATAGTGCAGTGGTGTATTATATAGGTTACAATAGTGGACAAGATGGACTGTTTTAAGAAGTGGCAGAGAGATATTTCTAGATTTGTCTGGCAGGGCAAGAAGCCCAGAATAAAATTTAAGATATTAACTGATGCAAAGGAAAGGGGTGGATTTGCCCTGCCAGACTTTAAACTTTACTATGAATCAGCAGCCTTTTGCTGGTTGAAAGAATGGCTGCTTCTGGAAAACACAGACATTTTGGACTTAGAAGGTTTTAACAATGTATTTGGATGGCATGCATATCTGTGGTATGACAAGGTCAAAGCGCATAAAGTATTTAAAAACCATATCGTCAGGAAAGCATTGTTTAACGTTTGGATAAGATATAAGGACTTATTGGAAAATAAAACCCCAAGGTGGCTGTCACCAATGGAAGCAAAAGCCCAGAAAAAGCTCAATATGGAGGTCAAATGGCCGAAATATTGGGAAATTTTGGAACAAGAGGGAGATAGACTGAAACTGCAGAGTTTTGAGAAACTAAAAAACATAGTGCGAGATTGGCTTCATTATTATCAGATAATGGAGGCATATAATTTGGACAAGAAAATTGGCTTCCAGGTGGAAAAATCAAAATTAGAAACAGAACTGTTAGAACCCAAAACTAAGATTTTGTCAAAGATGTATAACTTGCTGTTGAAATGGAATACTCAGGATGAAACGGTGAAATCTGCTATGATTAAATGGGCACAAGATGTTGGACATAACATTATGTTTGCTGACTGGGAACAGTTATGGACCACAGGTATGAAGTTTACGGCATGCAATGCCTTAAGAGAGAATATTATGAAGATGATATACAGGTGGTACATGACCCCAGTCAAGCTTGCAAAAATCTATCATTTGCCCGATAATAAATGTTGGAAATGTAAAGAAACTGAAGGTACATTCTTTCACCTTTGGTGGACGTGCCCAAGGATTAAGGCTTTCTGGGAAATGATCTATAATGAAATGAAAAAGGTATTTAAATATACCTTCCTGAAGAAACCAGAGGCCTTTCTTCTCGGCATTGTCGGCCAATTGGTGCCAAAGAAGGACAGAACTTTTTTTATGTACGCTACAACAGCAGCAAGAATACTCATTGCAAAGTATTGGAAGACACAAGATCTACCCACTTTGGAAGAATGGCAGACGAAGGTGATGGACTATATGGGATTGGCAGAAATGACTGGCAGAATCCAAGACCAGGAAGAAGAGTCGGTGGAAGAAGATTGGAAGAAATTCAAAGACTATCTACAGAAATATTGTAAAATTAATGAATGTTAGAATGATGTTGGATAGAAATTAAGTTTCTAGCTGTAATGCTTTAAGAGAATATGAAAAAAGGGTTATAAATAGGTAAAAATCTAATGGTAAGGATTTGCTGAACCAACAATTTGAAGTGGAATACAAAAAAGGGAGGTATGAGGAGGTCCGGGAAACAAGCTAAATGAAAATAAGCACTGGAAAATCTGTGTTTTTAACTATTTTTATTTTGTATTTTTGTTATTTTTTTTTTCATTTTTCTTGTAATACTTTAAAAAATCTTAATAAATATAGGTTACAATAGTGGAAATCATATCACTTTTTAATTTGTAATATCTAAAGCCCAAACATTTCCAACTTTCAACCACATTTGTTCCCTGACTAGTTCCTTGCTGCAGAAACCCGGATTTATTTCACATTTACAAAATGCTTCCTGAAGCAGAGACCAAGGACATTGGTCTACCCATCCAGATAGAAAGATTTAGGCCATTTGTTTTTAAAAATGACACATCATTAAAACTCTCTGTCATGCAATCTGCTCCCCAGCACAAGCGATGAAAGCTCCATCTTGATATCAGAGACTGAGAAATGATGGCTACAAAATGGAATCCTGATATCAGCATCAATTTTGAAACAGTTCTAAACGTTCACTAGTCTGTTTTTGGTGTGGCAATGAAAACTGACAAGTCACACCATTCAGGTAGGTAGATTATTACTTACGTGGAGAGAGTTGGAGCAGAATCAAGCTGTACAATTTCACTGCTCTGTATTGGCGCTTCTTATAACTTTGCCCATGAAATCACAAGATTTATAAGAAATTAAACCCACAGCCATCACATGGTTGGAAACTGGTTACCCAGGAATGCACAAAGAGCAAGGACTGATATACAGAAGTATTCGAGATTGTTCCACTCTTTCTCCAGTTTTCTCACACACCACTCCTTTTCCATTTTCTTGCTTCAGAGGCCTGTCTGGAAATCTTCCTAGGCAGAAGGCCACAACTAATTTTAAATGAAAATAAGTTGTATGTTGTGAGGAACAGATGTTCTCTCATATATATATATATATATATATATATATATATATATATATATATACACACATGTTGGATGTGACAGTATTTGAATAAAACTATTTCAGTATAAATTGAGGTAATTCCTTACAGATAGCCAATGAAACTAACAAAAAAGGAACTTTTTTTTGCACATGCTTTACTTCACTATAGGCTCTTGGACAAGGCGGCCCATCATTACGAAGTTGAAATGACTCAAAACAAATTTGGGTCCTTTCCATTTGGGTCCTTTCCATATTCTATCACTTCAATGGAACAGAAACTTTTAAATGGAGTCCTGGGGTTGCATTCAATGCAGTGCTAAGCAAAACATTCCATCAGCGCAAGGATTTTTCCTTGGGTAATGGAATGTTCTCCCCAACTCCTGGGGTTCTGGGGCTTCCACCAACCCTCAGAAAAAGATTTGGGGATGGCACGAGGCACCCACGGGAGGAGGACAGGAAAAATCCTGCTGCGCCAGCAATAATTCTTGTGCTGGCATCAAAACAAAGCAGAGACTAAGTCAATAAAAAGCAAGCCACCACATGGAACAGAGAATATGTCACCTTGGTATGGTAAACATTGGTCACCAGAAAGAAAAAATGATGTATAGATAAGTTTCTGTCAGTCAATCAGTACCAATCCCTCCATATTCTAAACTAGCATGAAATTAGAAACGGTGGCTGTTTTTCACAGAAAACTGGGGGGGGGGGCATCAATGGAGGTAAAATAAAGCTCTTCTTTTCTATGCTGCTTCCAAAAGGGGAGAGAGGGATTCTGCAATAAATAGTGAGAATATTAAAAACACTTCCTTTATGTGTGTATGTGTTTGTGTGTATGTGTGGACAACTCTTAGAGCATAATAACCTGTTTTATCGATGCTGCTGCTGTTTCATCATGACAGCATGGTTCCCTGCTGCCTTTTATAGAAGAGAAATCACATTGTAAGAGAGTGCCGTCCACTTAACGTTATTCACTCTACTGCAAATGGCAACTAAGGAAGCTGAAAAGACAGAATGTGGATCTGCACTCTATCTTTCCTGTTATGGGAATATTTGCACAAAATCTTGACTTCCCTGCAATAGCTAAGTCAATTCACCTCCATACCAAGGAGGGAATTATAATCATCTCAAAGATTTCTTAAAGTCGGGGGTTGGTAACGGCATCTTCAGAACCATTACTAGTCACTGAGGGAGTTCCGCTTGGTCCCTTCCAGGTTGCCAACTCAGAGTTGAGAGAGAAGCCTGGAACAGCTATGGTAATGGGGCTTGATGAAAAGATTCTTGGGTCCAGAAGAGGAAAGTTGGCTTGCCTCTCAAGGTGGCTTTCCTGCAAAACAGTAGACAACTTATACCTTAAAAAGAAGTTATGCAAACTAAAGAAACCCAAGTAGTCAATGGCACTAAATTTACAACTGATGCACCAGGATACTGAGAGAAGTTTGTTCTTGTTTCAGGCTGAAAGTAGTAGGGATAGCTTCACAGGCACTTCAGGGCTTGGAGAAAATAAAGGCTTTTTGTGTTTTTTTTTTTAAAAAGAAGAACATAAGAATCTTTACAACTGCTCTGAGGTAAAAAATTCTATCATAAAGTTTGCAGGATGCAGAACTTTTCCTGGGAAAAGTACCCTTAAGTTTAAGGTAAATTTGCCTCAGAAGAAACATTTCAAAGAGATGCTTCTCTTTTTTATTTTCCCCTAGTCTGTGTTTAAACAGCATATGGTCTCTCATCAATGCATACGCAGAACGTGGGGATATTAAGAGAAGTTTATACACACTTCCTGAAGTAAGCCACCTTTAAACACAGAAATCCCCCAGACTGCTTTGAAGTCAAAATCAAATTGATGGTGTCATTTCTTTGACCAGCACAAATAACAATAGTCATATACATAATATTTGTTCTCATCATTTGTTTGCTCATAGTTGCCTCAAGAGGTCCCTACAACAATACTACGTTTTACCGAGAATGTTCATGTTGCCCCAGACTTTGAGCTGATGTGCTGTTTCAGAGAGTTAGTAGAATAAACAAAGGAAAGCTAATAAGAAATAACTGTGACATTCAGTATATATACATGGCCATTAAATTTAAATGAAGAGAACCAAACATTCAGAACATTGGAAATACGATCAGCAACCTCAGTCCCTTTCACTCATATATAAAGGAAGTAAGATCTAGGGCAAGCGTAGCCAATGTACAGCCCTCTAGATGGGGTTCCTGCTCCCATCAGCCTCAGCCAGCAGGGCAAATAGTCAGGGATGATGGGAGTTGTAGTCAAGTAACACCTGGGGGGCTACTCTGGTCTAATAAAATTACATTTGACAAGATGCAAAAAACAATCTTAAAGAAGGCGTGTGCCAATTACATGGCTGTAAAGCTTTGAGAGCAAAGCTTACTTTGTGCACAGATTTACGACCTGAAGAGGAAGCCCTAAAAGCTTCATTTGAGCTCAGTAGGGTAGATTGTGGTGCTGATAATGCCAAAGTCATGGGTTTGAACCCCATATAGGTACATATTCCTGCATTGCAGGGGGTTGGACTAGATGATCCATCTGGTCTCTTTCCAACTCTATTATTCAATGATTCTATGAAGGAATTGTAGAAAGGCACTACTGGAAAGCTGGATTAAAACTTGCTCCATCCAGGTGGCGGTGGTGGCAGGGGGAATACCAAAGTTTCCAGCTATAGCCCTGATAATAAACAAACCTAACCTCACTTGGAGCTTGCTACTGGAATGAATTAAGAGGAGTAGAGTTGAACTTTTTCTATCCTGGGATCAGTGTGAGTTTCATTTTGGGGTACATTCATTTAAGTGTCTTAACATATACCCATCAGTCAGTGGTTTTCTCCCAACCTTTTCTAGGCCAAGTGGCAACCTTTCTCTACCTTCCAAAGTTGTTCTACTCTGCCACTAGTATAGCTCATTTTATGGAAGGCATTTAGTGGGTGAATGGAAAGGCGTTTAAGAAACTGATCACATAAAGCAAGACTTTACTCAGTTATTCAAATGACTTTCTAAGAGACTGTTTGCTCACCAGTTTTCTAGAAAATCCCTACATCCAGCTCACCTTATGTCAGACTGCACAGTAGCAAAACACACATCTATTTAGACAGTCTCTTGAAACCAGGGTCTGGTTGCGTGCCTGGTTCAACAACCAGCTTAGCACCGTACTTGCACTTAATGAGTAAGATAGGCTATTATGGAAGAAAATCCATAATGACACCCCTAGCATCTAGGATGTCCACCCACTTGCAATTCCATAGAGTTCAAATTATGTATTTCCGCCCATTTATAGCCTTTTAACATTGGTGCTTTTATCACATGCATACCATCTATATTACTGCAGCACAAAGGAGCTCACTGCAGTTGATTTGCAGAAAGCAAAGGGGTTTGGACCATGTATTTTGTGACTGTGGGGGAGGCTTTTGCCCATGATAAAACGTTACTCATTTTATCAGTAAGGGAAATCAATTTTGGGTTCCCTTGAGTAGAATTTCTCTGCTTGATTAAAGAAAGAAATTAATCTGTAAGAACACTTGCAGTGAAAAAGAATTTGCCCTCTGCAATGAAAGGCTGGAAACAGTCAGCCGTTCTCAGAAGCTAATGAAATTGAAACTTGTGAGGTTGTTAGAGGACTCCATCCGTCTGAATTATGCAGATACCTAATGCGCCCTTCATCATGGCATCACGCTTCAAAATGGGAATCCTATGCATGAACCAAGCTGGTCGAAGAAGCATCTCTCTTTCCAACCCATAATGCAGCCTGATTGAAGGCTAACAAGAAGTTATGATTTGGTTTTTACAGTACTTTGCTCACACTCTTGACAGCCTGTCTGGAAAGCATCATCATTTCCCTGTCAGTAAACAAATATCCAGACCTTTTAAACTTCACAGCAGTTTGATAAGGTTAAACTAATCTGCCCTACCACAGCAAAGAGAATGCACAACGCAGGACTTTAAATTGTGCACAAGGAGACTTGCAAACACTCAGGTCATGAAGTGTAACACCCGAAGCAAAGAGCAGCCTACAGTTGCGTGTCTTGGTGCTGTTTATCTTTACCCTTTCGCCTTTGATTATGAATGGGAACAGGTCCCAGGAAACCAACTTCCAATACTTTGGATACTTTATTTATTGATATTGACCTCTCTAAATCCCTGCCCATAAAATTACGCTCAAGGCAACTAACAATATAATGGCTTGGATCCTAGTATAAATTAGTTCACAGTAGAAGTATTTCACATCTTTTCTCTTCCTGCCCTCCCCCAGCTACAACCCCACCACAAAGACTCTCCGGAGGCTTGGGACCCCACTTGGACATTACAGGACAGGACCCAGGAGAGGGAGGAATTGCCCCAAATCAGGAAGAGATTCACCCAACTAGGGACAATTGTATTCTCCTTCAGCAACACCTGTATGAGAGCCAGTGTGATGTAGTGGTTAAAAGCGGTAGTCTCGTAATCTGGGGAACCGGGTTCGCGTCTCCCCTCCTCCACATGCAGCTGCTGGGTGACTGGGCTAGTCACACTTCTTTGAAGTCTCTCAGCCCCACTCACCTCACAGAGTGTTTGTTGTGGGGGAGGAAGGGAAAGGAGAATGTTAGCCGCTTTGAGACTCCTTAAAGGGAGTGAAAGGCAGGATATCAAATCCAAACTCCTCTTCTTCTTCTTCTATGACTCATCCACACCGCTCAGGAGTATAGTCTGGCTTTTCAGGGAAAAGTAGGGGAAGAGGGAAAGGGAAAGAGAAAGGGATGGAAAACTTTCCTCCCATGAACTTCCTTCCATTACTTTCATGTTATTATACCAAGGAATCCCCCTGCTCCAGTGCAGCAAATCAATAGGGCTACCTCTCTGGAAAACAAAGGAAAACAATTCCTTTCTGACTTTACTGTGATCTATATAAGGCTGCCAATTTGTTATCAGACAGCCAGACAGCCAGAGGTGTGAGGAATTATTTAACACAAGCCATCCAAAAAGGTATGGGATAAGTTTTTAAAATATCTGTTTTCATTTAAATAAATAAATACTGCCCATTCTAGTTGTTGAGAAACTACGTAAAAAGCTGGGTTGCCACAGGTTACCCACCTATAGTTCATGTCATCCTATATTGTTTTGAATGCTTGAATACAGCAACAACTACATACAAAATCCAGGCTCTCATTTCGAATGGGCTTTACAAACAATTTCACAATTCAGAATCATCTGAAGCTGAAAAGGAGTGGAATCCAGTGTGTGGTTTTTCCTCCCTACTGCATAACCAGCTGTTTATAAACTGTTGCAGATACTGTCACTTTTAATTGGCCTCTTAGAGCATGGAGGAGAGCTTTTCTTCACATTATAATTAGGTTCTTCTCCCTCAATTGGGGATAGTAAAGTGGTACCCAGAGCAGACAAATAGTAGGTTAAGCTGTAAGAGGCCAAAGGCCACTTAAGCATTTCAAAGGTTATTACTTTTTCATTAAAACATGCAGAAAATAATTACAAATCACAAGGAGCTTGTGAAAGGTTTCAAGCAAAAGCATAGCTATTAGAGGCAAGTGAGGTAGACAGGGAATTCAACTCAAGGCTTATTTACACCATTCGACTAAAGCGATATGCCTTTACTATTTCCTGCAACAACAGAGTGTAGCACCAGACAGCATTGATTCTGCTTCCCCCCATCTTCCAGTCTCAGGGAAACACAGTTCCAACTATTCATTCTATGTGTACACCTACCTAGGGTGTCTGTGCATCCTACCCCGACCATCTGGCTGTGTTTCCCCAGCCACTCTGGGCGGCTTCCAACAAAGATTAAAAATACATTAAAATGTCACACATTAAAAACTTCCCTAAACAGGGCTGCTTTCAGATGTCTTCTTTTGGTCAGAGTCTATGACCCTTTTTTTCTCTCTCTCTCTGCCAGTCAGTGGTGCCATCCAGGTTTTGTGGTTGCTTTTCCAAACATGGCTTTGCACAAGGACATTTCTCAAACTGTAGGCACCCACCTCTCCCTGGGGTCTCGCCTGCCCCTCCTCATGCCTTTTTTCTGTGTCTCCCCTTCAACTGTCCTGTTTCCTTGGGCAGCTGCACAGAGAAGGATGTTTTTATTTATTTATTTATTTATTTATTTATACCCCACCCATCTGACTGGGTTTTCACAGCCACACTGGGAGGCTCCCAACAGAATATTAAAAACATGATAAAACGTTAAAAGCTTCCCTAAACAGGGCTTTCGTCAGATGTGTCTAAAAGTCAGGTAGTTGTTTATTTCCTTGACATCTGATGGCAGAGCGTTCCACACGTTGGGCGCCACCACTGAGAAGGCCCTCTGCCTGGTGCCCTGTAACTTCACTTCAAGCAGTGAGGGAACCGCCAGAAGGCCCTCAGAGCTGGACCTCAGTGTCCAGGCAGAATGATGGGGGTGGAGACGCTCCCTCAGGTATGCTGGGCCAAGGCCGTTTAGGGCTTTAAAGGTCAGCACCAACACTTTGAATTGTGCTCGGAAACGTACTGGGAGCCAATGTAGGTCTTTCAGGACCAGTGTTATATTGTCTCGGTGACTGCTCCCAGTCACCAGTATAGCTGCCACATTCTAGATTAGTTGTAGTTTCCGGGTCAGGGGACAGTCCTCTATCTGAAAGACCAAGTGTGGTTTAAAGGTAAAGGACCATAATAAGGGACAGCAGAAGCCTTGATGTTGCCAATCAGCACCTGGACAGCAGACTGAGAGGCACACAGGTTGCAGTTTTCCCCACCAATGTGATGAAACTTGGTGTATTTATATTTAAATTAAAGCAATTATAGACATGCAAATGTTATGCAAATCTGTTTTTTTTGTGTGTGTGTTTTTGAGGGGGGTGATTCATTTTCTTTCTTTCGGCAATGCATATATGACAACCCTATATACACCAGTAGAGGGCCAATAGCAGTGTGCACTGCGTCCCTCCACAAGATCCATTTTTCATATGGCAGAAATTGCACAGGTAAGAAGCAGCACTGAATATCTGCCCATGTTAACTGTTATTGGCTGACTGCATTCAGTGGTACTGAATGCTCATTGTATCCATCCTTTAAGAAATAGCAATAGCAACAACAACAAAACCTATTGCAGTTTCTAAAATAAACAGAGAATTCTTTCCTACGTTGCACCTAGACAGAGATACTCTCTCAACCAGGCATCTCCTTTTTCAGGATCCTTATTGCATGAGATGGCTTTCAGATAAGTGACTGAAAATGGTATGGAGTAATTATTGCTGGATTTTTGTACTGTTGGGAGTTTTGCAGATGCTCTTTGTGGGCTACAATATTATCAAGCCACACTGTGCAAAAGGCTTTCCTGTTTTCTTCAAATGAAGAGGAGTTACTATGTATGAACAGAACCACCCCTGTATAGGAGAACAGTCTCTTGCTCATAGAAGAAAACAGCGATGACCCGGAACTTAATTGTAGCAGAGATAGTTTTGTGCATTTGTTTTACAGTTTGTTTTTGTTTCCAAATGCAGGAAACTCATTCAGGCTTGGCCAGGATAAAATATAGACTGGAATAAAAACTAAAATATGTGGAATACGAATAATATTTCCCACCAGGATAGCCAATAGAATTTGTCAACTTTCTCATAGTTTAAATGTTGATTTTATGCTGAATTTTTCAAATGTGGAAACAAAACTGTTCTGTTTTCTAAGCAAAATCTCATGTTTCAAGTTTCCTTTAAATATACAATAATTATTCATGATGTCTGAACTCAGGAAATTGTTGCTTGGTTAAACTCTGGTTAAGTGGGAAGACAGCTTCAAACCATTGTTTCAGATCCTGGATTGTTTTCACTAACTACAGTTTAAGCAAGCCACATTTCCTGGAGTTCAGGCATCATGGGGAAATGTGGTTTGTTTAAAAACAAAACCATCTGATCTTAAATTCATTCAAATAGTGCTGGGATGGGGAACCTGTGGTCCTCCAAATGTTGTTGGACAGCTCCTATCAGCCCCAGCCAGCAGAGTCAATGATCAAATATAGTAATCACAAACCAACAACACCTGAAGAGCAGCGTTTGAAACTCCCATTGTTCTAGGCACTTTTTGCAACAGGGAATTTCATTAATGCGAGCAGTTTCTGAGCTCTGGGCGCAGTATTGCGCCTATGATTTCAGATTAAAACTGCCACTGTTTTGCATTGTTGTTATAAAAAAAAGTGCGCCTAGACACTGTATTGCAGCACTCATAACCTAAGTTTAGGGTGACATTTAGATCAGTTTCTAACGCTGCTGAAAAAGCCATAGGTTCCCATCCCTGAATAGTGGGAAACCATGGTTTCACATTATGTCTGAAATGGGCCTAAATTAGGTCAGTGACTAACGCAGGAATAGGACACCTAGGTGACCTTTATTCCATAAACCCTCATCCTACAAAAGCATGCATTTCCACCACTTTCTCCTAAGTAGTGTCATAAGCTCTTTACCTCCATCTCCTTCACAGAAAAAACAGCAAAAGAAGTCTCTATGTGTTCTCTTTATTTACCTCTACTGTTCACTCCTATGATCAAGCCATGATGCAGGCAAATAGCAGTGAACATACAATCTGTCTAAAGGAATAATTCTGCCCAAGCTTTTGTTGGGGAACTAGGAAGACCTTTGGGGACTAGATTTGACATTCATAGCCTCCACTTGCTGTACGGTTGCCTATGTGCCTGCTTGTGAGCAGTGGCGTAGCGTGGGTTGTCAGCACCCGGGGCAAGGCAAGTAATTTGCGCCCCCGAACCCGTGGATTTGCGCCCCCTAACCCATGGATTTGCGTCCCCTAACCCATGGATTTGCCCTAACCCCAGATGTTGCGCCCGGTGCGGCCGGCCCCCCCTGCACCCCCCACGCTACGCCACTGCTTGTGAGTGAGGTTCATTACATGGGCCTAACAACATCTCACTCTGGATTCTAGATAGGACCCTGGAATGGTACTTACTATTCTCTTCCAACACGTAAAACTGAAAGGACCACAACTGAAGTACTTTACCATTATTGTTCTTCAAATCATGATTTCTTGCTTATCTCATCCTAACTCAGAAAAGATAGGACTCATTTACGGTACCTTCACAGCTGATTTATTAAAGCTTTCACCTATGAATATTAAATCCATTATCTATTCTTCCATTGTTTCCAGTTCCAATTATACCACTTCTCACAAAATTAAACCTTTTGTGTCAAGATAATGCCTCTGATGTCTGCAAGAAAACAATAATTGTTGCTCTTCAAAATTTAATAGAATGAAGATACGGTGTCTTATGAGTTCCTAGCAATTTGGCGCTGCAACTCTGCTCACTCTCTAATGCACTTGTTACCTAGAGGCAAAGTTCATAAGAGGAAGTCAGAACAACTGTCTTTTCACTACAGCAGTATTCTGCCAAAGGTCTAAATCAGTAGCTACAGCAGTTAAAAAGAAACCCCACAATATTATATTCTACTAAAGGATTGTTCCGACACTGCACTTTATATTCAAGCCATAACTAGGTTGTTCTGGGTAAAACTCTGCAATAGCTGCAGCATGTCCTTCTAGATCTTCCCAGAGGTAACCTAAAAAGTATTTACAAGATCCAGATTTGATCTATATAGCCGAATACTACAGAAAAGGTAGCATTTTTATCTGCAATCCCTTTATATGCAATATAAAATTAGCATATCCCCAAGGTCAGATAAGCTTGAGGATGTTCCCTTGCACTTAAGAATATTAATTACTCATTAATGAGAATATGAATCAGTCAGAAGATTATGGAACAGGTCCCCTTCAGCTCTAAACAGAAGGCTTATGCTAAAAGTTTAAAATTCCGCACCCAGCAAAAACGGATTCCATGAGCTGTACAAATTATACAGGCTAACTAGATGTACACATATCCTTACTTAGCCCAGTTTATTATGCCACTGCTATTTATGGGCAAGGCTTCCATGCAGAATTCTGATGCTTTAACCTCTAATCAGAAATCTTGATCCTACACAACACACTCAAACTCTAGAATTTCATTAGATATTTTGGCTACTTAGGAACTCCCTGCCCATTGATATCACTTTACTCTTTTCAGCACATGCTAGACCATTCTTGTTTAGACAAGCCTACCCAGACGCTTAGAAAGTTGAGGTAATCTTAATCTGTTTTGGTATTTTTACTTTTGTGTGTTTAAAGGTATGGTTGTGAATCTTTCCATTTTTTTGTTTTCGTTTTATCCTTTTTGTAATCTGCTTTGAGGTTTTTCCCAATCAAGTGGTATATAAAGTCTATGAAATAAAATAAATAATATTGCCACTGTCATGTCTATCACTGTCATGTCTACCCACCCCCCGATTCTTCTCAGGGGGTTGTGGTTAAATTCCTATCCTAGCTTTCCTCCCAAAGGAGCAGAACACAGCAAACATCAAAACATCTAAATAATACAATTTAAGATAGTGGCCCATTTAAACACTGTTTAGAAACATTTGAAAATATTTAGAGCATCTAAAAATATTTAAAAGCGATCACATCCCCTCACAGTTCCGAATTTGACAGTTGCCGTGACTGGTACATTTCAGTCATAAAATGCCTGGATGAAAACAGGAATACTTTAAAATTTATCCTGAAAATCACCTCACAAGGGAGGACATTCTACAAACAGGGAACCTTCACCAAGAAGGCCCTGTCAAGGATAAACATCAACCTAACAGCAACCAGAGGTAGCACTAGCAGCAGGGTCTCCTCCGCTGATTGTACACCTCAAGATGGTTGATATTGGGGGGGGGGGGATTTGCAGTATCATAGCAACTTGCCGTAAATCTGGAGAACAAAATTAAGAGAGAACTAATTTTTTTAAAAAACAAAAACCAGTGGTGCATTAAAAAAAAATCACCACACTACATAAACAGCATAGTAGCCGTCCTCCTGGGTGTCCCAGGGGCAATATGCATGTTAGTTTAACCTAAGGTCATTTTGTGCTCATGCGACTATTTTAATTTTAATCTATAAGCTGTTATTGTATATTGTTTTAAATGTCTATTTCACTCTTGTGAAAGCAGTCTCAGTTGTGCTTCTTGAACTGGTCTTTGACCATAATAATAAATTATTACTATTACTATTACAGCATAGTCATTAAAGTAACTAGCTAGCACATATCACTACCAGCAAAATTAACAATCCCTAGAGAGATGGTAAGTCTTTGCCTGGTGCCAAAAAATGTCAGTCAGACCTTACTGGTTAAAGCGTTCCACAAATGGGAAGCCATTACTGAAAAGGACCTCAGCAGCTCAGCCAGATGGGATACTGAGAAGGGCCTCCCATCATCATTGGCCAGGTTTTTGAGTCCTAAGCCACATGGGATTGGGGCTGCCTAATCGGAAGATCTGACCTCTACGCTAGTTTATGGCAAATCCTGGCACCTCTCACTTTAAAAAATAAAGCACCGTTTTAACTGTGACCCATTATTCAAGGCATTCTTCAGGGCAGCCAAATAGTTTTCATGTAAATGGCAACACATCCCACATACCAATCAATTATAAATATTTGCCTAGACTGGCATGAGATTCATACGCATGATGAAATATTGTCCATTATCAAGCATCCTATCCATTAATCTCTCACATGATTACTATTGCATGGGACATCCAGATGAAAATAATTCCAAGACACAAGTATCTACATCTCTGATAACTCCAGTGAAGCCTAAGAAGAAATGCAATAGAGTGTAACAAGGAACTCCAAGGAAGTCAACTAAAGTACATGAACTAAAGCTATATTTTTTTCTGAAAACCAATCAATCAAGCTGTTCTTTCAATTTCATTCTGTCCTCAAGCTGTATCTTTTTCTGTAAAAGAGGGAAAAACAACAACAACCCAAACACAGACAATTTTCAGCCTACGAAGAAACATCTAATTTTCCTGTAACAGAAGTCCTACCATTGTCAAGTTTTACAGTGCTCGAGTCATCTATAGATGTCAAGCACATATTTTTAGCAGAGTGCTTGAAGTAATCTGTCCTACTGCAAATCCATTTGCCAGGTGCCTCAGAAAATATATTTCCTCAGTGATCTTTTGAAAGGCTATTTCTTTCTACGCACGACACCCTTATTTTGAGCTGCACATTAATCTGCCAACAGTAGATTGATTGTACAAAAATTAGATGTTCAGCTTTAGAGTGTTGGGCTTTGGTCTTTTTCTTTTTGTCTTAGATATAGGAAGGCAAAAAAGATCCAACACGGGTCGCTAATTATGTTTTACAGCAATATATTTTATAGGTCAGGCCTGCAAAATGCCTTCAAAGCAGCTTGCTGCAATATTAATAGATATTTAGGAAGTGCAAAGTTTTATTTAGCAACAAATTAAGGTGCCTTCTTTTTTCTTTTTTTGCTGTGACTGCAAATACCAAACCATTGATTGAGTTCATGTGTCAGTGTAAACACAAACTTAACTGCCAAAGCCTAGATGTAGTATACATGGCATAATGCATACTGTGCTGAACTATTCAGTTAGGAATCTGTCATAAACACCTCTTTACACGCGGAAATGGCCCAGCCTTTGCCAGAATTCCTCCATATTTGCTCCTGTATCCTAGCTTGTGTTCCTTGCTAATGAATGGGCTAAACATCGAAACCCTTCCTAGTCCCTAAATCATTCCAGCTTTTCATACAACAGACCCCATAATGGCACAGGCATGGGAATGCATAAATATGGCGACTCCTCCAACTTAATACCATTTTAAGCAAGTAGCCAGCACCTGTAGCCCTGGTGAGAAAAGAGTGTGGATGCGCAAGGATTATTGAGGAACATCCCCCCTTTCACTTATTTCATCCAGATCATTTCTACTTTGGCTTGGGCTATTCCAGCGAGGGAGTTTTACTTCTGGCAATAAACTGCCTGTTTTTCTTTTCTCCACACCTTATGTCTGTTCACCTATTTTGTGACATAGCCACTGCAGCACAACGCTGCCCCACCGCCATTACTAGGTGCCTAATTTCTGTTCTCAATGGCTGGCAGGAGACATCACATCCTTCACCACCTGCATGTGGGGATTTGAATTCAGGCCCTCCTGTAAACTGGCCAATTCTAGGCGGGCCTGGAGGCGGTACCTAGTGGGGGTGGAGCTGCCTGGGACTCCTTCCTGAGTCTTCACTCAGATCTGCTCCATAGGCTTAAATAAGGCTCATCTCCTTGCCTCAGCACCTCAGTCTGCCTATGGATCTCTCACCCTTATTGCATGGCTAAACCCACCCACCAGAGGGGATGGTGCCTTCCATACAAACTTGCTGTGGAACTTTCGACTGCCCTATTCAGGGCCAGAGAGGAATTTCTCCTTTGGACTAATTGGCTCTGTCTGGGGGTTTTGCCTACCTTATAGCAACTATCACAACTTTGGTGGGTAAGGCATTGGGTAAAATCCTTAATCAAGGATGGAAGGTTGTAAGCCTTACCCTGCAATGAATCGGGGTATCCCATTAAAGGGACCCTAAGGGAAGTGGTTCAGTCCATATGTCCAGGCAGGGACTGAGGGCCATAGTATCTCCTAAGGTGGCAATCCTGTTGAGGTTGCACCCATTTGATGTATGTCTTTGTCAGCCCCAAAGCAGGACTGACCCCCAGCAAAATTTTCTAGCAGGTGGGCTGGTTGATACAGGTGATACCCAATGCCTAAGCCAAACTCACTTTCATCTGTAAACAATAAAGTTGTGACCTGATTTGAACTGAAAACACTGTACTGTGGTCTTTTCAGCTTCCACAAACACAGCCTCAATAGGTGGTGAGCTCAGAGTACCTGGGTATGCAAATATTTTTATACACCTGTATACCATGACCCTCCCTTAATTGCCTATTTTCTAAAATTAAAAAGCCCCAAATATTGTAATATTTCCTCATAGAGAAATTGCAACAACCCTTTGATAATGTTGGTTGTCCTTTTCCAGCTCTACAATATCCTTTTTGAGATAAAGCAACAGTATTCCAGGTGTGGACACACCATCGACTTGTATAACAGAATTTATGATACAGGCGATTTTAGTTTTAATCCTTTTACCCATTTTTTACATTATTTTCCAGTACACAATCTAAAAACTCCTTTGATATGTCAAGTCTACTAAGGACAGCCCAAGCAATATCCTTTTTAATTAACACCTTTCCAGTCTCATCTCCTGGCTCAAAAAGGTGTTATGAGTGCCTTCCTGGCTACATGAAACTCAGTTGATTGGCAAATGACAGGCTGTCTATCAAGACCACCCAAGCTAGAACGTAATAAATATGGTAGCTACCTCACCCAGACAGATGCTTGCTCGCAGATCTGTCCTTCCCTCCTCCTTGCAAGGGAAAAGAGAAGTTGTGGCAGAAACCTAGTCAAAAGAGAGATGTGTGCACAACTGGCTTGCCTCACAAGGTAGCTGTGTGCAAGACTTCCTTACAAGAGTCTACACATGTACAGTTTGCATGCACATAAGTGTAGGATTAGCAGAAAGCCAGGACACTAAAACATAGCTAACTCTATTTTCATATTTGCGACCTCTGACCTCCTTGCTCAGTGCCATCTACTGGCCCTTGTGCTTATACAACTAACACCCCCACCCACCCACCTCGTGAGGAATGCTTAAATAACATTGTGGTAGCTTTCACAGTGGCTGTGTACACATTCCCATCTGGTGCACCCCCACCTCTGCTTTGGGAAGCAGTATGCACACGACATTAGCCAGAATCTGCATCTATCCAGTCGCTTCTTATGAAATACTGCAGTTTGATGCACTTCCCCGCAAACCAGCTTTGATCCGAACTGAGAAAAAGAGCAACCTAGCTGCAATAATGCACACATAGCCTAATTCTAAAAAGTGCATCGTAACATTAGTTAACTCCCTTAATGTGGTAACATGCTGCCTGTTCATAGGGAAGAGACACTTCCCCTATTCACCACACCTTGTGCCTGTATGGGCAGAATCCACTAAAGGCTGCTTAATTTTGAAAACTGGGTAGTTCATTGTGTTGAAGTCCAACATATTTTTCACAGAGAGCACTTGAGACATTCGCATACCACAACTGCTATTTTAACAGCTGCCACGGCAGGAAAATGTTGTTTTCATTTTCAGTGCCATTCTGTCAAATTATTTTTGTAGAACACTATAAACCATTTTTAAAGCACTCACAATCAAATTCTATCACCATTGTTCTCTAGAGACAACTTGTTTATTGAAGAAACCTTTTTAAAGACTATTTTTCTTAAAAAAGAAATCTGCTTATTTTTATTTCACTTGAAATATTTATAGCCTGGTCTCTTAAAATGGTTTACAAATGTAAAAATCTAAAGTTATTACTAGAATTTATACAGAGTTAAGGAGCAGAACAATATCACTAAATGCCATCAGCATCAACCCATATTAGAAGCTAACCCAAGAGACATCTTCAGTTTCGGAAGGTCAAAGAGATGGACTGTGATGTTTGGATAAAGGAAGAATGTTCCAGAACTGAGTGGCCACAACCGTAATGACCATGCTCATGGAAGGCCACCAAGCTCACTTGGCGAGATGGAACAGAACTTTAGTCACAGGCACAACAAATAAGCTTCTGTGCCAAGTACCAACATATATTCCCTTCTCTATGCCTCACAGAACTGTAGAGTTGGAAGGGACCCCTCAGGATCCAAACTACAAGAAAGAAGATTCCACCTAAACATTAGGAAGAACTTCCTGACAGTAAGAGCTGTTCGACAGTGGAATTTGCTGCCAAGGAGTGTGGTGGAGTCTCCTTCTTTGGAGGTCTTTAAGCAGAGGCTTGACAACCATATGTCAGGAGTGCTCTGATGGTGTTTCCTGCTTGGCAGGGGGTTGGACTCGATGGCCCTTGTGGTCTCTTCCAACTCTATGATTCTATGATTCTATGATTCTATCTAGTCTCAACACACAGTCCCCTGTCCAATTTGAAACCATACCAGACCCTACTTAGCTTTGCAAATGTGCTAGCAGTTTTATTGCAGCACCACTAGGAGGGATATGATCTGAGGCCCAAACCAAATGTCTCAACCCAACTGAGATGTAAAAGTAGCCCATTCTGTGAAGTTAAAGTCTCAGCTGCAAAACAATTAGCACACACTTCCTGAATAATAATTTTCTGCAGGTTTCTTTTTGAAGAACTAGAATAGAATCAGACTGTGTTCCATGACTACTTGTGGAGCTGGGGAATTATTTTGTTTGGAGTGAATGTCTTGCATTTTCAAACAAGTTTTCCTTAAAATGCAGACGTATGAACTACTGAGGGAGTTTCATGGCAACGACAAACAACAGCTCTCAGCCTTGGAGAGGAAAATGTTACTAAACTCCTGTTAAAGTCTGTGCAAATGAATGAATGACTGTCTGCTTTGTATGTGTGTTTAATCCTTGCTATGCAATTATACTATGAAAAGCCTTGCCTTTTGCCACTCAAACACCTGAGTAGCAAGAGAGAATGAGAAAGAGAGCTGGTGGACACTAGCTACTACCTTCCTGCCTCAAAAGCAAAGAATGAAGCCAGGATGGAAGAAGAGAGATTTCATGGTAATTTCTGCTGCCAAATCCTGTGTCTCCTACTGGTGGAAAAGGTCATTTTCCTACTTTCTCCTCCTTCTCAACCACACAGTGGAAGTCTGAGCAAAGGGATGGACAGCTCAGGGCAAGCCTACAATTTGGACTGTAACTGTGACTTGGGGAAGACTTTGACCCTTTTCCCACTGCTGTGGTCTGGGGATTGGGGGGGCACATCTGTATTGCAGGGGAGGTCCCATTTGGTCCAATAGAGCAGTAGTAGTTGTCATGGAATCAGAGGGAAAGAGGCAAGCAAATGGAGCAGGCAACTGGAATAATGGTTTGCAAGCCTGCACTATAATAATGATTAAAAAATGGAAACTGGTTTTACCAAAAGCTGTGAGTCTTCCTTCCAGGTAAATATCTTTAGTGCACACACAGTTTCTCTTTACACTCTGCTGGCCTCCGGATTCTCAGAAACACAGAGGAAAGACACAAGTACAAAACTGTATTTACCATAGACTAAAATATACCACAGCACTCTCTTTCAGCATGCACTTTGTGCAACGAAGACTCTTTTCAGTTCCCCATCTGGCATTCCTTCCCTTCTCCCATACAACCACACTGTGGCAATCACTGTACAGTATGTGGTTTACTGCCGAAAAGTAGTACATGCACCAGTATGAAGAACCAAAACCTGTCATCTGTGATACTTAACCTGATGTTTTTGATCCCTCTTGCTAGCTTCAGGCCCACATGTGAAACACCTTATTGCTCCTTCACAAATAAGTTACATATTTCAGTATTTTGTTAAAGCAATCAACAATGCCAAACCTTCTTTTGTTGGTGTACCTAAAAGCAGCCTTACTAAAGGAAATTTAGATCTAAGCAGCATCCACCTCTGTAGCAATTTTAACTTTTGGTTTCCCAATGCACTTCTTTGGTCATAGCATGTACCGTGTGCTTTCCACATTGCAAAAGTTACAGCACTTTCTCTTTTTGTGGATGGGGTCAAGAGTTTGGTTTATAACCACACTAAATATTTATATACAGACAGATGTCTTCCTGCGGAAAACTTCTGACTTCACACAGGTGTCGGTGCTTTTAAGAAATCTGGGTTCTTGAAAACTGTTTCTGTGAGGCAGCAGCTACATGAAATGCTGAAAGGTTTTGGGGGTTTGTAAGTTAAGAAGAAATTAATCAATACATTCTCAAAAAGAGAGAGAAGACCAAAGACAGAAATGAAAGGAGTTAGCCAGACATTTGAGCAGTGGTTGGGAGAGCAAAATTCCACTGCCATTTGATGTGTTTCCTAGCACCCTGGCTCCAAAAGAATCCATTTTGGTCTGGATAGGCAAGCAAGTAAGGATTTAGTTTGCACAGGGCAAATTTAATAGTCTCCTACTCTATTGACATGGACAAGGAAGTAATCCCTTTCCACTAGTCAGCTAGCATGTAAACACTCCACTTCCATCTTGTTGTTGTTTATTTGTTTAGTCGTGTCCGACTCTTCGTGACCCCATGGACCAGAGCACGCCAGGCACTTCTGTCTTCCACTGCCTCCCGCAGTTTGGTCAAACCCATGCTGGTAGCTTCGAGAACACTGCCCAACCATCTCATCCTCTGTCATCCCCTTCTCCTTGTGCCCTCAATCTTTCCCAGCATCAGAGTCTTTTCCAGGGAGTCTTCTCTTCTCATGAGGTGGCCGAAGTATTAGAGCCTCAGCTTCACGATCTGTCCTTCCAGTGAGCACTCAGGGCTGATTTCCTTCAGAATGGATAGGCTGGATCTTCTTGCAGTCCATGGGACTCTCAAGAGTCTCCTCCAGCACCATAATTCAAAAGCATCAATTCTTCAGCGATCAGCCTTCTTGATGGTCCAGCTCTCACTTCCATACATCACTACTGGGAAAACCATAGCTTTAACTACACGGACCTTGGTTGGCAAGATGATGTCTCTGCTTTTTAAGATGCTGTCTAGGTTTGTCATTGCTTTTCTCCCAAGAAGCAGGTGTCTTTTAATTTCGTGACTACTGTCACCACTTCCATCTAGTTCCAATCAAACCAACCCTTGCTGAACCTTTGCTGAATTAAGTTATAATGGCCCATGTCCTGGGTGAGAAGGCTGGGGATTCTGTCAGGGCCCTAGTTTCACTATGGAATGGTGAGATGAAGAGAGACAGATAGCATTCATGACCCCATGATGCTCCCTGGCTTTCTGGGGACCTTTAGACAATTAGGTAGGTCAGACAGGAATGGCTGGTGAGGAGCAGCGTCATCACTTCCCTGACTTACTCCATACCAGTGTAGGCACCAAGTAAGCACCCACCCTCCCTGTCAGCCACTTCTGAGGGCAGATGACCAACAGAATATGGGCAGTGCAACTACTACAAGCTTCTGTTAAACATCCCTGTGGTGTTTAATATTCCTATGAAACCACTGGAAGACGTTAGCAGAGGATCTGGAGTAAGGTGCTAACAATATGCTGATGACATACCATCCCTATTTCTTGTTATCCTCCAAGTCAGCATGGAAGGAAAGTTCATGGTTTCCCTCCCCAGGATTCCCTTCTCCCCTGAATCTCTCCCTTCTCACGCTTGAGGTCCTGGATGCCTCCATCCCCTTCTGAGTCTCACTCTCTCTTTTTCTCTTCTTCCCTGAGCTTGTGCTTGACTTGTTTGAACATTAGACCATTACTCCTCCAATGTTCAAACAGAAGGTAATAATCGGCTTCTCTCCTCCTCTTTCAATGTCTTTGCTTGCCTTCTTTCAAGTCCCACTGCAATTTTCCCCCTTCTTTCCACCTCCTTTGAAGCCAAAAGTTGCACCGTGCCCCTGTCATTGACAGCAACCTGTCCACTGAACAGAATAATCCTCAGAAGCAGTTCCCCTAGCTAAACATTTCAGCACTCAGGTTTGGAAATTCCTTGCAAATTGTTAGGTTCACTGTCATATTTAAAGACACATTTCCTGAGCAAGCATCGGAATAAAACACTGCTTGTGCTAATGACCATCACAGTAAGATTTGCACTGACTTCATGAAATACCACTATCTGTGTCAAAGGTCCAGAGCTGAGAGCCCCACAGTGACATATATGGACAGGACTGTGCAAACCTTATACAATATTTACCAGCACAAATCATGTAAAATATGATGGTGCTGATATATCCTAAGATTATGTGCATAGCATGCCCAAGGCAAGGGCATATGTCAGTCACTTACTCCAGGGATGTCATACATAGCTAGATGTCAAGGGGAGAATAATTCAGCTCACTTCTTTGTGCAGTAAAAAGGCTTATTTCTCTCATAATCACTTATTAGCTTCAATTGTTTCTCAACCTTTTAAAATCCCTCTATATTTACTCTGCCTTCCTGAGCCCACCCCCATACCCCGATAACAGCTCTTTCTTCAGATTTAAGATGGGAAAATGGAGTGAAGGAAACAAAAGCATTAGCACTCTCTCCTCCCCAGCACTACAGATACACTCCAGGTTTTAATGAAACATGTAAAGTGGTCCTCAAACTCTGCCTAAAACCAGCAATACAATGAACAGGAAGACCTCTTGTGGCCAGAATCTCCCATATGTTCACTGGCAGGTTCTCACAGAACATTAAATCATGGTTTAATACATTATGGTTTTCTAAACCATGTCCTAGTGTTATATGTGAATCCTGCTGGGCAGCTATAGTTTGTTTACTGCCCTCCCAAAAAAGATGATCTGAAGCCATGGTTTGTTGTTTGGCTTACAAACCTTGCTTTGATTTAACTATGGCTTGGTGTTGTGTGTGAACTCAGCACCTTTCCTTAACCATAGTTTGTTTAACCATGCTAACGAAACTACCAATGCACAAGATAAAAGGAGCTGTAATACATACCAAACTTCAGAGAAACAAACTATGATTTGTTTTATTTGATTATCTATGGGGCAAATAATGTGTAAATCATGGCTAGTATAAAAATGATTTAGTGTTATGTGTAAACCAGGCTACTGCGTCCCTTCCATGCCTAACAGCCATTTTGTTCGGCCAGAATACTAGGTTTAAACTGCTTTTAAATGAAGTGTGCCTATGGCTTTGCTGTAAGACTCTCTCCTCCCACAGTAAGCCTGTCTCAGTTTGAGACCACTAATTTAATGAGAAAAGGGTACTGCAAAACTGTAGAAATTATGGGGGAAATGTAGGAGAGACTACACCAAATTTTAGCCTTACGAGTTTCTCCCATACATTACAATATCCACTTTAGAATTTTTTCACCAAGCTTATTTATACCCTTGCCTGCCATTTTTATGTTCTTGTTCTTGGGCAGATTCTAAATATCATATAGAAAACATTTCCTCACATATGCGTGCATGAGCACACGCACACACATACTAAAATGTTTTCAATTTGTTTTCATTATTTTTCAAACATTGCACCAAAGCATAGCACTAAAACCACTTGTTTTTCAACTTACGCTCTTCCTTCTTGAGTACTAGATTTATGAATTTAATTTCTGCTTTATAGAAGTTATCACTTTTAACAACTAGAGGAGAGAGACTCTAAATTGCTTTTATTGCTGCTAGACTCTTCAACACATCTTGCTCCGTGTTGTCATTTACATTTCACATTAAATGTGAAATACATTTGGAATGAGCAAATATTTGTTTTAATTTGACCCATCTGTTAAATGAAATTCAAACAGGCCTGCTACATCACAATGTTTAAATTCAGCAATTTGTAAACAATATATCTGTTCATTCTGCCTGGGTTAAAAGCACCCTAAAGCATAATTCTTATGAAAGCCACCACTTCAAAATGTATTATTCTCATGGATGCAGGCCATGGTTTCTGTCTTCTGTTCATTAATTTATTTTCTAACCAAAGTTAATTAGTGAGACTCATATTAAGAGAGTAATTTGAAATACAGCACAGAAGTCAGGGAGGAGGACACTAAACACCCTTCTCCTCCCCCCCCTTCCTCAATAGACACTTGTAGGCATTAATGCAAATCTGCTTGCAGACAAAATTATCACTAGAAGTTACAGAATGGCTTTCTTTTTCTTCTTTGAACAAAAGTTTTTCAAACAAAGAAAAACAAATATACCTTGAGAAGGTATATTGATAGGTCCAAGGAAAGATCACACATGCTAATAGTGCTGTAGCATATGAGGATAGCAGCAGATAACAGGGTCTTCAAATTGAAGAAATTTGAAGGCCCTGTCTTCATCTTACAGAAAAGGGGGTCATTCCTGACTTTTGACAAAACTACAGTATCGTATTTTCAGATATTAGAATATTTCAAAAAAATCTTATGTTATGTATGCCAGTGGTGGGTAGACTCAGTCCTTGGAAAGTTCACTTTAAAAAGGAACTAGTTCTAGTTCAGGTACATCCTGTTCAAGTCAAGATGGGGGGCGATCGAGGGAGCAGGTGGCCAGATGCACTCCTTTAAGCAGCGTGTCCACATCCTTTGGTCACAATAATCAAAATTAATCCAATACAGATGGAACAGACAATGCTCTGTATGCTGCCAGTAGACTTGCTCTAACTGTGGCATCCAACTCTGTTTGGATCCAAGACCATTTCCCCCCCTCTAAGTGCTTTGCAAATTTGTTACAGCCAAGGGTGGCAGAGCAATGCTCTCTTGCACAGATGACAAAGCCCATTCACCACTTGTAGATGCATCAATGGCGGAGAAGTATGCTTTTTCATCACAACCACATGGTAGGCGTGGTAATGCAACCTTACCCTGGCCAGGGTTTACTAGAACCCTGAGATCAACCAGATGCAAAATACATGTGCTTAGAATTAAAGAATTCTAAGCCCAGAACTGTTTTCAGCATCAGAACTGAATGTAGCGCAGAGTTCCTTCACACAAAAATCCACTTAGGTTATCCTAAGCTTTTTTCCCCCTACTTCAAAAGTATATAATCTGTGGGGGAGGGGCATTATTTCATTGCTGCTATTGGTAAACAATTGAGAGTCAAAAATCTTTTGCAATCGATCACAAATCACCCAGAGATTTTCCAATCAATCTGGATTTGCTGTCTCCCCACCCCTCCTTTATACTATGGAAGATAAGAGAGACAAAACTGAAGTCCCTATGCTCTGTCCTGTTAAAGTATGTGGATATTTCTGAATGTCTGTGAAAATGCAGGCAGGGAAAAGAGCATGGCCTGACAGACAGGAAGGTAACAGTTCCTAGAATATGGCCCATTGTAGCGACCCACAGATTAACTTCCAGTTGTTCAAGTCCTATGAAGTGCATTGTGGTACCATCACCTGGGAAGGCGACCAAATAATGTTCAAAGGCTGTAGCACATCTAGTCACAGTGATGTTGCTCACCAAAAGAACAGACAAACCAACCCAGGTGCGAAAGCAAATTGTATGACTCATCCATGTACACAGCATCCTGATAGTATATGGAAACACTAGAAAAGGTTAATGTGAAAAACAACAACAACCAGATAGCACATAAAAAGAGCTAAGTGTTGAACCAAAAACCACAATGAAATCACACTTGGGTTTTTGAAATGGCCCTTCTTTCCAGGCCTGGTTTAACTTTGTAGTACTAAACTGGAATCATGTGTAAAGGTGCTGCAAGTAAGAAAAACTAAGCCAGTGTGAGTATAGCATTATGGCTTAGAAACTCAGCCATCAAGTCTTCTGTCGTTCACATCATGCCAGCCACCAAGAACTGACCAGATGCACTTTAAAGGTAAAGGGACCCCTGACCATTAGGTCCAGTCGTGACCGACTCTGGAGTTGCAGCATGACTAAGCCGCTTCTGGTGAACCAGAGCAGCGCATGGAAACGCCGTTTACCTTCCAGCCGGAATGGTACCTATTTATCTACTTGCACGTGCTTATCTACTTGCACGTGCTTTCGAACTGCTAGGTTGGCAGGAGCTGGGACCGAGCAACCGGAGCTCACTCCGTCGCGGGGATTCGAACCGCCGACCTTCTGATCAGCAAGCCCTAGGCTCTGTGGTTTAACCCAGAGCGCCACCTGTGTCCCTTAGATGCACTTTAGGCAAGCCTTTATTTCTTAGTTGTTTCTCTCCCAATGCAGATCTTACCTATGAAGACAACAATACTGACCTTCCTCACAAGGCTTACTAATATAATATATGTGGAGTGCATTCTTCTTCTTAGCTTTAACAATGAAAACGGCAACAAGTAGTATGGCATTTTTCATCAGTCACTGGACCTGAACCAGCCTGTTTGGTGTAGCACATATTTCCATCATAAATCCTATCGTCTTTGCACAACCATGAAAATGGACTAGAAATATACTTACTAAATAAAACAAAAGGCCACAATAAAGCAAACTTGATTATATATTCGCTACTCTCTCATCCCATATTTTTTTCTCTCTCACACACACCTGGCTTCTTTTTTCGTCTGAGCATACCTCTGTTGACTGCACACTTCTCCCAAACTGATGGTAGATTACTAGCCCTTGCTACAGTTCAAAACTTATCAGGGCCTCTCCAATACAATCTATTTTTTAAATAGAGCCAGCACTGACATTTACTGCATCTGGGATTTTTGGTTGGAAAATTCATTCTATAGACAAGAAACGAGCAGGGGCTTTTCACAGATCATAGCAAAAGCGCAAGGAGCTAAAAAAAGCAGAGGATGCAGTTATTAATCTATGTAATCTATGTAATTTGTGCCCCCTTTATCACACCCTTTACCCCTCCCCCCAAATGTAGTGGACCTCTAGAAAAACAATTTTAAAATCTCCTCTGGTTTGGTTGTGCACTCTGGTTTGGTATGTTAGCTGATTCTTTTATTGTAGCGCTAGCACCGTACAAAGCAGGCCAGTGAAAACGAGGAATTGCAGCAATTCAAGCAGAACATGATGAAAATCACATCTAAGAGCTCTCAACAAGATGCTGAGGCTACATGGATCACAGCCTGGAAAGATTCTCAAGATGGTGAGATGACAACTTGATTAGATTTAGTCTGAAAAATGTGGCAAGAGAGATCAGAATCAAACATAATTCCCAAGTTATTGGTCTTTTAATAAGCTCTAGGTGCGGGGAGGGGAAATTCCAAGAAAGGCAACTATCTGGCTGGCTTAAAGTGATCAAGGCCTAGCAAAAACAAATAAGTTGAAAGAAAGGCTTCCAACTTTTTAAGAGCCCCTGCTCTCATACCTTTAATGGCAACTTCGGCATCTGAAGGTTTCTTATGGCATGCCACTGTCTTCACATTTAGTGACAACCTCCTTGAGAATATGCATGGCTGCTGCCAGGCTTGTAACTGACTCAGGCTAAGTCTTGTAAAAAGGCAAAATAGGCAGGAATCATAGTGCCCAAGGAAAGGCTGCTAATTCTTGGAAGTAGTCTGGAGAGCCCACACGTCTGAAAACCAGTGTCTCCACAACTGCCACCTCCATGCCAGCCCAGAGGGTGGAGTGGGATCAGGTGGGCTGGGCGTCATCATGAGCCAGACTCTAATTTTTTCCAGGACAGTTTCAGCTACCAGGGATTCTGTTAAAAGCACATGAGCATTTACTTTCATGTAAATGAAAGTGGCCCTGGCAACAACCCAAATCTCAGGTTTAAGCTTTCTGAATGCACACATTTGGAGTAGCATTTGGAGCTTGCGAGCTCATTATTTGTTTCTGCTTGTTTGTTTGTTTGGGGTTTTTTTGGAACAGTTTAAAAACAAACAAAGTCTTTTAATCAGCACTCCAGTCCTGAACCTATTTGTTCAGAAATAATTCTTAGTGATGCTAGTGGGACTTTCGCCAGGTAAAGGATTTACAATTGCAGCTTAAGGTTGTGATTTGCAAAGGGCTCCTTATTCTTTCCGGCAAGATCAACATGTAAAAAGCTTCCTTTCCTTGAACCCCATTCCATACATCTCCCCCACTTTGCCTATAAAAAAAAAACTAGTTTCGTTTATCTAAAAATGGGGGATAAGATGTTATCAAGCAGCATGACTAGTAAAAGCAAATTGAATTTTAGGATCCCCCGCTTAATTCAAACGAGACAAAAATTATAACACTACACAAGATAAGCATTTAGCTTTAAAATTGAAATATTTAAATCAAAAGTGCTTTCTTTAAGTGATGATGGGAAAGTGGGACAGGATGGGTAGAGAAGCCTGTTGAAAAGCTGAGTTACTTGGTTCTGTGCATAAAGAAAAGGGAAATGCAGCTGAAATGAAAACCATTCCTCTCAAATGCACATTCTGAAGGCACTAATGCTTACTTTAATATCACCACCGCACAGGTTCCATGCAATTTATGCCATTTGCTTTGTGCTGAGCAGAATTATTTCCATAATGAATAGGGAATGGTGGAACACTAAAAGGGAGATGAAACCCACCTCATTTTCCCATCATTTCCTACTGAATCAATCCCACCCTGCCATTTGTCTTTCCTTTTGTAGCTGCAGAGTCATTACCAACACACACACACACACACACACACGTACATACACAGGGTCTTACCTAGGAAGAGGATAGTCTGTTTTCTGGAACTCCTGCCATCAGGATTCTTGTTTTTCCTTAGGTACTGGTTTTGGCTTTCTCTCTCCCCTCTCACGGCTAAGGTCCCTTGTTTGTGGATCATCAGGGCTTTCATCATATTCCGGCACATAAAAGCCACAGATACCAACACCACGACATACACAATAAAAGCAGTGAAGATACCAGACTGGAAGGCCTTCCATCGAGACGACAAGCTGGTGCATATGGTGACATTTAGCATCAAGTCAGGCATGTGGTGCCGGGGTTTGGGTTTGCTGCAGGGAACCAGTCCTCGGTGGCCCTGGATGGCTTCCAATGGGTACTCTGTGCCCATCGCAAAGAGAAGAGGTAAGGCCACAAGGACAGATGTAATCCAGACAAAGGCAATGAGGATCCTCACTTTGCAGGGCCCAGAAGCAGCTTTAAACTTGAAAGGGTGGCAGATGGCAATGTACCTTTCAAAGCTGAGAGTGGCCACATGCAGCACCGTAGCATAGCTGCAGGCCTCAAAAAGGAAGCAGTAGAGCTTGCAGGCGAGGTTGCCTTGAGGGGTGGAGAAAGGGGTCCAGATCATACTGAAGAACTCCACGGGCATCCCCAGCAAGAGGACCAGCAGGTCCGAGCATGCGAGGCTCACCATGTGGTCTGTGACCTCTTTCTGCAAGTAGCCCTTCTTCTGCAGCAGTTTGGTTGTCCGGATGGTGACACTGTTGCCCACAATGCCTGCCACAAAGATGATGACGTAGATAAGGGCTAGGGTGATCTTGATCCATTGGTCCACTTCAAATTCTTTAATGTGGGTTTCATCAATTATATCCCAACAATCCTGCTGGCTGTTTCCTGTCTCCATGAGCAGAGCTAATCACAGACACACACACAATGGAGGAAAGAAAGACAAAAGGTGGGTCAAAACATGTCACTGATCCAAACATCCTTCCTAACAAAGCTTACAAGTTTACTCACAGGCCAAGGCCTACTGCATTCTAGGAAGCTTATTTCACACAGGTAGAAGCTGTGAAGTAATAGCAATGACTCACCTACACCCAAACAGGCAACACAACTTTTTTTTCTGAATCAGCACCTCACACCAGTCACATTAGTGGATTAGTCAATCCAGGAAAGAGATGAGACAAACCATTATTCGCTTTAAAAAGAAGAAGAAGAACCACGAAGGAAATGCTTCTTTCTTCTAAGTATTGTTTCTGTCCTGTACCTAATTCCTCCTCACACGCTTCAGGGTGCATCCAATTCTTCCTGACGGAAGGAAGGCTAAGCCCTTCGGGTTTTCTCCAGGCACTCCCTGTTCCTTGCCCCGCCAGCTTCTGAGTGACGAGATTTCCCTCTAGCCGACAGGCAACCACTTCCGTCAAACATTAACTTCTAGCTGAACAGCCGGGTGGGATGTGGTTAGTGACTGGAAAGATAAGGTGGCCAAAAAAAGGTACAAGGCAAGTCTGGTTCCAGCCAGTTAGCTTCCTCTGCCCTCCCTGAAATCTGATCTCTACTCCTTAACAACTGTGAAGTGAAACCTGACAAGGAAAATAAATAAATTAAATAAAGGCAGGGCGTGGCTGCTGCAGAAGGAATCTGGGTGTTTGATTTAGCCCTCTTTCTCAATGTCCTCTGTTTACAGCACTTCACGTGGGTGGAAGTTATTGCAGCTTTCCGTTTCCTCGCCTTTTCTACATGGGAGATTACTGTACAGGTTTTCACGTCACGAAGGAGGAGAGGAAAAAGAAACGATTATTGCTTCAAATGCCATATGAACCTGGGACTAGATGAAGAATAGAAACTCTGCCAGGCTGTGATGGTTGATCCCATTGCTGGTTTAGAACACAGGACTCCAGAATACATACGTGCCTAAAAGTACAAAAAGCTTCCTGCAACAGACAGCATGCACCCCCCCCCCAAAAAAAGACGTATAGGGGTCTAGCTTATGAAACTCTCACCTACTGCCAATAACTTTTAAACCCCAATTACATTGTTGTTAAAAGGCAAGTCAAGAGCCTTCTCTAAACAGAAGTCATATTTAATAAATTGGGCTAATAATTTCCAAAATCCATTATTTTATACTCTCAGTGCAATTCTAGACATGTCTGCCCATTCGTTCCACTTAGTTCAGTGGGACTACCCCCAGGTAAGTTAAATTTAAAGCACTTTCAGTGCACGTTTGAAGCCCAATAATCCTGGGAAGTGTAGTTTGATAAGGATTCTGGGAAGTGTAACTATGAGGGGGAAGCTACAGTTCTCATGATTCTTTGGAGTGGGTCATGCTTTAAATGTGTGCTGAATGTGATTCAAATGTAGGGTGTGGGTCTGCCCATAGTGTAATGTGGGATAAATTCTTCATACAAACCCTTAATAGCATTATTTTAAGATTTTCTTCTTTTCCTGCTAGATAACAGAAATACATATAGATAGCAGTCCTAACCATGCTTATTCCTCTGAGCCCTACAGGGGAAGTGAATTTAATGCACACTATATTTTTTGTTTCCAAGAACCTCTCATGGTAACCTCCAGAGTTTTGTATTTATAGATTAGCATACCTTCACATTTCCGTGCAGGCTACTTCACAGCTAAATAGAATCACTTCCAGAGGACTTTCTCCAGACTACTAGGCTCAATCTACTACAAAATCTCAAAGCAACAAGTTCCAGACTAAAAATGGTTATAATTAGAAAAGGTGGGCTTGCTTTTTAGCTATTCACAAGAGTGGAACAACAGATAGCTATTAAACAGTTCTCATCATATTCAAGGTGGTTATCTTCCCACCCAAAAACTTAATGAACAAAAGATGCTAAAAAATCAGCACCTGTTCCAGTTGATTATTCATGCAGTCCTATTTCAGAGAAAAACCTCTTTCCTCCAATCTCTGTGCCGCTTCAAGCCCTCTTGCCCCAATCCTCCTTCCTTGTGCTTGATAATTCAAATTTGTTCTGCTCAGACAAGCTTTCTATTATTGCCCAATTTCTTTCACTTAATTTTACTTTATAAAAGTGTGAACAAAGATTACATATGCATGGCTGAATTGTGGATATGAAACAAATTAAAATTTGCCCATTACCAGGGGCTGAGGAAAGAGAGGAAATAAGGGCCCAGGGAAGATTGTTGGTTCCCCCACAGACATACTTTCCTATCCAATTATATAAAAAAGCACCAGTTTTGTAATCTCAGTATGATAACATATGTAATCAGATTGTATTATTAACATGTCTTCTAGTAAGAGAGAGGTATGGGGTGAATTTATCACTTCCTCTACTAGCTTCTTCCCCATAGCAATTGGGAAAGGTGTGTTGTCTTCTTAAGAGACCGGTTACAAGAAGGAAAACGAACTTTATTAACTTTAGGCAGTGCTTTTTTTCTAGAGGGACGCAGGTGTACGCATACCCCTAAACATTTTGTGAATTAAATTTGACCTCATTGAGAGGCAGTATTTCAATATGAGTAGGAAAATGAGAGTACTCCTAAACATTTTAATAATAAAAAAGCACTGACATTAGGAATAGCTATAAACATGAGTTTACAGTACAGTCGTACCTTGGTTTAAGAACAGTCCAGTTTAAGAATGATTCGGTTTACGAACTCCGCAAAACCGGAAATAGTGTCTTTATTTGAGAATTTTACCTTGGTCTAAGAACGGAATCCAAACGGTGGTAGGGCACTGGCGGTGGGAGGCCTCATTAGGGAAAGCGCGCCTCAGTTTAAGAACGGTTTTGGTTTAAGAACAGACTTCCAGAACGGATTAAGTTCGCAAACCGAGGTACCACTGTACTTGGATGCACTGGGCCTGTTTTAAGTCCTGCTTGTGTATATCTTGTTTCCTGCTATTGCTAATTTAAAACCTAAATTTGTTTCTGTATAGGCATTTTCACTTAGTCTACCCTTAGGTTTGGAAGAAAAGTGTGTGGTTCTAGAAGGGAAGGAGAGTAGCTCAGGGCTTTGAATATTGGTAGTTATCAATACCAGGGCACATAGTCAAACATAGTGGCTGACAAGTGGAACAAGCAACAAATTGTTGCAACATATCCTCTCTCTTAAAAGAGTCCTCATTTTCAGGGCTCCAGCCAGATATTCCATCCAAACTGACTTACCTACAGTCCTGTTGATACCCACCATAAGAATTTGCTATTAGAAGGAGTGATATACCGGTAGTTGACTTGAGAGGAGGTAATAATATATTTCTTGTAATACAATTCCAAGAAGACAATACGCTGCAACTTCAAAATCAGGTCTTTTTTTTTTCTAACTCCCATCATCCCATCATCCCAGACCACAGACTATTTGACTGACAGCAGTCTAGAATCTAAATGTGGGTAAGATGCAACTTACATGTGCTTAAGCCCAATGATTTAAGTCATTTCATCATCACAATTCTACTCAAAAGCAATTCCCTTTGAGTTCAATGGAGCTTACTCCCAGGTAAGTGGCTAAAGATTGCAACCTAAGCATGCATTATTTTGTGTAGGATTTGAGAGCCTGAAATATATATATATATATATATATATATATATATATATATATATATATATATGCACCTGTAATATATATATTACACACACACACACACCTGTAATCTTGAGCAATAACCACCTTCAAATATGTGTTGTGGAACTGATACAAAACAAAAGCAAGCACCACCATATCAACAGTAATGCAAATTATGACTATTCTGTCTCAAAATATGTAAATTGCTCTGATGCTAATCAACAATGGTCTTCTCTGCCATTGTTTACCTATGGTATATGAGCTTTAGGTGCCGATAATTTTGTAATAACATTTCTGTAATTGGTGAAGAAATATTTCTCCCTCATTAAGTTAAGTTAATTGTATTATAAGCATAGTTGCAGCTTTAGAGCCACCTTATGCAGTGCTTTTTTCTGGGGGTACGCAGGGGTACACATACCCCTAAACATTTTGTGAATCTTTATACTTTTGTTCATTTACTGTATTTATTTTTCCTAATTTGAACTATAAAATGGTGATTTTCTTGAGTCAAAATGAGACTACCCCTAAACATTTTTTTTAGAAAAATAAAGCACTGACCTTATGAATATTGTAAAAACACAAAATTCAACATATATGGACACACGGCGTGGCTGGCTGCTTCACAGTTAAAGAATTCAATTTTTCTGGAAGCTGACAAAACCTGAGCATTTTCTGCAGTGTCAACCTTATTTGAACTCCTTAATTGTAATCTACATATATACAATGTTTCAAAGTGCAGTTACCTTCCCTGACCACTATTCCCTTCTCTTTTCTGGACATGAATAACATTGTCTAACAGGGAGAAAATCAAGAGGTACGACTTCTCTTCTTGCTGCATATAACTCTGTGATGAGAAACGCAGCTCCTGCTAAATATCTCACACTCTTCTGGTTCTTATAGGCAGGCATAGGAGTCTCTGTCAGAAAAGAAAGTGGTAATCTGTACCTTCGGGAATAATTGAAGAGAAAAGATGAGGGGGTTATACTTATATTTTAAAGCCTAGTGGATTTAATGGTGGTTTGCATTTTAATGTCTCTGCATGTTTTTAATATGACTAATGTTGCTGAGCATTTTAAAAAAGAAACCGAGTCCATAAGTTCCGTTGTGCGAGCTAAGCATTTCGTGTATACGATTGCAATGGCAAAATCTGTGCCTGTTCTAATAAGGAATTGCATTCCTATATAGTAGTAAATGGCACTTAGAAACACCTAGATGATTTTAATGTTTTGCGACATAGGCCATTAGCTTCCGAGGTGGGTTTTTTTTTGGGGGGGGGGGACTAAGAAGACCTTGAATTATTATTTTGTTGTTTTTTTTTAATCAGAGCAGTGTTTTCTTTTCTTTCCCCTTGCTATTTGGAGAAAGATAGGAAGATGTTTGGGTGCATAATAGTTTGCACTCTCAGCAAATGGCAGGGATGTGGAAATGTTTACAGAAGTGCTTTGCAGTCCTTAAGGTAAGTATGCACCTGCACTGGTTATCTAGAAGGGACTGAATATAAAACATTGATTTTGTTTCATTAGCATCCAACTATAGAGGCAGGCTGCCATCAATCAGAAAGGAAAGTGATATATAAACTAGGAAATTAAGATAATGCAGAAAGCCCATAAAAATGGAGATTATTTGCACACAATGCAGATTTAGCAGTGGCATCTCATTCTGCCCATAGCCTACAGGCCAGTCAACATTAACTCCTCTAATGATACATTTGCCTTATAAAGTAGACAAGGGGCTGTAAAGCACACATCCATTTTCTAAAGAGATAAAATAGTTTAGCATGCCTGTGGTCACATGTGCGCAGTTTCTTTTTGAATTATGTATAAACTTCTTTTTTAGTATCAGTGTGGACTGGGTTGAGCAAGTGTGCTAGATCAAATAAAATCTGGAAATGAAGAATAATAGGAATGTTCATTCTCTGGTCTATGGAACATTATAAAGATGGACTGCTGTGGCACGAGGGATGCCATACATATTGTTTTAGGGATAACTGATAGCCATGAGAACTGGCAACTGAGGGCATGATGCAGTCAAAGTGAAAAGCCAGTGTAGCATACTGGCTGAATGTGTGAGCTACACATCAATTATTTCCTGGTTCAGTTCTCACCTCTGTCATTATGTGAGACAGTCTCTCTTGGCCTCGCGCCTTCAGTATGTGACTCTTCAGGGCTAGTGTAAAGATTATGCATACAAAGTGAACACTTCACAACACTTGCCTAATCTAAGTGAACTGGAAGAAGGAAAGAAGCAGGCAAACACATTATTACACACACCTGCTTGGCTCATATTTGCACCTCCTGTTGCCAGAGTGATGTTTTTGGGTCCCTCCACATGTTATCATTGTACCCAATGTTCAGAGGAAATTGACATTATCCATATGTGGAGAGGGGGAAATTGCTTTGTTTTTGAATCCATTGCTTCAAAATTCTGTTTTTCACCCAGTTCTTCTCTTTTCTACATTCTCAGGTGTCATATCTCATGGATCCATTAATTGATTTTTAAATTTTTAAAGAGTTTTATTGGAAGTGATGTATTATATGAATGCTATGAAGATTGGTCTAAAAGCAGGACACAAATTTAATTAATAATACTTAGCAGATCTGCCGTTGATCTTTAGTGGCTCATGCTGACATTGCAGCTATCAAGTTTTGAATATGCATGTGTGAAACCACACATTATACACAAATGCATTTAATGTAGTTCATTTTAAGTAAGTAGGGAGCCTGTGCCATACCACATGCTCTTTGCTTTCAGGCTGCTCAGATTGAAGAGCTTTCCATCAGGAAGCTAGCCTGGCTATTCCAGGAATTTGAATCCTTGCTTAGATTTTGACACTTACTGGATCGAGGAATTAGAAGGGTCTTCTACTGCCTACTGCAGTAGGGTTAGCCTACTGCACCCCCCAACTCACAGCAAAATATACTTTGTCTTTTGCCCCCTGATTCCTCGCTCTTAACTCCCTGATCAGTCAACTGGCTCATCATGACCTAACTTTGCATAGCCTACATTTGAGCCTTAAAAAGTTTCCGTTAGGAACTGGATGGAGAACATCATCATAATTTGACAGATGCCGTCCCATTTTAGGTGCCTTTTTACAGATTTCATTCTCTCGCCATACTGGAATATAATTACATGACTAACTCCTATATGTAGATTTCTCCCCCAGTTGTGTTATTGTATCCTTGTTTATGGGTTCTTGGTATCCAAATCTGCATAAGCACAGTATGTTTATTTCTCAATTACCATTCAGCTTGGGAATCCCTTGCCTCAGAATGGCTCCCAGAGATTATTAATTTTCCATTGTCTTCATATTTGTTTCTCAGTAGCTGTGCTGTGCATATGCAAATGTACCCTAATTGGCTCTGCTAATCTCCCTGCCCTGATTGGCTTTTTTTGTCTACCATCCTCCTAAATTGACAGTGACAATAAGTCCACCTTGATCTTTCTCTCTTTCTGGGTGGAGCCTTAGAGGACCCAAGTGAAAAATCTCAGAAGCACAGACAAAAATAAGGCTGTGGAACTGCTTAAATGATCAGTGGTTCATTTGGGACAGTGTGATTTATCCTTCTCTGTATCTTTTAAGGTAACAGATTAAGAAAGTTGAAACTGTCTCGCTGGATCTGACTGAAAGCCCACCTCATTTCCACATGGCCAAGTTGATGCCTCTCGGAGCCTAAAAGCAGAGTGCCCTGGCAGGGTTAGGAACCTCTGGCCTGCAGGCTGGATCCAGTCCTCCAGGCCTCTCTGTCTGGCCCTCTGGTCTCTCCACAGGCCACACTCCTCTCACCAGCCCTGCTCTGCCCCCAGTGGCATTCAACTCTTTTTGTCTGGTGGGAATATGTGAACTTGCTTGCTTGGATGGGAAGGGGTGTGTATGTGTAAATACTTATTTTTGCATGGTTTGAATGCAATCATAAGAGTCCCATTTTGTTGTTCCACCTACCACTGCCATGTGGTTCTGGGAAGGGGAAGTGGCACTCTGGCTGTGAAATATTTCCTGCCCCTGGTGTATTGCAACATCCTTCTCCAATTATTCATCATACATCATCCAGCAATTAGCATTCATAGATGCATAGAATTGTAGAGTTGGAAGGGATCCTGAGGGTCATCTAGTGCAATCCCCTGCAATACAAGAATCTCAACTAAAGCCAGAATCATGTATATTGAATGTATATTCGAAACACACTGAGTGCAATGGCAGGCGGGATTGCCAAAGACTTTTTCCCAGATGCCAGCCTCCTTTCCACTCTCTCTTTTTTTTTTTTTTTTTTGCCAAGTGTGTAAAGCTGAATACTCACAAGTTAAAAATGCATAAGTTGTGGGCTTACTGTATGTAATTGAATCCCGTCAGAGAATAGCAACAGTCTGGAAGTCCCCCAGAGCAGTGTGTGGATTTGGACATATCCATTGCTCGAATCAAGAAGGGGCAGAGGGAAATATGGAGGTTGATGATGGTCAAGGTAAGATGGTCTGACCACATATTGCTCATTCTACCTTATGAGCTATATCCAACCAACAATATAATGTAAGCCTGCCTGAAAACCTAGAGAGGTTGCGGTTATACTTGGTTGGTATTCAAAGGCTTTCAGCCTTAGAAATCCCACTGTTATTTGTGTGCATAGCAAATAATGCACCACTGCAGTATTGGAGGAATCTCGAAACCCCAGGACTGGAATGAGACCTAAGTTCTGAGCTAAGGCAAAAGGCCACATCAGAGGGACAATGGGGACAGAGAATTTTTCACAGGGTATATAGTTGTGCTAGACTGAAGGGAAGAGGATGGAGCAAGAATATATGTCCTAACTTGCGGTTTAAACTGGCCAAGAGCATAACATTCATTCTGCGAAACACCTTTGGAAATGAAGAACTAAGAGTCACTTGGATGATTGCACAAAAAAACCTGCTATGCTTGGTGCCACATACGAAGAAGTGTTCCAAGGGTTATATCTGATGTAACCAGTATGGCAACAACTACTCTGACACTTTACTCAAGCAGTGATGGACTTTGGGGTTTCAAATTTCAGCAGCATTCTGTGCGATGCCAAAATTTGGCACACACACCCCCGGCACCTCTTGTGATCCATTCTAAATAGTTCTAAATTCTAAATCCTGGTTGTGGTGGCCTCAAGGCTCCACGCCCTAAATCCGCCTCTGGCTCAAGCAACTTGTGACAAAATTGTCACAAGGGGAACCTGCCAGTAATGTTCATACATGTTTATATTGAACTACATGGGATTTCTCATCCATCCCTATGTGTACCAGCCTGGACTGAAGCCAGATCAGAGATCCAGGGAAGTAGACAAGGCTGTGTAAGTTTTAAGAATTATACTTCTTAAATGCGTTGCCCCCCTTAGTTGGCTGTGTGGTCAGTCTTCTTACACCAGCAGCAGAGTTCCCCTCACTGATGGGGAAATTACATCAGATACCCATGTTTGTGTCTACTCTTTGGTTTCATTGTAGTAGGAAGAGCATTAAGCTGGGGTAGCTCAGTCGGTCAGCATGAGACTCTTAATCTCAGGGTCATGGGTTTGATACTCATGTTGAGCAAAAGATTCTTGCACTGCAGGGGGTAGACACTTGTGGTCCCTTCCTATTCTATAATCCTATGACCTATGATCCAAAATCACACTTAGTTTTGTTCCAGATGGCGAATTTGTCTGCTTGCCCTGATGGATGTTTATTGGCATTAAAACAGTGTCTGTCCACCTGCTTGAGATGGTGCTTTTTCCTCCTTTGCTGGATCTCAAAAACATTTATCCACAATGTCTGCAATACATCCTTCCTCAGTACAGAATAGCTGTGTTAATAACAGGGGACATGGCCTTCTCAGTTAATATTAACAGAGTTTCAGCTGTTCCATAAATGGCTATAGAATCTTGCCTTTAATTCCTTTAAATGTAAGTTCAACAACTTCAGCTTATCACATCCACAGGACATAATGGAGTCACTCTTAAAAACCCATCATCTTAGGTGCTTTGATCTCTGCAGATTCTGATTATGAACCTATAGGATTAAGCATTCAATTCAACGGAATATGGCTATGCAGAGGTTTCTCATCAGTGGTGGAAGAGTATTGCAATTCATAACAGCTATTGTTGTTGAAAGGTAGTGGGCGTTTGAATTTGGGAGCAGGGGGTAAATTAATTCTGTGAAAGTCCTAGGCAAGGCTTTGAATTCTCTATTTTGTGCAACGTTATTTGTTTCAGTGATACACTGCACATCTGCTGAAGGAAGGAAATCATTGCTAATGGGAATCTTGTATTTTACCTCTTGTTACTTTCTGTACTTGAAACTTGCATGTCCATCTCAATAATTATAGAGCCATTCAACCTTCACTTCAAAAATCAGCTAATAACATTTGCTAGGGGCGGAAAAAGACAGTGTACTTTCTCCTGCTTCAAAGTAAAATGTTCCAGCTGTGTCACTTCTACAAGAACACATGCATATGTACCTTATGCATACCTGCTATCTACAAAGTATCCTGGACTGAGTGCATGAAATGCTCTGCGTCTCCATTCAGTAGACTAATATTTTAGTTGTCTGCTTGTCAGATTTGTATCCCATCTTCCCACCAAATCATGCTCAGGGTGTCTGCTGTAACAACAGTAGAAATAAAAGAAAAACAGTTATCTAACCTGCTGATTGCGTTGGACTTTAAGCATGGCTAATTAGACCATTGGTACGGGTGACATATAACCCTCTCTTCATCTCCTCACTTTGAATTCTGCATCTTGAAATTGTACTTGGCCAACCGTGTCTTATGGTAAGCAAGGAGTATGCAAGGGGTAGTTGGTACCCCAATTAGTTGACCTTTGCTGATTCTCATTGAACTATGGTGGCATTCCACCTTTGTATGCTAGACCATTCACTCAGCCACCAACCACATTTCTGCCTATGGCTCTGTCCATTTCCAGTTCTTTCCATTATGCCACACTGACAGACCATGAAGTGTATTACTTACAGAGGCTCAAGGTGCATGGTGTATAAAATTTGTACATCACACTGTGCGCACATTGAATGTATAGTGGTAACTCGGGTTAAGTACTTAATTCGTTCCGGAGGTAAGTTCTTAACCTGAAGCACCACTTTAGCTAATGGAGCCTCCTGCTGCCACCGCACCACCGGAGCACGATTTCTGTTCTCATCCTGAAGCAAAGTTCTTAACTGAGGTACTATTTCTGGGTTAGCGTAGTCTGTAACCTGAAGCATATGTAACCCGAGGTACCACTGTCTAGAATATGCACACACACAATTGCAATTATTTATTAAAAAGTGTGCTTTAATGGAACCGGGGATAAAATTAAAGTCAAACTGGGATGAAGGAGCGAGAGGGGAATGAGAAACATCAGCGCAGATTGAAATGTCATCAAGATTTGTAAAATGGTCCATTCCTAGTAATGCTTCTGTAGAAAGGACAGGTACTGTTCAGTTTCCTTGTTCTCTTTCTACTCATGGCCACTAGCTTACAGTGTTCCCACACATACCCATGCTTTTTAAAAATGACTACTGCGAGTAAGCACCCGTCTTAACTATGGGTGCTAGCTTGGCTATTTAGTAGCTTTTTAAAAACTGAATATACATGTAATCTTTCTATAAAAAGGGTCAGGACAATGGGATCAAGATTAGAGGGTGGGAAGCCACCTTACCTGGTATGTGGTGAATTCCAGCAGTGGACGTGTTGGGTCTGGAAAGGGGGACAGTGAACACAAATTCTTTTATTTAAATGTTGGAAGGTATAAAAGCCTAAAATACACGCTGTTTGCATCATTAGAATTCTGTTATTAAAAGCTGCATGCTGGTAGAAAGGAGCCACTTTTGTTTAAAGATTGCATTACAATGCTAATTTTATTTTTAGAGCTAATGCTAGACATTGTGTATTCCCCTCCTGTTTGTTCTCCAAGCACTGCAACATTCATAGCAGACAGTAGACTTTCATAATAATCACGCTAATGAAGCTTCTAATGCAAATCCTAAAGTATTAGTTTGTGGGAAATATACCAGACTTCCAAAATAACACTTTCACCTTTAAAATGCTGCTGCAAAATCTTATACTGTGAAACCTGAACATTAGAATTGGGTAATGGATCACGTGACCTTTGTAGTGGCGCCTGGCAACATCCTGGGGCGTTGCCATATGGAGAGTTTCTTGCTGTTTGTGTGTACTAAATCAGAGGTGAGGTGTTTTCTCAGTTTCCTCTGGTTTGCCTAACAAAGACACCTCACACATAGTAGTACACCTTTGTGCTTTTTATGCTGAATGATTGTATATTGGTTAAGCGCACCAGTGTATTTGAGCATATGGAAAATCCTGTTTCGGTGTTGTGTCTTGCTGAAGTTGGCCTTTTAAAAAACAAAAATAAAATCTCCTTCATTTATAGACCTGTCACGCGGGTGACATTTATTATTGAATGCACTTCTATTGGGAAAGGAGGATGCAAACCAATTGAGCAGCATAGATTTTCTTTCTCTGGCAAAACAAATAGAAGCAAAAAGGTAATCAGGGTTTCATTCAAACCAAGTAAAGAAGCAAAGCAGCCCCATACTCTGGTATGCCAAGGCGAATGAGATACACCATCATTACGCTGTTACTATGCAGCAAGAATCTTGCAACCCAAGGGTCCTGGTCTATCCAGTTCTTAATGGCAAGAGAAGATAAATGAAATTTTGACTAATCCAGGAGACAAAAGGATTTCCTAGCTCTTTTTCATTATTTAGTCTCTCTTTTTAAATGATCTAACACCACTTTCAATTTTAGTATACAAATACTTATGTACAGGAATTATAAAAGGTCTCTGGTTAAAATGACCGATGCACAAGAATCATGTTGCTTACTGGCGTGCCATCGCCATCTTACTTTGCTGCATGGAGTATTTCCTACCCAGTCAAGATTCTGAGTCTCCTTCACTTCTCCCTGTGGCAATCAAGCTTCCAAAATAGCATCTCCAGCAGTCCCTCCCCAAATCTCCCCCAATCTGGGTCCTGCCTTTCCATGCTATTTTGCATGATGAACCACATTCCCATTTGGAAGTTCTTAAGTAGCACTTGCACATGGTTGAGTTCAGATAGCTCACCGCTTCTCGAAGAACATTTGTTTTCATTAGCTCTTCAGGATGTAGTGGGCAAAGGATTTTACCATGTAAAGTAAATTCATCTGCAGCATATTATGGAAATGTTATATTCTCCTGGGAAGCCATTGGAGTACGGTGGGTTGCAGGCAACGCTGAGTAAGGCTTTAAAACTGAAATAAAGTCACAGCGATTTAAATTCTACTTCTCAAGGAGGTTAACACAGCCCTCTGCTCTTCAGACTGTCAATTGGGTGTTGGATTCCACATAAGCTGCTAGGGATAAAAAAGCTCTGCATTTATCCGAGAGCTATTTAACATGTGCCTCCTAGAACATGTTAAGTTGGGTGGTTGAGTGCTGAGACTTTTGTATTTCTGCATCCTAATTCCCATTGCAAATTTGCATCATACAAAGCTGCCTATGAATGGAAAGAAGGAGCAGGATCCTTTGTATAGAGAAATAAGCATCTGTGTTCTAGTACAGGCAATATTTCATTGTTTGCAATGAATTTGAGGTTGTGGACACACTTCCACTTACTCTCCATCCAGTGCACTCCCACTGCTGGTTGGGAAGTGGTGTACACATGGCATTAGTCACAATCCATATCTAGCCTGTGAAATACTAGTCTTATGAAAAACTGCATTTTGATGCATTTTCTCCAAACTAGCTTCTATCCGAATAGGGGGAAAGAGCAGCCTAGCTGCATTTTAAGCCCATAATGTGTATGGAATCTAGGTGTGCTGCTGGGGTTGGGGGGGAGGTCCTATTTCTGGAAAGCACTACAAAAAAAATCCCATCTGTGGAAGGGGTGAGCAATTTACTGGCCAAGAGCAAATTTCATGATGGTCTTGGACTAATTTAATAGGAGTGGAGGAGAATCTCAAAAGGAGTTCAAGAGGGTAGAAAGGGTAAAAATGGAGAGGAAAACTTAAAGCAGTGGGGTAATGGAAGAAGAGATAAACTACTGAAGACTCAGATAGGAGTTGTATAAAACAAATACATTTATTAAACGTACCGCTGGTGGGCAACATGTCATTCTTCTTCTGGGGTAGTTTGAACACCTTTGGATCCCACCTGCACTCAGCTCTTAACTGTGGTTCCTAGAAGCTGTTGGCATGTGACAGCAGCCACACCATGGGAATGGCTTTGACTGGCTGGCTAAATCAGGTGAGGGTAGCCAGTGGGTCTCAAACCCTCAATGAATCAGGGACTTCCCCTGAATGTGAAGACAGGCTGCCGCGGATTGAGCAGATGAGACCAATAGTGGGTCCAATGGTTAAGGAGGTGGTTTCAGCACATGTTGTAGAGGGAAGTGGGGGGCAGATGGGGCTTGTCAACCTGGGAAGGTAGCTCATCTAAGAGAAGGAAAACTCTGATCCTAAAGATCAACCACCTTGCATATTATCTTTGGGAGAAGGCTAAGGAGTAAACCCCACACAAATCTGGAGTGGAGTCCCTAAAATGGTTGAATGGTGCCTTGTAAGCCACCTTCTTACAACTCCTGCAGCCCAGCTAGTGCTGAATGTATTACTCTGCTTTCATTTGGACTACATCAGAAAGGCTGAGAGCAAAGTCTTGTTGTCTGGGCAGCCCAGGACCTCCATCTACACTGCCCATGCTTGTGCCCCAGGGATGTCACTTTGATGCTGCTAACCCAGTGGTTTGACTTCACCCCTAGAGGCACACTCCATTGTCTCTTGAGACGAACAGATGCCAACAACAACATCAAACTCTCACCCTTTCTGCGTGCTAGAATTGGGGTTGAAGGCAATTTCCTTTATTCCATTCCCTTTCAGTGACTGTTTTGCACCAAAGACAGCCTGTGCTGTGTTTTAGCTCCAGCAAAATGCACCAAGGAAGCAAAAGCCTGAGTTCTGTGTAAATTGGCTTTTAGTCACAAAGCATGGCTGATTGGCTGCACTGGTGAATCACAGGTTGTGCAGCTTCATATTTATGACTTTCTGTGAACTGATGACGATGTGTTTGGTTTTAGAATATCACCACATCTGTACTGAACACAGAATGCTGGCAACGATCGTGTGATCACCTCCCCATGGATTGCTGGGGCTCCAACTCAATTCCCAATTGCAGTAAGTTGGGCACATGATATAGGCACACAAGCAGCTAGAAAACTGTGTGCTTCCAACTCACTGAATTTGACTTTTTGCATCATTCTCTGTATTGTGATTAATTTTGGTCTCAACGTGCCGTTGCTAAAAAAAAACATGCACAGCCTCACTATAATTTTATTCCATTAAAAATGTTTCTCATAGCGCACTGAGCAGTGATTCTAGTAACAGTATGTCATTCTGAGTTTTGTTTCTGGGTCCTGACAGTCCCAGCTGTTATAATCAGAGTTTGTTGGGAGGGTGAGCTCTCTCTGATTAATGCTCATTGTTTACCTGTAGCTGCTTAGTTAGAACTGGTTTGTGTGCTCCTGGTTTAAGAGAAGGGGACAGATATGTACTGAGACTTGACTGCACTTGGACATTTTGAACTCTGTCAGTAATCACACTTTTGCTAGCTGTGCTCAGAGAGACCAAGTTGTACAATGCTTATTAGACAGAGCTAAGCTTAGGAGGCCTTGGCCTCAGATATGCTTCCTACATGTATTGTTGCCAACTGTCAGGAGGGGAAAAAATAATAATCGGGCTGGCTTTAGGTCTGCTGGAGCCTGTTGCCAGATGCTTTTGTGCAAGAGCCAGTATTTTAGATTGGTTGCCAAAGCTTTTCAGTAAAAATCAGTAGTGAAAGTTTTTATCTAATGCAAAAGCTTGAAACATAACCTGTACATGTGCACCGGGATATTTAGCTTATGAGAGAATGAAGAGTGCCTTGCATGCTCTCCAGTCAAATAACTTGTACACAAATAGATATGCTAGGGTAAAGTGTGCATAAAAGTACATATATTAATGAAAACAGCATACAGAAATGTGTTGTATTTGTATATTACTTTGTAAAGATATGTAAATTAGGATATATTCACATTTAAATGCTGGTGAATTTTCACCTGTATCACAAATTAATGTGGGAATGCAGAGAGCTAAACTCAAGACTGAGAAACCGAGAGAAACAAAAATTGACAGATTTGCCCATCTCTAATCTCGCATCTCTAATCTCGTTTGCCCATCTCTAATCTCGTAAAAGCCATGGTTTTCCCAGTAGTGATGTATGGAAGCGAGAGCTGGACCATAAAGAAGGCTGATCGCCGAAGAATTGATGCTTTTGAATTATGGTGCTGGAGGAGACTCTTGAGAGTCCCATGGACTGCAAGAAGATCAAACGTATCCATTCTTAAGGAAATCAGCCCTGAGTGCTCACTGGAAGGACAGATCGTGAAGCTGAGGCTCCAATACTTTGGCCACCTCATGAGAAGAGAAGACTCCCTGAAAACGACCCTGATGTTGGGAAAGATTGAGGGCACAAGAAGAAGGGGACGACAGAGGATGAGATGGTTAGACAGTGTTCTCGAAGCTACAAACATGAGTCTGACCAAACTGCGGGAGGCAGTGGAAGACAGGAGTGCTTGGCATGCTCTGGTCCATGGGGTCACGAAGAGTCGGACACGACTAAACGACTAAACAACAACAACAATCTCGCATCCTGATTTTGAACAGCAAACTGAAACAGATCTTGGCGTTGGTGGTGTTTAAATTTTCTGTGCCAGACTAAGAATTTAATTCTGCCTTGGTGCAATATCCACGTTGGCAAAACTCTCCTGCAGTATACTGCACTACATGAGTAGATATCATTTGGAGGAAAGTATTTGCATTTTGATAGTTAATGAGCAGCCACTAATGATGATGATGATGATGATGATGCAGCCTGATTTGTTTGCAGAGGGATTTGATGACAAGCAAACTATAGCTCTCTTGAAGGACTGTTTCAAAAGTCTTCCAATAGCTCTTTCCCTTTGCTTCCTACATTTCCCTATGCATTTTCCTATGACTTCCCTTATCGAGAAAAGCCCAGTCTTGGGGAAAGTGGTTTTGTACCACAGGAGCTCCAAATCAGCTGGATTTGTGCAGACTGAACTTGCTAGGATATGATTGAATTCCACCTGACAACAGTGACAGTCTGGAAGTGCGCTCTATGGTACAATACACAGCTCTACTGCAACTCTGATGGGTTCCCTTCATTATATAGTGGTGAGTTGGTTCAAGAAAAAATAGAGGCAGAGAGAGGACCCTTACTTTTAAAGCAGTTAAGTAGCAAGCACTGGTCTAAAAGAGCAGGAGCTGAGTAACGCTGATATTTTTAACATTGACCTTCTTATATGAAAGCACACATTCTCAGTTATATATCTATGGCATGTTAAAGTATAATTTATAAACTATCAGAAAGGACTTATGTTTAATTGAACAGTGATCTGTGACATAACCGAGATTTATATGCAGCTCTTGTGTTTGAATGAATGACGGGGGGAAACATCATACACCTTCTGTGCATACCTACTTGTGAAATGCAGCCTCAGTGCATAAGTTGATGAGAAATATAATCCTGTCAGGAACCTAAAAGTGGGGCCATATGAGACTCTCATTGAATATTTGACCCACAAACATCTTCACTGGCAGAAACTTGTGTGAGAAGAGCGCTTACCTTCAAATTCTATTTTCTGTTGTGGCATTATAAAATGGGGCTGTGACAGATCACCCTCTTATCACAAATCAGTTTAAGACTCAAGATTTCCTTCTGGTTAGGAATATGCTGGTGAATGTACAGTACGAAATAATTTGTATAAGTTGCATTTAGCTTGCCTGTAGACAGCACAGATGAACAACCAACCTGGCTATATGAAGGACTATTTCAAAAGCCCATCATTTCCAGTAGCTCCTCTCAGCTTCTCCCTTCATGATCTCCATTCCCTATTGTCCTCTTTCTGCCTTCACCTCCACTCTTGTGAGCTGGCTTCTTCATTCTTCCCTCTGTTTTCTCTCTCTCCAGCTCTCTTACTGAGTCTTGTCCCAACCAACAACCAGCTTGGAGCTGGATATGGCCATGCCTGGCCTTTATTCCAGAAGACTCTTCCCAGTCCAATGTTACTATGGCTGACAGATAGTTCCCTGGCCCATCATTAATGACCGGTGAATGGAAGTAGAATATATGCTCCTGGAACTAAATGTGTAGGTCCTTTGGACTCCTTTTTGAGGGACTTGCTCATAACCTAGGCTTGGAGGCAAGCTATCAGCCTTTTAACATCACCTTTTAACTATTCACACAGCAAATGACTCTCCTCACACCTGCCTCAAGTATGCTCAGGAGGGTATGGGCAGCCCAAGACCAAATTTAGGGGGGACACAGAGAGAGGAGAGGGGGAGAATGCACAACCAGAAATCTTGGTACTGACAGAATGGTGATACGCTGGAATCCACCCAAACTATCTGTAAATGTACTGTACTAGATCGTCTGGATAACCCAGCAGAAACTACCTTGGTTCTATAAGACCAGGCTCCAGGTCTGAATAATGGCCATCCATTTGAAGGATAATTACCTAGCAGTGAAGGCAGCCATGGCATTCAAAGACTGGATGATTCAATTTCTCTGTTTCAATAACTTATTTGTCCAAACTCAGAATAAACATTGTCCAATGTTTATATTTCCCTTGGAATATTTGGGTTATTTCTACTGTTGGAGACTGGCGTGTAACCAAGGCTGGCCTTGTGTATATCTTTGACAGCATGTGGGGAATAAGCAAATCCTGAGTTTAAAAGTTTGTCAGAATGTCATGTAGATTTATAAATAAAAATGTCTTCCGTGACACAGAATGGTTAATGTCTAGGGGTAAAGGAGGATGGCAGTTTGTTTACTGCCTGAGGGTCACAGATACAATGCATCTATGGCCTTCAGCTGGCAGCTTGCCAAAAAAACAGCACAACTGATAAAGTTGCTGTGTAAATTGAAGTACCTATCACCTGAGGGGTTTACAGTTATGTCATTGTGACAGTCGAAGTCCTCTGCTTTTATGCTGCACACAGGAATAATAATTAAAACATGCAGTCAAAGGTCAAAACACTGATTGAATGTTCCCTCCTGGACTTATCTCCTCTCCTCGGTCCTTAATTATAGGCTAATGGACTATGAGCCTGTAGAGTGTAATTTATGATTCTGTGAAGGGTTCTGACCGGTGGAGGGACAACTGAGAAGGAAGCAGGCAGTGGCTGTCCAGAGGAAGAGAAGAAGGCAGAAGAGGGGCAACACAGAGAGCAGAAATCACACAGCCGAGGGCATCTGCAGGGAGAGGAAATTCTCTGTAGCAGACCTCCAAGAGAGCTGAAGCCACATCTGTGAGGTATAAGCAGCTGAGCTCAGGAAGCTGCTGGGTCTGGAGGGACCTACAATGGAAATAACTCTTCTGGGTGGAAGCATCACTGCTTACACCCAGACCAGAATAAAAACCAGAATCAGGCTTAAACTTTTGAACTCACATGTGTGCTGACTGGGCAGGAGTTGGAATAAGAGAAGCATTAGCAAATAGCATTGACTTGGAAAAGTGTTCTAGTTCAAGGTTATAGACACTGTCTTCAAGCCAGAGGTGCCAGTTTGGGCACTAGGTTATGGGTGCCCAATGGCACCCACGACATAACATGACGTCCTAACATCACATTACATCAACGTGCTGCAGCGGCACTTTGTATCAGAAGTCGTGTTGGAGGCCTGGCAGGGCCTCCAATATCACCTCAGAGGTCATGTTTGGCCTCCAACATGACTTTTGGTAGAAACTGGAAGTTGCATTGAAAGATTTGTGGGTGCCTGGGCCCCCATGGCCCCCTATAGTTGGCACCTATGCTTAAAGTGATTGTATCTTTAGGGCAGGGGCAGGGAAGTATTTTTGTTCTGCAGACCAGATCCTTATCAGGATCGAGCCTCACAGGCCAAACTCTGACATCACAGTGACATGGAACCATACAAGGTGCAATGATATGTGCTGGAAGCCGCCCAGAGTGGCTGGGTAAACAATTTGGTGGTATCACTAGGACTGATGATCACAATTCAGCATCAGTATGATGGATCGTCCACAGTATGATGGGGTTATTTTTCACATAGTAACAAGGAAGACCAGGCCATTGTTGTCTTCCATAATGGTTGCTGGAGGCCTTTTCTCTTTACTGTCCCTCCCCAGCTGTTAACCGGATGGCTGTTCTAATTCATCTCCATCATTGTACCCCCTTACGTGGCATGCCCCACCCCCCAACAGGCACTCCTGAGGGAGACCTTCTAGATTAGTGTGAGAGTTGAAGGAACTGGTGAAAATTTAAGTCCTGCCTTGTATGAACAGAAGTGCAATCCACTCCAGATGAAACTCCCTGCCTCATGCCATTCTGGTGAGTCTCTTCACTCTCAGAAGCAGACATGCAGGCTGTGGGACAAAAAAAGGGTTAAGTGAGAAAGCCCAATGGCATGAATATAAGTCCATTCATTCTCCTCTGGATCAAGAGAAGTATCCAAGCATTCATGTTTTCCCTCCTCATTTCTTATAAGTTAGTAAAACATATCATTTTGTCAGATAAAAGGACTGTCATGCCGTAAAACAGCAGGTCCAGATTACTAGCTGGTGACATCCCCGTTAAAATTGGCCACTGACTTCTGTCCATATATGTTTACTTCTCTTGACTACACACAGGGGAAAACTCAATTTCAGTTGGAAAATTAGGAGATAAGTTGTCACTGTGAAAAGTAAAGGGAAGTCAATATTGTCTTTATTACCACACTTCATGAAAGGAATCCCTGGTTGGACATAGATGGCTTCCAAGGCTATGTTCCTGTTTTTTATATAGAGAGACAGAGCAACCCATTCTGCTCTGTAGTTATAAATCTAATATGTGTGTGTGTGTGGAAATGAAACTACAACCAGAAAAGTTTGCAGCATAATCCATAACCGCTTCCACAGAGTTATGTGTGGCATCTGAGTAGTTGTATGCCTCTGTAGCTCTGGAAAGAAGCAGGGTGCTGCTTAGTCGGATCTCTCTGCACGAGACACAGACGAACCTGCAGCTGAAGGGAATAGACAGGTTTAGTGCAGTTCCCACAGCTGAGGATGATAGGAGGGTATACAAAGGGTCCATATTGCTTTATGGGAGGATGGGGAACCCTGGCCCGCTATACATTTCAGAACTTTAAGTTCCACCAGCCCCAGCCAGCATAGCTAATGGTCAGGGGTGATGGGAGCATTAGCTCAACAACAGCTAGAGAGGCACAGCACCTCTTGCTGTTTTATGGGGATTTCCTTCCCGTATGCCAGGGGTCAGCAAACCTTTTCAGCAGGAGGCCTGTCCACTGTCCCTCAGGCCTTGTGGGGGGGCCGGACTATATTTTGAAGGGGGAAAAATGAACGAATTCCTATGCTGCACAAATAACCCAGAGATGCATTTTAAATAAAAGGACACTCATATAAAAACACACTGATTCCCGGACCATCCGCAGGCTGAATTTAGAAGGCGATTGGGCCGGATCCAGCCCCCAGGCCTTAGTTTGCCTACCCATGCCCTATGCAGTTGGGTGCCTCTGTAGTGCAAGTCACACTAGAGGTGATACACTGTGTTCATAGGCCAATAAAAGCCCACTTCACCCATACAAATGAAAACAGTGAACTGCCTTTTCCACGCCTTTTTCATGGGAGAGCAGCTAAAGGTGAGCTATAATGTGACCTTGAATATGCAGATTAAAGTAGAGGGGGGAAATACCTTGCTGTAGGAATATGAAATTGGATTCATGGGGCTACTGAAGAACTCATCATATTTTCTTTCGCTTTAGAAACGTTCTATACTGATGGTCTACTCCTTCAGCATTTGGCAAAACACTTCATCTTCTCAGATAGCTCTTTTTGTCCCCAGGGGGATTTAAAAAAGATCCTTGCTTTTTGTGTTCATATCAGGTAATTATTTATAGTCTTCCTGGTTTCCTGGCAACCTCTGAATGAACTTTTTCAGGAAAGGAATTCAAAAGGACGGGGCCTATTGAACACAGTGTGCATGGTTACCTCCTCATTGTAAATTAAGCTATTTCTCAAATAATATGTGGAATAGAAATTGGTTTTCCCTTCACCTTATCCTATGAGAATATTCCAAGTATTTAAAAAAACCCCAAAATAATTCTAAATGTTTTTTTAAAAACCATTCTAACGGTCCTATACAAATCTTTCAATCCTTTCTAATTGCTAGGGAGATTCACTGCTTTCTTTTCAAATGGAGCAATGATACTTTATCTCTAAAAGGAATTTTACTGCTTATTAAAATAAGCCAAGATGCCCAGCTGACAGCTCTGAGGAAAGTAGATTTACTGGGCAATAGCGATGAATGTTCGTTCATGCTTTACTGCAGTTGGGGAGGCAGGTTCTGGTAACTGCTGTTTACTCACTCACTCCTGAAATGTGGAACTAGCATGACATCATTATATAATAGGGATAATTTTTAAGCAGTACCAAACCAGGCTAGAGGGTTTTCTCTGTGGTACTTTGAAGTGTTCCTCAACCAGCACCTCTTCATTTATTGTATAGAAAGTGCAGAATTTTCAGTCCAATGTCAGGGATAAAAAAAAAATCACACTAATGGTTTTGGGGGTATATTTTTTACCCCCAGTGAGATTTCCAATGTATGGTGGGGTAGAGCTTTAACCCCATAAAATATTTGTGTTTGTGGTGTCAGAAGAACTGTGCTTGACAATTCCCAAATACCCAGGGGCAGAAAAAAACTTATCTGTGGGGTGTTCTTCTAACCCCAATAAGAAACCTGCAAGACAGCTGTCCATGATTAGGGAAATGTCCTGAAACGACATTGTGCCAACTTATTGAGCCTTCCTCTACAATCATGAGTTGCCTTGCTCTCTGCAAAATGAATAAACACAGCTTCAGTGAAAGGTGTGTCCTTCTAGGCAGATCGGCACTGCACTAATGGATCCTTGGAGCTGTGACTGCAAGGTTCCCATGGCTTCCTTTTCCAAACTGGACTCTAAACCAAGACATAAAGGTAAAGGTAAAGGGACCCCTGACCATTAGGTCCAGTCGTGGCCGACTCTGGGGTTGCAGCGCTCATCTCGCTTTATTGGCCGAGGGAGCTGGCGTATAGCTTCCAGGTCATGTGGCCAGCATGACTAAGCCACTTCTGGTGAACCAGAGCAGCTCACGGAAACGCCATTTACCTTCCCGCCGGAGCGGTACCTGTTTATCTACTTGCACTTTCACGTGCTTTCGAACTGCTAGGTTGGCAGGAGCTGGGACCAAGCAACGGTAGCTCACCCCGTCGCGGGGATTTGAACCGCCAAACTTCTGATCGGCAAGTCCTAGGCTCTGTGGTTTAACCCACAGCGCCACCCGTGTCGTCCTGATTAAATGGAGGCGGTGGCAAGCTTTTAAGGAGGAAATCTATGGGAATGGCTGCCCATTCCTAAATGCCCATTCCCATAATCTCAGCAAAAGTTGATTTGAAAAATATATTTGCTACAAAGACACATCATTTTGCTGAGAAAATGTGAATGTGTGGTTAGGAATGGTCAGCAGGAGTGGGAGGCGGCACATATTGTGAATACAGGAGGAAATCAGCAAGGTGGAACTTTGAACCTGCTTCTGGTGATGCAATTAAATACATATTAGGAACCATGGAGGCTCTTGTGTCAAGACATCCCCTAGCCCTTACCAAGTACATACTTGGTTTTTTTAATGCTGTATTTCATGGTCAGACATACCATTAATCCCTCAAGAAAAATGGTACAAAGTCAATGCATTTAAATACATATTTAAAAACTGCCTACAGCCCAATGCTGAGATTGAGTTTAAAAACTGACCATGTGGCAAATAAAGAAGAAGAATAAAAATCAGCTAGGTGTTAAACCTTTATACAATTCTTTGGATTGGAATAGTCCAGAATATCTAGGTGCTGCCTTGCCTTTTTGCTATCAATTTGAAAGGGGCAAGGGAGAATGCGCTCAAAGTAAAAACATTAAAAACCAAAACAATAAACAGGCAAGGCAAGGTAAGATAGTCGTAATATATGGTTGTGCAGATCTGAAGCTCTAACAGCTGCTGCAGTGGATGCCAGCTTTAAATATTTGGCATCCAATTGCTTTGTCTTCATATTTGTAATTTCCAGTGTAAATTACAGAGGCAGATTTATCATAATCTAGCAACTCATTCTTAAGTGAAGCATTGAGCAAGGTTTCTACATCTGTTTTATTAGCCCTGTTATTGTTTCAATAGTGGCGGCATTACACAGTAAGAAAGGATTAGCGCATATTGGAAATGCATCATTTTGCCATTCCGATGTTTATAAATAAGCACTACAGTCAACTTGAAGTTCTTTTGCACTATATAAACAATGCAGGGTAATCAATCCTTAGCACAACTGAAAAGTCAAGCTAATGGCTGTAATCAAAGAAGTGAGGCTTGCCTATGAGAGAGAGAGAGAGGGGGGGGGGGAGTCAGAGCATCACTTGCTTGCTTCTGCCAAAGAGGCAAGTTGCTTTGTCAACTGAACAGCTGCTGGTCACTTCAACAGTGGAAATTGCTGTGGCAGAAACAGATATTCCTGCAGACATGTTCTAGCATGCGTTTAATGAAGTCAGCTCTTGCCACAATGCATTTGTTCACAGTGCCACAGAACTATTGGTGGCTTTAACAATATGTTTGTGCTTCGGTTCTGCGCATGCAAATGCTTGCTTTGGGTTACTGCCATAGTGCCACAAAGCAACAAGCTAAACAAAAAGCATGAAAAACCGATTTTGTTTTCAAAGGCACAGCTTTTTTGGGATAGTGGGGAGTTGTCTGGGAGTTGTCACAGGGACCTTGGTGGGTCTCAGGCCTGAGTAGCATCAGATGAGATGCCTGGGCTTCTGTTCATGGAAACACCTCAGGATAAACCACCCAATATTCAAAGGCATGAATCTGTTTGTTTAAAACATTACTCCACACACTGAAGCAGCACACTACATAATTAAAAAATCAAAGCAAACCCATTGATAAAATCCTTACGAAATGACTAAATACTAATCAGTGGAAGAATAGCAGTAGGTCAATGGAAACTACAAAACATACATACACACCTCTCCTTAGAACAGGGGTCAGCAACCTAAGGCCCATGGGCCACAAGCGGCCCATGGGAGACGTTTAACCAGCCCATGGACCCCCGCCGCCTGCTCAGTTGGCTCCTATGTGCCATGATAACTGGCGCAGAACAGAGCGGGGACTGCCTTCCGCAATGCTGGCTGGCTTCCCATTGGCTGCAGGAAGCTCCTGCAGCCAATGGGAAGCTGTGCACGCTTCCTCCGCACTGGAAGGAGCACCGGAAATAGCGTTTGCGCATGCATTCATGCGTGCGAGCGCACACACACACACACTCCGGCCCACTGTGGTGTCTGAGGGACCGTGAACCAGCTCAAGCCATAAAAAACTTTGCCAACTCCTGCCTTAGAAGTTTTGAAGCCACCCTTTGCAAACATTAAATCATGTTTAGACATGTCTTGCTCAGTTTACTGGACACAGCAATAATAGGGGACAATGCTGCTGTACTAGCAGATCATTCCAAACCCTCAGGGCCATTATCTAAAAGACCTGTTAAAAGAGAGAGATTTAAGAGGAGAGTCCTGGCACAGAGGGATCACCCCACTCCCATGGAAACACCACTGTTGTAGGGCCAACACTTTGTGCAAAGCAATGTGGACAGTTTGTTAGAAGGCAGCTGCGTGAATTGATCAGTTATGTTTTGTTGGGTGTGGAAACACAGTAGACACAATTGGACCATTACATTCTGGACAGCTTAAACATCTTCCTTTAAAAAAGCTTATTAAACAAAACATAAACTTCTAAAATACACACAATATACATTCTAACATTTCAAAAGCATAATTTATATTATTTGAAGTATGTGATTCGTTTTTCCAGAAGATAAGATAAGTAACTCCAATTGTGAATCAAATCATTTGGAGTCTGCCTCCATTTTGTTTTGACATTATGGCATGTTCGTGTAACTTATTTTCCTGTTTAGACAATTCATTTATTACTGGAATTTTCCAGTGTCTTGCATATCCATGCTGCGACAAGTATGTGTGAAATAAGCTGTCAGTATGCCAAAGGTACATTTTCCTGTAAAGGTTATTTTTTAAATTAAAAAAACAAAGAATCTAAACAAGCTTTAATATTTGCCGTCTTTTCAATATATATGTTAGCAGTCTTCCAAAACTTTGCTGATTTATGTGTCTGCCACATATGAAAAAAAAATCTTGACTATATAATCTGACTATATAAATCAGATTTTTATTCACATTTTTTGGAGTTGAATGCCATGTGCACATCATTTTATAACAATTCTCTCTGATTTTTTAAGAGAGAAAATTATTGCCATATGTCCAGATGTATCCCCACATGTCAAAGTTAAGCGGAATATCCTCATCCTTATTTCATTTTAACATATATGGTTTCACTTGTTATTTCTCATGAAAATATTCTAACAGGAAGCTAAATATATATATATATATATCCAAGATACAATGTGTGTGTATGTGTGTGTTACACATTTCCCCCCAGTACATGTATTTCAAAGGGAGTATATTTTCACATTTAAAAACCTCTCTTTTAAAATGGTTTCTTATTTGCAAATATTCACAGCAAGAATTTTTTTTGACAATTTATTAAATATAATTCTGTATAAATAAAAAATTAAGTATGTGCAAATAACAAACTGTAAGTATGGAAATTGGATTCTGGTATACTATTAGGATTAAGTAGCTGAGATCATCTTTATGGATATGTACATATTTGCTCGTTCACACTAAACTACTGTTGGCTTAGTGGTACATGCAAACTAGGGCGATGTGTGCAATCTGTAACATAACAAATGAAGAAGCCACCTGAGTATGGCACAGCACACAGAGAGAATAATCTCACTCAAAATGGAAATTGAAAGGTTTTGTTACCTATTTCCTCCCAAGGTGAGGGGAAGTGACATGCGCTAAGTCTGGCAGGACAGCTTACTCTATGATTTTAACCCCTTCATGCATTAATTGGTCTCAAACATGCTGGTTATATGAGACTAGTTACCCTACAAATAGAGCACACCAAGTTTTATTCTTGTTCTGCCACAGAGATTCTCAGTCCCCTTAGCTATGTCTTGTAACAGGGTTAGTCAACATCCAGAAGTTCCTGGACTACAACTCTCACCATCCCTGACCACCAGACATGTTGGCTGGGGCTAATGGGAATTGGAGTCGTAACAGTATCTGGAGGGCACTACTTTGGCTACCCCTATTCTATATACAGTGGTACCTTGGGTTACAGGCGCTTCAGGTTACAGGCGCTTCAGGCTACAGACTTCGCTAACCCAGAAATAGTACCTTGGGTTAAGAACTTTGCTTCAGGATGAGAACAGAACTCGCACGGTGGCAGCGGGAGGCCCCATTAGCTAAAGTGGTACTTCAGGTTAAGAACAGTTTCAGGTTAAGAATGGACCTCCAGAACAAATTAAGTTCTTAACCCGAGGTACCACTGTACTTCCTACACTTTCTTTCATCACCACCCTGATGACCCATTTTCCCCTCTTCCGATTTGCATAGATAACTTCTGGAAATAGAAATATTAGCATTAGTGGGCTAGCAGAATTATTGTGTGAAGAATCCCCCCAAAAGCATTTAACAAAAGAAAGGAGGAAGCATGCCCCCTCCCTTTTTTGGCAAAGGAAGCAAACATTTATTCTGCACAGAGCCACCTCTTATCCCGGCATTCAGCTACAACTACAAACAGCTGAAAACAGAAAATGGTGCAGCATGGTGAATAATTGCATACAATTAAAGCCAAGAGTGCAATTTTTGCTGTTACAAAAGATCACTCTTTGCCATCGATTTGAAAGGCCCAGTGCAAAATCAGTTTCCATTATGAAATGCCAGTTCCCAATTTCATCTGCAGGGCTCCTTTACATTTTCCAGTTCAGGTGTTTCTTTCCTTTCATAGCTATAGTCCCTTAAAAGGGAAAAGAGCAAAGAAAGAAACCCAGGTTAGAGGGCATTTTCAAACTTCAGCTCCAATCCACAAACCTCTTAAACTGCAGTAATCTCAGAACAGTCAGTTGGCATTACACTACAATTTATTTGAGAAATGTAGCTTTAGTGTGTGTTTGGTGGTGGTGTGTGTGTGTGTTTTAATGTACTTACAAGACTTTCCTTATGGGGTTCTTTTGTCTAAGTGGCTCCTACTGTGGGGCAAAATAATTAAGGAAATAATTGCAGCTCTCAACAAAGGTCTTGCATACACCCAACGCTGCTTTTGTTCTGCAGGATAATAAATGTCACTTCATCAGAAACCTATGTGAAGTGCTACTACAGTTAAATCTTTTCTTATGCGCCTTGACTAACCTGCGTAAGGAGTGGGGGATTAACCTGCACCCGTTAATAGGTGGTTTTAAAGGTCAAATTAATTGGGGTCCCTTGAAAGTGCACTATAGCTTTACCAAGTAGATGCATTCCACAACTTTGTAAGACCCCATGTGCACCAATAGAGGTGGGAAGGACTGTATTTTATTTTATTTTTAAAAATATATTTTTATTAAAGATTTCTTTAAAGCCCTTTCTGTTCCCTCTACCCAGCGCCCCTGGGCTGAACCAGGTGTGGGCTGCCTTTGGCTCTTATCATTATCATTACATAAACTACAACATTTCTCCAATGAAACTGGGGATTTCCTATTCAATAGTAGTAGTAGTAGTAATTTTTATTATTATTTATACTCTGCCCATCTGGCTGGGTTGCCCCAGCCACTCTGGACAGCTTTCAGCATATATAAAAACATAATAAAACATTAAAGATTTATTATTATTTTTTTTAAAAAACCCTTCCCTATGCAGGGCTATCTTCAGATGTCTTCACATAACTCCATACCCTCCAACATTTATCTGATGTAAATAGGGACGTCCTAAGGAAAAGCAGGACACTCTGGGATCAAATCAGAAACCAGGGCGTCTTCTGTAAATCCAGAACTGTCCCTGGAAAATAGGGACACTTGAAGTGTCTGTCATCATCATGATCATCACATCTGGCTCTTGTCCTTTGTCTGTTGTTTTTAACTGTTTTTTAATATTGTGTTTTGATGTTGTAACCATAGCTGTCAACTTTTCCTTTTTCTTGCGAGGAATCCTATTCGGAATAAGGGAATTTCCCTTTAAAAAAGGGAAACGTTGACAGCTATGGTTGTAACGCACCCATGGACCTGAGAGTGAATAGTGCGTAATTAATAATAATAATGATGATGTTGCTGAACTACAACTCTCTTCAGCCCCAGCATGCATGGTCACTGGTCAGGGATTGTGGGAGTTGTAGTTCAGCAATATCTGGAGGGTCAAACTTCCTCACATCTGGCTAAGGTGTTTAAATGGAATTGGTTCATAAATCACCACTATTTAGCCAAGGCAGCAGACTGCTGCTGCTGTAATGACATGTGAATGGGTTCAGCATCCTCAAGCCTTTGGGAACTGTGAGACTCTTTCGAAAAGCAGTGCAAACGCTAAATGAAATGCAGAACAATGAAGTGATGGCATGTTGTAGATGCAACAGCTAGAATAAGTAGAAGTATTTGAAAAGCAGTTTCTCCCCGGAACAGAAATTATTGAAAAAGCAGGTTTAGTTACATATTGTGATTTGCAACACACACACACACACACACACACACACAATTGGAAAGTGGAGTAAAGCCCTTAAGGGATAAATCTAGCTATATTCACAATAGCAACCTTTCTTTCAGATACATGGTAAAATTGAACTGAATTCTGCCTTGACAATCTATATTGTTGGCATGGCAATTCTGCCTGTTTCAAGGAAGATCCCTGCTTCAATAGGCTAACATTTCTGATGGCATCATGCAAGATGAAAGCAACCATCTAGGCACCTCCAGGCAGGTCAGTAACAGATCATGGTGGAATCTACATACATATTAAAAAACATTCTGAAAATGCTTTTTTTTAAAAGGGTTTTTAAAAATACATTGAATTTTCCATAAGGCTCACCATTGCCATTGTATATTACACTTAAAACACACTTAAAAGGTTTTATTTGCTGCTGTATAGCAGAGTTCCATGTCACTATCTTCTTATGAATGAGGCCCTGCTTTGGCAACAGGTACCCTTCTATGATCAAAGTGATCAAATAACCATTTGCAGTTGTTTTTAGGTACAGAGTCATAGGAAAAGCGGAAGTGGCCTTATCCCAGGTAAGGCCATCAGTTCTTGTTATGTACGGAAGTTCTCACCCTGGGCCAGCAGGGGGATACTGTAGATAGTTTTCACTCAGGTCCACATATGCAAACAAGGGATTGAAAGTGACGTTCAGTGATTGGATAGTTACAGAAAATGGTTACTGTTGCGTTCTAGTGGAGCTCTGTATAAGCAAGCTGGCTGAACCCTTCAGTTCAGTTCTGTTCTGGCCTGTGAATAAACAAGAGCTGTTTGAAGAATCGCTGTGTCGTCTGATATGTTCACCCACAACTTAACACTTCTCTAGCTCATTGTTGTCAAAACAGATCAACAGAGGCTCTCCAGGATTTCAGGCAGGAGATTTTACCAGGACAAGCTCTACTACTGAGCTACAATGGCCTTTCTGCAAATGAGAGCACCCTCAGAGGGTGCTGAGTAGTGACACTCTTAAATTGTTTCTGGCTTTCCATAGGCAGTTCAGCTTCAGGGGCAGGCATGCTGTTTTGTTTCAGTGGAAAAAAAACAGCATGCAAACAGGGTATTAAAGATGATCAAGAGCTAATAATAAAGTAGTGGGCATCCTGATCCAATACTCATTTACTCAGAAATAATCCCACTGTGTGCAATAGGATTTACTTTCGGGTATGTGTGCATTGCTGTCTGAAACACCTAAGCTGCCACCGTGGGGGAAAAGTATACATACATGTATATATAAATCTCCACAACAGCAAGAAAATTATCAGAATCTACCACATTGCCTTGAATTCAAAAGCACTGTGGTCATGTAGTGAAAACATCTCAGCGTGCTGCGTTATTTGGAGATAATCTGGCTTGAGATGTAACCAAGGGCTAGGAAGCTTCAAGCAGACGTTAAACTCTCTGCTGCTTAGCAGAAACAAGACCAGAGGCTAGTTTCTCCACGCAGCAGAGGTTATGTCTCTTTTTAAGGTAAGGATGTTTATATGATAGGTTTGAATAACCTGCCTCTCTGCTCGTTCCTAACAGAAAACTTCCCCCACAATGTAGCAAGCACAACCAAATTGTTCAGAGGCAGGAATAAGAAGCCCTCGATAATACTGGGAAGCGGATGAGTGGGATATTATTGACTTCTTATTTTAATAAGAACCCACTAACTTCACACTCCCAGTTGAAGTTTCCAAGCTGCTTTCAAGGGCACATCCACACAGAATGTGTCATGACATTATGGCTATCAACAATTAATTCAACTAATTATATTTCTGTTGCATATGATAGTAATAGAGTTTTTCTTCCATTATTAAAATAACAACATTCTCTGTCTATTCTCCATCTTTGCAAAGCTCTAAGCTTGCTCCTCGCCCCGAGTAACCCAATGTTTGGCTGAGGACTAAACTACCCTGGAAGTCAACCTCTTCATTTTGGATTATGCAGACAGCCTCAGTTGCTGAAGTGTGATACCATTGTTTTGGACCACACACTTGCTTCTAGCTGAAACTTCAGGGTTGTTGGTGTTTCTTTCTTTCTTCTTCTTTGCATGTGGCCTATTAGCATGTTAAGATCTCTGCAAAGCATAGGTTTCCATTGAAAATATTATCAGGCCAAAAGGAAAGTGTGCTTGATACGGCAGAATGCCTGAATGAAACTTAGCATTAAAACATGCAACTCTGGGTCTTCAAAGAACTGTACTGAAAATGTAATTTCATTTCTCAGTGCCTTAGTATCCTTGTTCTTGCAGCACACACACTTATCTTGCAAGGTTATCCCTTCATTTCCCATGAATTTAAGCGAAATGGCAAATGAACTGACTCGATGAAGATAGAATCTAAATATCAGACTAAGCTGTTAGCAGCAGAAAATCCAATATGACTAGAAAATGTTCAGCCCTTTAAATGAAGTCATGGAGATTTGAATTATGATTCTTTTCTAAGACAACTATGAGCAAAGAAATCCTGCAGAACCTGCATCTCTTCTTTTTCTTTTTTAGAAGCACCTATAAAGAATAGTTAATAGTGCCTTTAAATATAAGTAGGGAATGAATTAAGACTAAAAGGTGTTTCAAATCAGAGCTGCTTTCATTTCAAGTTATACCCAAAGTCAAATATAGCCATATTTTATTTTACTTTTCAACCAGTTACTAGGTTACCTAGGGTTCAGTCCTAAGCTGAGGAGAGGAACCAAAGGCAGTTTCTTATATTTCTCGTCACTATCCTTTTCTGGGTTTGAAAAAATAATAATAATCTCCCACTGAGAACAATGAGAGAGGGGAAAACAGAAATAAGCTGTATCAGCTCCTGGGCTAATATAGCTTCCCCACCACTCCCCGAGAGTTGAGGAACTGGGAAGGTGGCAGATCATCCTCTCTGAAGTCTCCAGAGCTCTCTATTGGCCCTTAGAGGGGAAGTTCTGCTAAATTCTCATGGACCATAGGACTGCTGGGTTAATGGACTACCACACAAATACATAGGACAGTAATAGGTATGGGATGTGGTTTGTTGCCATGACCAGCTTTGACATTTTATGTACTTAAATAATTGCAGATGAAATGTACGTAAAAAGCAACTTACCAAATTGAAGCCAGATTTCTCTGATACAGTAGTTGCCCCCTCCAAATATCTTTTAGGCTGCAGGCTTATACTGACTTACCTGGAATAAACCCCCATTGAAATCAGCAGCAGGACATGTATAGCAATGGGCTTCTGTCTTTACATTCTGACTGAATGGAGTGAATCAATATTGTGGAACCGCAGCAGCCATTTCAACACAGAGATATTTGAAATACCAATTATTAACAGTTATATAGCCCAGATAAGAAAACAGCTCTGGTTTCCCTCAGGGAAACCATTTTGTTTTTATTTTACTTCTCTCTCTCTCTCTCTCTCTCTCTCTCTTCTCTCTCTCTCTCTCTCTCTCTCTCTCTCTCTCTCTCTCTCTCTCTCTAATACTCCTTTTCCTGGCATCCTAATTGCTGAGCCCACACAATTGTGCCTGTACAAACACTTGTTCTGCCCTGATCCAGATGGCTCAATTTGTCTTGAAAGAGAAGGGGAAGTAACCCTGTGACAGGATTCTGAAGCATTCAGGTTTCAGATTGTGAAAGTGATAGTTTTAGCTTCTGCTAAAAGCATGAAATGTCAATGCCTCCACAAAGGGGTAAAACAATTTTGAAAAAAATAAAACATGAATGGTGTTATTGCATCTTGGATTCCATGTAGAAATACACATATTTTTCTAATGCAGCCCAGGCTATTACAGGAGTCCATAAAGAAATATTGCCTAGTTTAAGATAAAGTATTGGATTTATGATCCCAGATTATTCACTTCAGTCATAACTTCAAAGCTGACTGACTGACCACTCACCCAATATCTTTTTCTGCAAAAGAGGTATGGCTTTCTTGAAGGGGTACCTGAAGAAAATAAGGTGCATCTCAGCTAGTAAGTCACAGAGTATACCTCAACAGAACAAGTTTTTGTTACGAAAGGCTCTGATGGGGTATGCAATGTCCTAGTCTGGTTTCCAGGAAAAATATATGGAATATTCATGAGACACGTAGTAATCACGTAGCAGGAGTGAACAGCCTGCTCTGTTTTGTAAACTAGGCTGAACTGGAACATCACACCTAAGGCACATGAGCTTAATCATGCCTTATAAAAGAGCTGGGAGACTCATAGCCCTTCAGATGACATTGGATTTCAACTGCCATCAGCTTCAGCCAATGGTCAGGGATTATGGCAGCTGTAGACCAGCAACAGGGTCATTGCTTGGAACTTAAAGCCTTGGGGGCACAGGCACACATGGAAGACTTGCGTAAAATTGCATTTACTAATACAGGTGCCTCTGGTCAGATTAAGATGGTGGGTGGCTCAGCTCACATTCACACTGTGGTTTGCAGTGCACCCAGCCACACTGTGAGCAAGGTAATACAGGTTTTTAAAGGAGCAGGAGCTCCAGGGCTCAAGCCCCCAGGACCGTCTCCAACAATGCCCCCGACCATCAACATCTGCAGGGCAATAGGTTCCTCACCCCTGCACCTTATGTAGTCCTCAAGTCAGTCTCCCCACCCCTAATACTCTCTGTATAAATTACCTTTTTTAAAGCAGTCTTTATTAATGTTCAGATATGTCAACAAGAATTTGAAAAGACAAAATAAAAGACCCCGAAAGCAAAATGTAAAAATGCAAAGATGCAGAATATAGCGAGGGAGGAAATGCAGAGCATATTGTATACCTTTTCACACTTATCATAAGCACATATGGGTACAGAATGAGTCACTGAAGTCAATAAGCAGAAATGTCCCCTGTGTTCCCAGAGTGGTTGTTAAATAGTTTAAACGCCCAACGAGGCAGGTGGTAGAGATTGTTGAAATTGTTTTGCAGTGACATATAAGATAAGGTGCCACAACGTTGTTGAAATATGTCTGGTTTTGCTGTCTTATATAAGGCTCTGATGTGCCATGTTACCTTTCCTAATAAACCAATTGTTATGTAACCCAAAATAAACATGGAGGCCAGTGTTTTCGATCTTCGTAACACTATGTAAATTATTGAACCATCTCTATGGTTCAGAAGTGATGCTGCCCTACCCGTGTCTGCTATGGCCTACCTCAGCATCAGAGTAACCCCCTTTTATTTTGACGTTTTAGCAGTGTGGGTGCCAGGGAATGCAGGGATTAAAGGGACTAGACTAGTTCACTGGGGTAGAGTGTAGGATGGCGTCAGAAGTTACAGCTTTGGCCAGTGGCAGAGGAAGCCACTCAGGTGCCTGGGGCGGTGCACCCAGGGGCAGGGTGCACTGCCCATAGGGGGAGACGAGGGCAGGGCAAGCCCCCCATAGGGGCGGGGCGCACCGTGGGGCCTCCAGAGTCTGCCTGCCTCCTTCCACTCAGCTGCCCTAAAGCTGGGGGGGGGGCAGCGGGTGGACCGTTTGGGCATCGTGGAGCCTGCATGTGCCCAAGCCACCACATCTCTCCCAGGAGAGACACATGGCTCGGGCGCACTGCAGGCCCCACAGTGAGTGCCGCCTGACATTTTGTCACCCCCTCAGTGGTGACACCTGGGGCAGACCGCACTCACTGCACCCCCTTCCTCCACCCCTGGCTTTGGCATGTGGCATAGCAACTGACTGAGACAGATATCCAGCCTGGCAAGATATGGGGTAACTGTTCTGATACCATAAGCATTTTGGAAAGCAAGCAGCCTTTTATCTTTTGAATGATTATTTTTCTTGATATTTTACAGCATTTAGTCACCTAGAACACTGTTTGGTGCAAAAATGAGGTACAAATGGTAGCAAATAAATGAATAAGCAGACGCAGGTAAGGTAGAATTCTTGGCTCTGTTTGGAAATGGTGCTGGAGAGCAAAAACATTATTTGAGCTCTCCACGTGGCTCACTCTCTGAGGGCTGTTCATCAGTTGCTTCCGTGTGATATTTTTTCTTTAAAACATTTTCCTGGGAACATCATCTCAGCAAGCCAGGGATCATGTAGTGAAAGTAATGATATCACAATATGGATGAGAAATTGTATTGAATGATATTGTTTTTAACCTTTATTGTTTTCTTTACAAACCATTTGGGCATTTGTATTATATTAAGCCGTTTAAAAAATTACAAAGAAATAAAAATAGATAGGACTTCACACATAGCCAAATCTATGTGGCAGTGACTGAAAGCCTGTTCAGAGTGAGGTTATTGCCACCTACCACCACTCTAAATAGCCAAAACCACATGGCCAATGTCATTACACTTTAGGGAAAGGGTGATGTTTTAATCCATTTTCACAGAAGCCTACAATACAACCGAGGTTCATGAAAAACAGCCCTTTTGTCTCAGCCCTAGGGACACACGAAAAAGGATTTTACATTGTGAGGTGTTAAGGATAGCACGGGTACAATTCTGTCTAGGAGAAAGCGTATCACTGACAGTGTTCAACAAGGTTTGACTGGCAAAGTCCTTTTGGAGGCCAATTACTGGTGCTGCTTAGGCCATTGCTGGTGAAAAATTATACAGTGGTGCCTCGCAAGACAAATGCCTCGCAAGACGAAAAACGCGCAAGACGAAAGGGTTTTTCGGTTTTTGCGTCACTTCGCAAGAAGATTTTCCCTATGGGCTTGCTTCGCAAGACGTTTTCGTTTGTTCGCTTTTTTCCTAAAGCCGCTTGAAGAGGCGCAGTTGCGACGGACCGTGCTTCGCAAGACGAAAAACATCGCAAGACGAAAAGACTCGCGGAACGAATTAATTTCGTCTTGCGAGGCACCAGTGTAGTATTGCCCATGGCAAATTCTAAAGGCGTGGTTTAGCCCTTCAAACCACTTGAATTTGACATTCCTAAATTTGGGAATATATCAAAATTAATAGCGAAGAATAGCTTGGGGGCAGTGATTGCCTACATGCATTTTAGCAGATGCAGCTCCTTCACCCTTCCCGAAGATCTATGAATGAAAATACAGTCGCACATTATTGGTTTGTTTTTGTCTCTAAAATGCACCATGTTGTTTGCAGGGAAAGTTGCAAACAATGAATTATACAGTGCGATTATATCTCTGAAAAGATGCTAATTAAATTTTAAAACAATGTTCTGCAATGAACAAAATACCACTATAAGACATAATTTCACATTTTATACTTCTTTTTCAACACACACATTATCTGAAAGCTCTTCGGACATCTTTGTGGCCATCTTCTCCTGGTCCTCAATGAGCAAAACAAATGCCACATTTTTGCAATAGCTGCTTTGAACTGCTACATTCCTCTCAGCAATTTTGAGAGCAAAATCGGAGGTTTGGCAAGCTGACCACAGAACATAACGGATTGACCCTGTATCAAAACATCCAGGATGTGCTAGGAATATCAATCTATCAAATATCCTTCTCGGCTGTGGATGGGAGCAGAGCTTGGCTGCCTTTCAAAAGCAGCACACACTGCCTAAATCACTGTCTGGGTGGCTTGCAGGAAGTACAGTGAGTAGTGGCAGAGCCAGGTCAGGCCCATGGGTGGGGGGAGCCCTTCTGAATCCCTGGGGCTCTCAGTCAGTGTCTGACCCTACTGACCACTGGCGCTGGCCTTGGGCTGGCTAGAGGCCCAGGATGCTTAGTTGATATTTCGTCAATGGAAGCTAATATCTGAATATGTTCCCCTGATGCTGGGAATCTCTCTCCAGCTTTTGGAATGTCATGGCCCATTCAAACTTGGAAATGTGACATCCTTCAGTAAGCGTAGGGTAGCACTTTTAAAGCAACTTTCTGTTTAAAGTTAATCAGGAAGTGTTTGGGAGCTGTGCATTGACTGCAGGTGAAAATCCTTGGGGCAGAGAAGCTCTCTCGGGGACTCTGATGCGGGAGGTGGGCTGGGAAGCAGATTTTTCTACCTGCTGTAGGAGTATCAATAGGCTTGTATATTTTGTAAACAAGATCACACTCTCACGATGAAAAGAAATTAAGCCCTGTAGCACCACACCTGGAACTCCTCATCTCTCAGGAATGGGGGGGGGGGGGGAGAGAACATAACAACCACAGTAAATTATTACATTGCCACAGCTGAACCAGCAGATGTCTGAGTAATGTAAGAGAAATAAAACTTCCTGTATTTAAGATACAGTTTTGTATCAAATGTCAGGCATCTACAAAACAAAAACAAAACCCATTGTTTACAGTGATGGGGTGGAGGTTAGCCTGGCTCCTCCTCCTCTTTCAGCCTCCCCTCCTGGCTAGTTGATACCCCCCCCCCCATTTCTAGGGAATCTCTCTGCTACCTGGACTGCCTCACCCTCCCTAACCTCTAAGGGGAAAGGAATGGGGGGGGGACTTTCTCCCTCTCGGGCTGTTCTTAGCTGATGTCATCATTCATAGTCTCCTCCTCTGCTCCCAGCAACTGCCACCACAGCCTTGTGGAAGTCAGGATGGCAGGGCTCAGAACATATACAGCCACAGGCCAGCTTCAAGAAAGAGATTTTGGGATTTCCCTGCCTTGCAGAGGAACATAATATTGTTTTGTTATAGGTTCAGAGAGGGGGGGGGGACCTAAACCCTAGAAATTAATAAATGGTAAGATTTTGATTATTTGGGATATGAATGAAAAATTCAAGCTACAGAGGAATTCCTGGGCTAGCAAAATAACCTGGCCAAGCTAGGGTCATTCAGAAACAATACAGGGCCATTGAGGCCCATTGGCAATGCAAGAGAACTGCCCCCACCCCCAGCCTTGCCCTGAGATGTGAACAGAGACAGGGATTTGTAAGGTTGCCAGGACAACTAGGCATGATGTCACAGGAAGAGTTTGGGGCCTTTGGCACGAGACATGGAATAGGAGAAGAAAGACAGGAGATCCATCTTGGGCAGGCTGGCTGAAGGCAGACTGGGAGAGTTGCTTTGGAATCCAGTGCTACACTGCTGTGGGGAGTAAGCCCTACTTGACATGAGCATGCTATAAGATCTAGACTCCCTTCCTCCAAACTCAGGTGTAAATATGTGAATAAATCATATTTCTTAAAGCTACAACAATCTTGATTCTCAAAGGGACACAGACTCTGTGTGAGCTAACTGTAGCAAGATTCCCCGTATTGTAACAGTATGTCCTCCATTATTCTATTTCACAAAAACATTCGGTTCTGCAGCAGATCATTTAAGCCCTTCCCTTTACTCCCCCCATTAGAAACATTGTGTCGCAACCTCATGAAAATAGAACCCAACTTAAAAGGATAGGAGAGGCACTCCATATTTTCAACAAAGCAAAATGATTTACTTTTGATAATGGCTCCACATCCTGTCATTGTGTATTCACTGAGGTCACTTCCCTTTGAAAAATCATCCACAACGATTCCATTGCTGCCAGGGTCTCCCATGTAGACTCAGTCTTACTTAGGGACATCAGGCTGCTGCAAAGATGTGAGCACTGAGGAAGGACAAGGGGGTTTTAAGCAGTTAGGCATGGACAATCTCCAACTGCTGAAGGAACCTTTTGGGTCCCTAGGCAGCTGGCAGGAAGTAAGACCAGGGACTAAAGTTAGGACCAGGAGTAACCGAATGAAGCCATTAAAAATAATAAAAGTTTTTAAAAATCACAATCCGCAAGGTTATTCTTTAGCCTACAGTGAACAGGGTTTTTGTTTTTCAAAAAAATGAAGACATACACACACAGGATATTTAACTCACATTAGCCTAAGCTCTGGAAATATGGCTTCTGCCCTGCTTAAGAGGGAAGACCACATTGTTCTTGCATTCATTGTGTGGTTTGTCCAGTCACAGGCGATGCCCTCCACTCTCTCCTGCTGCCGCATATGAATTTCAAGTCTTCATTTTGATCGCCTCCCCCTGCAGCTTACAGGCAAGCAGCCAGTTCTCCAGTGCATTTTGAGACCCAGCCAGAGGTGCCTGCACTGAGATATATGTGCCTCTGCCAGGCTGCATCCTTTGATACCAACATGACTCTGCAGTGACAGCAATGAAGATAAACCGCTCTTGGTTCTATTAGCGGGGACCCAAGTGGGGAACACCACACCACACATATATCCCAGCCTTAAATTATTGGAAGGAAGCTGCCCTGATCTAAATAGCTAAAAGACTTCCCCCTTTTAGGCGATTGCACATTATTGTTCATCTCTGTTGTTGCCACCAGGGAGACATCAATATTAAAGGGCCTGGCCCAGCCATAACAGTGGAGATGCATTACTCTTGGCCTCACCAATTGGGACTCATTAAAAACTTAGGGAAGCAGGCAGCTTGCCTGTGCACTAGTAGAGGTAGAGGAAGGCGAGCCGAGTCGCAGAATGCAAAGCAAGAAAGGGAATGGGCTTGTCCAAAGGCAATTTGGCCAGAAAGCCCATCTTCAGGCTTCATTAACATCTTCTGAGTGCATAATAATGAATAGCCAAGTTAGCTTTCCAACTGTGCTTTTCACATCTCAAACCCATGCCTTTCCTCTCTGTCAAAGTTGCCTCCCTCTTGCATTCGGAAACCCAGTGGATATTGGCTCAACAAGGCTGCTTTCTGGTGTGTCGGCCAGAGAAAAAATCCATCCTCAGCAACACAGGGTTGGAATATTTATGCTTGCACCAGGATTCTGTCCTTTAAAATGGCTGTGTAGTAGAAAGGAACGCAATAGGGAGGAAGCTTGTTTCGCCGCTTCAGAGGCACAAAAGGAAAAGTGGTTCTAACTGAGGTGCTTATACCTACACAGGCTCATGATGTAGTAGCAACCCAGATGCTCAGCTCTGAATTGAATCGGATGCTGGTCCTAGTTCACTCCTAGCTCCCTCTCTCATTTCAAAGAGGGTAGCCTTGCCTGGTCAACTGGGTGAATGTGAAAGCGAAAGCAATAATTGTAACCAACAGATTGGACTGACCTATAGATAATTTGTTGTTGTTGTTGTCACAATCAAAAGTCATCACAAAACTGAACAAAAACCCCAACACTATCATAAAATGGCTACTAGAAGTATTTGTCATGCAGTTGAAGGTACCTGTCTAATCTCAGTTGGGAGAGAGCTCACAACACGTAAATCTCTGGAGCTGTAAAATATGCACTTAAATAACAGGATTGGGCCAGCCTTTTTGCAGCATGGTTCTATTTCCTAATGATAACAAACAAAATAAGATATGCTAGTAGTCAGTGGTGGAGGAACCCTCTCCAGCACCTGGGTCAGCGAAGCCCGTACGGACTGTGCATGTGCAGCATCCCATACGGGCTGTGCATGTGTGGCATCCTGAGCATGTGCACTCCGCACAGAATGCTGCTTGCACAGCGGCTGTACAGGCTGCCGCGCAAGCAGCATCCCATACAAACTGTGCACACGCAGCAGCCCATAGAGTCACCATGCACGAGAGCGGCAGCCCATACGGATGCCCATAAGGACGGCCCGTACAGACGGCGCACGAGCAACGCCCATATGGACTGCTGGCGCCCTCGGCCGCTCTACAGCTGGGGGGAGGCAAGGGCCATATTGTCACCCCTCCCAGAGTAGCACCTGGGGCAGCCTGCCCCCCCTTCCTACGCCACTGCCAGTAGTGCTTGTATTGTGTGTGCTGCATGGGGTGGGTGTGTATTCCTCAAGGCAAATTCTTGTGTAGGTGTTTGCTTTTTTGTACCCAAAATTTGATGAGGCCACAAAATAACGTAGCACTACTACATATTTTTAGTCTGATACCCAATATTTTAAGCAGTCAAATATGTAATTCAGTCCATCTATCAAGTGGTCATTCTTATAAGGCTGACTCTCCGTCACCTATCATATCTGACGTGTGGCTTGCCATTCCTTGGCCAGGGCTGTCATAAAATCCCGGCGCATAGAAGCACGGATGTTCTGCAGCCTCCCCAGGGCTGAAATCTGAGAAAGACTTGCAAATCTTCTGAACAATATTCAAGGGGGGGGGGGTTCCATACAAAAGTGCCTGGTCATACAATGCAGTCATTGGTGTAAAAACACAATAAAAAGTCTCTATTCCATATGGATTGGGTTGTTGTTTTTTAAGACTGGAATGGTATTGGGGACACTGGTTAGGAAGTTAGTGAGAGATGAAAACAACTTCTACTTTCTATTTCTACAACTGTTCTACACAACTTTTAGAAGCCCTGTATTGGGAAGTTTTTAATGTTTGATGCTTTATTATGTTTTTATATGTGATGGAAGCAGCTCAGAGTGACTGGGGAAACCCAGCTAGATGGGTGGGGTATAAAATTCTACTACTACTACTACTACTACTACTAATAATAATAATAATAATTGCTGCTGCTACTACTGCTACTACAAGATATATGGTATATATATATTTAAAAAATCATACCTGAACTTTCATTTTAAGAATGCCTGGTATTCCTTTTCAGGGAGAGCTTTCAATATGTTATCAAGTCACCAATGTTTCCCTTATACTGGGTAAATAATTTTTAAACATTTGTTCATTGTAATAGTGGGTTATACTCTTCACTGTTAACACTTTGATTATAGTAATTAAGTCAAATACACATTGCAAAAGCTGCAGCACCAGTAGGCTCTGAAAGAACACCTCTCCCCTATCAATTTAAGTAATTTAACGGCATTTATAGAAGAGCCATCATGTCATAGAAAAATTGCTATCCATTGACACTACAATGAGGGGGGGTTCAAGTTACTTCTCTCGTTCTTCTTTCCTTCTCCTGATAAACTTACTTAAAAGCTATTTTTACAAGAAAAGATCACTCTATATTGATTCTGGTAGCTTAGGGTGTGGTTGTTTTTTAGTGTTGTCACAATTATTTCACTCAATATAAATGTTGCTTTCTTCTATAGTTAAGGTATTGCTGGAAATTGTTCAAAATGGCATCTAGGTAATTTCCCTATGCGTTTGAAAGCATCTGGAAGTAAAGCTTTCCGTAAGAAAGATTTCTGCAAACACGATATGCATTTGTTACAAACAGAACCCAGGGCCCCCTGGGTTCCTAGAGGCACAGCAGGCACCAGACCTTAAAGTGAGGAAAACTGCAATACAGGCAGTGAATTGTTCCCACTGTTCATCAGAGAAGATTGATTTGAATTCATTGGGTTAACTGGCAGAGCATTAAAGGTAAAGGGACCCCTGACCATTTGGTCCAGTCGTGACCGACTCTGGGGTTGTGGTGCTCATCTCGCTTTATTGGCCGAGGGAGCCGGTGTACAGCTTCCAGGTCATGTGGCCAGCATGACTAAGCCGCTTCTGGTGAACCAGAGCAGCGCATGGAAACGCCGTTTACCTTCCCGCTAGAGCGGTACCTATTTATCTACTTGCACTTTAACGTGCTTTCGAACTGCTAGGTTGGCAGGAGCAGGCACCGAGCAACGGGAGCTCACCCCATTGTGGGGATTTGATTTGCCACACCAGAGGGTTTTGGATGAAGCGATGATGTCTCTCTACCAGCCTTTGCTGGCGTGGGAGCTCTGAAGTTGACAGGATGGCTCTACTGATCAGGCGTATCCACCTAAACAGCCAATGGGTGGAAGTTACCACGTGCCACATCCTCACTTGTTGTAGCCAGCAGAAGCTCCAGAAACAAGGTGTCTAGGGAAGAGTTCGGGGCCAGAGCAGATTCTACTGGATCCTGAGCTAGCTCTGCTGCTGTCATGCAATGGCAGTGGGCCTGATCCAAGTACTTGCCGCTGTGCCATCCTGTGAGCTGGAGTGAAGCCACACCCTACTTCTGCAGGGCTGTGGATGCAGTGGTGTAAGTGTGGGTTGCCAGCACCCGGGGCCGTGCAGAGGTGAGAAGGGAAATGGATGGAGTACACATGTGCATTGAACTCCCTAAAGGTGTCTGCATCACAGCCACAGAGATAAGAAAAGGAAGAGTTGTTCCATTATCTGGAGAGGTCATTTCCTGGTTTGCATGGATAAGCCATTTTCAACAGAGCCGAGCAACAGAAGCTTGCAGCTGTATTGAGGCAGCAGTGGGTATTTGCTTCCTAACAATTTTGCTCCTGGGGCAACCCTCCCTGTTGTGCCCCTCCCCATTACGTCACTGTGTGGATTCAGTGTTGGCTTCTCAAGTCCACAAAGTTCCACTTAGGCCCAGTAACTTCAGTTAGTCTACCCTGAGTAAGAACCTAGCTGGTGACCACACAGTATGCACTCCTACAGGAAGAAGACAAAGATGTGAAGAATAAGGAGGCTGTGAAATAGTCGGTGTTTACAGAAAACAAGAAGCATCCACGGCTGAAAGGAGCCAAAGTTATGCAACAGGTTGCTTTTATTTTGCATTTATATGAATCACAGGGAATTAATACATATGCTAATCTTGATGGTAAATTCAAATACACAGCCCATTGATCTGACTGTTACCACCAATCAGCCCCTTTTCCAGCTACTGTTTCCTACCAACCCTGCTCCTGTCTCTTTACCTCATTAAAGGTAAAGGTAAAGGACCTCTGACAGTTAAGTCCAGTTGCAGACGACTGGTTACGGCGCTCCCTATTCAGTACCAGCAGCATCTCACAGAACAGATGTGCATAGCCTTCTGTCTTCAGGGCAGAGCTTCTGTCTGCAGCTTTTCAAAGGAGTGAACAGCTTTCAAAGCAGTAGGAAAAAACTATGTTTTTAAGATGCAAAATGTTCCTTAGAATGGAAAGACCTTGGAGGCCGGCAGAATGTTGCAGCGGGGTAGCTGGGGCAGGGGCAGGGGCAGGGGAGAGAAAAAGATAATCTTATTGACATTTGCTACTTTATGAAAGCCAAAGCTTTCCTGGACCTGAAAAATACAGAGGGCTATCACCCCAAAAGTGGAGATGCATTATTGGTGGGAAAAGAGATCTGCATACAATTTGTGCGTTCCGATTTGCATGCGTAGATACAGATCTAGAAATTAGGACAATAATTTAAATAGAAACACATCTCACCACAGCGGGGAAGACTGTGAACAGGTGACTTGTGCATACCTGCTCACTCTCTGCTGCCAGGTGCTAACTCTAGATGGGACAAGGCAAAGCCTCCCTGTTCTCCCTTCTTGTGATTTAAGCTTTCAATGAGTCTTGAGCTAGACAGCTTTTCCAATAGAGGATTGTCTTCTGTAAAGGAGGATGGATGGTCACCTTACCTCCCCACTGGAGTAGCCATTAAGAAAAAGCTGACGTTTCTCAGAAGGGCATCTGGGGAAATTGCATTCATTTCTGCATGAAACCCAAGCTGGGCCACAGCTTATTTTTGTTCCCTGTCCTTTTGAAAAGCCTTGCTGAGTCCACTGCACAATCAGTGGGGAAATTAACAACTTCAACCTCAATAAGCTGCAGAAACATAGCTTTATTTGCCCTTTATTCCGATCCGTCCTGGGCTAAGTGTGTGTTTTGACACATGCCTCTTTCAGCGAGACCTTTGGAACTGGTCTGCAATCTGCAAAGGACTTTCAACAAATAATTTGAAATCACACTGCACATTCAGATTTACACCCAAGGGTCAGCCCACTGTGCTGATTAACTCTAGAACCAAGGTCAGGGGGAGAGATGACTCATGGTCTTTGTACGGCTAATGTCATTTCCCACAGCGGGACTGCAGCGGCAGATATGTATTACAGTAGCCCCCTCTGCTGGCCAAATCAAAAGAAAGTTAAGTTACCATGAAACAAGCGCAGTGGGGTGCAGGGAGAGAAAAGACATGAGGGATTTAAAGTCTCTGCCTTTTTGGCTTTGAATTTAGTGCGAATTCAGTCCGGCTTGTGTTGGTATCTTTTCCATTAGCTCCTACTGCTGACAGGTGGCCTCTGGAGTTCAAGACAAGCTAATCAACTAGAAATATTTTTCATAGCTTCCCAAAAGAAGGAGCAGGTAGCAATAAAAGCAAATTGGGAAATTAATTATAGATGCTAAATTAAATTAAAGATGCTAAAAGGAATAGTGATTAAATCTAGAACCGGTCCTCTGTTTCAAGCACATAAATTCCACACACACACAAGCCCATATGTTAAAGAAACCAATTCAGATAACAAACATTATAACCAAAATTAAGAGGAAACGTTGAGTAATCAATCATACATTAATTGTGAGACTTACACTCCAGATTCAATCCTTGGCATATGTAGATTGTCAGGTTTTGTTTTCTAGCCTGCCAGCATGATGTTAAAAGGCCCACACGACAGCTTATGAAGCATAAAACTGAACAATGTAAGCTTACAATCAATCAAATTTAACACATACTAAAACCAAGCACAAATAGGAGCATTGCCATGATAAAAAAATCCATAGCAACCACATTTTAAAATTTCACTTGAAATATTTCTATATTTCATCAAAATGTATTCCCTTGCAGTTTTACAACAATATAAAAGAACAAGCATAGCATTAAAATACAACACACTTCTCCCACTACTGCTACTACTGCTGCTGCTGCTACTACTGCTACTACTAATAATAATCATAATAATAAGCAAAGAATAGGAAGCCTAAAGAACATAACTTAAACTTCCTGGGATAATAAAAATTCTGCCTGATGCCTAAAAGACACCGTGGTTTGGGTCAGGCAAGCATCCTTGGACACAACTTTCCTTAATTGAGTCACCCAGCAGTTGACATCTGTTGCACCTCTGTTAGAGGAAGCACTTGGAGATGATCTTAGCTGATGGGCACATTGAAATGAGAGTAGGTGCTCCTTCAGGTACTTGTGTAAGGAGAGCCTTAGCTTTAGGCAGAGTGGGGCACAACCCGCTGGCAGCAGCTGTGAGGTGCTGAAGGATAAGGTATAATTGCCGTGTGATCTATCATCGGCCTCCTATGCCACTGGGTGAAGCAAAGGAGACTACAATCTGTAGTCAGGGGCATAGCAATGGGGGTGCTGCAGGTGCAGCCTGCCCCAGGTGTCCCCACTGAGGGGGGGGGGTGACAAAATGGTGGGCGGCACCTACCGTGGGGCCTGCAGCGCACCTGAGCCACGTGTCTCTCCTGGGAGTGACACGGTGGCTTGAGCGCCCGCAGGCTCTGCGCTGCCCCAAACAGTCCGCCCGCTGCCTCCCCCTCAGCTGTAGGGCGGCTGAGTGGGAGGAGGCAGACAGACTCCCCAGAGGCCGCTGCTGTCTGTAGTACACATTTAAAATAGTATCACGCCACTTTGAACAATCGTGGCTTTCCCCCAGGTGTGCTGGATTCCGCCCAACATTGTGACATCATACACTGAGAGGAGCCCTGGTGCTCCCTCCGAAGTTGGGGCCTGCTGTGGCTGCCATAGGCTCTGTTGGGGCCCCCACGAAAGACTGTTGGGAACTGTATCTTGTTGAGGGTGCTGAAGGTTGTTAGGAAACTCCTATTGCCCTCACAGGCTACAATTGTCAGAGTTCTCCCCATGGAATTTAGAGTAGCTGGGGCAACCCAATCAGATTGGGAGCATGTGATAGTAATAGTAATAATAATAATAGTAGTAGTAATAGTAATAAAATGTAATTTAAGCTCTGTGGTTTGGCTCTGCTTTAAATGTATAGTATAGATAGGGCCTAAGATTCAGTTGCAAGTTCTGTTGATTTTTGTAGATAAAGTATAATGCTCTTGCTCTTTACCTTCGGCAACAAAATATTTTGAGTTAGCCTTGCTTGGTAGCAGGGGTAGGGAACCTATAGTCCTCCAGATGATAATGTTTTTCTGCCCTGCATTCCGACATCTCTTCAGATATCATATCCAAATTTTACAGGATGGTTCCTGAAATCAAGGAGCAGACTTTCGTCTCTGTGTGGCTACAATGGCTATCAAGACGGCAGGTTGAATCTTTAAAAACTTTACAAACTCTTAGAATTCCTAGGCAACATCGGATACAATAATAGAATAGATATTCATATTTAAATAGGACAGGATCCCTAAGCCACATTCCCCATATTTGGGGGCAGCTAAACATACAACACAACAGACTTCAAAGTTCTGTAGGTGCTAGTTTAAACAGCTCACTTGTGTGTGTGTGTTTTTTTTTGGGGGGGGGGAATTATTCAAAGTTTCTCATATTCCAGGAGGAGGGTGGGTGGGATGAAGGTCACTTCAGGTCCTACTCCAGCTGGACAATCACCTCTCCCTCCCCCACAGGCCCACCTGCCATCCACCATCCTGTTTCCACAAATGCCTTCTGCATTGTGTATGCCAAATGCGCAGCTAGAGCCAAGATATATCTCCTGGTTGCATATGTGATCACAGCATAAAATTCTCAAGCAATTACAGTATCTTGTCCTCTTTGTTCTGAACTAAATCATTTCTATATTTTTATCTGAACTGAAGTCACTATGAAAATTAATGAAAGATGACATTAAACCATCTCATGCTCAAGCTAATACTATTTTGAGAGTCAGTTCCTAATCTTTCAAGTTTATATTAAAAGGAATAGAACTCAGAGCGGGCACAAAAGGAGGGCAGGTGGGAGGATGTGAAGAAGAGGCCGTACTGTTCCCAAGGAGACCTGTGCATCGACTTCAAAATTACTAAATCTGCCCTGCTGTTTCCTTGTTTTGAAAAAATTGCCTCACTCACAGGACATCATGATTAGCATGTTATTCTCTGCATGCCTGTCTCCATCACAGAATGGGAAAATCAGGAGAAAATGTTGAATTTCTCCCCTTGTACAAATAGTTTCCCAGGAATTCAGTATCAAGCTTTATATACATGCAAATGTATTCTGCATTGGTGAATAATAATGTAAGTGCTGTATTTTATCAAGGGGGAAGGGTTAAAAGGTTGTGCAGCCCCGGATACTATACTGTGTGTGTTTATGAAGTTTTGAACCATGGGCCCAAAGATTATTGATGAAATAATAAACATATGCAAGAGATAAACTGCCATGATTGTGTGAACCCACATTTTTCTCCAAAAATCTTAAATGGAAAATCTCACTAAATCGCATTGCTTTGAATCAATACCACAAAGTGACTTTTACTTGCAAATTTCACAGCAAAGCTATTTGGAAGTACACAAATAATACTATAAATAAATAAGAGCAGCTGGAATTTTGCAAAATGAGATCATACAACAGAGCCCTGTCGCCTTTGAATGATTGCCTGGTATGATCACTACTTCAGAAATTATTTTTAGCCATGGTAATATAATTATTGTACATCTCTGCTTATCACCTTGAAGGGTGGAGCTTACACAAAGACAGGTCTTTCCATTTAACCTTGAAGAAGGGTTTTTTTCCTCTCCAGACCAGCAGTGTAAGAGCACTTTTAATTTAATACAATTAAAATATACAGCAAAACTATGACAGATTAAAATTAATAGAGTATGACAGTATCAAGCTGTGAGCAGGATTCTGCTTTTAGATCTACAAAATCACAAAGGATTTGAGAAAATGTCCCTTAATAGAACGAAATAGACTATTAAAACCCATATAGTATTGAATGCTTAAGTGCAATGGCAGGTGGCTGGCAATTAATCTTCAAATCATACAGCTGAACCTAATTGATAAACTCATCATATTATATGAGACCATCCATCCTGACAGTCAGGACATAAGAGTCAGCATTAATGAAACATCAGTAGGTAGAAACATTTCATGGTAGATAATTCTTAACATGGGTGATTGGTAGATTTCAACACAGGAAGTTGCTGACACCTGCCTGCCTTTGGAGACAATGGAGAAGTGCGCCTTTGGGGATGAAGTGAAATCACTGGGCAGTTACAGCGCCTGCTGTGGCTGTAGAGACTGCGGTGGAAGAGACATAATTTATTGCAGTTGGAGCAATGAACATGTCCAGTTGTGCTGCTGATGTACCATGGTGTTTCTTCTGTCTGCACTCCTCCCAGCAGTCATTCCTCCTCTGGTCACTGCTGGGGATACACAACATGACTGCAGTCGTCTGCAAGGCATTTCCACATTGGTGGGTCTGATGTTGCCAGCCTTTACGTTTCATTTTCAGACATCTTTATAAGAACCGAGGGGAGGGAGACTTTCTGCAGGCAATGGCTTTTCCACCTGTCTTGCCCCACCCTCCAGCCCTGGGAGCCTTTCCCAGACCATGACTTTGAGAACAGCAGAAGCAGCTCGGAAGGGAGGAGTTCAGGGATACTTAAAAAAAATAATTTTACAGGTTATGTGTTCTTGTTTCGCAATGTGACCCTTTTACATGGTTTTGTATGTTTTGTGGTATTTTATGCATTGTGTTTTCCTGTTATTTTTATTGATTATTGATTAGTAATTTTTATTCTAACTGATAAGTTTAAACTGTTTAATTATTATTATTATTTGTTGTTGTTGTTGTTGTTTAGTCGTGTCCGACTCTTCGTGACTCCATGGACCAGAGCACGCCAGGCACTTCTGTCTTCCACTGCCTCCCGCAGTTTGGTCAAATTCATGCTGGTAGCTTCAAGAACACTATCGAACCATCTCGTCCTCTGTCGTCCCCTTCTCCTTGTGCCCTCCATCTTTCCCAACATCAGGGTCTTTTCCAGGGAGTCTTCTCTTCTCATGAGGTGGCCAAAGTATTGGACTCAGCTTCATGATCTGTCCTTCCAGTGAGCACTCAGGGCTGATTTCCTTAAGAATGGATACGTTTGATCTTCTTGCAGTCCATGGGACTCTCAAGAGTCTCCTCCAGCACCATAATTCAAAAGCATCAATTCTTTGGCAATTATTATTTGCTGATGCTTAATTTGACTGTTTACTATTGGATTCTAATGGATTATTGAATATTGCTTTGATATAAGTTGTTTATTTTAAAGTTATTTTGACTTCCATATTGGATTGGATTGTTTGATTTTTTTTATTATTATGTGTGTTGGAAGCCACCCAGAGTGGCTGGGGCAACGCAGCCAGATGGACGGGGTATCAATAACAAAATGTTATTGTAATGTTTTTGTAATGAATTGAGTCCAAAAGAATGCAACAAGTACAGGATCTGGCCATTAAGTTGTGTGTCCTAGTTTTCAATTTTTATTTCTCTACTCTAATGTACACATTCGGCACACTGCTCCTATTTAGAAATGTTTATGTATCCATCACGGTAGGCAGTGAAAACAAGTAATTGCTCAAGTCCATAAATGTGCATGAGAACTGCTGTATAGATTTGAGATTACTCTTATTGTTCATTCTTTAAAAAGAAGTATGTACATTGTTCAAGCCAAAAAAATTAATCTGTGCAACATTAGACACTCTCTCTCTTTCTCATCTCATTATCTCTACAATTTAAAGTGTTACAGCTTTAGGTTTGCTGTCTTGAATATCCCCTGAGCAGTGGCTCATAGCAACTTTCCACTGAAAAGGATTTACCAAATCTTTTCTCAACAATTAAGTCTATTCACACATACCAATATGCAGACTTCAAGTGCCTAGGTAGACAAAGAAATCCACTATTCAAGGTGGTTGTGATCCGATTATGATGTACACTGCCAAACAGCATACAAACACATCACTCTCCAAAATAGGGCATTTCAAGAGGTACCACTATGTTTATTCCAGCCACATTTCCTCTGCATGAAACTCTTGAGCATAGGGGAACAGAGCTGTTTCCCCCCAGATTATAGGTGGTATCCAACTAAACTGTTCCGCTAGTGCAATGAGTTGTAGCTGTTCAATGGAATTTCCCCTCCTTCTCCTCTACACAGCTAAAAGTCATTGCACTTACTATTTTCTTTAGCTCTATGCCATTTTTAAAAATGCACAAAGCTAAAGACTAGTATAAGCTATTCATATTCCCTAGAAAATGCAGGTGACAGATGTTCCTTCTAACTATGTTATCTTCCAAATCTCTCCGCAAACAGAGATCCACCTACAGTTAAGCTTTTGCTTTTGTCTCAGGCGCTGTTACTAATGTTAATTTGCAACACCTTCCAAAGTTCTGGCCTTGGGGGAAGCCAACCACCTTAATCAGAAATGCAAACCCAGAGACAGAGGCATGGTTTGTTACCAAGGTCATATCCCAGGGACCCTCTCCAGGGGTAACAAAATCATGAATAAAACAAAGCAGAAAGGAAACAAGGAAACAATATAGATGAAATGGCTGACGAGGAAGGTTTTTCATAGGAATCACGGGAAATGAGTAAATAATCAAGGGACGTGGTTCATTATCAGATATCCAGTCAACATCAACATGTAAACACTCTGGGAATATGATCAAAGGGAGATATTAAAATATTTGTAATAAACAGACATACTCCGAACCAAATTACTGCTCTTGGGGTAGAGATAGGATAAGCACAGGTTTCAGAAGCAGCAGGGTCATTTGTTCATTATACAGCAAGGCCCCGTATCTAATTCCCAGCATCTCCAATTTGACACTGTCTGCTTTTAATTTTGCATTTTGGTGTGATCTGTTTTAACCTGGGGGAAAGGCCAATATTAAATATGTACTTGAGGTGGGCTTTAATTTAAAAAGTTGGCAAATAAAAACATTTTAGGTCACTATATGACTATGTGACATTTCAAAAGTTACTTTACTTCAGTGTACAAGCTAAATAATTAAAAAATGAAGCAACTCTGCCCCTATGTCTCACACAGAGGCACTGGGAACTAAGTTTGTCTTGAGAATATTGGATTGGATCCAGAGGTGATTTACGAATTCCAGATATAGTAGTACCTCAGGTTACAGATGCTTCAGGTTACAGACTCCGCTAACCCAGAAATAGTACCTCAGGTTAAGAACTTTGCTTCAGGATGAGAACAGAAATCACGCGGCAGCAGCACGAGGCCCCATTAGCTAAAGTGGCGCTTCAGGTTAAGAACAGTTTCAGGTTAAGAACGGACCTCCGGAACGAATTAAGTTCTTAACCTGAGGTACCACTGTACTGTGAAAACACAAAGTGATAAATTCCTGCTCTTCCAGAGTGGCGATACAGGCAATTTATCCTCTTCACACACTTACTGCAGTTAATAAGCTGATCCTAAACACAATATATAATATAGTTGCCAAGTTTATAAAGCTAAATGTTGACATTAAGAATTTGTTCTAGAAGAAAGACTGTTGACATAATTATTGTTCAGGCTGGGACTAGGCAGACGCAATTGAGTGTAGAAAAATATCATCACAGTTTATTAAATGCAGGTCCAATGCCATATATAATATGTATGTACTGTAACTCATACATTTTAAAACCTTAAAATCACTGTTGACAGTTTTCAGAGATTTCACTTTATAATGTACTCCCAACTGCTAAAATAATAGTAAGAAAAACAATCCAAACGGTTAATAGTTTTGCTCGCACACTAGCTTTTCTGAGCACATTTAAACAAACAATGTAATGAGAGGATGCTAGGCCCAGAGAGGATAAACCACATGTCTATCACCTAGTGGTATTGCTGGATATACAGGAAATGTTGAAATAAAGTGTGCATTATAAATATATTTATCATATCTTCACAATTTTTTATTATTATTATTTAAAAAACACACTCTTCCATCAAGGTATTTTAAAGACAGATTATGTAAGGTAAAGGTTAGGATGGCTTCCTGCCAATTGTTGCAGGTAAATACTGGGGGGGTTTATTTTGCCATGAATGTAGAAATGGCACTTGCCTCCCTGCCAAAAACATTGCAACTCACATATCTGAAAGCAGAATTGGCCACAGGAGGCACATTACTGTATAAGCCACCAAATTACTGCTCCAGTAGCTATAAAAACATAATTTAGTGGTCAATTTTTACTAACCAAGCTTGACTGACACTCTCAAAGAGTAGAACATTAATGAAGCAAATCATTACTGTTGCTTACTTTCTCTACTGCCTGATGCACTAATAGTTTGTTTTTCCATTTCCAGACAGACTTAAGCCCATAATCTTTCGCGTTCCTAAAGCAATGTAATCTTATTGGAGATAAGTCTTGCTCCTGCCAATGATCTAAACTTTATGCAAGGTCAAGTCACAAATCAATTCAAGTTGGTGGTCAAGAAATCAAATGGACACAAAACAGCTTACAATCATCTCAATAGTTGACAATGACTGAGAGCAACCTACATACTGTGCAGATATGGAAGGTTATACATGATCTATGGTTGCCGGTCATAAGTAGGAATACATACGGATTCTGAAAAAGTTTACTTAACTAAGTGGATGAAGTGTTTAGTCAAGGTGCTTCCTTAACTGACACAATTTCATTTGTTCTCATCTTATTTGTATGGGCACTACTAGCCTTGACTATTTCTCTCCTAAAAATTTTGGCCTAAGTTCCAATGAGCAGAACTATGCTCAGGGGATGCTCCTGCCCATTGAAGGAGAGCACAAATTTTCATGAATTTCTCCTTCAAATTTACATTTGATGGTCGGAAGATCACCCAGACCAGCATGTGACCTGCCAGTGGGGCCTATGGAGGAACTGCAAAAACCAGCTCCTCCCTTCCTTTGGTGGAAGGGCAACTCAGGATCCAAGCTACATACTACTGTATTCTAAGAGTGGAATGTACAAGTTCACAATGCCATTGAGAGTAGAGGTATAGGGAGGATTTGAACCACAACTTGTATTTTAGAGCATGTAGTTTAGAGCATGTAGGCTCATAGATACTACTTCAAAGTTTAGAAATTAGGTAGTGGGTATCCAACAAAGGCATTAAATAGACACATTGAAATTAATGTGCTGTCGTGTGTGTGTGTGTGTGTGTGTGTGTGTGTGTGTGTTTAAAACAGCCAATAGTCTTAAATTAATAAATGAAATCCATTGTTTAATTATTCTGAAAATATTTACTGGGTTGCACAGTACTGTTGTAGCACTATCGGTTTATATATGCAGTGCATCTTCCAGGTGATCACTCAGAAGCAATTCCCCTTATAGTCAACAGGGCTAACTTCCAAGTAGGTGTCTACAGGATTGCAATGTCAAGGTGGGATCCAGAGGTGCCCTTCTGCAAGTGGAAGTCCTCCTTGAGGAGCTGAATAGCCTTTTCCTGACTTAGTGCGAGATCCTTGTGCAAGAACTGAAATCCAGATAAGCTTCCATGTCAAGTTCACACAATGCCTTCAGCTGGCTCTAGCACAATAGTTGACGGAACAGCACCAATAGCAGAATTTCTGCTAGCAAATTTCTAGATCCAAGTCTTTCCCCACCATTTGAGCCCTCTGCCTTTTGTCTTACTGAAGACTGATAACTTATATGCACTCTTCCCATGTATTAGAATTCTCTGTAAACGAGAACCCATTCCACATAGTGTAGAATGAGTTTAACTTGTTAAAAAAACATGCACCACTGCAACATATTATTTCCATGCAGCCAGGGGACCTTTCTCTGAAGAGGAAAGCCTTGCATCACAAGCTCCAAATTACATACATGTGTTATTCTCTAGTCCACAATTACATGTGACAGGCATTCTACAATCAATCCTTTTGGTTTTTAAAAATAAGATCCTGTGTTTTTTCCTCCTCAGATGGGAAAGCAGCTTTGGGAACAAAGAGGGAGGGAGGGAGGGAGGAAATTAAGGACCTCCTTTTTCTTGGTCACAGACAGGTACATCCATAACGCTAGTCCTGATAGGGAAAATATATTGACTTCAATGAGAAATTGTGTACAAAAGTTTAGAAACTTTTTTCCTTCTCCATCATTGAATTCAGAGCACTCTATTGTTTTCAGCTTTTATATTTGGTTTGATACATTTTACAACTTTCGTTGAAACAACAGGAATTGAATTCTTTAGAAGATTCTTTAGATCAGTTTTTGTAGTTCATATTTATAAGGATTCTGATGTTAAGTTATACTTTTACATTAAGAGTTCTTCAAAAATTTGAATTAGGACACAGATATTTAAAACACAAGGCACCCAAACTCTTTCAAGGTCTTTCATATAGATAAGATGGCATATTATATAGTACTGAGTAGCCATAATAGCTTCTGAAATAATGAAGTTATTCAATAAATTAAATAATTTTCTGCTCTTTTGTTGTTATTCAAGTAGAGCTTAAGCATCATACAAGAGTAATCAGTACCTATTACAGGTAACTGCCGTATTTTACTTTTACATTTGAAAGTTTATACAAAATTAGGATTCACACAGACTTTTTACAGAATTTGAAAAGTATTTGTAAAAATGTCATCCAGCACTTAAGAAAATATGAAAGCTTAAAAAAACCAAAAAAACACTAGATCAGCATTCACTTCATTGATTGTATCAAGTAATTTCACCAACTGAGTTCTATAAGGCAGGTTGGTTTCTTAGAAGGACTGGGATTTCTTGTAGTAAAGTAGCTCTTTAATAAAACCGATTCAAGATTGGAACTGAGAAAGTGAGAGTGTATTTTTAAGTTTCAAAAGAACTGAAACAATTAAAGATTCAGAAGAGGCACTGAAACATGATTCCATAAGGACTTTCCAGGAGATTGTCTCTTCGCTGAGTTATTTTTCCATCTTGCACTATTGAAGAAATGGGGAAAGTATTATTAGTTTATTACATACAACATTCTGCATTTATTTGACTGGACTTTATAACCTACATTAACTAATCATGCTGCTATAGATTAAATAAACCTAAGGATCTGACTACATAGCAGCCTGTTCAGCATTTTAGTACATAAAGGAAGAAGCAGAAGGATTATTGGGAAATAAATGTATTTTAAATTACATTCATGCACTTACACCTGGACAAGCATATCTGGCAGTGAAGTACCTGTGATTATTAAGTCTTTTCTCATGGTTATCAAATTATTAAATCACATACATAATTTTGTTTTCATGTTTTCATGATTTTTGTATGCTTTTTAGACTGGCACACCACTTAATAAGAATTTTTTGAAATATTAAATGATAAATGTTTTTTATGCTAAATAAAACAAACAATGTAACATTAGAAACTTTACAAGTTAAACCACTATTAAAACTGATGCTCACAGATTCTCTGACGTTGTGCTGCTGCAATTGTTGTCATCAGTTGGCATACATAACCGGCTCTATAACATCTGTGCTTATTATTAACATTCCAAAAGTAAGGAGATGGGAACTGTTTCATGTTGATAACGTAATACATTTTTTTTTATAACTTAGATGTAACCCACAACTTTTTTTATAATTGTGCATACCTGTTGTCTAAGAACAGCAATTTTCTCCATCTTCTTGCGAAACACTGTGCATGGCAATGAGACTTTCACATTGCTCACTTTCGTCAGATGTTCTACAAAATGATACAGATTGTGAAATTTGTATTTATACACAGCATTATGAAAAGCAGACAGGCACATCTATAATGCTAGTCCTGATAGGGAAAATATCTTGACTTCGACGAGAAATTGTCATGCACAGCATTTTGTTTAGAACCCTTTTACATTCTTCACTCCACGTTTGTTGGCTCTAAAATTAAATTGATAACTAAAATGTGTACTAAGGAAAAGTATGTTTATAAAAAAAGAACAGTTTAATTATCAGATCATTTTGATAGTTGTTTATTTGTCAGGGGTTACTTTGTAAAAAATATAAATGATTTGTACTTTTTTATATACATAGTTTTCCTCAATGTCCTTGCTAAGTTTTATGTTAAGAATTATTTGTGCCTTGATTATCTGTAAAATGAGCAATTCAAAGACTGTCAGTGGAACAATGTTTTCCCAAACTAGAATACTGTTGAGAAAAGTATGCTGTAATAAGAGAGTAATAATTTAAGAATTTAGAACAATGTCCAATGAGAACAAATATTTCAGACAGTTGAAACCAGATCATGCAAACTAATCAAAGTCGTGTAGATGAAGTTTCATGCTCCTTACATAGCTGTGTAGAAGGGGGAATTTCAACTCATGCAAAATACATCTGTTTATATTCTCCGTACTGTAAAACTATTAAAAGTGCAGGTGCCCTAACTGCCTTTTCACCTGCCCACCCCCATCAACAGTGGCAAAACAAAGGAATAATAAAGATATGCATCAAAAGAAGTCCATGTAGGAATGGAAAGAGATAAAGCTGTAAAGAAATGATCCCACCTCTGAATACGGTGTTTTCTGCAAATGAATACAAAAACTCTTCTAATTCCCACCATCACTGGATCCCAGTTGTTGTAGTGACATAAGAGAGTTGCAATGAAAAATGAAAAGAATACAGGGATTGCCCCGGCAAAAAATAACCAAGAAAATTGGACCTGAAATTAGAACAAGGATAGCATTTTGCTTTTAAAATATCAATTTGCTATTCCACCAATAGTAAAAGTGGAGTAAAGGAAGAAGGTATTTGGTCATTACAGAAATCTTGGAAAACATTTTCCTAGATGGAGTAGATCTGTGTAAGGTTTTAAAACACAGCAATAGGAGTAGCCATCTCATATTGGCACTTTATTTGGAACGGCTGCCAATGTTATCACATACACTATTTATATGCAAGTAAATGAAGTTACTCAGTTTACAAAATCAGAAGCCCAAGTGTTTCAGTCAACTAATTTTTACTCATATTTGATTAAAAGTTGGACTCATCAATTTTTTAAAAAAATATTGGTTGCATCCCAAAAGGTTGAAAGGCTGTTTCACACAATTAGTTTTCTTCCTTCTCCTCTAAAAAGTAAAGGTAAAGGACCCCTGACAGTTAAGTCCAGTCGCAAACGACTCTAGGGTTGCGGTGCTCATCTCGCTTTACAGGCCGAGGGAGCCAGCGTTTGTCCACAGACAGTTTTCCGGGTCATGTGGCCAGCATGACTAACTGCTTCTGGCGCAGCGGAACACCAAAACCAGAGTGCATGGAAACGCTGTTTACCTTCCTGCCAGAGCGGTACCTATTTATCTACTTGCACTTTGGCGTGCTTTTGAATTGCTAGGTTGGCAGGAGCTGGGACTGAGCAATGAGAGCTCACCCCGTTGCAGGGATTCGAACTGCTGACCTTCTGATCGGCAAGCCCAAGAGGCTCAGTGGTTAAGATCCCTCCAAATGTCTCAACTGAGGCACATGGGTCCCGTTTCAACAGCTTGGGTTGTGTCATGGGGAGCTGCAGCTGGACCAGGAACTGCTCCCAAATCAGCCACGAGAAGATTGGAAGCTTTTGCTTCCAGTTTTGATTTACCAAAGTTAAACTTCAGTTAATTTCAACTATGGTTGTTGAATCAAGCCAGATTCCTAGCCCGTTCCAATCTCCTCTCCTTGCTGGAGCAGAGAAGAAAGAGTGTGCAAGCCTTAAGCTTGCTGCAGCTCATTCCTGGAACAATAAACTGCATTTCACTAATACGTCCAAACACAGCCACTGTGAAGAAGAAAGAGTTTTGTGCCAATTTTCCACCCAGGCATCCATCTTTCTTTGTTGCTGCTTCCTTCTTGCTAGGTACATCGTGCAATGCCAAGAGTTTGCTACTGCCACCTAGCTCCACAGAGCCATAAGTGGGAAAACCTGTTTTGTAGTTCATGGACCTTAAAACCAGTGGGTAGGGGAAAGGTAAAAAACAAAGGAAGAAACATTGTATACTAGGGATCAGAAGCATTTCAGCATTGGATACAGCAGAAAGAAGCGTGAATTATTTAATTTGTGGGTCTGAATTGTGCAAGTTATTTGGACATCAATCCAAAGCCTTTGTTAGCAGCTGAGACTAGTAGCTGCATCAAATGCTAATCTCACACTATATTGGAAATGTCTCACTTTAGAATGAAAGTGTCACAACGAGGGCAAATTCTACCAGCATTAAAAATGAATATGAAAACGAGACAACACTTCCACTGTGACAGGCTAAAATACAACCTGCCATATGCTTCATTCATCAAGTAATTTAGGTATTTCTCATGCCATCTACTTAAACAGTTTTCCTGCTGTGTCCCTGACATACTGATAGAGTATTTTCATTTGTCAAAATACCCATGTTCCTATAGGATCTCTGCACCTCTACTTGAAAAACAGCAACAACTACCTGGATTCAATAAAATCCTTCCTGCTGTAGAATTAAACCTGAACTGTATCTAAAAGTAATCTTATTTCTGACAGCTGGTAACTTAACTCAACTTATTGTTCATGGACAAATACCCCTAATTACTATAGCACCATTTCTTATTCTGTTCAGCAATGAGGGATAAAGTCAAAGCATGTTTCCAGCAAGGCTTTCATTGGCAACTACAAGAGCAAGCATGCCTAAATCCTCTGCAATAACATGATAGCTTGACCGTGATGGAGACATGTTGCAATGCGGACATGCACTTTTAACTCCTTTTATTTTAACTAGAACCACCAACATTCTTGGGTTTTCTATGAAAAGTCAAACCTTTGAAGACCTTTGAGCAGGCATAGGCAAACCCGACCCTCCAGATGTTTTGGAACTACAACTCCTATCATCCCTGACCACTGGTCCTGTTAGCTAGGGATGATGGAAGTTGTAGTCCCAAAACATCTGGAGGGCTGAGTTTGCCTATGCCTGCCTTTGAGGCTTCTAAACCCATACAAAATTATACAGCCCTTCTACCCACGTAATCAGGATCTAATTCCTATAATACAGAATTCTAGCAAGTTAGGAAACGTCTTTTATTTGTAGAAGGTATATAAAGACTCAAAAGCTTAATCACTGGTTCAGTGACCAAGCAGGTTCCATGCCCTTGTGCAGAGAGGCTGAGAAAGAGACAACAGAGCTCCATTTCCCTGCTCTGCAAATGCAGGCACCAAGAAACCTGGAAAATGGGTGGCCCATGTGTGTCTCCCGCATTCTCATGAAGCCCTTGCTCTGTCAAGAAATATGAGCTTGGAAGACAATGGGAGGCATGCACAGACATCTCATGTCCTGGATTGCCCTGTTGTCTAGATAGGTGGGGAAGGAAGGAACAGGCCTCTGTTATGCCCTATGTGATCAGTGAGCTTGCAAGGATCGTGCCCATTACATCCCCCCCTCCATTTTTTAAAAAAGCCACCCACTTATTTCACCTTATAAAAAGAGAAGGTTGCATTTAAGGTAGTGAACATTAAATGATATTGCTGGAGAAGCAAAAGCAGTCACTTGCAATTAAGTACAACTTATTCCTCCCTACCACAGCTATTTTAATTCTCCCTAGTCATGTGACATTGCTAAGAGTCCTAACCAGGGCAGTTCTTACAATTGTCATTAATAATAATAAAAATAATAAAATACATTACCTTTTGCATGCACATATCGGCTATTATGGACAGAGGTATTGTAAGGCTCAGAGCAAGTGTGCCTATCAGTGATGAGGTAAGAAAACAGCCCCTAAGAAAATGTTAAAATATAAAACACTTGAGTTTAAAAACTAAACAGGGGAAGTGTAGAAGCAAGTTTCATTGTTGTATACACCATGGATAAGCATAATTTGTGGACCTGTTGTGGCCTGCTAAACACATTTCTGAAAGCCAAAGCACTTGGAAAACGGATAATAATACAAAGAAACTCTAAATATAAATATTTCTAACCTTACTTAGCTGAGGAGACAAAACTGAGAACACAAACTGCACCAAGATCAGAAGACAAATAGAGAAAGACCAGCTCAATAGTTTCACACATACCCTACACCTCAAGTCTCATGGTTTTTAAATTTAACTAACAAATTCCAGGTTTTTACTTTTGAAATTATCTATTTTTCAAAAATAAATAAATATCATAATTCCCAGCTGTGGCCCAACTCAAGTAGTGTTAATATGTATAATGTATTTCCAATCCAACACTAGTCCTACAGGAAAGAAAGTCTTTCACTGGACTACCAATTGCAGTTCACTCAATGATTCCAGAATCAAGTGAGGACTCACACATCTTTATGAGACATCATCAATTAACTAATGCATCTCACTACTATTTACCTGCATCATCTGTATTCAATACAAACCAAATCACTATAGACAGTCCACACATTTGACTTTTCTTTATCAAGTGATTCATCAAGTAGTCAGAGACTAACACTGTAATTCTAAGTGTGTCTATTTGAAAGTAGGCCCTACCAAGGACAAGGAAAATGGGTATAGGTTTGCAGCCTAAGTGAACATGGATACCAAGACCTTGATCCTCCAAACTGGACATTCACAATTTGATTCAAAGGAAACTATTTTAGGTAATCAAAAAGCCATTGCAGTATTCAGCCCCTTGATACCTACTCAGGGTTGATGATCACAGAAAAATTATGCAACACTGTCTACATATAACAGATAAGATTCAAAGCTGCACATGAACACAGAGCACCTACATATTTCCCTCTATTTCTCCATGAAGCTCCTCTTCTCTCCCATTGCTACCACCTAGAACCTTTTCCCAGCCAAGAACTGAGACTTCTTGGCAATGAGACTGGGCAGGAGAATGAGAACTGAACTGCATATGCTGCTGTCGCAGCACTGACATGTACCCGGTTTAATTCACAGTACTTTTGCAGACTCAGATGGCTTCTTAAAGAGAGAAAGAGTGCACATTTCACAGCGTTGTGCTGGAAGCTTCCCAACTGGCTGTTGGGGAACTCTGGCAATAGCCTGGGGGTCAATGGTCACTTGCTCTGGACAAGCAGAGCCCTGCCTTAATAAGCTAATATATACACTAGCAGAGTGCACCTGCCTTTGCTACTCTGGTTGCATGAGTAAGAAAGAAAGAGAGGATTTAGCTCTTAAGCACAGCCTTGCATGACTTGTAAGCTGAGTCCCAAGTGGCTGCAAACAAGCCGGGATTCATACATCACCTTTAAACTCTGGTTCAAAGCTAGCGCCTAACCTTGATTTGTTTGTAAGACCTTAACCATAGTTCCCAAATTGCACATCATGGGAAGCTACATACTTGTTTGCTTTGCAACTCATGTGAAAGGGGGAGGGGAGGCAGGTAGATGCAGCTCATGCCTATCATGGCTTATTGAGCCAGGAATTTCAGCGCTGCATTACATACAGTGTCTTTCTTCCACTTAATGAAATTTAATGCTTCTTGTTGATGACAAAAGATATCTGTGTCGATAACTTTTAACACAGTATTTTGCAATAACCAATGCCCTGTAAAAAACAGTCCTAGCTCTTTCGGTAAAATGCAGCCTCATTTGTTGACTCCTTAATAGCTACCTGATATTAATATGAAACAATGAATCAGAGCTAGGCACATACCACAGCCAGAGAAATTCAGACAGGACGGTTCCAACAAGGCCATTGATGACAATGCACATAAGGACTAATTTACTGGGAAATTCAAAGTTCTCAAATCCAGTATAATGGAGTAAAAAGAAACCTGGCCAAAGCAGCAGCAAATTAAACAAACCAACAAAACCTGCAAAAACCCAGAATAATAAAGTGTTAGCAACAAAGCCAAAATAATTAAGCGTATCTCTACAGTAGTGAACGTCTCTTGAACTTCACTACTTCTCTAGTATATATGTATGTCAGACTCTTTACAGAATTCATTTGGTAGATAATCGTCACATCAAATTCACAGGATTAATTTCAAAAAAATTTAATAATAATATTGCTAGGATAGTCCTCTAACCTGGAATTAGATACTTTATTTATTAAAATAGGTATACCCTCACTGTTTGATTAAACCACATCGCTAGCAGTGTGTGCTAGAACAAGAGGAGATACTTATGGGTAGGGTATCCTTTCTACTATGGGCAGAAAAGACACCCTAAGACTGTACCTGGTCTAGAGGAGCTGTATAAGCATTTCATGAAAATTCACACAATTCAATTTCCTGTCTACATTTGCCCTTAAGGTTTCTTAAAGGAAAAGGCAGTGACAATTCTGCTCTCTTCTGGGTCCAAAAGGACCTGCGTATCAGCGATCGCGCATCAAGTGGATGTGCCTAAAACGGTTGCTGCCTGTACATTTTTACAAAACTGGATCCTAGTGAGCAAGACTTGGTAACAGAAAATAGTATTGTTTCAAGTTCTGTTCTTACCAAAAAACATTGGTATATCAAGTTTGTCTTCTCTGTCTACTTTTCGTTTTATCATGACTATGTAGATTGCATAAAGCATAGCTCCCACAAGAGACCACAAGGACCCTGTAGATTGGGGGTGGGGAGAAGAAAGCCACACAACTTGTGTTAAAATAAAAGTATTAATTGCTATACTATGGACTGCATTTCTTACAAGTTGACATGCTGTTAAGATGTTTCATTTATACTCAAACAAACAAACCATATGAAGCAAAAAGGGAAAGCATTGCAAAACAACATCAAAGGGTGACAGCCTAATCTAATCCTGAGCAGAATGGATCTTCCTCTACTTCCGACTACAGTTCCCTATGTGGCCCCACACCATCTGTTCTAGAGCGCTCCCCAAAATAATCTAGAATAGAGAGGATGCAAGGGACTAAAGCTGGGAGAAGGAGAATTCCCATTCCATTCAGAGACATTCCCTTGGAGGACAGTGGATATCATCTAAAGCAGTGGTGGCCAAACTTGGCACTCCAGCTGTTTTGGGACTACAGTTCCAACCATCCCTGACCACTGGTCCTGTTAGCTAGGGATGATGGGCGTTGTAGTCTCAAAACAGCTGGAGGGCCAAGTTTGGCCACCACTGATCTAAATTATTTGATAAAGAAAGTGCTTCTTCTACAACTGCAATCCGTACATGATATTACGATTAAAAAATTATTGTATTTTCTTGTAGTTCCTGTCTCAAGAATGTACAGTAATGTCTACTCAGATATTTCAATAAACAATAATTAGATTTTTTTGGGAAATGTACCTATTGTATCTCTTCCAGCAGATTTCTCAGACCCAGACAGATTCACAAGGACAACGCCTCCAATGCTATTTGAGAAATAAAGTATTATAGTTCAAGCTGAGTTTAGTAAGACATTTTGCGTGGAAATCACTTAAAAGTATTGCCTATCTATAATTATGGGCTAAGTATATTAATATTTTGTATTCCTTCTTTGCTATGTCACTCAGAATTATATAAACCAGGATTAACAATGCTTTGAAAAGCAAAGCATCATAATGGTTCAGATAATCAACAACAAATATAATTTTCTTATATTTCTTGTTTATAGAAAGTATACACATATATCTGAAAGTGTAGAGAAGCCCTTAGGATGAAGTATAAGCTATTTTAATATGTGAACATTTTCATAACTAAGTACACTAGACAATCCAAATGCCCTATGGAAAAGTTAATATTTGATAATTTCACACAGTCATCTGATTTAACAAGGTTCACCTGGCCATAGTAACACAAAGCAACTCAGGTTAGGACTCAGTGACAATTCTAATCCTGTATTACATGTTGCAAAATGGGGCTATGAGCAATTATTGGCAGACCAACTTCCAGAACAGGAGCAACATTTGAGCAGGTATTCTGCAAACTTATTTCCCCTACAGCTGTTCAAGATCTGCTGCATCTAAAAATAGTGACAAAACCTCCACTACTAAATCCAGCTATCTAGAAGAATGTAAGAAAATTCAAGCCTGTAGGAGAGAAGAAAATTGGAGATTAAGGAGTCTATATTCTTACCTTAAAATGACAGCTAACAATTTTGAAAGGGTAAACCTATCACCACTGTTACTTGGAAACACTGCAGCTAGGATTAAGGTAAATAATCCTGTGAAAAGAAAGAATTTAAGATTTGTGGGGGGGAAACATTGAATACACAATACAAAGAAATACTGTAACCACTTTACCAGATGAAAACACACTGAAAAACATGTTGAAGAAAATTGATTGGGATCCAAAGTAAGTTAGTCTCACTTAGGCCCCACTGAAAAGAAATGTAGAAAAGTTAACCAACTGAAGTTTCATTAATTTCAGTGGAATCTAGCTGTTACTAACTTACATCCTATACCTTTTTAAAAGGAGGCTCTTTTGGGGGGGATGTTATTGGATTATTTTAATTTTTGATGTTATATATTGTGATTTTTATTGTGAACCGCCCTGAGACCTCCGGGTATAGGGTGGTATATAAATTTCAATGAATGAATGAATGAATGTTATTAACCATGTGTACTCAGAAGTAAGTCCCACTAAATTAAACGGGGCTTAGTTCCAGGTAAGTGAGGTTAGGACTGCAGCCCTAGCTCCTTATACCCAGGAGTAAGCGCCACTAAATTAAATAGGACTAACTTCTGAGTAGACATGGTTAAGACCACAGTGGTAGCCTGGGTCTAACACAATGGCAATAACCAATATTATTCTCAGAGGAGACTCTACAAAATCAACAGACTTAATTAAGTTATGTCTATTGATTTCAATAGGTCTAATACTATGGCTAATATTGAATATCACAAAATACCCCCTAAATTAATAGCACATATTTTTTACCAAATTAAACAGAAAATGATTTTAATTTTTAAAATATAGCACCACTGCTTTTAAAATAATCTAAGGAGAGCAAATATTTATATGGTATGAGTTAAACTGAAACTATTTGAAATTATTATTTTTTAAATAAACCACTTTGTTTCAAAGTTTTATTTACTAAGACTTTCCCTATTAGCACAATTAATTATTTAGCGTCCAGATTGCATGACTACATGAGGTGGTTTCTCTAATAAGTATTTAATCCTTTAGCTCTTACTAGGTTCATGTACAATAAAGATTATTTGTTATCGAGGTCCTTTGTTCATGTTGCCTTTTCATGCTGAGCCAATACTGAGTTACCAGTGGGTGGGGGACTGTTCAGAACATAACCAGAATCCCCTCCTACTCAGCATTTTAAAAATGATTCGTTGTTATCAAAATGTGCATCCCAACTTTCTAGAAAACATTCAGGGCATCTTTTAAAGAATAGCAACGAAATAAATTGTTAGAGGAAATTCTGTTTACTTGATCTGGGCTTGTAGAAATACAATTTGAGCGTGGGACATGGTTGGTTTTTTAACAGAAAAAGACACTTGAAGTTCGGGGGGGGGGGGAGAAAGAAAGAAAGAAAGAAAATTATCAGGTATAGTTTTGCAACCAAAAATATAGAATAATGTCCTTCTTAAAACATGCAATGAGTTGGATCAAGCTTATTGAATTGTAGTTGCTAAAATTAAGTGTATCAACAGTCTTTTCTATAAGTTTCACTTCTTACCAGATGTTGAAGACAGAATATTAACGATGGCCACTTGGGTGTCCGAAAGCGCTTCTTGATAAGAGAAGTTTGCCAAGAACCACTAGGAGATTAAACAACATGCGTTAGTTTTAAAAAGTTAGAAGAAACTCACAAACCATTAAAAATAAACCCAAAAGGTTAATCAGGTCTTTGCCTATATAGTGAGAGCATGCTTGGGAGGTAGGAGAGATTCAATTTATATTAAGAGGAAATGAAAGGCTTAGGCAGTTAGATGAAAAAATAATTTGGGTTATTTATATACCAAGTGTGAAATCCAATGGTGTGTGCACAAGCAGGACAGACTTCTGCTCATGCAATGGGAATTCACATTTCACTCCATCCTCCTAAATCTACTCCAGAGGATCCCCAATCCTCCGGAGCAGATGGAGGGCGTGGGTGGAGGAGAGGAAGCTCTGTTGCACAAGTGACGAACTGCTCATACGATGTTGAATTTTGTCGTAATGGTTTGCAGCTGCTAAGAAAAGCAGATAAACATTCTAGAAGAAACAATGATTGTTCACATACTTTCAGACACTTAGTTGTTGCTTTGAAAACACCTTGAACACAATGGACATATAAAATGCTTGGAACTATCAAAATACCAACATATTAGTTCCAAACCTGAAAGAGAAAATTATGCTCAAAGTTCATTCATTTCAATTGGACTTAAGTCTCATGGGACAAATTAAGCCATGATTAAATTAAGGGCTGTTAACTTTCTCAGGACTGAGGCCACTATATTTCTCCGTGGTTCAAAAGAAACATTGCATACATATCACATCACATGCTATTTGTTGAAAACAATGAAAGAAATGATTGTCCCATGGCTCTCAAGTTCCTCTTTGGAAACTGCTAGACATATTTCCCAACTTTACCAGATAAAGTCATATGAAATAAGTTAAGTAACAACAAATCAAGTCTGCAAATATACATCCTAATTCTAAATACTATATATAAATACTAAAATCAACTAAATGTACATATAAATGTCTAATACACTTCGAAACTAAATGCAACACTGCTTTAGATCCAAAAGGTCACAAGAGTCTGTCCCACCAATCTATAAAGCTAATAATTTTTAACACCGCTGTGCTAGTGGTGAAATGGAAAATACTTCAATGTCTCTTTTATCTTTAAATTCAAAACCATCATCTAGAATGTAAGATGCAGTAGATTTTTTTTTTATTTCAAAATCTGGCTAGAGATAAAGTATTATAGCTGGAACTTTAATCTGCCTGATTGGTGGCGGCCAATTTTAATCAGTGTTGGTAAATGGAACTGAAAGTGAAAATCATATTTTTTGAAGCTCTTTTCATTTGGGTGAATTATTGCAACAGAGAATGAAAATATTAAAGATAGCCTTTACTTTTAATAATAAATGACAGCTTCTGCTTATTAAATTGTAAACTCTCTCACCTGCAATAAGTCACCTGTAGTGAAGTCTTTTGTAAACAACCACAATTAAAGTCAATCAGTTATAAGCAATTAATTAATGAGCAGACAGCCCCCAAAGATAATCCCTTTCTCTAAATGGCATGAACAAAATATAATGACCAGCTCAACACCCAAAATGATCCATTCTATTTTTAGTCAAGCCTTCAAAAATAAAAATATAAATAATAGGGCAAAAAGAATACAAAATAACCAACTTCCCAATAATATATATTTAGAAACAATACTTAATAAAAAATAGGTGACATACCACAAAGCAAAAGAAAAAGCTGATTTTGGCTACTTGAGATGCGGTAAGCTTCCCTACAGCTTTTAATATTGAATCCTGTTCCTTAACTGTTGGATAAGACATACGAGACAGCTTTGCTTCCAATGCATGGCTTGATGGGAGTTGTCGAATCTCCATAATATTACTGAACCTTACACGAGGCTTTTTGGGAGCTTTAGGGGGGAAAAGAGTGGTGCAGGTCATTATTATACGTAGCAGATTGGAACAAAAATAATAATCCTCAAGATAAGGCCAAGACTCCCAAATTGCAATTCAGAGTATGAACCCATGTTTAACTACTTGCACAGTTAGTTTTATGAGAGCAAAATGGTTTGTGTGTGTCAGGAACATGGACTATCCATTTGGCGCAAAAGAAGAGATGTAATTGAAAATTATGGCTTTAAGAGTTTCTATTGCCATTAAACATATTCACTGTATTTAAGGAACGGGCCAGGCTTCCTCAGTTTGGGTGCAGCTACTTCTCTTTTATGGAAGATGCCTTCCATAAACATGTTCTCAGAAGAAGGGCAAAGTTAAGTATTTAATATTACAACTTTGTCTTTAAGCTAGTTTAAGTATGGCTACTACACCATCTTGTGGTAAAACCAACCAAAGGCTTAGAACAGCCATTGGTTACAAAATCCTGTTAGTCTATTTCTAGGCCTATGTACTTGTTTCTTAGAGAAACTGATCTACAGCAAAGATGATTTCCCAGGCTTCAACTGAACTGTGTTGTTCAACTTTCATTCATCACATACAGATCAATGCATGTAAAAGGAACCAACATAATCTCAGGACTAAATCCACATTGCAATACACTAGGGGGCACATATAGAATCGATATTAGAACACACTATTGTATTTTGAGGCTGCAGTAATGCCTCTGGCAGCAATTGGCTAAACCTGTCATGTCGTAGGATGTTCACATTACAATGGTTTGGCCACCTTGTAATAAATACAAGATCAAATTGTGCAACAAAGAGAAAGAGGCCCACCTTGCACATAATGGCCAATCATTGTGTGATGTCCAAGTGGGGGATTTGTTTTGCTCAAGCAAGCTATGGATGTTAACCAGCAGCAAACTTTGATTTGAGTGAAACAAACCACAACCACCAGTTCAGACATAGCGCTAAATCGGGGATTGTGGTATGTTTCTGCCATTAGCTAGAGGGGAGAAGTGAAGTGGAAGCCTTCTGTGGGTTTATGAAAAACTATTAACTATGGCTTACCATAACATGCAGCCAATTTGTGCCAACATGCAAAAATAGCAAGCTGCATTTGCTAACTTTCAGTTTCCCAAAATTATAATGAGCTACATTTTTTCAAAATTCCACTGAATTTTGAAAAGTTCACTGAATTTGTGAAATTACACAAAAAATATTAAACTTGGGATATGCTCCCTTCTCCAATGCAGTGTTTGTCAATTGTTCATTTTAGCATTTGCCTTCTGCATGAAGTCCAAACATTGATGTAATTGTCAATTCTCTGATTTTTTAAAAAAATTAAAAGTAAAAAAGCATCTTAACTGATTATCTCTATTTTACTACTGAGCATCTTTACCTGTTACCATATTTACAAAATACTGTACTTCAGGCCATGTGGGTACACAGGTTTTTAGGTACCACAGGAAAAGTTGCTTTCATACTTTCAACATGACATAAATATTTATAAGTTGATACAGAAAACTATATTTTGACATTTTGAAGCATTTACTTACTTTTTTCAGTGTCACTGTTAGTGTTGCTACATTTTTCACTTGGCAAGTCATGAAACTTTACAGGAACGTATAATGGTTCACTCTGAAATGCAACATAATGAGTTCCCAGTTATCATAAGATATAAAAAACACACACCCAAATAATAATAAAAAATCCCCCCCAAAATAAAATTTACTAACAGTGAATCCTATGTATGTTTACTGAGTACATGCGGACATAAACTGATTTAATGTATACTGCAATATACAAATACAAAACAATATACAAAACAGCTGGACCAACTGCAAGGTAAATGTGTACAAGTTGCTAACTTGCGATAAAACTGTTAACCAAAAACAGCAAGAAGGAACATATGATGAGAAGAAATTGAGCTGCATTTCACCATTTAAGGTAAATAAAACATCCTATTGTGTATCCCTCCTTCTTTAAATGAAATATGTGGGAGAATTCAAATACTTGTTCTGATATTTCCAGTAGCAGAGTACCACATTCCCTTGGATTGATGGATTAACGGCTTTAACTCTAATTGGTGGTTTGTTTTTTTAGGTAAGTTTCCTGTATTAGAATAAATATCTGGTTTGAAGTAAACTAGGCATAGGTAATAATATTAATGTTGGCTAGATGGATAACCACTGAATTCAGCCAAATAACAAACAAACAACAAAAATGCAAGTATTTCAACTTTGCCTTTTTTTGCTCCTTATTGTCACTAATGAGTTTCCGTGGAAGGACAGATAATATGCTTAACTACGTGTTTTGAAGGTGGCCTTATAGATTCTACTGTTTTGGATATTCAGCCACAACTTAATGAGAGAGTGCCTATAGAATATAGGCTACAGTTGCAGACAATTAAGATACTGCAACATGGCCATAGAAATCTTCCACCTGGGCACTTCACTGCTTTTTATACCTGCTGCAGATTCTTCATATTGAAAAAATAAGGCTGTGTGTGTATATCTTTATCTTGCATTACATGATGGCATTTTAGGCAAACAGTGTTTAACTATAACCGAAACAGAAGTAAGCAAATTAGTGACTGAAGTGCTTGAACCACATGTATTTAAAAATTCCATGGGCCAAGCATAACATTCCCTAGTAAATAAGGTTCATTTTTGCTCACATGCCATATATGTTTACTTTCCCTAATCCAGTTCCTATTTAAAATGGCATTATTCAGAGCTCTGTGTTTATTTTCAGTACTAATTAAAAACAGACAAGACACGAATAGCTATTACCACACAGTAGTAGATGGCAGGGAGGGGCAGCAGCACCCATCTGGGAGGTAGGTCACTGCTGCTTCCTGGGATGGAGAGTGGGAGGTACAAGACGGTGGGGAGGTTGGTGCTGTGCAAATGGATCCACAGAGAGGTCAGGTAAGAACCCCGCTGTCCCACCCTGCTGTCTGCTACTGTTGCCACACAGAACATTACAATCACTTAAATGAGAGAGAACTTACCAAAGAACTATTTACAGTATTGTCAGTTGTACAGGCTGCAAAATAGCCTTCAGCATCTGCAAACTAAACATTTAAAATTCAGCTGAGACATTACAATGAATGTGTAGAGTAAAAACAACACATTCCACACTGAAGTTAAAAAAAAAAAGGTGAAGGACCCCTGGACAGTTAAGTCTAGTCAAAGGCAACTATGGGGTTGCAGAGCTCATCTTGCTTTCAGGCTGAGGAAGCCGGCGTTTGTCCACAGACAGCTTTCCAGGTCAGGTGGCCAGCATAACTAAACAACTTCTGGTGCAACGGGACACCGTGATGGAAGCCAGAGCGCATGGAAACATTGTTTACCTTGCCGCCACAGCGGTACCTATTTATCTACTTGCACTGGCATGCTTTTGAACTGCTAGGTTTGGCAGGAGCTGGGACAGAGCAACGGGAGCTCACACTGATGACACTGTGGTCAATAACTTCAGGGGAGATGGGACTCAGGAAGACTAGCCCACTGGTGAATAACAAACAGATCCATCTCCATTCTTGTGCCTTGGCTTGCTGCTAGGCTAGTTTCAAGCTGCTGCAGCTTCAAAGCCAAGTCTATTCTGGCATGAAGCCTATTCCAAGAAAGGGCTAGAGAAACACGTTAGTTCTACAAAACCAGTGTGATAGGGTTCTCTTGATTAAACGGACTGCCAACCACCAGCTGTATGATTTCCCCAGATAGCCTCTTTTCTGGAATAGGCTTAATAGCAGCCAAACTTATGGTCAGTCGAAAACAAATTTAAAAAATTCATTAGATTATCCAGGAATTAGTTGGCAGCCTGAATTAACTTTAGTCCAGCAGCTATACAAAATAACTAGTTTTATAAAACATTAAAGTTTTCTGTTTGAACAGTTCCTCTTCAAACAACTTAAGAGCTAACTGTAGGTAGTCAAACTTTCACAAGATCACTCTGCAATCTCAGACCTTATAAGTAATATTTGGGAACCACAAACCAGAACTGAGGAAGAGGGCTTTTGAAGTCCTTGTTTACCTAAAACTTTCACACTGTACCCTTTACTATTCTGTCCAGCAGCCCTCAAAGTGGAGGGGAATAGGAAAACAACACAGCATCTATCATTTTCCTGTGCTCCCAGCTTTCCTGTCCAGTCCAAAATGTTAAAAACAGACCTGAGGAGGAAGGTGATTTCCCCATCTTCAAAACCTTCCCCAATGTCAAAAGCTTATGGTTAGCAGAGAGCTTAAGAACGAGTCCTGCTTTGGACAACTTGCTATATCAAACCATTAGCTCAGAGTGGCAGTAAAAGGGAACAGGGAGGAGGGCATAATCTCTGCTCTGGAAGCTGGCATGCTTGTGTGGTCATGATAAGCCATGTGTGTTGTGCAAACCTGGTCAATGTGTGGGATCCCAAATATTCCATCAGAGATCAGAGAACAAAGGATTTGCAGTGTTATTACTATTGGTTTCCACATTCATGTGCTGTGTTGTTCTTTGTTCATCAAGAAAGCACTCTTCAGCCAAGGTAGAAATGCTTCCAGCTCACTAGTAGTCTAAGGGTGATGAATTGGCTATGTCTTGTTGAGAAACATGGATTAGCTAACCAATTCCCAGCTTTTTAAATACAATTTGGAAAGCATGAAAAATGGGTCTGATAAAGAATTCATTCATCACCACCACCACTGCCACTGTCTTTTATCAAAAGAGAAAACTCCGCTGAATCTTTGTAGACCAGTTCAAGAGAAATAGGTCTTAAAAAACCCCAAAAACATTTACTGACATCTTTTTAAATAGGTTAATAAAAACATTTCAAAACTGGCAGAACATAGCAAAAAATATAAGCCACGTGTACAAATACTGATTCTAGGCACATCTTAAATTTTATATCATTTATTCCATTTCAATTCCACTAAGAAGCATTACTGATGCAATTACTGCTTCTGTTTATGCAATGATTCACTTTGAAATGTTAGACTAATGAAAGCATTATTTTGCTCACTGAACATCTGGAGGTTTAGCTTATGCTAGTTTATGCAGGATTCCCTCTCCAACATAAGCTTTGATTTTGTGTAATTTACAGAAGTCAAAGTGATGGCAAAATTATTAAATGGAAAATAGGCACTTACAAAAGCCGCATGTTTGCCGCGAAGGCCACGTGTGCACTGCTGCCTCCAAGGTTTCCAAACAATAAATCCCAAGAGGTAAAGAACAAACATGGATGTTTTTGCAAATGTACTGAAGAACGGCTTATTGTACACAGTGAAAACATACTGCAAAGGGAAGGAAAAGAAAGATGGTTAAATGAAAGACATGTCATAAGACCAGCATAGTCTTACTGATCAACTCTTGGGTACTACTTCAAATTTCTTGACCGTCACAGACCATGGGAGGGCTACCGTATGGTCCTCTGGATGTTGCTGGACTAGTTCCCATCCACTATGAACATTAGCCATGATTGAAGTGGAGTCCAACAACATCTGGAGGTCCACCAGTTAGCCCCCTGCAGTGGATGGACATACAAAGAGCAGAGGTGTAGTTCAAGCAAGAAAAAGCTACATATCCTGGAAAAGGAAGAGAAGAGATGCAGTATTCCTGGGTGTGTATCTCAGGATTGCCCACTACACCACCAGCCAAGAGAGCTAACAACTGGGGGTGGCAAGCTGTTCTGGCACATGGCAGTATGGTGTTCTGGCATGAGGCTTCTGGCCTCCTACAACTTTTACCTGCTGTGGGTTAGATTCAAGGACAGACCTAAGAAGATGGCATTCCAATGGCTACCTATGTTAGATAGAAAGCAGAAATAGTCTAAAAAGCTAAGGTGGAACCTTCTGCAGGGCAGCTGATGTCAAAAGCATCAACTCCTGGGAAGGGAGGAAGTACAGAGGGGCATGATGCGCAGGAATGGCAGCTTGCAACCTACCTGACTGCATCAGAGGCTAAATGAGAGACAGACTTTGCAATACTATCCTGCTCCCAAAATCTGAAATACAGATTTATACAAAAAAAGCTACAAATGTTTGTAGTTGTTCCCCTCACCTAGGGAGGGAAGACCACAGTCCTTTGAAAACAGGAGGAACTCACAAGCTGCTTGGAGGTCAACTGGCTAAGAAATTTATTTAAAATATTTACACACACACTCCATCGCAGCTCGAAATGCTCCCAAAGTAACTTAAGAAAATCAGCAGTAAAACACGCTCCTACCCTTAGGCTTACAATTTGAAAGTCAGGACACAAAGGGGATATGGGAGGCACCAAAATGAAGATGGAAACAGTTCAGGTAGCCTAATGAACAGCTAAGTAAGCTAAAAGGCAACTAGTCGCTCAGTAGGTGTGATGGAATCGCCTCTTTCCCTCCACTCTGCAGCTGATGAAGATAACAAATTTATACTGGTCTATTCAGAAGTAAACCTCACAGGTTTGATGGGGTTACTTTTAACTACATATGTAGGTTTCCTCCTATATATGTGGGAATTGAAAGTAACTCCTTTCCGACTCAGCACAACCCTACCAATGTGTTTTGCTGTCAGCGGCTGATGAAACTAAAATCTGTTTTCACCTACGGGCAGCCATTCCATCAGGCTGCATAGAAAAGGGAGAGAAGCCTGCCGATACGCTCTTCAAACCACACAATCAGGGAGGGAAGCAAAGAAAAGAAAACACACCAGTTTTATTTTCATCAAAAGAATAACATCCCTTCCAATTGTTCTGAAACTACATAGACACAGAGACCAACCATTTTTAAAAGCCAGTGATAATAAGGATCCAACAAAGCATGAAGGAAGGAACTCTGATGGAAAGAAAAATTGGCCTGTAGCGGGCTACATAAAATGAAGACAGGAAGCGAACATGGTCCCTGAGTCACAGGCTGCCTGCCCTGGTTTTAGGGAACTGACTCTCTGACTTAGACTGGACAATTCTGGGCTTAAACCACCACACACAGCTCAGTGGGGGACCCTGAGCCTCTCACTTCTCTCTCAATCTAAACTATATCATAAGGTGGGTGTGAAGATAAAAATGAGATAATCCCATGTATGCTGCCCTAGCCTGCTAGAGGAGTATCGATTTTCACTTTATTGTAACGGATATAGACATCCTAAGGATGTTCCCATAAACTTTGCTAAGCCCACCTTCAGAGATTTAGCATATAGAGAGAACTGCTACCCTAAGGCAGTAATTTCTGTATCCAATCAAAAGGATCTATGAATGTCTTCATCTCTACACTGTCACCTATTCACACATTTTTATTCAGCTTCGCATTATTATAGGAACCCCTGAAAGCTACAATTCTTCTCCCAGTTTAGGAATTCCTGCCCGAAAAATTGGGGCCCCAGCATATCTATGGAAGACTGTGTTTTGTTAAGAGTTTGCTGTTTAAAAGTCATACTTATAGGGGATTTGGAATTATGAAACAGAACTGGCAAGATTAATTGAATTTAATTATAATTCGTGACAGCATAAATGCTGGGAAAGGCTTCAGGCAGGACCAGAAATGTAGCCAATCAGGTATGAAAAGCTGCTCACTAAGAACCAGTCATCCCGCTTCTAGCAAGCAAGTACTAAGATCACTGTACAAAGTTAATGGAGTGAGCGTTAATTGCTCTCCTTTGAGCATGCTGTGCTACTACATTAAGGTGAATACACTCTGACATCACAAAGGGTTTGTCCACACTTACCATATTTTTCACTCTATAGGACGCACTTTTTCCCCTCCAAAAATTAATGGGAAATGTGCATGTGTCCTATAGAGCGAATGCAGGCTGTGCGGCTAAGCTTAAAGCCAGAACAGGGAGACAGAGCGCAGCGCTCGGTCTCGCTGTTCTAGCTTGGGGATGGCTGTGCAAAGCCTCCACAGGGCAGCGGGGTGCCTTCACCCTGCTGCTCTGCGGAGGCTTCAAAGGCTGTGCTCCGGGAGGCAGCTACCTTGCCACAACCTTGCTGCCGCTCCCGGACATGTTCTGGGGGCTGGGGTTGGGGGAAGCTTGGGCTTCCCCCGCCCCAGCCCCGTGGCTAAAAACGAAGCCAAGACAGCGAGCGTCATCCATCCCACAGCCTCTCCCGGCTGGAGAGGTTGTGCGCGGCTAAAGAGGAAGCTAAGACAGCCAGCTGGATGGATCCCGCTCGCTGTCTTGGCTTATTTGCTCTTTGGGGCTGGGGGAGGAAATAATATTTTTTTTCTTGATCCCCCCCCCCAAAAAACTAGCTGCGCCCTATGGTCCGGGGCACATTATGGAGTGAAAAATACGGTACCTTTTGCCCCGCGCTTTCTAGCCACAAGCCTGTGCTTTCCCGGTTCGTGTCTGAAAGTTTTATCTTTTTGTCCTGCCACTTTCCCCAGGAATAGCAGATCTTTACCGCTGAATCGGAGCAAACAGCAATTTGAGTTTTCCACAGATTGCTGTTTGCTCTGATTCAGCAGTAAAGAGCAGGTTTTTGCAAGTAAAACAGCCTGGAGCTGTGCCTAGAAATGCAGAGCAAAGGTAAAGAGGGGTGGATGAGCCCACTTACCGAAGTGAGTTCAGAAGAAGCAACCCATATCACATCAACCAGGAGAAGAATGACAATTCCAAGAGCCATGCGCCTACGCTGACTGGGAGAACTGCTTTGTGGGTTCATCCGGTTCATGATAAAAATCCACACCATTTGTAATCTATGGCAGCAATAAATAAATAAATAGTTTTTAAAACTATGTGGGCAACAGGCTTTGTGCTCCAGATCTGGATGGGACACAAACTCAAATAAGACACAGCTAAAATGTCAACTAATAACCAATCCACAGGAACGAAACAGGAAGCAGTTTATTACAACTGGCCTATTACTCTTTCAGCTAACGTTTCTGTTAAAAACGTGGTCAATCCATGGGAATGTTGTTTTGCCACTGGAGTTGGGCCCTGGTCCAGAGTGCTTTAAAAAAAACCATAAAGAGGAAAGATTCAGGCACCACTCAGTTGATTTCAGTTTTCACTTTTGATGGTGTGGGGCACTTGGAAGAAAGACACAGGCAGGTAAGCATGGGAGCAGGTGTTTCTTTAGCAGAAAAAGAGAGGGCTACTTGTGCCCTTGTAAGTATACTAGGATTACAGCCAATAGCAAAACAATGGAATCACTGATGGAAGTGGGCTTTTGAAGTCACATTTATAAACTAAACTGTTACAATAGACTGGACTGGCTTTGTTCTTGGCTGCAGCTCCTGTTTAGCAAGGAAACAGCTTAACCACAAGCATTGGTTTGGACATGCTAAGTCATACCTTGACCTAGCTCAGCACAATAAAAAAGAACAGGCAGGGACAAAATGACTACAAACCATAATCTGGCTTACTGTGTCATGTGAATGAGGTCACAAAGTGGGATTTGTCAACTAGCTGACAAAATAAGCATTTAAATAATAAATCTGCTAGTTGTAATTCCTAGCCCCCTCAAAAAAACAAGCCCCCCCCCAAAAAACAACCACCACAATTGGAGCCAGCACCTATGTTTGTGTCACAACTACCTTGGGTTTTGTTTGACAGAGGAAATGGAATTAATCTGTGTTTGCTTTATTATACAGTCAAACCTCGTCCTGCGTTCGCCTCCGCTTGCGTCTGCTTCAGTGAACTTCCGCGGCAAACCTGAAAGTACTGGAACGGGTTACTTCTGGGTTCGCCGCTCGCGCATGCGCAGAAGTGCTAAATCACGCTGCGTGCATGCGCAGATGCGGCACTTCGACGTGCGTCATTTTCAGCTTGCGGATGGGTCTCCGGAACGGATCTTGTCCACAAAACGAGGTTTGACTGCATTGATAACAATGTGTTTGGATAAGGATGCTAAGTATCACCAGCTATACACGGGGCAATTTCCATACCTGCTCAGTAACCTTTTAAAGTTAAAATAATAGCTGGACTCTGACAAGTTTCATGGCATCATGTTAAGGTGAAGGCTGCCTCCTGAAAAAAACAGAGAAATAAAGGGTGTCAAGGGCTATAAAGAGACTACGCTTTCCTAACTTTGCCACCAGGCTTTATGTTTGCCATTTGAGCTAATGCACACACCTGTTCCACAATCAAAGTATTCCCCACATCCTTCACTTAAGAAAGTCAGCAGTGTGTGTAGAAGGCTGGCTCTGTGTAAAACAAGCATGAAAGTCAAAACAAAACAAAGCATACCCAACACAAATAACCTCAGTCATAATACAGCAGCCGCAGCTCAGTAAAGGGCAGCAGAAATGAAGCATAGATGGACTGTAAATTCCTGGTTCAGGCAGAAATGGAGAGCAGAAGCTTTTTAACAACAATGACATCAGAGTGCAACATGTCAAGCCCACAAACCATGCTGGACAGAGACAGCAAGACAGAGCGCTATCAAAGTACTTTAATACTTTAAAGATTTTTACAGATGTTTGCCAAGACAGACACAGCTTTAAAAAAATAATAATCATGAGATAAGGATAACCACAACATAGGAGAACCTCAAAATAATTTTCCGATAATGAATAAAATATACCTTGTGTGAAACATAGCGTAGTGTAGTAATGTACCTGTATAAAAACTGAATCAAAGGACTAAAGGAAACTATAAAACTGAGTTTCAGGTCTCATCATTTTGGAGGGGTGGGAGCCACAGGTTTTAATGTACGTTTTTCCTTTTTTTAATGTAGACAGCTATTGCATGGTGAAAACATATTCTTAAAAACAGTCATGGCATGATAATATATTTCTTACCTCTTGAACTGACAGACATATCTCAAGGATCATATTTTTTTATCTATGGGTTTGTGATGTTTCTGGAAAAAAACCAAAAGAAAAACCAATCCTTAGCAACTGTGCTGCTTAGTAATGCTTTATAAGATGTTGACCTGTTAAGTGTTTCACCCCTTTCATTACAGGATTAGATTATCCAGGATGCATTAATACACAATATGTACTGTATGGCAGAATACTGAACACACTTGAGATTGCAAGTGTCTTTTGCTCACCGCTGAAATAAAAAATGACTCCAGCCAGAGTCCTATGACATGCCACTTTATTTCCATATCTTTTTTTCCTTTTGCTGCACTAATAGATTCATTGCGTTATAATAAAACTCTGTTCAAAGAAATTCATATTTACCATTTATAAAGGAAAATAATAATAAAACACAGCAAATTAGTAACCATTTGTTATGCCAATTTTTGTAAATTAATACTCATAAAAACGTTCTGGTAACATGTCTGAGCACGTCTAAATGCATAGGTTTTTAACTCCGTTCTGTATGTTCACTTTCAACAAATTTGAATCAATATCTTAACATCTATTCTTAATTTAATGAAACATGAAACAACCTTGAAAAGCTGACTCATTTTTGCCAGTAATCCTTGTTCATGATGCCTTGGTGACCTCACAAAGGGATAATGTACACAATCATGGCACCGCCATAGCAACTGGTTGAACAATTCTGCAGCCTTCTATACTTGCAAGATTTAAAGAAACCTTTGCTACTGAAAAATGACGAGGTAGTTAACTACATATTGGTCCATAAGGAGTTATTGGTTCCACCTATAGTCCATTGAAAGATCAACAATAAAGAAGGCACTATTTTGTCTTTTAAGGACCAAGGTAAATAAATTCATTCTATGCAAAGATATGAATTTGAAATATCTTTCAAATATTTCATATTATATGAACCTAACAGCATAATTCTATACTGTCTACTCGGAACTGAGTTCAGTGGTGCTTACTACCAGGTAAGCAAGTAGAGGATTGCAGTCTAAGTGTTCAGCCAGTAGGGATATTTTTCATCACCAATTCTGAGTGTCTGACTTGTAAACTGGCAGTGTAAACTGCATCTATAACCGACTATCTTTCTAATTAAGAAAGATACAGATGGAGGGTTTCATAGCAGCAACATCAAAATGTTATTATAACGATTTAAAAGGAATTGTTCTCTTTCCTAAAGCCTCAAGCTTCACTGCTCAAACCATGCTATATCTGCCCAAATTACATTAAAGAAAGTGGTGTGCTGAATATTAAAAATATAACGTGTTCAGACAATAGGAACTGATTTTGTAAATCTCTATTGTTTCTTACCTGGATATGTTACTGTCGTGGCATCAAAGTGTTCTTTGTAACACTACTGGTATAACTAGTTGTCAAATGTCTAAATAAGTAAGAAGACTTGGCATTAGTTCTGAAGTTCTCAGCATTCAAATTAACGTCAATCACATTTTAGTCTCTCTTTTTTAACCATTACACAACCATGCTTTTACAATTATGATACCTACTTTGTGGTTAAATAAAATCCATTCTTTATGTATCTTAAATCACCACACATTTGCATACACACATGATCATGAATCACTACTAGGAAAAAGGCATGCCAAGTTTGACCTGCAAAAAGAGTTCTTGCCAATCTCACTGCCCATCTTCCAATCTAGCATTCAAGCCAATGCTTCAGGTGGCACAATGCCCATCTACCTGTTTCTTCAAATCAAATATAACCCCCCAAACCCCAAGTAGAAGGAAAGGAACCTCTGTCAAACCAGAAGGTTCACTTTTCTTCCTCATCAACTTGGCACTTGGGTATTGCTTTTATTGCTTTGCTTGTTTATTAAGTGAAGGAGCTAAGAAACCCATTGCTCTCATCTCTTGCAACCCTGCATCTACTTTTAGAAGGTTAAAGATGTTCAAGATCCCAGTAGTGTCGCTAATGGCAGTGACTGAGATGCTAAGTGTGAACAGGTTCTGCAGCTACCATCATACTGTTCTACTGCAATAGCGTATTTTTCCCAGAGCTATGAGTGAGAGCATAACAAAAAGGAAAACAAACAATTTGCTACCATTGTGGTGGGGACTAAACTTGTTTTGCTCTTCTGGAGACTCTAGCCAGTAAGGAATCAAGCCTCCTATATTTGCATAGCCCCATATTCAGCTCTGGATACTGAGTATGGTAGCATGTTAGGAAATGGCTCATCCATAAATAAACATAGTTTTCTTTGAATGGGAAATAATACCATATACACTTTGAACTAGAGAGGAATTCTAAATTTTGTTTAATTCAGTATCAAAATTACTAGAATTTGATGGTATTTTTTTCAGATTGGAAATGTTTACTAACTAGGACACTGCCACTAAGAGCCACTTCCAAATGCTGTACTGAAATAAACTTTGCCCGTGTTTGCCTAAATCACATGTACTTCAGATTCATCAATAACAAATAAAACGTGTTACTCCAATAAAGAAAAGCTGATGCCTGCCAAGGAAACAGACAGCTGCAAGTCAATGTTGATATTCAACAACTGTTTATACTTTTAAGATAAAAAGCACCTATATGCATAAAAATATTAGTTTGCATTCAGTGATGAATGCTGAAATTATACAAAAACCATCTCCTGAAGCCATACACCTGATTCAGCACACAGGATAATGTGCAGCTTCTTTCCAACATGGAGTCATGTACATCCCATATTCCATTATAGCCCTATTTACATTCATAAGAAAGTAAGTGAGCTTAAATTAGGAGAGGGACAGAGGCATACATATTAAGATTCACCCTCAACATCTGCTTGCACCAGATCCATTTCAGACATTCACACATGAAGGAGGAAAGGCTATAAAGCCCAATTGTGGTCCATTCTACTATAAGATAGTTGCTTACGTTTATATATTCCATTTGGGTGTCTATATATTGGCATACATATTCTGTGCAAGTTAAGGCAGGTTCTTATTGCTGACACAGCACTGTCAAGTTATATGATGATATATGCATTTACTGAGTAACAAATATAGCCATGCCGGCCCATAAGACAAACAACTGCAGAATCCAAAGTTGGGCAATACTTTTACTAGGACCAAACAAAACATCACAAAACAATGATCATAATTTTGGGGCATTTTGGTACTGTGCCACTGTAGGTTTTGAAGTAGAATTACTGAGTTACAGAGGCATAAGAAACAGATCCCTGCCTCTAAATAACTTTGGAAGTTGTCTCACACCTGAAAGTGGTGCTACAGAATTTCAGAGGGGGGGTACTTTCCCAGCCCTACCTGGAACCGGGAGGGGGGGGGAGAATGAACCTGCAAAGCAGATGCTCTACCACATGTGCTACATACAACTCCTCCCCAAACAAAAATTAGGGGGGAAACAGCACAACACAAGAACAGCCCTGCTGGTTCAGCCAGAAGGCCAGACTAGCCCAGCACCCTGTTCCTGCGCACCAGCCAACCTTTGGGAAAAGCTGACAAACAAGACAGGAAGGCAATACTTGGGTGGTGGTGCTTCCCAGGTGCTGTGTCATTCAGAAGCATATTATCTCTGAACTTGGGAATGTGTCCAAGTAGAAGCCACAATGACCAACAGTCCGCGACAGGTCAGTCCTTAGCCGACCTGTGTAACCTCATTTTCAAAACACCTAAAACTAGAGGCAGTCCAGTGGCAGGGAATTCCACAGATTTCACTACAGGGAAGGAGAGGAAAGAGCTGGGAGTGGGGTGGGGGATCCTACCTCTTCCTTCACTAGATGAAAAGAGAGAGAGAAATTGGGACAGGGGAAAGCAGGATTTTTCACTTCAGAGAAAGGAGAGGGCATTTAACCCACCGACAGAGAGGAGAGGAGGGTGGTGGTCGGGAAGCTGAGCCGGGGGAGAAATAGCGTCGCTCCTCCCGCCCACGCAGGCTCCGCGGCCAAGAAGGAAGTACAGCAGGAGGATTTTTAAACACACACACACACACACACACACACACACACACACATACAGACGCCAACCCCGGTTGCTCCCTGACCCCCTGGAAGTGAGTGGGTGCGGCGGGACAGCAGCAGATTGTCCTCGCCCCCGACCACACACGCAGCGGACTGGGTGTGCGTGTGCAGCCCCTTTTCCAACGCTACTTAAAGGGAGAAATAAAAGTGCACAGCTAAGGACGGGTCTGCTTCCCTTCTGCCCGCCGGGAAGCCGCCGCACCGAAAAGGGAGAGACGGGGTCCTGGCTGGCTGGTGGGGCGCTTTGACAGGGAGCTGCTGGGAGAGGCGCCAGCGTCCCCGTCGAAGCCGTTCCCACCCGCCTCTTCGGGGCTCCCCTCTCGCGCTCCTGCCATGCCCAGCCCGGCCGGAGAAGCCCAAGTTTTGCGGAAGGAGGGTGGGAGTACCTGTGTGCCGGACCCTCGCGCGACCGCAGCCCCTCTCCGCCAAAGATGGTGGCAAGCGCCGCCCGCTCCGCTCCCACAGCTGACTCGGCTCAAGAGCCCGCTCGCCTGGGCCGGAGTGAGTCGACCGCCGAAAGGAGACACCCCTTCATCGATGCGCTCGGGGTTCCGCTCGCCGGCCTAAACCCTCTGCCACCGCCTCTCTATCTCGCGCTCTCTCGCTCGCTTCCTCCCTCCTCTCCCCCGACCCATCTGCATCACGCCCGCGGAGAGTAATAATAGGACAGTAGTATTAAGAGAGGAAGGCGGGTGGGAAATGGGAGAGGGCTGCAGAAAGAAGAAAAGGGGGAGGGGGGAAGTAGCAAAGGAAATGTGGTTTTTGCCTTTGGAGCAAATTCTAAACTTAGCTGCAGGGTTTAGGATTGACTTCGATTTGATGGGAGGTGGGGTGAGTTTAAGGCTGCAGCTTTAAGGAGGCAGATCTCCCTAAACTTAGTAAGCGGCGCTATGATATAGCTAATATTTGTATGGGGTGTTAGGGGAGGGTGTGACCTCTGGTGGGGGACACGTCCTGCTCCTTCTGGGGTAGTTTGTCCATCTTTGGTTCCCACTCTGCACTCAGCTCTCACCCTCGGCTCCCAGTTACAGGTAGGAAGCAGTGTTGGTCTGCTGTAGTCGAAACAAAATAATATAAATAAAAAAGTGTACACGCACATGAAAGCTCATACCAATAACTAACTTAGTTGGTCTCTAAGGTGCTACTGGAAGGAATTATTTTATTTTGTTTTGTTTTGTTTTGTTTCGACCTCAGCTCCCAGAAGTTGTCAGCATGTGACAGTGGCCACATCCCATGAACAGCTTTGCCTGGCCTTCTAAACCAGGTGAGGGTAGCTGAGGGGTTTCAAACCCTCTGTGAGTTGGAGACTTCCCCTGCATGTAAAGACAGGCTCTGGCAGATTGAGCGGATGAGACCAATAGTGGGTCCAAAGGTCAAGAAAGTGGTTTCTGCATGTGCTGTAGAGGGAAGTGAGGGGCAGATGGGAGCCCCATGTCAGAGAATGGAAACTCTGATCCTAAACCTCTGCTGCCTTGCGGCTGTACTCATTAATGAGAAAGGCTTTGGGAGTAACCCCAGGGAAAAATACGTATCCGCTGCCTTGTGGGACATCTCTGGGAGAAGAAAAGGCTAAGGAGTAAACCCTACAGAAATCCAGAGTGGAGTCCCTAAGATGGTTGGATGGTGCCTTGTATGCCTCCTTCCGGCAACTCCTGCAGCCCAGCTGATGCCAAATGTATTGCTGCTTTGGACTACATCAGCAAGGCCGAGAGTGGGGTCTTGTCATCTGGGCAGCCCAGGATCTCCATAGCACCACTGCTTAAGCTTGTGCCCTGAGGAGGTAACCTCCATGCTGCTAACACAGCGGTTTGACTTCACCCCAGGAGGAGCACTCCATTGTCTCTTGAAACAGATGCCAACAACAACATTTTGCTTAATAAGGAAGATGTGACATAGTGTAAAATGACAGGTTATACTGGTTTTCCTGTTTGGGAGATCGGCTGATAGAGGTGTCATTAAGAAACAAAGAGAGCAGAGTATTGGGCCATAAAGAAAGATTAATAATGCAAATATTGCCCTTCCTCTGCCACTCAGTAGTGGACATGGACAGAAGCATTGGGAGGGTGAGGTTGTCATGGTTACAGGGGCCATGATGCCACTACAGGAAAAAGTGCCCATTTGCAGTGTGTGTGTGTTTTTAAAACGGAGGCTGCCAGGAAGACCGTGAGTGATGGTGTAAATGGAAAGGGAAGCTGCATCTGGCAAGGGGTTCTGAGAACAAGAAGTAGGGAGTGGACAGAACTCAATGTAGGCTGGCAGGGAGAGTCTGTACCCAGACACTGGGTAGCATGGCTGGTTTCTTCTTTGGGCCCAAGCTTGCTGAAGCTATGGGAAAAGCAACAAGAGACACCCTTGGGGTGTCATACTATGCACCCCTTCATCCAAGATCCTGGTTGACACTACAGTCACTGTTGTGCCTCATTTTTTTCCAAAGGAAACACAAACCCTGGTTAAGTGCCAAAACACTTGGAATCTTGCGCCGCTCAGTAGAGCTTGGAGTGGCCAGTAACAATATGTTTTGAATAACAATTTCAGTTGAACCTTAGGATTTCTGAGTTAGAAAGAACTCTAATTTGAGTAGGAGGACAACCTCTTGTCAGTAGTCCAATCCCCTGGACGCAATATCACAGAAACAGTCTGACAAGCACAGAACAGAGTGGAACTATCACTGCTTGTGATCTGGACACCTCCTTACCCCACCTGGGCTGCAAATCCCTCTGTATGTCATTTGTTCTACTTTTCCAAAGTTGCACAATTCTCCTTATGAGTAAAGACTGTGGCAGAATAGTAGCTGAGTGGTTCCTCCTGCTCTCCGTCACTTGTTAATACTTCACCATCTTCCCCAAGCAGTGGACCTACATTTTGTTCTGGACATAATTAAAGAAGGTTTTTAAATTGTTTTTCATTTTCCTTGCAAGTCATAGGTCATTATGGGATTTAGTCTTCTTGACACTGTCATTACAGGTTCAGAAAACTTTTATATTCATCCTTGGTTATGTCACTTCTTTCATCTCATATACATTTCCTTTTTTGACTGAGTGGTACTGAATTGTGCATACACATCATAGGATCAGACTGCAAATAATATGTTTTCTATTTAGTTATTTAATTATTTGGTACATTTATATACCACCTTTTTCTTCCTAGGAGCTCAAGGTGGAATACATGATCGCACTCTTCCTTAAATGCTCTTTCTTCCTGATCTCTTATTTTACTGGTTAAACTTGCCATTTCTACATATTCCAGCAATTTTGTCTGCCATTCCTCCTTCATTGGTACTGTTCATTCCCTCCATTTCTGGGCATATGCCATTCGAGCTGCTGTGGTAGCATAAAGAAACAGATTAAAATTTAGATGTTAATTACATTTGTTTTACTTTTAAAAGGCTAAGTTGAGTCATTGAACAATTGCATATGCAAGCAACCAAGGTTGGATAACAAGCAAAGAGCAAAGTTAAACACAGAGCATAAAGTCTATGACTCACAGTCCCCTGATCCTTTTCGCTAGTTACCCATCTTCCTCAAACTTCTACCAGCTGATGCTCTGAAATTGGAAACGTATGTCATTCTTAGGCTACAATCCTAAATACATTTTATAGGGAGGAAGTTCTGAGGAATTCAGTGACACTTGCATCTGAGTAAACATGCTTAGGATTGCACTGTTATACTCAAAAAGAGAGGAAACTAGAGGGTTGTATCCAAGTAGGTTATAACTCAGAATATTGAAATCAATAGACTTGCTGTTTACATTAATTGATCTCAGTGAACATACATACTCCACCTCCCTATTGTCCTCATGTGTTCTAATTAATTCATTCGTAGTTTGCAGAAAACCAACCTTTCCCCTCTGCATTGACACAGGGAAGCTATGGTTTGGGCTTCCTCTCCAAACCAGGATTGCAAACCAAGGTTTGAAGCTGGTTTGCACAATTCAAGTTTGAACAGGAAGCTTAAACTATAAATTGGCAATTTCCATGTAAAAGGGAAAATCGTTTGCTGCAAACCAGGGAGTTTCTATTTGGCAGAGTGAGTGAGGGGACGAAGGGGTGTTCAAAGTCCAAGGCTGCGTCATCTAACACCCATAGTTTGGCACTTTTGTTAACGAACCCTGTCCTCATTCCTCCCTCAGTTCTGGCTTAAGAAACTACATTACTGTGTAGCAACTAACCCTGCTTTTAACAAGTTTAGGATCTGACTGCTGCAGTAAAATGCATATCATCGTTTTTTGGTCTGGAAAAAGAGACACAAAGATTGGGAGGGATGAGGCTGGGATGCATGCAGACTTCCAATTTAGATGAAGAAGCCAACATTTGCTTCTCTCAGATTTTCCAGATGTTGATCTTGGAGAGATTCTCTTAGTCACCCAACTGCAAGCAGCAGGAATGCTGGCTGGCTGAGATTTGGCTGAACGGAGTTTCTGCCTTAGATAAATGCAAACAGTAGAAATAGTTTAGCTATTGTGCCAGACTTTCATCCTTTCCAGAATGAAGCATTTAAGATGTGGTTCTTAAGGCATCTGGAGGAAATGGGGTCAATGTGATAATAAGTCTGATAGTTTTAAAAGAGCTATTGTGAAGCAAAGGGATATCACAGGATTCCAAACTACATTTTTATCTCCTTATTTACCTTTTTTTTTCTTTTTTGCACATCGCAATCTCACAAAATGAACTTATGTCAAATCTGCAGCCAAATACATTTTCGATCATTCCTTTCTTCTGATTTACTGAAAAGGTAAAACATAATGCAGATGTCCTTGATATATGTATCTATCAGTTTAAAAAGTATGTTATTTCCTTATTATTTGAGCTGCATAGGATAACCTATCACTCATTTCTATAGGTAGAATGAATTGTCTCAATCACAACGCCTCCAGAAGGAGCGAGAATAGTTTCCACAAATATGGGAGTATTTCTTTTTATATACTGTTTCTCTACAGATCCTTTCAATCGAACGCTGTAGAATTTTTATTGGAATAATGGCTCACTTAACACGAGGTAAGTGGAACCTGATTGTGTGTTTTCTGGAGGAGAAATGGGCCCCCTTATTGAGATCTTTGCTTATTTGTGCTGCTTACCCATTGATTTCAAAGTGATTACTCAAACATGTTTTTGAAAATTACAATTCATTTTTAGTGAGAACCCCCCTCACCCAAATGTATTACTTCAAAAAGTTTATGTATTCCAATACCTATAAAGATGAAAAGATGAGAAACAAATATGAATTAAGATCCCATAAATGACAGGAAGGATGCCAACCCATTGTTATGGAAACTAACTGAGAAAATACTAATATACATGTACAGTGGTACCTCGGGTTACAGACGCTTCAGGTTACAGACTCTGCTAACCCAGAAATAGTACCTCGGGTTAAGAACTTTGCTTCGGCGGTCCTGGAGGTTCTGCTGAATATGATTAGAAGGGACCGGTTGGTTAAAGGTATACAGGTCGGAGCCAAACAGTACAAATTGAGAGCATTTGCAGATGATTTAGTATTGACGTTACAGGAGCCAGAATCTAGTACTAAAAGGGTTTTAGAACTAATTCAAGAATTTGGTCAAGTGGCAGGATTCAAACTGAACAAGTCAAAAACTAAGGTTTTAGAGAAAAATTTAACACCGATTGAAAGAGAGAGGTTTCAGAATGAGACAGGTCTGACTGTGGTCAAGAAAGTGAAATACTTGGGGATTAACATGACAGCAAAAAATGGGAACTTATTTAAAGATAATTATGAAAAATATTGGACGGAAGTGAAAAAAGACTTAGAAATTTGGTCAAATTTGAAGCTTTCCTTGTTGGGTCGAATTGCAGCTATAAAGATGAATGTATTGCCTAGAATGCTGTTTTTGTTTCAAACACTGCAAATTGTGGACAAGATGGATTGTTTCAAGAAGTGGCAGAAAGATATCTCTAGATTTGTCTGGCAGGGCAAGAAGCCCAGAATAAAATTCAAGATATTAACTGATGCAAAGGAAAGGGGTGGATTTGCCCTGCCAGACTTTAAACTTTACTATAAATCAGCAGCATTCTGCTGGTTGAAAGACTGGCTGCTTCTTGAGAACACAGACATTTTGGATTTAGAAGGTTTTAACAATGTCTTCGGGTGGCATGCATATTTGTGGTACGACAAGGTTAAAGCACATAAAGCATTTAAGAACCATATTGTCAGGAAAGCTTTGTTCAATGTTTGGATAAGATATAAGGATTTATTGGAAAATAAAACCCCAAGGTGGCTGTCACCAATGGAAGCAAAAGCCCAGAAAAAGCTCAATATGGAGGCCAAATGGCCGAAATATTGGGAAATTTTGGAACAAGAGGGAGATAGACTAAAACTGCAGAGTTTTGAGAAACTAAAAAACAAAGTGTGAGATTGGCTTCATTTTTATCAGATAATGGAGGCATATAATTTGGACAAGAAGATTGGCTTCCAGGTGGAAAAATCAAAATTAGAAACAGAACTGTTAGAACCCAAAACAAAGATACTTTCAAGAATGTATAACTTGCTGTTGAAATGGAATACTCAGGATGAAATGGTGAAATCTGCTATGATTAAATGGGCACAAGATGTTGGACACAACATTATGTTTGCTGACTGGGAACAGTTGTGGACCACAGGTATGAAATTTACGGCATGTAATGCCTTAAGAGAGAATATTATGAAAATGATATACAGGTGGTACATGACCCCAGTCAAGCTTGCAAAAATATATCATTTGCCCGATAATAAATGTTGGAAATGTAAAGAAACTGAAGGTACATTCTTTCACCTTTGGTGGACGTGCCCAAGAATTAAGGCTTTCTGGGAAGTGATCTATAATGAAATGAAAAAGGTATTTAAATATACCTTCCTGAAGAAACCAGAGGCCTTCCTTCTGGGCATTGTCGGCCAATTGGTGCCAAAGAAGGACAGAACTTTTTTTATGTACGCTACAACAGCAGCAAGAATACTTATTGCAAAGTATTGGAAGACACAAGATCTACCCACTTTGGAAGAATGGCAGATGAAGGTGATGGACTATATGGGATTGGCAGAAATGACTGGCAGAATCCGAGACCAGGGAGAAGAGTCGGTGGAAGAAGATTGGAAGAAATTCAAAGACTATCTACAGAAATATTGTAAAATTAATGAATGTTAGAATGATGTTGGATAGAAATTAAGTGGTTTCCAGCTGTAATGCTTTAAGAGAATATGAAAAAAGGGTTATAAATAGGTAAAAACATAATGGTAAGGATTTGCTGAACCAACAATTTGAAGTGGAATACAAAAAAGGGAGGTATGAGGAGGTCTGGGAAACAAGCTAAAGGAAAATAAGCAATGGAAAATTTGTGTGTTTTTAATTATTTTTATTTTGTATTTTTGTTATTTTTTTTTTTCATTTTATTGTAATACTTTAAAAAATCTTAATAAATATCTTATATATATAAAAAAAAAAACTTTGCTTCGGGATGAGAACAGAAATTGTGCGCCGGCAGCACAGCGACAGCAGGAGGCCCCATTAGCTAAAGTGGTTCTTCAGGTTAAGAACAGTTTCAGGTTAAGAACGGACCTCCAGAACGAATTAAGTTCTTAACCCGAGCTACCACTGTATTATTGTGAAGTGTGCTTCCAGTTTTAATCTAGATAAAAACTGTGTCCCAAATATCAAAAGTTTTAAAAATGCTGGCATTGGCATAGGATCTTGCTACAGATTCAGAATGCTTCTTTCTGGCCTTGAAAAAAATCAGTTAAAAAACCCCCAATAAAGAGTAGCGTTTATCTATTTTTATCTTTTTAAAAAAAACACAAAACTAAGAACTAGCTCTCAGAAAGGGCAGATGTGGTTTTCCTGCTATAGATCAAAGGCCAGCAATTGAAATGCCAGCACTTGACAAAGGAAGGCCATCCTTATCGTTTAACATGGAAAGAGTAAAAGTATAAACGGAAATGCTAGGCAATAACCATCCTTCCTCCAAACAACAATTGAGCCTTTATCAATTGCTTGTTCAAAATCCATTTTCCCCTAGCAGCAGGCCCCCAGATTACATTTTGAAGATCGTGCTGTAGTTATTGCTCAGTATTTTTTAACAACAGAACTAGTGTAGCGCAGCAGTTACAGTATTGGGACTGGGACCACAAGATCCACGTCCAAATTTCCACTCTGCCGTGATGCTCATTGGATGACCCAGTCATACAGTGGTACCTCGGGTTAAGTACTTAATTTGTTCCGGAGGTCCATTCTTAACCTGAAACTGTTCTTAACCTGAAGCACCACTTTAGCTAATGGGACCTCCTGCTGCTGCTGCACCGCGGCTGTGCAATTTCTGTTCTCACCCTGAAGCAAAGTTCTTAACCCAAGGTACTATTTCTTGGTTAGCGGAGTCTGTAACCTGAAGCATATGTAACCTGAAGTGTATGTAACCCGAGGTACCACTGTATTTCCACTGGGATTTGAGATGATAATATGGGTGGGAGGACTATTGTGTATTCCTCCTTAAAGAAAGGGTAGGGTTAAAATGTAGAAAGTTAATAGCAAACAGGTATTGAGGACATTTTGAACTTCATTTTTTGGGAGATTGTGATTGGCCCAAGATCACCCAGTGATCTTTGTTGATACATGGGAATTTGAATCTTGGGTCTCCAAGGTTCTACACCTACAGCCTAACTACTACAACATCCTGGTTTTTAGGATAAGACACATTTGAACTATGGATGCTGGTAAATCCAAACGAAACTATAAATACCACAGCAGCTGGTTTGCCTACTGCCTACAAAAAAATGTTTTGGGTGATTCCCTCTATCCTCACTCTTGAACAGTGGGCAGAACTAAAGTTTTGGCCAGGTAGCCAAAATCCTTTGAGTAAATGTCAACAGAAGTGTTTTTATTTAGTGTGCATGCTTGAATTTTGCAACTTGTACACATGCACTAAGGATACTGATATCAACCACAATCTGCTGGTACGAGACATCACAAAGTGTGTGTGTCTTCTCTGGAAAGCCATCCACAATCCACTGAGGCAGTGAGTGATGACGGAACAACGTGACAGTGCATTTGGCTGTGGAAGACGTAAAACCTATCTTTAACCCACTTCTCTATACTTTAAATTAGAATGCAAGCACAGGCTCAGCTGACCATATTTGCCAGCTTTGACTGTATGCTGCCATGGGACTCTGTGTCGGGACCTGATCCTTGCCATGCTAAGATACCAGAAACATCTGGGGACCACATACCAGTGGTGGGTGAGGCCTAATGAAAAAGTCGTCAGAACAATGAACGTGATGTCACACAGGAGGCTACAGTCCAGCCACACAAAACCCAGAGCTTTCTATATACACATACACATCGTTCCCTCCTCCATCCAGGCAAGCAAGTCATTTTCACAGTTCAAGGACACATTTCATCCAGGCAAAAGCTGGTGCCAAATGTATTTCTTTGCTTTCCTTTGGACCACATCAGCGAGGCTGAAAAGGGGGTCTTGCTCTCTACACGTAGCACAGGCTTGCACCCCAGAGAGGTCACTTTGGTGCTGCTAATACAGCAACAACAATGTGGAAGGCAGCAGTTACGAGTTGCATGTCTCCACAGTCACGCTGTGATTCTCCAGCGTTTTGACTTCACCCCCGGAGGTGCACTCCATTGTCTCTTGAGACAGACAGATGCCAACAGCAATGGAAGGGAAGAAGGGAGTAGGATAGTCCACTTGCTCTTAGGCCTAGTTCTAATTGGGAGGGTAAAAAAAAAACTGTTTCTGGACTGTACCATTTTAGAATGCAGGTGGGAGTTCACACGGTTGATTGTTCTTAGCAATACAAAAACAAAAGACAAAAAACCTCCACCTAGAAAATGTGCATCTTCAGGATGCTGTACTACAACCATTTCCCCTAACATCTTGTTTTCTTTGAGCATGGTGGCAATTTTTTTCCTATTGAAAACTGTTCATCCGTATGAGTCCCTGCACGTAGTTTTCAGTAGTACAGCCTGGACATAGGTGTATCACCTCAGTGAAAACAGCCTAAGTTTTAGACCTCATGAGATTCCTCTCCATAATAATTCATAGTTTCTGACAACTCATTGGCTCTGGAAAAAAGAATATTTCTATCAAAGGTTACAGTTATCATATACAAAATTTAAAATCAACAGCTGTTGTTAATAACACTACTTATTTTCAACTTAAGCTGAATATATCCAAGAGCACCTTTTAAAACATTTATATCGCTCAGTAAAATCTATTTTCCTTCCCTGCTTCCTCCCAAATTTGAATTGACACCCTAGTTTAAATCATTATTTTTCAGTGCCAAGCCATCAGCAGTTTTTTCCTGGGAAATTACCACAACGAAAAGAGCTGATTTTCTGCCCAAAACTAAACCATAAACATATGTTTCTGGCCAGTGTCTGCTCCCAGTGTGGGGAAAGGGGGGCCAACTTGACTATGTGCTAACAAATGTGAGGCAATGAAAGGCCTGTGCTTCCCTGCTGCTGTGAGGGAGAGAAGGCAGCAAAACACTCTTCTACCCAGCAAAGAAGGTGCATTTGCTTTGAGCAATCGCAGGGTGGCAGTACAGAAGTAAAATCACTCCATTTGCAAATTTGAGTAACTACTAACACACCCCAGTTGGAATGAAATGATTTACAGCATTTGTTCACGTGGGTGAATTTCATACTTTCCCAGAAGCTTATCTTTACCTTTCCATGAATGATTTACTACATTTTATTAGATAGCCTCACCTGCATGCGCTTAAACACACGCTAAGCCTAAGGAAAGCAAAATAACTATGTGCAGCACTTTGAACATGAACACTGCTAGTGAGTTTCTGGCGCTGCAATCCTGTAGCTCAGGGGCAGCTAACCCCCCAGCTTAGGGGCCTGATTACTCACGCATTTCGAATGCATGCAAAAATATGCATGAGGGACTTTAGGGTAGCTACATCCATTTTTAGCTACACTGGCCACTGGCATGCACACCTGGGAGGGCTGGCTAGGGCTAAATGCCACCCTTGGGTCAAAAAAAGGTTGCTCACCTCTGCTGCAACTACTTGCCTATGAGTAAGTCTAACTGAAAGCAGTGGAGCTTCTGAGTAGGCATGTGTAGAATTGTGCTTTAAGGCTCTCTTGTCATCACTCATTAACTGTTCTGTGGAGAAAATTATTCCAGGCTGATGAGACAAGTTACAGAGTAGTCCTATTGTTCAGAGTAGTCCTATTAAATCACCCCCACTAGCAGAGTGGGGGGAAACAAGTCGGAGTTGTTTTTACAACAAAAAACCCACAAACTTTCATCAGTACAAATACATTTCTTTTTATTCCTACCGCTGCTATAACTACAATTCTGTGTACTTGCCTGTACATAATTTCCATTCAAGAATAACAAATTTATTTAGGCATGCCTGAATGTCAGATTGCAGCCTGTAATCATTAAGCCTGCTAACTGACAGGTTAAAAGTAATTTTTAACCTTGCCACAACCCTATGAGGTAAGCAAGTTTAATTACTTCGGGCTGCAACCTGGCACACAAATGTAGCAAAGAAAGGAACAGTCAATTGTATCAATGCCAAGCAGGCTCACAACAACTTTCTGTGTCACTAGTGGTGACAGAGGCCAAAGCGTAATGGCATAAATCAAGGCCAATAAAGAATACTATAATGCACTGTACGTGGGGATGCCTTTGAGAAGTTTTCAAGAATTGTGGCTGGTGCAAAACATGGCGGCTAAATTGTTAACTGAAACTGATGGCCAAGAATATCATAGAGGGGTTAAAATAACTTAGCTAGATACTAGTTTGTTCTGAGCTCAGCCTTTAAAGCCCCAAATGGCCTGAAACCTTCTAAACCAATACAATACTAATATATATGGCAACAATCAGCCATAGAGCAATAAAACAGTAGATTTAAATAGCATTAAAAAAAAAAAATATTTAAAGAGCTCTCAAAAAGGCCTAGGGAAATAAAAGTGTGTTTTCCTGGTGCCAAAATAACCCCAGAGTAGGGGAGAGCATTCCACAGCTGGAGTGCAATAACTGAAAGGATCCTCTTCCTAGGAACCACCTACCACACCTTCCTTGTCAGGGACATTCAGATAAGTTTTAAAGGCTTTTAATTATATTTTCTACTTTTTAGGGCAGAATCTTTTACTTTTGGGCCATTGGCTGAATGGCTAGAGCAGGGTTAGCCAACAGAGTGCACTCTAGATATTGCTAGTCTACAGTTTCCACCATCTCTGGGCATTGACCATGCTGGATGGGACTGATGGGAGTTGGAGTCTAATAACTACTTGAGGACATTGTAGTAGCTACCCTTGGGCTAAATGATAACACCACCGCAATGAGAGATATGCCATCAGAAGACAGGAGAGGAGAACACTTACATGATTACCTATAGCCCTTCCATCTATGGCCACCACCACTCTTTGATGGCATAATGTTACATCAGCCCAATACCTGGGGCAAATCATTTGCCTCTTCTTGTCAGAACATAGGATATGGTGTCACACAACACCCAATCACAGCTCAGCATCCCAAGTACATAAATTCCACACAGGGAGAAGATAACTCAGATGGTAGGCCATGTGGTTGTACAAACCTGCTGCTCACAAGGGGGACCTTTGGAGATGGAAAACATGGAGAAGGAACACTTTGCACACAAATGAAGGACTTTGCACAAAGCAGCTTGGCTTCACAATACATCGGGGAATTAGTGAGTGGTGCTAATGTCCTAGAACCCTGGTGAATACCTTGCTTTGAGATATCAGAAACCAACACTGAACCCCACACCACTTCCAACAACTGGAGGGAGTGGGTAGCTGTAGTCAGTAGAGAACACCTCACACAAATAATAAAGGGAATATAGAACATACACTATAATGTATAACTGTTGCAACTGTCTCTGTGCACCTTCCCACGCCTATTCCCTTGGAAGTGCATTTAGCATTGCAGCCTAATTGTACAATGCTCTTATCATACGCAGTACAAGTATTTGCTGTGGTTCCTTGGTCAAATAAAGCCGTCAAAAGAAAGTAAGATACATGCTATGGGAAAATTGAAGGCAGGGCATAAGGAACACCTACTTTCTTCCACAGTGTTTAATAAAAGACTGCAGTTGTTGCTTCTGAAGCATTTATAGAAGTTGGTTGGTTTGTAATACACTCCGGTAATTACACAACCAAAGTGTTTGTACTTACTTCATTGTGCATTTTCACTTTTGCTCCTAAACTCATCACATCTTGCTATTCTTTTCCTTTGGCTTGGAGTTGTTTCACATTACAGAATTAAAGGCTAGATTGTGTTTGCCTCAAAGACGTGAGGTGAGTACACAACATGCCATAAATTGTTATGTACACTGGCCAGAATCCAAATAACCATGAAACTAGTTCCATAAGCCCTTGTGCACTTTAGACTTACTGTTCTTGAACAGAAGATACCAGGGCCATATAATAAGTGCTCTTGAAATGGACAAGCATAAAGAAAGGATTTGTGATAATAGAATCATAGAATTGTTAAGGTGGAAGGGACCACAAGGGTCATATAGTAGTCCAACCCCTGCAGTGCAGGAAACTTTTGCCCTACATGAGGCTCAAAACCACAACCCTGAAATTAAGCGTCTCATGCTCAACACAGGCATACAAATAAGTAAGTACCCATTTTAGAAGCTGAGGATACTGTGAAGCTGTAGGGGCATAAGAGCCCAGCTGAATCAGGCCAAAGGCCTGTCAAGTCCAGCATTCATTTTTCCCAGTGGCTGATCAGATGCCTGTGGGAATTCAGGAAGTGGAACCCTTCTCCCACTTGTGATTCCCTGCGACTGGTATTTAGAGGCATATTGCCTCTGATGGTGGGTGTAGAACATAGTCATCATGGCAAGTAGCCATTAGTCTCAGTCTCCAGGTAATAATGGATGAAATGATTTGTAAAAATTCATATATTTCTGATAAGTGTGTATCAAGAATTTATGACTTCAGATGAAGTGGAGAAAGGAGAAATATAATTTGGTATAGATCATTTGCTGTCAGTTAAGAAACCAGTTCTTAATAACATTAGAGAGGAACATCTCTCCCCACCTTGGCCCTCAGGAGCACTTACACTAATGCAGTTTATGGAAAACATCCAATAGGTTTCCTTTGTTGGACAATTATTTTGAAACATTTACAGGACAGGGTGGGGCGAGAGAGAATGATTGCATTTTATGAAGAGTCATGCGAATGTAGGAAGCAATTTTAACATGCATAGGAAAGTTTATCTAAAAAATGAAATTACAAAATATCCACTGATGTGGATTCTATATTTTACTAAATTTCATTTGCTCTGTATGAAGGGAAAACAAGTGTTTTATCATTACATTATGCAATGATATTTTTCATTAACATAAATAATTTTATAATAAGGTGGTGTGGTGGGAATAAAATTATATATTGACCTATTAAAAGATGGTTTTTTTAAAATAAAAACCCAGACACTGTGAAGCTGTGCATACATTAATATGTGCAAATAACTTTGAGAGCCTACCTTACTATCAGACATCTCCTGGTGGCTCATCACCATTTGTAGAGTATAGCAATTTTTCTGCAGCAGGACATGCAAACAATTTTCTCAGTGCCATCTTGGTTCACATATGTTTGCTATTCAAGAACAGCAGAATAATGAAAGCATACTTGCAAAGAAAGCGAAGAATGGCTGGGCAGTAAGCAAGGATCCTCAAAGGGAGATGCAGAAAGAGCCACATAGTTGGCATGAGATACATTAGGCCGAGTAGCAATAGATGTGTGATGACTGGACCCAAAGTTCATGGCAATCTTGTAGGTTGGATCCTGGTGATAAGTTGGGAATGGTTAGGAGTGTGAAACAGGATTATTTGAAATTAAAAAAGTAATGAAATAATGTCATTCTTCAGAGTTGGTCTTTCCCCCAAAATCCCAAGATATTTTGACAAGCCCAACTGTTTCAGTGTTATGTACTGAAGTTCTCACCCTGGGCCAGCAGGGGGATACTGTAGATAGTTTTCACTCAGGTCCACATATGCAAATAAGGGATTGAAAGTGACATTCAGTGATTGGATAGTTACAGAAAATGGTTACTGTTGCGTTCTAGTGGAGCTCTGTATAAGCAGGCTGGCTGAACCCTTCAGTTCAGTTCTGTTCTGGCCTGTGAATAAACAAGAGCTGTTTGAAGAATTGCTGTGTTGTCTGATATGTTCACCCACAACTTAACATTCAGGTTCTAGGGTAGAAAAGAACAATCCTATCCTTGAGTTACATGTGCTAAGTTAGAAAGGGTCAGTCCAAAAACTATTCCGCCAGCATAGCAGGACCATAAGACGTTGGATGGTTAAATGAGGGTAGAAATTACATTTCATCTTTGGGCCTTTTCATACCTTCATATAGAAGCAATCAAAACTGTAGTATAATTTTAATTGCATTTTCTGTACCTTTTGAGAGGTTTAGAAAAGTATACAACAGAGAACTACATTAATTGAAGCATCTCTCACAACTTTTTAAGACCAAACGTTATCCCATAAAACAACCTTTCCCATAATATTCTCCTGGAAAAGGAAAGCTTTTACCCTCTTCCAAAACATTTGAAATATTTGTATAAAGTCAGGCAGCTTTCATGTGGTTGGGTTGGGAAACAGGACTATGAAAGTCCTGCCTGCACTCTTACAGGGTAGATGAAAACCAGAGTAAGGCCTCATATGTCTGAAACAGCATCTCATTTTGGGCAAACTTTGGGCAAACCAAAAAAAGCTGAACAACTTTTGTGTCCAGATTTTCATTTTTTGAAATATGGCAACCCTACTTAGCACACCCGGATACCCATTTTTAGTTTGATGTAAACCCTAGGTATAGCTTCCTTTCTAACAAGTACCGGCATTCTTATAGGGTTCCAGTCTTATGGAACTGACTGGTAATAATACACATATAGTTAGACAACAGATCAAACAATAGCCACAGTGGAGCTGTTTATTTTCAGGCATGGAAGTCTCCTCAAATAAAGGGCACTTCTTCAATGTACAACTTCTCAAAACATGCATACACAAGCTAAATTTATAAATATACAGAAGCCACTGGGGGAAGTTATCCAGAGGTTTGGATAAAGGAATTATATCAACACTCAATGACACATTGCTCTTCTTGTTTCCATCTTTTATTTTGGAATCTGGTTCTGCTTGCACACTTTCCATAGGCATCTATTTGGCCACTGTGAGAACAAGAAGCTAGATGGGCCTTTGTTCTGATCCAACAGATCTCTTCTTACATATCTTATTATGTATGAGTCCTAGAGAGCATGTCTGGGCAATTTTAGGGTGGATGGGAGCAAACAAACAGAGATTTAATCCATGTAAGAGATGGCAGTACTGTGGGTGGGAAAATCTGAACAGCCAGGCGGTATGTACTCGAGGTGGTCATACTTCCCCATAAATATCAAGTCAGTAGCTTGGGAGTCCTGCATTCAGTGTTGCTGATGGAGGTGCAGGTGGCACTGGATATGAGTAGCGGTTTTATCAGATTTGGCTGATTCGCCAGCTATGACGCTATCTAGCCAAAGTGGACTTTGCCTCAGTAATTCATGTCCTGGTTACATCTAGATTAGACTACTTGCAATCACTAGAGTGGGACTGCCTTTAAAGGCAGCTTGGAAGCTAGAAGTACCGTAGAATGTAGCTTCCTGGCTGCTAGAGGTGGCCAAGCAGAAAACACATTTTACACACAGCCTGTTAGCTATATTGGCTGCTGATGCATCTGGGCCCACTTTAAAGTGCTAGTGGTTACGTCTAAAGCCCTGAATTGTTTGAGATGAAATTATCTGAAGGATTGCTTGCACTCATTTGAACTTGCCCAGACCTAACATCAGCCGCAGAGGTCCTGCTCGCAGCTCCACCATCCAAGCTGTTTAGATTGGCAGGCCAAGAGTTGAGGCCTTTAACAGCTATCACATTATTTTATTAGGTGGATAAAAAATACATTATATTTGCAATATAACAGATAGTTTTGTGCTGCCTGTATTCTTTTCATAATGTACAGGCATGATATTTGGGAAGGAGTGTAATTATTATTATTTATTAATTTATTAATTAATTAATTTATGAATACCCAGCCTTTTTCTCAGAACTGGGGTAATGTTTGTTTGTTTCCCTCATTCAAGCGGTCCACCCCCCACTCCCCGCTCCCGTCCCCAGTAACCAGGAGAGACAAGATTGGCAGCTTGTTCCTTGACAGAGCTTCTGTGCTTGGCTAGTTGTCAAAAAATCTATCTGGCAAAGCGTTTCCCCTGTCACTTCTCCCCTATGCTGTGAAAACGCTCAGCTGTTGCATTTCTGTCTGCCGTGCGTTTTGCAGAACCCGAGCCCTGCCAGAACTTCTTAAAAGAAATCGCTAGGGCCGCCGGAGCTGGAACCTACGGCCCTCCAACAGGGTCTCCTGGACTGCAATTCCCATGATCCTCGGCTGCTGGCCGCGCTGGCTGGGCATGATGGGAAGCGCAGTCCAGCAAAAGAAAACAAAATCTGGAGGGACACGTTCCCGCGCCGCTGTCAACCGGGTCGGTATTTAAAAGAGGATCCTACGGGGGCGAGGAGGCGTGATAAAATCAGCAATGCCACTCTTTTGGGAGCGAGCATTAAGATCACGAGGACGCGGGGGAGGGGGTGTGAGAAATCGACCCGCGCTCTCTTGACGCTGTAAGTCACTTGTGAGGAGCCTTTCTTATAAAAGAGAGCGCGCGCAAGCAAGCAAGCCAGCCAGCGCGGGCGAGGAGAAATATATATATATATTTCGGCAGCCCGCCCGCTCCACTTCTTCGCACCCACTCGCTTCCTGAACAGCGCACGTCACCGAAAGCTTCGGTTTGACGCGCCCGCCCTCCCCTTCCTCCTGGGCGTCCCTTCCTTCCCTCGTCGGCTTTGGGTGCCGAGAGGGAGGGACGGAAGAGGCGGCCATCTTGGGCTCCGCTCGCTCTCTCGCTCGCCGGCGCTGTGCGCGTGTGTGTGAGAAGTGGGGGCGGGGGGGCGGGAGCGAGGCAGCGTCTGGGGCAGGGAGGGGCTGGCTGGCCGGGCTCCCTTTTGCGGAAGTGGGTGGCTTCGCTCCCCCAGAGTGGAAGGAAGGAGAGAGCGCGAGCCCAGCGGGGTCCTCCGCACCTTTCCCCCAGCGCCGTCTCGACCCGAAGGAGGATGGCAGGGCGGCTCCCGGCCTGCGTGGTGGACTGTGGCACAGGGTGAGCGGCGGCGAGGAGAGATTGAATGGGCGCCTTGCCTTGCTACTGCTCTTATTCTTATTTTTTGCTTATTTCTTCTTTCTGCTGCTGCCTTTTCTGCTGCTGACAGTTTTGGAGAGGGCGGGGAAGGGAGCCATTGAGATTAGCCTTGCGATTCCCTTTCATTCGGGGCTGTGAATGCGGGTGGGAGTGGTAGCTTGCCTTTTCATTTAAAAAAAAGAAAGGGGGGTGGCGGCGGCGGAAGGGACGTCGGTTCCAGCCCCCCACCCCAGCGCCAGGCATCTTTTATCTGTCCTCCTCCCCACGCATGTCCCCCCCTCCTCTCTCTCCCACCCACCCCCAGCCCTTCCCCTCTTACTCATGCCTATATTAGCCTTCAACTTGTGAAAAGATTAAGGGGAGAAAGGGTCATGTGCAGGAAGGAATGGGAGTGGGGAAGAGGTGGGGTCCCCCCCTTCATTTTCCTCTGACTGGCCTTTTCTGAGCAGGTTGCCCAATGGCCCTCCTTCCTGCTTTTTTTAAGCATCCAGAACTGTGTGCCTTTGTGGGAGGGAGAGGGGAGTCACACCCTAAACAGCACAGCTTCCCTCACCTTCCCGTTTTTTAAATATGTGGGATTGGCCTTTACTCATTCCTTTAGAGGCGTCGGCCTTCTGTGGAAGTGGGGGTTGCATTGTCTTCATCATCATAAAGTCATTCAGGCTGCAATTCGCCAGAGTTGTTGTTTTTTTTTAAAAAAATTATTCAGTGTGTTGGTTGCAGCAGGGTGACCAAATATATTGGCTCTCTTCTTCCAGACTGGGAACAGGCTAGCTTCTGAAAATGGGCACTTATATATCCTAAGATCAGGATTTTTAAATTTTTTTACCCTCTTTGCTTCAGAGAGAACTCATCCACCGTCAGTTCATTTCAACGGCCTGGTTAGCTCTTTCAGGAAGCAGTGCTGCTTCATTTCTTTCTGAAAGGAAAATGCACTTTCATAGAGCTTAGGCGCAGAGTCAAGATCAGCATAGATTCTAATCCTTATTTCTTTTAAATCCAGGCTGGGTGATCTGTAATTGTCTCCAAATCTGAATATGCATTTATACTATGTGGATTATTTAGAGTGGCAGTTTTGTTCAGCAGTGCCATGATTTTTCCATATGTGTCATTTATTCAGCCTTACTTCTCTCTGTGTGGGTGAAAAAAAAAAGTCCACCCTCTCTTGTGAGCAAGCGCAGAGGAACTTCCTTAGTTTTGTCAAAGGCTCTTCCTTCTTTCAGGCTTTTATACCTTATAAGGCAGTTTTCAGTGTCAAACCTGAACCAAATCTTTTTTAGAAACCGCTTTTCTTATTTAGCAATTGCCGGTTGGTGACAAGAGAGAAAATAGTAATGCTTAATACTTAATGTGTGCCTGTAGAAAAGAGCTTTATAGGATAGTTGCAGAGATTCTTTCTGCTGCTGTTTCCAGGAGGTGGTGAACAAAGCGTTGGAGGTACAACTGTAGGAAGCAAAGGCTTCCTCAGATAGATACTTTGTAGCCTTCGTGCCAGTGCCTTAGGGAACTGGGTTTGAGGGAAGTTCTCTTTTTGACCACCATTTTCAGATAACTGGAATGGGGGCGGGGAACTGAGATACTTTAGTGTGCAGATCATATATGCAGCCTCCAACACAGAAACTGTAACTTAACATGTCTGATTGTACAGTTTTTATGTAGAATCAGTTGTCATTCCACCAACTTTAACTCCTGTTTAAAAAAGATGCCCAGTTACAAATTTCCTTCATTGTTTGGAAAAAAGGATTTTAGAATTTGATCAAATGTGCAGTTACATAATCTTTTAAAATTGTGACCTTGTCTTTCAATTTTAAAAGAGAAAAAGGTTGCGGAGGGGTGGCGGCGGAACAACCCACATTTGATTACGGGTTGTTCATATAAATGGAGCAGAGTATGTAAGATTGACAGCAACACATATCTGACAGTTTTTAAATTAAATATGTTATAAACGCCTTGAAATGCATTTTGTACTCATTGCTTTCGGGCTGTCACACTTACCTAGAACATATCCTGGTGGTGTGATAAACCTATAATGCTTCTACAAAATGCAATACTTAAAATGACATGCAGGTTGCAGGTTCTGCTCTGCAAACTGTTTCTGAAGCTTTCATTTTGTACTTGTAGAGGAGACCTCTTTGGGGCCTTGCTGTCAACTGTAGGCATTCTACAAGGGGCTCTGCAAATGAACACATAACCGCCTCTTTGATTGCAGAGCACATCCTCTTTTAATTTGGTAGCTAGCTATTCCTTCCATTTTTATGTTGTGATGTTTTACTGTGCGCAAACAATTTGTGCCCTCTTCACTCCTCCCACAGGAAGGTAACAAACCATTACCCCAGGTTTGGCAGTATGTCTGAACCAGGGACTGTGGTTTGTTTTGCTCACAGCACGATGGATCAATCAAGCACAACCTTAGATTATTGTGACAGGTGTAGAGAGAAACAAACCACAATCCCTGGTTCAAATGTAGCACAGAGCCAGAAATTGTGATTGGTTTCCGCTTGTACTAGTGGGGAGGAGCTAAGAGTACAATTTCAATCCTATACAGTAAGCCATGGGGGCTTACCATGGTGTGCAAATGTGGCCAATAGGTTTGCAAAATTCAGACTTCTAGGTGCCACCTTGAAGAAATGTGCAAAGCTCTGAAAATTTAACGGGATTTCAAAGTGTTCTTTAGTTGGTATCACACTCTTTCACTAATGCTGCTTTAATAACAGTATTGAAGAGTAACCTTGTCATGGACAACACAATATTAATTTTTCTTCAAGGCCTTACGTGAAGATGTGGAAGTCAAGGTGCACCCGATGCATTCTGCTCATCCGTACTGTATTATATATGAGATACCTCACTCTGCATCTGTCTGCACTGTAAACATGGATGGGTTCCAGCCAGTGTGAACAGTTGGAGGCTCGAATGGTGGGAGGAGTGGAGATCTAATTCATTTTGCTTATGTGCAGTGCTTTCATAGAGTCATAGAATTGTAGAGTTGGAAAGTACCCTAGGATAATCTAATCTAACCCCCCTGCAATGCAGGAATGTTCAGCTGTCCCATATGGGGACCTGCAACCTTGGCGTTATCAGCACCATGCTGTATCCAACTGAGCTATGCAGGCTAAAATCTAAAAGTTTGCAGAAAACGTACTATAACATATGAATGGTTCCTGGTCCTGGTTCTAACTGTAAAGTGTTGTGCGCTGACTAGTACAGCTGCAGTTAAAGGTGACTCATAGTATCACGGATGTACAGTGCATCAGTGTGATTCCCCCCAAAAACTTTCAGAAGTGCACAGGAGACATACATAAGTCCAGTTATGCAGTGGACATTTACTACAGAATTGAAATGTCTTGGTTTCTGTTTATTTGATGCTCCTGGATGTTTGGGGGGACACATTTTCCCTTTACTATTTACTGCAGCAAAAGATGGTGTTCCAAGTTGTAGGCATTGGGATCCTAGTCAGCTAAGTAAGTGTGTATGCAAGTTCTTAAAAAAACTTGAAGCCTTATTGTGTGACAGAAGTTAGAATCCTGCTGACCTGGTGCATGTGATGGGTTATGAATGAAAATTGCTCAGTTCAGATATCACACCAAACAACAATTTGTACTAACTATGGTTTGAGCCATGGTTTAAATTTGCTCGTCTGCTCTTGTTTCTCATTGCTTAGAGCACACAACTCTATGGCATAGCTACAGCTGTAACTAATGTTGGTCAATTCAGATATCGTGCCAAATTATATTTAGCATAAACCATGGTTTCTGATTATGGCTTATTGCAAAAACATGACCTGTCAGTTCAGACATCTTGGTAAACCATAACCAATTTTTTTTTTCACTGAAGCATGCATAATTTGGAAAACCATACATCTCTAAGTACAACACAGGGGCTTAGGTAATCGGTTTTGATTTGTGCAATAACATGTATTTGTATGGTCCATCAGGATGTTTTTTGCACACCACATTAGTTCAGCTACTTACTCATAGCATGCTTAGGTCATTGATTATACTGTGTGTTTTTATTCTAATTTTGCCTTTAGTATTTGTATTTGCAAATGGAAGTATCCCATCAGCTATATTGTTAAATGTAGTTAGCATCAAATTGCTATTAAATGTTTCAGATAGCAAGCCTAACCATGTCTACTTAGAAGTAAGTCACATTGAATTCAGTGGGGCATACTCTTAGGTAAGTGGGCATAGGATTGCTGCTTTAGTTACTATGCTGATGTGTTTGGGACTATGGGTTGTTGTTTTTTGTAGAAGATTTCAGAAGTTGTAGCTGTTTCAGCAAGCCTTGTTATTCTGCTTATTAAAACATTTTATAAATTGAGTTAAATAAGCTGCAGGATAGTCCTGCACCCTCGCACTGATGCATGAGTCCTACTGATCTCAGTATCACTCAAGTGCATGTAAATAAAACAGAATTATGACCTTTATTATTAAACATGACAGAGACCTGTATTTGCTGCAGAAGAATGGGTTTGGGGTATACATTTTAACTCTAAAAGGGCTGCTTGTTCTATGCCTCTCCAAAGACCAGTTTTCCATATACAGTAGTAGTGAGTGTTGTGCTCCACCCAGCTTTAAATTTGAATTCATACAACTCAGGATGATACTTTGCAGCTAAGAGGATCTTACTTTTTACAAGTGTATGTGAAGTCCCTGAAAGAACAATCCTACATTTTGTCCATGCTTTAGGTTTTTGTAAAGAAGTGTACAGTAAGCTACCATAGGAAAGGTTTTCATTTTTAGGCCTTGCAGTTATATTTCAAGCGGCAATGTAATTATATAGAGTCTATTCCTAACAGGTGATACTGAATTGCTAGATCAGGGCTCAGAGAGAAGGTCAGGTATTGACTTTCAAACAGAAGTTTCCCCATAGTCAATTCTAAACCAGCACAAGTGTAAACTTCTGTGTTTGAAATTCTGTAGCTTAATTGACAGTCAGCCAAGAAGACACCGCTTTATTTTTGTAGTCTCATATACTAAAAAATGCACACAGCATGTAAAAAAAATATTAAAATGTTGGACACATTAGACTTCTGTTTATCTCCCTTCCCTTCCCTGAAACTCATAATTTTAGCTCAATTCTTTACTGGAAACTTTTAAAAAAAGCCACTCGTATGCATCTCGAGGGTGAACAAACTATTCTCCAAGTCATGTTGAATATTTATATTGAATGGGTTCAACCATTACTTTTGTAGCTACGCTGAAATTTATTCCAATGCTGAATATCATTCTGCTCTGTAGTAAGAGCTGACCTTATGCTGAACTCTTTGTTTCTTCATGTTTGTTATGAATAACTGTTCTAGTCTATGCCAGGCTTTTGTTTTTGGGAGTACTCATGGTAGCATAGTTTGACAGAAGGCCTTGGACAGTTGTGAGGTGTGTTAGATTATAATGATTTATAAGCTGTCTTCAGTATTTTAAAAAAATGTCTCAAGAGTTCTGTAAATAAAGTAAAAATTAAATTTTCTTGCTTTTGTGTCGATACGGACAGTGTGTTTGGCTTGCTAAGGGTTTGTTTTTTTAAAACTTACTCTGCCAAGGAATATTTATAGTTTTCTATAAAGTTGTAAGCTGACACAAGTTACTGTAACAGAATAATGGTCTTGGTTTTCTTCTAAAAATACAAATGTTTCAAACTGGTATTTTGAGTATAAAAGAAAAAGTAATCATGTATCACCACCATAGAAGTAAAAATCAATCAATCAATCAATCAATCAATCAATCACCCACTTTAGTTAATGGAATGACTCCAGTTTTAAAGTGCATTAAAAACAATGTGCTCAAGTGGAAAAATAAATTTAGTGGGTATAGTTATTCTATGCCTATGGTATATCTGTATATTTACTTGGATGATATGCCCATAAATGACAGTCAGTATCTTTTGTGCTGTTCACCTGACAAGGCAGGTTCTCCTTTAGTAGTGTGTGGTGCTGTGAGTTAAACCACAGAGCCTAGGGCTTGCTGATCAGAAGGTCGGCAGTTCGAATCCCCGCGACGGGGTGAGCTCCTGTTGTTCGGTCAAAGTGCAAGTAGATAAATAGTTAACGCTCCGGTGGGAAGGTAAACGGTGTTTCCGTGTGCTGCTCTGGTTCGCCAGAAGCTGCTTAGTCATGCTGGCCACATGACCCGGAAGCTGTACGCCAGCTCCCTTGGCCAATAAAGCGAGATGAGCGCCGCAACCCCAGAGTCGGCCACAACTGGACCTAATGGTCAGGGGTCCCTTTACCTTTTATGTTGCCATTTCCTGTCTGGAACTGTTAATTTAATCTCTTGCTTAGTAGTTTCCATTTTGGTATGATTAGTTATACAACATTTAACAAGTACAGATCTCAAGGGATTTTGATTAAGAACTGAAAGTGGGGTTCACACATTACACAGCTGGTGTATGACTCTCATGTTGTCTTTATGCATGACTTGGGTAACATCAAAAGTAAAACTCAGCATTGCTTCTGTGGGTTATGACTGAGGTTGATGACTGTCATGTCCACAGAGAGGAAATACAAGTTGCTTGCACTTCCTCTTGTACATTTCACAGAAATGAGGGCAAAGTTATTCTAAGAGAAATTAACCAATTGTATTCTCAAGTACATTTTCAATCTATCTGTATGTCTAGTTTTTCCCCCCTTTTCGGTTTGTAGTTAACAACTTGACAGCAGCAAGAATAATAATCACTTGTCATTGGAAGAGTTCTGAAATCCTTTCAGTAGGGGTAGGTGATAGGAATGTGTGGGAGGTTGTCGTTATAGTGAAGCTGGCAAGTCATGGGAGCTTCAAGGGGAAGGAGAAATTAATTCAGAGAGATATTGATAACCCATACAGAATTTTGGAACACCAGAGGAACAGCCATGATTAATGAGGATACAGAATTTTCTTAAAGATAAGAAAATAGAATTGAATATATAGCTCCTATATGTAATAGTATGTAGGAAGGCACTGTGGAAATGAAGGTTGTTGGAGGGTTAGCTGGGATAACAATGGAATACTGATGACGATGATAGGGTTACTCAAAGACTTATCAAAATTGTTCTTGTGGAGTATTATAATATAACCTTGGAAGTCAATACTTAAAAAGTATAATTCAAAACCGAATTGTCTACCAGATTTTTCTAGATTCACATTTATTTAAAGTTTGCATACGAGAAGCATTTGGTGTGAAATGTAGAAGTGAAATTCAGTTTGTGCAGGTTTTGTAAGATTATTTCACAGTTACCTGAAGTTTTTTCTTCTCAGACCATGGCTGAGCACCAGTCCTACCCATCTCTGGTCTTCTTTCACACTCTCCATGTGCATTTTTGCTTGGCTCTTGATGCTCGATAATGACTTGCCTCAATGGAGGAAAGAGGTGTATGCAGACATTAGTCCCTAGTATAAAGATAAAATTGGCATACATTGCTCCACCCACTTTTACCTATGTCCCCTACCTACCAGTAGTATATGGCCCTCATAAGGTTTCCCAGAAAGGAATGTGGCCCTTGGGGGGGGGTTCTCAGCCTCTGTACATAGTTGATGTCTGGTAGTTGACTTACATAGTCTGGTTATCTTGTATAGTTGTTTTGAGAAGGTTGTGCTCTAGTAAATAGCACTTGGTGTTATTAGTGACATAAGTGCCGAGCAACTAACCTTCTATTCTTAGAAATTCCAAGATATAATATAAGTTTCATCTCATTTTGCTTTATGAAGAATTTCTGAAGGTGCTGAGTGTTTTCAGGTCCCTGAAAATACACACAGGTCCTGCTTTACAAACACAAATTCACTTATCCAAACACAAGGAAATAGTACCCAAACCTTGCTATTCCTTTCTCAGGAACGCATTAGAAATTTCCCCATAGGAATAAATGGAAATCATTGATTCATTATGTGAACACTTGCTTAACTTGCCATTTCCAGGGAACACTTGCCATTTCCAGGGAATATGTTGTGTCCATAAAACAGGACCTGCGTATAAAACTCAAAGCAGGCTCTTTGAGTTAGATCTTAACATATGGGCAGGACTATATGGGTGCAACCAGAAGAGATCTTAAAATGTGCAGTTCAGTTATGAATTGTGAGGATACTTAAGAATGGTAAAGGCACTGAAAATAAGATGAATTTAAGAAACTGGAAGAGTGATGTAATGAGCGACGTCTTGAATAACAACTTGGGTTCTAATTTCTGCTTGGCTACCTCTTGGGGGAGCTTGGACCCTGTTACTCTCTCAGCCTAACCTACCTCACGGGGTTGATGTGAGCACAGAAGTGAGGAATGGAGAGAAAACAGTGGAAGCTTTTATTAATCATGCTGGCTGAGTCTGATGGGAATTGTATTCCAAAAGCATCTGGAGGCCACAAGGTTGGTAAAGGCTAGCATATATCATAAAGAGGTCACCCTTCCAAAAGTCTGCTGTAGTAAGTGATATTGAGGGTAACTGAAGTACTTAACACCTTTTAGGGACAACTTTGTTTGCAAGAAGCATTGAAAATAAACTGGAGTAGTTTTGTACCCCAATTGTTTACACTCAGCATATGCAAATGTTAATTTCTTCCCTGGAGTGTATTTTTATTTGCAGAATGTAAATGGTAAATTGTGTGTTGCTATACTTTGTTTATCCAACTAACAGATGACAGTGTATTAAAGTGCAAAGTTACAGAAGCAATCCCTCACAAATTCTTGCAAGAGATATGCCCCAATGCAATTGCTGTCTGTGTCAAAATTTAAAAAGTAAACAAATCACCAATGCATTCTAACACATAGTACAGTGTGTACAGTCTAATACAATACAGTTTTTGTATTGACAGTTGCCAATTTGTTATGCTATCCTTTATTTCTGTATGTATAGAAACTTGAATCTAATGGTTCCACATGTATTTCAGTTGAGAAGATCTGAATGGAGGACCCTATTTCCGTATGTGAAAATGCATGCATGTTGCCTTCTTTGAACTATTTGGAGAAAATGTGGTATACAAATACAATGGAATTACAGTGGTACCTCTGGTTACGTACTTAATTTGTTCCAGAGGTCCGTTCTTAACCTGAAACTGTTCTTAACCTGAAGCACCACTTTAACTAATGGGGCCTCCCACTGCTGCTGTGCCGCCGCCACGCAATTTCTGTTTTCATCCTGAAGCAAAGTTCTTAACCCGAGGTACTATTTCTGGGTTAGCGGGGTCTGTAACCTGAAGCGTCTGTAACCCGAGGTACCACTGTATTTTTATGGTTGGAACTATCTAAGCTCTGTAGATGTTGTTTTCATGATCCATTTTCAACCTTTTTTCAGAGTTACTACAGAGTACTCCAGAATCCTTAATTTTAGTTGGGTTTTTAAAATGTGCATGCCTTTTCCTTGTGATGGGATTACAGTGAAATTGAGTGAGCAATTTTACCTTTGCCACCCACATTTAGTGTTATTTATGTCATTAAATATTTTTGCCCCCAATGTTTTCTTCTAAAGAACTATGACAATAGTACAACTCAGGATAGTAATACATTCACATTTGAGTATTACAGTATTTATTTTTCTCAGAAAAACTGAATAGATTTTGAGAACTCTATCATTTTAGCATTAGTGTGTGCAGATGGTAATAGGATTTCAGCCTCAATGAATTTTCAGGAAACTATCATTGCAGGTCTCACTGTAAGGACAATTATGTTTTCGCACAGCTATTAGTTAACAAAGTATGTGCCAAACAATGACTCCTTAAACTGTACAAATTTGTACTGTGAAATATGACTACCCTGAACTCTATTAGTTTCAGAATTCTTTAGAAAAAACAAGTGTTGCTTCTCCCAGTGCAAGTTACTTGATTGTTCACTCTTAAAAAGAGTGTGTGTTCGTATAAACAAATTGATGATTGTTAAAGTACAGTGGTACCTCGGGTTACATACGCTTCAGGTTACAGACTCCGCTAACCCAGAAATAGTGCTTCAGGTTAAGAACTTTGCTTCAGGATGAGAACAGAAATCGTGCTCTGGTGGCACGGCGGCAGCAGGAGGCCCCATTAGGTAAAATGGTCTTCAGGTTAAGAACGGACCTCCGGAACAAATTAAGTACTTAACCCGAGGTACCACTGTATATTGAAGGGGAAACACCCATAATATGATTTCTCCTGTTTTGCATGCTCCTGGCTGTTAGGATACTGTGACAGTGGTTTTTCCTCTATCTGAGTCAGCTTGAGTGTGTGAAGAGAAAATAGCTACAATGCATCCCATATGTGCTTTAGCTGCTCAGTGTTTGCTGCACTTATAACACGTGAGCAGTTAAAAAACAACCCTCTTGAACAGGGGTCAGCAAACTTTTTCAGCAGGGGGCCGGTCCACTATCCCTCAGACCTTGTGGGGGGCCAGACTATATTTTGAAGAAAAAAATGAACGAATTCCTATGCCCCACAAATAACCCAGAGATGCATTTTAAATAAAAGGACACATTCTACTCATGTAAAAACCTGCTGGTTCCCGGACCATCCGTGGGCTGGAATTAGAAGACGATTGGGCCGGATCCGGCCCCCGGGCCTTAGTTTGCCTACCCACGGTTTAAGATAATGGCACTTAGCGATGTTATAGGCAGAAATTACCCTAATTATGATTGCCTTGTTCAGATTATTAATGCCCATCAACAGTTTAGGAAAGTGATTTCTAAGTTTATATTTTTCATATATATAATGTTTCACCAGCTATTCATTACATCACTGGAAATATTTATAATAAAGATAGCCAAGGGCCTATCACTATAAGCAACAGCAAATACTGTTAAAACATTTCAGTATTGAGTCTTATATTCCCCACCTGTTTCCCCAACAATTGCTTTTCCTTTCTGCCTCCATTCCTTTTGCTTATTGGGCTTCTTATTGACACTGTCTGATCCATGTAGGCATGAGTTGCTCTTCAAAGGGAGTCAGCTGCATGATTTGGAAGGTCCTTTGCTAATCAGAGCAGCTGATCAATGGCAGCCAGAAACGCTATCGGCAAGAGACACAGTGCTAGTAATGGTGACAGAATGACAATCAGGAATCAAATTCAACCAACAGAAGACCTGTCATACTGAGGGTCATAAGCTAGTTATAAAATATATGTGTTTAAAAGAAGCAAAGCAAATATCTACTGCCACAATAATTGCTGGGCTGAGTGAACTGGCCTGTGGGCTGTCTGCCTAGAGTTTCCTCTATTCCCTGTTCCTTTTATAGACTAACAAAGGATTTTTTGTCTGCAACTTTGAAGTAAAGTATCAGTGTCTTTCTCCAGCTTCAACACTACTGACAAATGGCAATTCAAACAGTTTTAGTTCCTTGCTGTTTTCAGGCATCAGGGTTTAGCTATTCTTTCAACTTCAAGAGGAAAAGTGCAGGTACAGAAACTGAAAGTTGATATTGATCAACATGTGCCATGGCCAAAAATAATGAGAAAGTTAAGGGCTGCAATACCATTTCTGTTAAGATCATAAGAAGAGTTCTGCTTTGGCCTTCTACCAAAGGCCCATCTAATCTAGCATCCTGTTCACAGTTTTCTTGACCTGGTGAATTATACCAGCTTGCTCTGTGTATGCACTTCATGCAGAAGCATGCCAGTTTTTCCTCCCAGCGATTCTTGGATAATAAACATTTGATTTTGAATCATATTGGCTTGTATCCAACAAAACAGTATTAGGAGTATATTAATTAAAGTTTATTAATTGGAATGGGTCTACTTAGTTGCATACATCCCATTCATTTTAACTCACTTCATCCTATAGCATTTGTGCTATCAAATCTTCATTACATTTTGTTCTACCTTTACAGCCAGAATTAGTCACTATTCTCCAGTATAGCCATCTAATTGCTTGTTTAATGTGTTAACTCCCTACTGTATAGAGAGCAAGAGCCATATTTTAAGCACATATTTTCCCAACAGAAATGACCTGACTCTTTTTCTTTTTGGAACTTGAAAAGGTTAGCAAGACTATAAACAGGAATTGGTAGCTAGCATAATTTCATTGTCTGGTTCATGAATGATTTCTCTTCCATTTTGTGTCGTAGGTTTAATACTGATTTGTATGTACTAATCTCATATTGCAGAATGGTACTGGAGATACCTTATTTGTCTTTACTTGTCTCAGAGTGGGTTGAATAGTATACAACAAATAGCCCTCTGTAGGCTTCCAAAGGACTATGCAAATATAAATATAATCATATTACTTGGTATGTCTTATAGTAATTATGAATTCACCTAAAAGTTGCATTGCTAAGAGAATCTGGAATTGGTGATACTGCTAATACCAAGGTCTGCTAAATAATAATTACTGTTTCCTACTGTATACTGAATTGAAATTGGGGTGTGTCTCATTATTCCCTGAGTCATGAATGAGTTGCATCTTGCTTTGCATTCTTTGTACTACTGCATTCCTAAACTAGGTTTGCCTACATTGTTACTGAATAAAAATACTTAGAGTAGTTTGATACAGTTTGAGATTTTCTCCCCACTGTTTAAACATGGAATTAGAAATCTTTTAAAGTATCAAGATTTGTTTATTTTTTCCCCTTGTTATATTTGTCCTTGTTTCGCACTATGAACTGATGACCCACCTTGTTATTGTGGTATTGAAATTACCCTGCTGAAGATGAGATTTAGCTCTTCGAACAAGAATTAGAGTAGTAGTGTAGGCTCAGAACTGAATGGCCGGAGTGCCTGCCAATTATCTTATTTATTTTCATGACTCATTCTTCTGCATTTTTGCTAAAGTAGCAATGAATATTTTTAGATTTGCTGAGTTGTACTGTTTGAGCTTAGACTTACTGGAAGTACATCTTAGTATTTTCCTTCCAGTCAGGATGTGTTTTTATGCTGTGGATCATTGCCTACATAAGCTATTAAGCACTCTTTTACATCTTGGTCTTCTGTTTTTTGTTTTCCTGAGCTTACGTTTTTAAAATGCTAGGATATTGCTTCACCTATGTTCTTTTGTTGAATTCTGTACTCTTGCACTAACAGGCTAATCCTGTGCATGGTTCCTGGTATATAGGCTCTGTTTTGTTCAATGGCACTTATTCCCAAATAGAGGACTATATCCGAAATGTACAGTGTCTTAGAATATATTCAAAACTTATTCTTAGTAAGAATGTACATAGATGATTCTTTTGTGAGTGGTTTTGGAATCAGAAGGCATTTGTTTTATTGGAAGTTATTTTATTGTTCAATACAAAGTATGACATATCACAACAGTGCTAAAACAATGAATGGCATTAAGGTCTTTCTACTCCCAATCTGTCACTTATGAGCTTCTGTGCTTGGAAATGTGTTTGGGATGCTGTGCCCTGAAAATGCAGCAAGAAATAGCAATTTTAATAGGACCTTAATGCTAGTTCTTCTCAAAGGGCTCACTCATGGGAGATGTTTCAGAAAGTCTGCATGAGAAAGAAATGAGACAGAAATTGGTTGGATGATCATTTTGCATGTGCTTTGTCATAAAAAGGGCTATAAAATGCTTCATCTGCTGCATTTTCGGTTATCAGAGGCTGGTTATGAAAACCCAGTATTAATCCACAAACGTCCGATGTTCCAGATCACTACAGCACAAGCATATGAAAATTGGAAGAAATAGCTGTTGCTCAGCTTTATCTATGCATTTATTAAGATAAAGGGTGGAGAAGCCATTTTGTTATTTTCCATGTTGTTGCTGAGCAAGAGAAAGCTGGGAAAACCTGGGAAATCCTCTCTATACCAACAAATGAATGGCCCTATTTCTTCCTGTTATCTTGACCCATAAAGCACTTCCTTCTTTTGGCCTTATAATCACTATTCTCTTGTGTCCCATATCTCCTACGTGTAACCACTTTCCCATATCATAGTCTCATATAATGCCCCTCATAACCCTTCCCTATTTGCCTTGTTCCCTATTGTCATTCAGCGTACTTTATCTTTTGGCCCCTAGACAATTCTTGTCATTCTCTTCCCCTACATCTCAGTCCTATGGAATCTCATGTTCTATTTTTTCACCTCTGTCCTCCCACGCAGAATGTACTCGAACTGTATTTCAAATTCTGGCTGTCTTGGAGAAAACTGTTAATTTGTATTCATTTTGATCAGTTTTCCAGACTGGTTACAGGACTGAAACAGCCTTGGTCACCCTGGCGGATGACTTATGCTGAGAATGGATTGGGGATGTGGAGGGTGACCCTCTTGGGCTCTTGGTGGCTTTCCGTACCATAGACCAGAGGTTTTCAACCGTTCTGAGTCCATGGCTCCCTTGACCAACTACATTCTTTCTGAGGCACCCCTGTGGGACTCAGGAGGCCAGTTGTGCCACCCCTTGCCTGCAGAGTCGGCACCCTCTCAGTCTTTTTCAAACGTGCTGCCTTATGGATGGTCCCTTCAGCCTCCTCTCCCCTCTCCTAGGGAGTCCTTTGGGCAGCCACACTGGTTGCCCCTGGTCTCTCAGCCCCCCCACCTGCCCCAAAGGGAGGTGGCTCCTCACACTGCCCACAGGGGCCTGGGAAGCACCCACTGGCCAGCTCCAGAGGCACCATTCACCTGGGGAGCTTATAGCCAGGGCTGCTGCAACGAACATCTGTGCAGGCCTTTGGGAGGCAGAGACGCAAGAGGGCATCAGAGGAGGGAGGAAGGAAGGAAGGAAGGAAGGAAGGACAGAGGCCAGTGTTGCCCAAAGCACCCCTGGGTGCCATGACACACAGGTTGAAATCCACTGTCATAGACCTTGTATTCTTTTGTGTCGTCTTGCTGGGCTGGGCTTGGATGGCAGTTTTGATCTGGCTTCAGTCCATTTTGATCAGATATACTCAGCTGGTGATGCTGTTGTGACTTTTGCATCACCTCATACCTTTTGACTCCTGTGGTGCTGCAGTGTTCCATTCTGTCCCCCATGCATCCTATCTTTTGCGTTAAACTTCTAGGTGAAGTCATCCATAACCAATTTTCTATAACATTTTATTTGAAAAAGTTTATCTCAGTTGAATTACAGCAGAGACCCAACTGTCTCACATTTTACCTACTAATTCTAGAAAGTTTGTAGAACTCTTGAGCAGGTATCTGGAAACAGTTTTGATATAGATGACTGTGAACAAACTGAAATTTAATCCATTCTATTCTATTCTTAACGTTGGTAGGAGCTTTTTGTGTTAAAAGCTATGCACTCTTGCTTCTTAGATAGGAAGATGGTCAGATGTCTTAAAGAATATCTCAAAATTTTACTCTTTAACCTGTTGCATCCTTAACTCTACATGGCAGGGTCCATGCACTAGGAATGATTTTTCTGAAACTTGAGTAATGCCAGCCATAAGCTTGTTGTAGTGATTATAATACAATGAAGTTCATATTCTTGTCTGGCTGTTGCAGAATTTATCATTCCTGATAAGCAGCACCCATTCTAATCTGGACTTGGGCCAGTCTGGAGCACAGACTTTTGTTTGGTCTAAGCTGTATTTCTTCCTCTGCCTAAAATAAAAATAAATAAGGTGAAAAGGGAGTAAAGCTCCTTTTCGTTAGTGTGAATGTATCTAAAGAAAAATATTTCCAAGATCTTAGCATGTGAAATCTTGTCAGTTTTAACATACAATCTGGCAAATATTGGTGTGGTTCAGACACACTCACAGTGTAGTCTATTCGTGGTGGCAGAACAAGACACCTTCCCAACTAATAGCTGTGTTTAACCTCTTGACCTGCAAGGCACCCACACCTTAGATACTGTATTCATAGAGACTGTATTTGGAAAGTCCATTGCACTTGTCCTCAATCATGGTAATTGTTAACCCTCACCTGGATTGAGTTGTTCACATATGTTGGGTATGAAGATAAATTTGGTCTAAATCATGGACAATCAGTTGAGCTTCAGTCTGGCTTACCATGTGACCAGTTTCATTTATGTGATGCTTGGCGACATCTGCTGTAGTTTTCTGATACTTATGCAGGTTATTTGGGGATAGAGATAATAATATTAAGAGTAAGTAAGTAGGGCTAAGGGATAAAGGCAGAGTAGCATAAGGAGAACATAAACATGAACATAAGCCAGTTACATTAATTCACGGAGCTGGAGTAATGCTTTATGAGACCTTGATCTGGACAGCTTTGGGGGCAAATTCCCTGTTGTTTTAGAGTCATGTTTGTAATAAAGCTCCTGTAACTCTTCTGCTGGGAGTACAAGCAGCTGAATTGATAGTTCTTCTCTTCTCCCACTCCATTTCCGTGTGAATGCCTTGTGTGCTGGATGCACTGCAATGGACTTTGTTGGACTGCAGGTATCTGTTAGCTTTTACTTACCATAAAGTGACAACCAACTAGTAGTTGGACTACTTGTATTGAAGTCCCATATCTGTGACGAATTCATTATGTGAGTCTAGGTGAGTCATAGAGTCATATAATTGTACAGCTGGAAGGGACCCTCAAGGTCATCTAGTCCAACACCCTTCAGTGGAGGAATCTCAACACACGGTCCCACATCTAATTTGAAACCATACTGGACCTGATCAGCTTTGCAAATGTGCTATAGCAGAGGCTCAGTATCCATTCCCATATATAAAAATGCACATTAGCAGCAGCTTTTCTCATGGTGCTTTTGTGAACTGGACCAAGAAAAGGGTTGCAAAGCTTTAGCTGAATTGAAATGATCATAGCAATGTCTAATAATTGCTACATTCATTTTTTAAAAATCTAGCATTGAAACATTCTCTAAATCACAAGCATTGTTTGCTTGAGTTAATATTGTATGTTTCTTACTAATGTTTATGATGAGTTTATGGGTTATTTCCCAGGTTACTGAATCCTATAAATATTCCACTAGGTTTGCATCATGATGCTTAAAATTGAATTTTAACAAATTTGATGGAGAAGTATGAGTTACCTGAGTTAAACATAATTGAATAGCATTTTTGGAAACAGGATTTTTATTTAGAAGCAGTTTCTGTGCACTGCCTGGAGTAAATGGCACATACTTAAAAGCACTAGGGATCCTGTTGTGATTTTTATTCTATTCTATTTTTTACCTAGCGGACAACATGTGTGATCCTGTTGTAGATTATCTCCTTTCTCCATTGCTAAGGTCCAGCTCTCCCCTCTGGACTGGTGCTGTACTGATATTTTAAGCAGTCAGTAGTGCTGTGTGTAGCACAGTTGTTCCCCAAAAGGATATTTTGGGTGTTCCAACAGTAACAAAGCTCCTGCTTGCATTATTTGAAGGACTAAAAGCTATAATAGGTACTATATTTTAAAAGTAGCAGTTTATAATATAAAAAAGTATAGGATATGGAGAAGAGGAAAAGAAGCAAGGCGTAAAGTACATGTCATTGATTGCCAGATGGTGAAGGCAAATTGGATTCTGGTTAAGTGCAATGCAAGGAGGCATTTTAAAGACCTTTAAAAAGCCTTTGCCTTTGATAGGAAATAAAGGCAAATGTGTGAAGGAAAAGCAATTAGTTGTGCACCATTTGCAAAAGAGCAAAAGTGAAAAATTTAGAGAGCTGAGGTTTGATGCAGAGACGAGAGACAGAGGGAGAACAAGTTGTTAAATTTGTGCATGGTTGCCAGGCATTGTTTTGCTGTATGCTAAAGTACTAAGTACAGTGTGATCACTTAGATGTGAGTACATGAAGTGGCTATGATTCAGTAAAATATGGTTAATTGCTTATGATCGACAATAGCTCATTCCACATGCACTTCTTTACAGCACGCACCACCTAAGTCCTGTGAAATGCTAAAAATGGTATTTTAAGATTAAATTTAAAAATCCTTAAGGAAGCCTTATTGTCTTATAAGCCAACATTGTCTTATAAATATGGACTGCAACACTGAAACCCTTGACTTGAATGGTGATATTTGTTCTTCGTGGGAGGCAAGATAATTGCATTCCTTAATTAACAGAGTAAAGCTGCAATTCTAGAAATGTGCATAGAACTAGATGGGTTTTGAAACTTGTAGCTAAGCTGATCACCTCATTTAGCAAGGGAAACAAATTCTAAATGAAGAAGCTGCTAACCTTTTCAGCTACTTTACTAGCTGCAGCAAAACTCATAAAAACATGGTGGTTTTGCATGCATGTATCTTGAACCTTTGCCTTTGCTGTTTAGGATTTCTGCCTAGAACAATAATACTGCATTGAGCAGTCCATCTTCATAATTCATGTGGATTAAGGGTTGAATAATATAGCTTTGGCATCATGGTTATCAAGAAAGCAGTTATGTTTCAGGTATTCAAATCCTCAAATTGGTCTGGTGTTTTAAGTGGTAAAAATTCACAGTAAGAGTCATCAGTGATGGGATATCAGTGGGAATATTTTTGTGAATCAGTATCTGTTTTGATGACATTGGTTTGTAAGTGCTGCCTTTCGTTTGGTGACTGGTAACGTAACCTATTACTGTTTCTTGGCCTTTACAGGTATACCAAACTGGGATATGCTGGTAATACAGAGCCACAGTTCATCATTCCATCATGTAAGTTTTGTGTTTGTGATCAGTTTATATTTGTGTTCAAAGATATATCCAGTTCTTAGTTTCAAGAATAGGTGTATATTTTTAAATGCTTTTTTCCTCACAGTAAACATTGCAGCCACTTTGTTTCTCCTGTAGTCATTCTGCTACTGTGCTACGTGGAGCTAAGCCATGGTTATATCTGAACCTGGGCTTGTGGTTTGCCTCATCCACAAACCATGAGATGTAAGTTTTTAAAGTTATGGGTATAATGGCAGCAAGACAACCAAGAAAGGAGTGAAATGGTTGTGATGTTTACTATGAGTACCTACACACTTGTGTATTAATGTTTAGCCATGGTGTGGTTTAGCATTATGTATACAATTGATACAATGTCTGATGCAAATTACTGTGTAGTTTTCAAATCATTCTTGAAGAACAAACTCCAGAATAGCTAAAGATATTCTAATTAGACTCTAGCACTGCAGTAATGAGTCTTGGAGGATCTTTCCCCAGCTGTTCTGTTTCTTGGCTGCCCTAGATTAGCAAGTGCTGCTGGCTCCTCTTGCTTTGTGTGCCTTATTCTTTCTATGTGTCCTGTGAAATTCAAGTCTATTCATGGGAAAACTGTTACGGAACTCTCATATGATCAGTAGATGCCCTTTTTCAACTTTGGGTCTGCAGATGTTGCTTGGGATGATGGGAGTTGCAGTCCAACAACATCTGGGGACCCGAGGTTGAGAGAGGCTGCTCTCAAGAAAGAAAACTCACACCAATTTATTATTTCTGTCTGAAAGGAACTGCTGCTCAAGGGGCTATAATATCAGCTGATTAAATGAAAACATCTATTGCTCTTCCATCCCCAAAGGCCAAGTTCATGAATAATTATACTAAGTGCAATTGCTTGTTGTAATTCATGCTCCAGAATAGGATTATCTTTATTAGAAAAGTACTGATTTTTAATACTAATTTAAACAATCCCGGGCTGCTTTGAAAATGAGAATATAAACTTGTTCTCGTCATTTTTCTGTATCATGGGAGAAGGCTTGTGGAACCTAGTCTTTCAGCAGGACCGATGGAGAGGCCTTGCATTATCTTTTCTCCTTCGATAGCCTGGTTGGAATGGCTACTGATAGTTAGAAATAAAAACCTGGGGACTGGGTGGAGGGAGTCCTTTATTTAGTACATTTATATGCTGCCCATCTAGCCAAGTTCTTCATGTTCATTATAGCTTGTAGTATCCTGAAGGGTGGCATTGGTCATTGGTGGCATCCTTCATAAGGAATGATGGTGCACTGCAACTTGAAACATCTACATTAGACATGTAGTTTTGCATAAATATCTCACATAATTGTGGATTTTTTTTTTACTGCAGGCTTTTTAACAGGTAGAAGGAGGTTGAGGTAATCAATGTGGTAAAAAGAGCTTTCAGAAATTTAGCTATGCCTTTTCTTGCTTTCTTTGCTAATGCTGGAGGAAACTATTAGTCATATTTATATTCAGGTCCTCCCCCCTTAATTCATGATGGTGTGATATGGCTCAAAATGCCATTGATTGATTGATCTTTACAGTACTGAACACATTTGCAGTTGTGATAAACTATTCCGAAGAAGCTGTCACTGAATTTTCTTTTAAAGATTTTAAACTAGAGACTTAATCAGTGTGCACACTAATGCCCAATGCAGTACAAACACAACTTTATTTGTTATTAAAGCGTTTTATTCTTGCGGCACACAAATCCAAGACAACCACTTTCTTGCCAGCACAACTCCCATCTTTTTCTTCTACCCAGACGTAATTTCCAGGGCACTGCTTTTCTAGGGCGCTGTTTTTCTTCTTTTCTTCTTGCTCTGAAGTTGCCCAAAATAATTCCACTACATCTTAAATTTGGACAAGAGCAAAATTATTAAGTGGAGTTTGGAAAGACTTTTTGCATTATTTCCCATCCCATCCCGTACCCAAGATCTGTTGCTTCTTCAAGTTGTGATGGTGATAGCTAATAAAACTGAATTGAAATGACTGAAGGATACCTAAAAGCAAAAAGCAAACAAACAAATAAAACTTTCTGGCCAGGGCTATTGGCCCAGTACCTCAATTTTCTATTATAACACTTCTGCTTATTCAGTAAAAATGTACATTTAGAACTAAAATGAGAGATTTGTAGAGGAATGTGCTGAGAGATTAATGCTATGTGGTAGAAAAGGAGGCCATGAGAAACCAAATGAGAAAAGGGATGAGAAACTAAATGAGAAAAGGGAAGCTGTAGAAATGTAATAAAATTCCAGTAACTTATTGCGTAGGAATGGAGACATATAACTGCAATGAGGGTACATACAGTAAGTGGTACAGAGTTCCTTCCTTGGTGCTATAGAATTGGAGAGTTCCTGATAGATTTATGTGGCAGAAGCACACTGCACCTACAGATTACTTTCCTTGTGGGTGTCTTGAAGTCTATTCCTCAAAGTCATTTGAAATGTATCTATTTAGAAAGTTAGATTGTGTACCCACTAGATGAATAACCTCCTCCTTGGCAGTACTTGCAACAAAATGAATATCGCTTTGAAAGTTTAGGATACATATCTGTCTCGGCTGACTGCAACTCTCTCTCTATCCCCCCCCCCCCCCACATTTAAGGTATCGCTATCAAGGAATCTGCCAAGGTTGTCGATCAAGCACAGAGAAGGGTTATGAAAGGTGTGGATGACCTAGACTTCTTTATTGGGGATGAAGCAATAGAAAAACCAACATATGCAACAAAGGTATTTACAACTAGAACTTTTGCTACTTTTTAATAAAAAAGAAATCACACAACCAATTTACCCTGCCGTAGAGATTTGCCTGCTCATTACAGAGGTTGTTTTATAGAATGATAATACATAAAGTACCATAAAACAATGATAATGTTGCAACTCGCAAGTCTCTGGTTGGAATGAATAAAATATTTTGTGGTTATAAGATTGCAAGTTTATTTAATACATTTCTGTCCTGGTAGTTGAGCCAATATCTCAGAGCAATATTTTAGAGAATGAAGAAGGTTGTGTTATCCTCAGGAATGTAATTCTGAAGTTTGGAAGTCACAGCAGAGAAGGGCCATCACTTGGGTCACAGCCATCTCGCTGAAGAAATGGTCCCCTGGTCACATTCTGTGACCAAACTGCCACATTTGTGTGCAAGTCACTAGAAAAAACTTAGCCAAATGCCATAACTCAGAACCAGCATGAAACATTACCAAACAAAATGCGCTCTATATGGGCCTACCTTTGACCATCCAGCTGTCTTTGAATTAAAAGAGGAACAAATGATCTTAATGTGAAAGATCCTTTTAGGCAGTGAAATAGCATAGATCAACATGAAGAAGGTGAGTTGTGTCACTAATTTTTTTGGTGGCGCTCTTCACCTAAATAGTTTTGTGCCTGCCCTCCTCGTTCAAGGAATTCGGTGTTTTGTTTTTTCAATATAGTAAAAGTTATGTTGTATCTTACTTACATCAACAGTGCATCCAGAAACTAAATAATTATCAGTGGAATTTGGCCGTTATGTTTCATTGTGAGTTTCCCAGAGGTTGCTAATGGGGGTGAGTGAGATGTTAGATTAAATGGACCCTTACTTGGATCCAACAGGGCAGGTCTTATGATTTTATGTTAAGTTGATATTCAGCTGAGCAACATAGCTGTGTAAAAGATAGTTGGGATATAGAGTACTGTTGTTTTTATCTAGGATGTTTGAAAAGACTGAGATGTAGTCCTTAAATCCTACACACAAGAATAAGTATCTTGAACAATTTATACGCTGAGCAAATACCTTGCAGACTAGTTCTTTTGATCTTCATACAGAATTATATTTATGTAGCTCTAACATAACTTAAAATGCCTTAAAAAACCCCCTCTTTTAATTACAACATTTTCAACAGTGGCCCATCCGTCATGGAATAGTTGAAGATTGGGATTTGATGGAGAGGTTTATGGAACAAGTAATCTTTAAATATTTAAGGGCAGAACCTGAAGATCATTATTTTCTATTGGTGAGTACAGCCTATCTTCTATTTTTTAAGCGTTCACAACATCCTCTCAGCACACAGTGTAGAATAAATTTTAACTTGCAAGAGAGTTGAGGCAGAAGTAGCAGCTTGAACACATGCACGGTAGCAGTTACTGATTAAAGGAGTTTTTCTTTTTGGAGTGTTAAAAGCCACAGAGCTTCTGAATTTTGGATGACTGCTTCAGTTTCTGTTTCTTTTAACTTGCACCAGCTCTCTCTAGAGCTGAATAATGGTGTCCTGGCAACTGCATTTTACATAAGTATTTCTCCAGTGATGCAACAGGGGTATATCTGGTGTTTGAGTAGAATTAAGACTGCTAAAACAGCTGCTGTTGCTTAGAGACAAGCATTAGTCAGTGACATTTGGTTTCTTCAACCTTTTTCTGCTGGGATTCTTAGAAAATAGGCCTTGAGTGGCTTCAAACTCATTTGAACATTTTTTATTTTAACAATGGGCCCAGGATCTATATGGCCCTATGTCATATTTCAGAATTGGATGCAAATTATCTTGTTAAATTTCTCTATTTTTATATAAAATGGTAAATGGAAAAATGAACACACAGGTACATTATTATAACAGAAGTATTGTTACATTAAAGATACTTTGTTTAATGTGGTATAGTCAACTCTGAGATGCTAAACCTGTATTTTGACTAGAAATGCCAGATTAATTTGTTCTTCGTGAATTCCGATATGAATTGGTCCAACTAACCTTTCCTTCCGGAACCAGAATGTAGATTGAAACACAGTTATTATTTGGATTTGTCATGCTTCTGAATTTGTGATATAGTTCATGCTCAAACACATTAAATGTGTATAGGAATGGGTATTTTAAGATAAAGTAAGTTCTTCTGTTGTTGTTTTTCTACAAGTACAACTCAACTGTAAAAAGCTGTGTTTCAACTGAGCTGACTGGATGATTTTGCTTTACAGACTGAACCCCCTCTAAATACTCCAGAAAACAGGGAATATACTGCAGAAATCATGTTTGAGTCCTTCAATGTTCCCGGGCTTTACATTGCTGTTCAGGTGAAACATCATTTAGTTCACAGTTGAGATAAATGTTTTAAGTAACGTTCCTTAAGAGGAGAATATGCAAGCTGTTGTGCAGAAATTGGGACTGGCACCGGATTTGGAACCTCTCATGTGGACTCTGACCCAAAAAGTAATTTCTGGTTTAATCCTGCTAAAGGACCAGAACAATTCACCTTGTTCTTGGGGCCAAACTGGATGCCACATTGCGATAACCATGTTTAGAATTAAGTCTGCTTCCAAATCTCTTTACTTTTTGCATGGTTGGATTGGTGTGGAAGCTGAATCTTACACCATCTGAACTATTCTGCCACCTAGCTTTTTATGCTGTTTTTCTCCCATGAATGTTCTGGCAGACATTATTTCCAGTCACAGAGAGTGGCTGCTTTTTAAAAGTGATATTTGGTGGGGAAATATGAGCAGGTTGATTTCTCCACCAGCCAATGCTATGCTTTAAATCAATCCCCGCCTGTCCTGTTTGTCAGCTGGCACAAGGTTGTAAGCTGTTGCCATCATGTCTAATTGTGATCCCAATTGTTGTGTTGCAAAGAAATACATGAGCAAATAACAACAAGCTGTAATTATTCCACAAAAGGAATGCAAAAAACCGTGTTCACGCACTAGAAGATATGATTATGAAAAGAATGTCTTAACCCTTTGAAGATACATCTCTCTGTTTCTGTTGGCTCTTTGAATTAGGACACTACACTTGTGTAGATTTCCTGAACTTGCAATAAGGCTCTCTGTTAAAGCTATTAGATATAAATAAATTTATAAACATCTATTCTAAGCCAAAAATGTCCCTTTGTGGACCTTAAAACAGAGGGTAATATTTAAAATTCATTAAGCAAAGTATTCATACCAGTGAAAATTCAATGTTAAACACATAAAGTTGTTCTGAAATTTTGTTTTGAAAAGCAGATTATGTATTTCATAAACATACATTGCCCCACATTTAATCTCTGAATAGCACTTTCCTCAGGTTTCTTTTAAAATACAACACAAAAGTCCATATGTGTATGTATAGCTGTTTAGATTTAGAGCAGCTTTGCCTTCTTTCAAAGGGGAGACAACAGCAAAATTGTCACAGGAAGAGTAGTTCTGTGTCTCAGTTTTATCTGGGGAATAAGATTCACTTTGCCTCTTAAGAGAAAAGTCAGATAATGATTCAGAGACTTCACCATTCAGATCTGCATATATAGTTTACTGTAAAAGCTAATCTTTTCAACCTACCGTACTTCCAGAAAACAGCTGTCGTCTTGTGTAGGCTTGTGAGGATGTGGATCCTTAACCTTTCTGTTTTGAGTGTTTTACTTCCTCCTCATTATGTTCTGTTGAATGCACGGCTCTTCATTGCACTCCTTAATTTTATTGCCTATGCCTAAATTCTTCTGCAGAAGATCTGCAGCAGTAATTTGACATTTCTTTGCTATAAACTGTTGAATTTAATATAATATTAGCTTAAAGAAAAGCTTTTCAGAAACACAATAATATTTTAGTACCCATAATATCCTTGGTACCAACACAGGAAAGATAAAGCCCACAGTAATTGATTGAGTATATGGGAAAATGGCTCCCTTGTCAGCTCCTGAAAAAGGGGGTGCAATTTCTATGGGAAGCTCCTTTCAGAAGCCAGATCTTCTGCTGTTGCCTTCATGGTAACAGAAAGGAGCTGTGCTGCAGTGATCCCTACGTTACAAGGTAATGTGAGAAAGGAGCCTGAGTTTTTAGACTGTTTAAAACTAGTGCGGCTTCAGCTATATAGTACCATTTAAGTAGTTCCTATATATATCAATGCATATTTAGATTTTCCCAAAGCTTGAATTACAATAAATTTCCATTTTTCTGGTTAACTTTTGGGTGCTGCTGCAATTATAGAAAGTAAAATCTACCAACTTTTGAATACCATTTTTAGGGTTTTTATTTCCAGTTCCTTTGTTCTGTTTTCTTACTTCTTGTTTTCTTCTGCTGCATGGTGCAATGTAACTATGTTAAATGGTTTTTGCCTGATGTGGCAATCTTTGCTTGAAGACTAGGCCTTTAGGCTGGTTATGAGATACTAAATCTCAAATTCTTTCCTTGGATAAGGCCGTCCTTGCCTTAGCTGCATCTTGGACATCAAGACAAGTGGGAGAGCGAACACTGACTGGAACGGTTATAGACAGTGGGGATGGTGTCACTCACGTCATTCCTGTGGTAAGTACACATAAATATGGGTGTGGTTTGTGGAACAACACTGCTTCTAAAACTATCACTATTATGGGAAGGATAGTCTTGGCAGCTCTGTTCAGCATTTTCCCAGTGAACTAGGTGTTATATATCACACAAGATTATGCTAAAATTAGCATTTAGGAACGTATTCTTATTTTTATTTTGGAGACAGAAGTTAGAGAAAATCTGCTTTTTTTTGCTTTAGGTTTATAATTGAACTTTGTAGCTTGTTGAAAGTTTTTAATAATTAAATCTGCAATGCTCCCAGTATAATATATGAAGGTATCCTTCAGCTAAATCTGAAAATTTTGTGGGGTTTGTTGCTTTTAAGGAAGACATGGCAATCTCTTTGGAAGTGATGCTGCCACCCCTACATTAAACAAAAATCATGTGGGCAGAAACTAAGCTTCCTGCCCTTCATCCAGTGTAGATTTACTTCCCTTATTTTCTTCCTCCTCCTCCTCTGTCTTACAAGCTGATGAAAGAGGAAGGCTATACTGTACCAGACTGAGGATCCCCTTATATATCTCAGTCTACCATTATCTGTTTACACTATGTTAAAGACACACACCGTTTGTTTGTGTGTGTGTGTGTGTGTGTGTGTGTGTGTGAGAGAGAGAGAGAGAGAGAGAGAGAGAGAGATCTTCAGAATTATTTTAAGTTTGGATCCTTTAGTTCAAATTTCCCCTCTTTTTCCACAAAAATAGAAGAGCTTTAATACTTCCAGGATTCATTTCATTAGGAATCAGAGTGGAGAGATTGCTTTGTGTTGTTGTAGATGATGCTTTAATTAAGTGCTGGTATAAGTTATGGCATGTAGAAAATCCACCATTATCTGTTCTGTAAAGGGAAATATCCATGCAACAGAAAGTGCGCGATTTGAGATGATAGTAGAGAGATGGAAACATGGGACTTGCTTGCGATATGTCCTATTCATGTGTTCACAAATATGTCTCTAAAGTTTGTATTTGGGATTAAGTTCATTGAAGGATTTTATTATTATTATTATTTACTTTCAGGCTGAAGGTTATGTGATTGGCAGCTGTATCAAACATATTCCAATTGCAGGACGAGATATAACTTACTTTATTCAACAATTGCTAAGAGAACGAGAAGTAGGAATCCCTCCTGAACAATCATTGGAAACTGCTAAAGCGGTGAAGGTAATGTATATTTTAAAAAGCAAATAGATACTTAACGACTGGCTCAGTAAGACTCAAAAACTGACACAGCATATATATGTTCTTTGCCACTACTGGTATTAACTTTAACAATTCAGATCAGGTGACTTATATATTGGAAATCAAGATGCTATCTTGGTGGTAACAAATTGCCAGTAATCTAGTTAATTCTCTGGGCTAGGAGGGTATTCTAATACTAAAAAGTACTTAGTTTTGCATAATGAAAAGTCATAATTACTTTTCTTGAGACTTTTCATGATTTTTTCTTTTTAGCAGCTCTATTATTACTGACGGATTTTAAATTCTAAAGTGTATGATGGTATGGTATGTAACCATGGCAATAGTACATTTGAGCATGCATTTTCCGGAGTTAGCATCTCCCAACTAAAAAACCCCCACCTAAGATAGTTTAGGTCTGTCAGGTCTCAAGAATTTTTGCCTAGTGGTGCATAGAATTGTGTCTAGCGCTGAGTGCTAATTATCTTAAATGTATGCAGTTAATACTAACTGAACAATTCTCTGGTGTTTTCATTTGTTTTTGTTTTTTTAAAGGAAGTTTCATTCCTGTTCCATTTAAACTGATCAAATATAAAACCTTAGTAGATTTTTTGGGGATTTCTTTTGTAACTGTCTGCATCTGATTTCCAGGAACGCTTTAGTTATGTCTGCCCTGATTTAGTAAAAGAATTTAACAAGTATGACGCAGATGGTACCAAGTGGATCAAACAATATACTGGAATCAATGCAATCTCAAAGAAAGAATTTACCATTGATGTTGGCTATGAGAGATTCTTGGGGCCAGAGATCTTCTTTCATCCTGAGGTAAACTGGTGCAGATCTTCATAACACACACAGAAGTATACTTTTAGTTTTATCTTCTCAGAAGTAAATACTGTTGTGCTTGAACAAGTCTTGTTCCCTTGTAAGTGTGACTTATGATTGCAGCTTTCATTTCATAATGTAGGGCAGGTAGTGCCTTTCAAAGTTGGAATTAAAAGCCAGCGTACTTCCATCCCCCTTTTTAAAATAACCTTAGAACCCAATTTCTTGGTGCCGAGTTAATTATGTTGGCTTTAATGTTCAACTGAATCTGTTTTTAACTTTTGAGGATCGTGAAGCTTTAAGGCATTTCCCCCTGCTTCTTAAATGATACTCCGCTGAAGAAGAATCTGGGGCTGGAGGTGGGAGGGGAGATCTAGCTGTTACCACTAAAAGCCACACAACATGCTTTGTATAATAGTTTCTCTCTTCCCACTTCAAATTTGAAACCACCAATCTGGCTTCTGTGGTGAGCTGAGGGAAAAGGAATAAATATTTCTTCCAGCTGATTCCCATTTTTTCATGCTGAATAAAACTGTTTGATTCAGTGCTTAGCATCTGAGATGTGTAGGCGGTCTCCAAAGTGTTCAGTACAATGCAACAGCAGGGAGAATGGAAAGGGTAAAGGGATTGGAAGGCTTACATTTTCCTGAATTCCTGTTCTTCAGTATCTGTATATGGTTGTACTTGGTTTTTTACCCTTTCGTTTTTTTTATTAATTTCAAATGATCTTTATTATTATAACACAGGACCTTTGAGAATAAGTGGTACTTTACAGAGGTACATAAGCAGGCAGAAGCTGCCTCAAACTTACAGTGTAAAATAGCCATTGGGGAAGACTGTAGAGGCTGGTGAGGGAGAAATGAGAACAAAGATTATTTTTCAGAGTAAATACTGAGTCTATTTTTTGAATTAGAATTTACCTTCAATTAAACTAGTGCTTCTTTTTCCATAGTGTTTCTCACATTGTTGTGTCTTAGTTTTTTCCATCTTGCTAAATTCATCTCATTTAGCTTTCTTAATGCTTTCTTTAGAAATCTGCAATAATCTACACTTGCCTCTAATATGTTAAAGAGAAGGCTGATGCTTCAGTATTATGTATGGAAAACGAAACCTGTTTGTATTTGTTTTTTTAAATGCTGCAGTAAGCAATAAAATTACTTGTAACCTAATCAGTTCTTTGCTGATACATACTTCTGTTTTTAGTTTGCTAATCCAGACTTCACACAGCCTATCTCAGAAGTAGTAGACGAGGTAATTCAGAACTGTCCCATTGATGTTAGACGTCCGCTATATAAGGTTAGTAAAGCTAAATAATGTTTGTGTGTATGTGTGAGAAAGAGAGAGAGAGGTTTTTTCAGAATATATCTCTGCCTACTTGCTAAAGAGATCTCAATTCTTCCGTTGAAAGCACAATAATGGGCTATGTTACAAGTGTAAAAAGCTGCCGTATGCAGTCTGACAAGTGACCCACCTAGCTTAGGGTCTACACTGACTGGTAGTGGCTTTCCAGGGTTTGGGGCAGGGTGGTCCAAATTTTCATACCAAGTGGGCCTTGGGACATGGTTGGTGCTGTGGTCTAAACTACTGAGCCTCTTGGGCTTGCCGATCAAAAGGTCGTGGTTCGAATCCCCATGACGGGGTAAGCTCCTGTTGCTCGGTTCCTGCTCCTGCCAACCTAGCAGTTCGAAAGCACGTCAGTGCAAGTAGATAAATAGGTACCGCTGGAGCGGGAAGGTAAACGGCGTTTCTGTGCGCTCTGGTTTCTATCACAGTGTTCTTCTGCACCAGAAGCAGCTTAGCCATGCTGGCCAGATGACCTGGAAAGCTCTCTGTGGACAAACACCAGCTCCCTTGGCCTGAAAGCTAGATGAGCGGTGCAACCCCATAGTTGCCTTTGACTGACTTAACCGTCCAGTGGTCCTTCACTTTACCTTTTACCTTACCAAGTGGGCCACAATAATACTTAGACATGGAACCCCCAGGCTGCACACTGCCATGTCACACAGGGGTTGGGGAACAAGGCTAAAAGTTGGTGCCCCCTCCCCAGTCCTCATGCTTCCTTTCCAAAGCTTTACCAGAAGGTGCCAAGGACTGAACTTAGACCCCTTTGTGTGCTAAGCATGTGCACATTTATCCGTGATTAGCCCTTCACTAATGTACATTCAAGTGGATATTGTAAATAATGTAATTCACAGAATGAAATATATTGTTAAACTATAACTAGAAACAAAATGTGAAAGGGTTAGGTTGTATCCCCTGCTGCTCTTCCACTATTATAAGCAAACTTCTGCTTGTGCAACAGAACTTCTCCTTCCCCTCTTACTCTCTGGTTGGAAGACCCTCTGGAGGAGGTTTTGAGGGGGAGAAGAGTGGAATGAATTTTGGCATGATCATTTAGGAACGTTTGTTGTGTTGCATAGCTTTTAAAATTGGGCTGACTCAGAACAAACTTATTAAACAAGTTATTTAATAAATTTTTAGATGAAAGTGCACTTTAAGTATCTAAACATCTGTAGTATTTTGTAATCTAGCCTTTCTTTTATGGGGTGCTCAGCTTAACACTGATTGTAAAGCCATAAAATTCTCAGGCTATCTGTAAAATTCCTATTTGTGAAATAATTTGTCTCAATCTCTTAAATTGAGCATGTATGGCTCAAGCATGGCCCTGTTCCTTGCTGTGACTGTTTTGTAGTCATTACAGCTGCCTTCACTCCTTATTTTCAGAAACTGATTCCTAACATCCAGTGTTGTTAAGTAATACAACTTTTGTGTGTACAATTTAGAATATTGTCCTCTCTGGAGGCTCCACAATGTTCAGGGACTTTGGTCGCCGTTTACAACGAGACTTGAAAAGAACTGTTGATGCCAGACTGAAACTCAGCGAGGAACTGAGTGGTGGCAGACTGAAGGTTTGTTTCTTTAGTTAAGACGTTTCACTTGTATGTGTAGTTCATTGTGCTAGTTTACGTCACATCTCTAAATGGAATCCAATAAGAAAGCCATTAAATTGTGTCACCCTCATTTTGAACTGTATCAATCTCCTCATCTTTAATTACCATATATACTTGAGTATAAGCCAACTTTTTCAGCACATTTTTTATGATGAGAAAGCCCCCCTTGGCTTATACTTGAGTGAAGCGTGCGGTGGCGGCGGAGGGACGAGCGGCCCGAAAGGAGCCCTTTTGGGCTGCTTGTTCTTCTTCCGCTGCTGCCACCACCACCAGGTTTGTGGTGTGGTGAACCTGCTTATACTCGAGTCAATAAGTTTTTTTCCAGTTTTTTGTGCTAAAATTAGGTGCCTCGGCTTATACAGTGGTACCTCGGATTACATACGCTTCAGGTTACAGACGCCGCTAACCCAGAAATAGTACCTCGGGTTAAGAACTTTGCTTCAGGATGAGAACAGAAATCCTGCTCTGGCAGTGCGGCGGCAGCAGGAGGCCCCATTAGCTAAAGTGGTGCTTCAGCTTAAGAACAGTTTCAGGTTAAGAACAGACCTCCGGAACGAATTAAGTACTTAACCTGAGGTGCCACTGTATTTGGGTTGGCTTATACTCTAGTATATACGGTACTTTCCACATTTGTGAAGGTTTCATTTTGATGGCTACAGGCACTTATCCTGTCCGTGATCTTGAAAACTAGTAGTGGTTTTGGAGAAGCAGCTGTTGCCACTTTTGTGGAGAGTGGATACTCCTGTTTCAATGTTTATTGCAACAGATGGATAACAAATAGAATTTGCCAGTTTCCTCAGAAAAATAATAAAAAGCATTTATTTCAAGTCTACTGGCAACATGAGGCTTATTAAATTATAGAACTGCTTTCAGTACTGTGTATTGTTTTTGGTTGGTGAATAAGTGCTTATATTGGAAACTACCTTTTGTTACATAAGAAGAGCCTGCAAGATCAGGCCCATGGCCCAACTGGTTCAGCATCCTGTTCTCACAGTGGCCAACCAGCCTGAAAGCAGGATCTGAGTGCTTTACTGGCCTGACCACTTCAACTTTACTGTCCTGTACTTTCCCTCTGGCACAACAGATTGGAAATGGCAAGAGGCATGTTATAGTGGCTTCTGTGAGAGAAGGGAGAAATATATTGAGGTGTTTTTTATGACTTTAGTACCTGGGGAATAAGTGATTTCTAGATTCTGCCTGTTTTCAACCATGTAAACCCACAATAAGTATCTTATGGCATTTTTGGGAGAAAGGGAAAAGTTAACACTTGTAATATAGAGAATGTTAATGGCTGGCAATGATTTCCCAGGGTTTCAGGTAGAGGTTTTTCTTAAACGTATGACCCAATAATTTTAGATAAAAATATTGGGGCTGGGACATGGGACCTTCTGCATGCAAAGTCATGTGCTCTTCCACTGTGCTGAGAAAACATATATATCTTGAAACCTATTCAGATTAGTGCATTTGAGAGAATTTGATTAAAAACTGTTTTGCCTGACGGTTAAATATTCTTAAAACTGGGGTTTTGCTACAGCCAGTGAAAAAAAGAAGTGTCTGTAATGACATTTTATTTAAAACAGTACTTTGTACTGATTTTATTTTCTCTTGTAGCCCAAACCTATTGATGTACAAGTTATCACACACCATATGCAAAGATATGCTGTCTGGTTTGGAGGATCAATGTTGGCTTCCACGGTAAGTTGACAAAAGGAAACAGAAATCTGAAGAGAACTTTTCTCACATATATTTTGACCTGTATTCATTGTCACTGTTTTCCACTTTATCTGTGATATATGTTTATAGGACAAGCCCAGTCATGGTGCTCTAAAAAGTGTTCCTATTTTATTTGGGGGGGGGGGAATACTGCCCCGAACCTTTTATAAATAGACTTTCCAAAATGTTTGTAACTTATGAGGAGCTTCCTTGAAAAATGTAAATGCATGGGGGAAGAGGTTTTCGCACTGTCTATTGTTTATCTGTTCCTAATTTTTTTCAGAAACATCTTTTTAAGGCAGTGTTGTCTTGTGTTACATAAGCTATAATACAGGCACGAAACTGAGACAGGTGCTTTAATAACAAGTTTTATTATATCACAAGTTTAACCTAAAAGTGACAAAAATATATTTTTAGTGAAAATATTCCCTTTTATCTTCTTTTCCCCCCAGCCTGAGTTCTACCAAGTATGCCACACCAAAAAAGATTATGAAGAAATTGGTCCTAGCATCTGTCGTCACAACCCAGTTTTTGGAGTTATGTCTTAAATCCGACCTGCCATGAGTTGGATCTAGGGAGGCTGGGAGATGGAGGGTCTTTCTCAATACATGTTTGTCTGGATGGCTGGTATTAAGATAACAAAACATGACTTGAAAATAATAAGAAGAAAAAAGACCAAACACAATTAAACAGGAATATTTTAATAAGTGTCTCAACATGCAGATGTAGTGGGAAGCCAAAATGATTCCAAGTGTTTTTTTTCCTTTCGATTGAATATTTGATCCTGTGCGTAAACAAAACAAAAGAAGTGGGTTTTTGTTCTTTCTGTGCCCTGATATTTTGTATATTAATGGAATATCCAAGATTTGATGGGATTTGATGGTGTGTAGATAGTCAGCTCTATAATTCTTCAATTGTACTCTTACACGTGTACAATGAGAGAGCTTGTTTATATTTCATACTTTTTTATACGTTGAGAAAAATATCAGTGAATGAAAGAAATGTAATATTTGACAAGAGAAATACCAGTGACCAATTTGAGATGAATAAAAATAATAATAATGCCCACATGAAGCTTAATCATGTGAATCTCTAGTAACTTCAAATTATGACCAATCCTAAAACTTGGGTTCCACACACAATGCAACTTGGCAAGTGCTTTTGGAACTAAGGAGCTAGAATCTTGGATTAACCGATGCCTGCTAGTGCTTTCTGATTACTCGGTGCATTTTCATTCTATTTCTTGCTTTTGGGGGCGGGGGGAAGTAAAGACAAGACTGTTGGACCAGTATTGCAGTTCTGTAGTGTCATTTCTAATTACAACCAAATATTCAAGTTATCAAAATAGGTGTATTCCACCATTCCAATAAAGACACAAAAATTCTTTTTAATGTTTGTCTGAGGCCTTTCAGTCTCATTGCTTGATCGTTTGAAGGTCTCTCTTTCTAGTTTGCCATGGCAGTTATTAAATCAGTAATTTTAAGGAGACGAAAATGGAACAGGTATTGTGACACAAATATGAAAGTGGTGCATGTTTCTGTGATTTTAGTTTCTATTCAACAGCATACAGAAGTGCATATGCAATTTAGAAAAATTTAGCTTTCATTAACATTTTCTCATTATGTTTTGGTAAATAATGCTGCTGCATTTGGGGGGTATTGTTGATTTGCTACTGCAGGATCCAGGGGGTGAATTATATGGCTTCTGTATATACTATTATCTAACAAGGAGCTGATATGGCATGGCTGACTATACAAATATTTAGAGCAAAATACGTTGGCCTTTGTGGAGTAAACGTAGCTGCTGATCAGTGTATTGCCAATTTAGTTTTAGCCCCGCTCATTCACCTTTTGATCAACTTGAGGCCATGGGTCCTGGGTGAAAAGGGAGATTGAAAAATTGGAATGTTCCCAAAAAATTAAATTGAATTTTTAAAGAGTTTTGAAATTTCTGTTAGTGTTGGATCCAGGCATCACAGAGCCTGATTTCTGCTGATGAGACAGTCACTTCATGGCAGGTGGGGAAGGCAAATTTCATTAGTATAACTTTTCATTTGCAACACCTGTGTTCCCTTAAAAGCTGTTCTGCATAGATAGGAGACCTCCTGCAACAGCATGGGAGGTGGTTCTGGGAGTTGCAGAGGAAGGTGGACTGTATGAAAATCACACATGCCCTTCCTGCAGCATGAGTCTCCATGGGACACATGGGCTGTGGTGTGAGAGATAATCACCAGAAATCAGGTGAAGGATACTTTGCACAAGCAGAGCTCCCTTCTCAGGTGATTTCCATTTGTCCCACTGCCACCTCATACAGCATACTCCACACTGTTCAGAGGGCCCCAGACTCACTGGATAGGCTTTCCAAGAGCCACAGCGACTGTAGAGGGAAAGAAGGCCAGGGAGAAATGTGAAGTGCCTTCTGCTCAGGTAACTACCGAATATAATCTCTACTAAACACAGGTGCAATGAACTACTTGAATAGCATTTCTGCGTATGTTCTAGAAAGCTATTCCATTGGTTTGAACACTTTTATTGTATTTTCAAGTCTACCAACGAAGATGTGTGGATTTCTTCTACTGAAATGTAGTTTAATGAATAATGATGTGAATCTCCTATGTGTTGCATACCAGTAGTAAAGGATGACAGTGGAATCAGCTTTGCAAAACAATAAGATAATTTTACAACTAATAAAATGTTGCATACAGATGCTCAATATAAGATTATTCATAATGCAAACTATTTAAACAACCAGGATATCAAATTGATTCCTCAGTAACGGTTGTTTCTTGCTTCCCCCAAGAAAGCTGTCAGCTAAGAGGAAACTATGAACAATTTTTTAGGCAGAGTCCCTAAACTTCAGCATCTAAAGAGTTACCCGTTGGCCTTCATGCTTGTAGACCAGCACCTTGATCTCTTCTGTCATTTTGTGTCTAAAAATACTCAACCTTAATGCATTTTATGTGGATTTGTCATATTTGCATGCCCCCTGGGGCAGGAACACAAAAATTGTTGCAATGATCTGAAAACTTAATAAGGTACAACTAGAAAGGAAAGTTCTGCCATGGCATGGCTGTACTGTACTGAATCTTTGCTAATAAGTTGTTCCCTAAGGGTGATATCTAAGACATATTCAGACTCATTGAAATCAGTGGGCTTAAGTTACTATGTGTATGACTAATGTTGACTATCACCCAACATTATGCTAGTTTTCTGTTAATCCTGCAATTTTTTTTTAAACAGGTGGAATTATTAACTACAGACTTTTTTTATGAAAGGGTATTGACCCACAAGAAAAACATCAGTCAAGGACTGCTCTAGCTGGGTGAAGTCAAGTTCAAAAGCATGTGGAGTTTGCAGCATTGCATAGTTGCCTTGTAGTAGTTATTTTTGCCCCACCCCATCTCAGTGTATGTACCAACCCTTCTCTTGCTCATGCTCTGAGTCACCCCCTTTCTCAACACTGCATTAAATTAGGCTGAGAGTACTAGGTTCCTAACCAGGAGCTAAACTGTCAGTGGATATATTGCCTAGTTAGAAGCCCATGGGTAGCTTGAATATTTCCATTGGAAAAAAACAACAAAAAACTGATTTCCCAGTGCCTTAATCAAATATCAATATTGTGCAGTATTCAGTTATCAAAAATGTGTGTACCTAATTTATGAAGCTCAATTGTTTTAGTACATTTGATCATTTGGGCTCTGACTATCTCACAACTGTAGTGGATATGGAAGCAGAGTTTCAGGTGCTAGGTAATTGCTAGGAATTGGTATAGGAGAACAAATGTGATGGTCTGCGTGCTTATTGTGGTGCAAGAGAACCCCAAGCTTAAGTGATACAGTGATTTAACGAAATCCTTGTATGGGAAACTCGTCATTTTCCTATAATAGGAAGGGAAGGAATCATGTAGGTTTACACATGATTCGAAGGAGATTGTTGTGTATGTATAAAAATGCATCTAATTTTTATTAAATAATATATTATTATTTAATTACCTGCCCTTCATGCTAATGTCCCAGGGTAGGGATTACAACATTCAAACACAATAGTAAAAACAAATTACAATCACAAGAATAAAGTGGGTCCTAAAAATATACACCTAAAGTGTCAAAAGTCAGGGTGAAGAGATGCATCTTCATTGGAAGCTGTATAATGAAGGTGTTTGATGCAACACAGGTGCACGACTTAGGGGCTACCACAGAGAATGCCCTAGGCTGCGTTGTGTGAGTTGTCTCTGTATACACACCATTGCTTAAGCTTTTATACTTGTCAGTTTGAGATACAAAGAAGTAGCTTGAAAATGTGTGTGAGAGAAAGCGCACATTCTATATGCTTCCTGAATATTTATATATGACATAATCTCAAACATTCAGGTCTTGTGGTTATCTGGGACATATCTGCATTCTTATGGACAAGTCCTAACAGTGTGTGGCTGTCAGTGGCAACTTCAGCAAAACTGTTAGTGAAACTTCAGTCTTCCCTGCTTAAGAAAGTGAATAACACATCATACAATTGTCATAGGGCATCATATGATGCTGATAATAGGTGGTGTTATAGAATACGGCAGATAAGATCAGCACAGGCTGCCCATACAATCAAAGGTATATATTGTTATTAGAGGGTTTTATTATGCTGAAAGGAATAACCCTTATGAAGATCTGTCTCTGTTTAGTTGCACTTGTGTATTCCAAATAAATGCAGACAAGATTTGGATCCTACTGACCAAACCTGTCACTTAAAGCTTAACTGGTTGTGTGTTGCAGAGGGTGGCTGATACTTTATTAATTAGCTTTTGTTTCCTGAGGCAAATCAAAATTCCATTGGTTTTTGCTTATATAGAGTTTTTCTATAATACTGACATGTCCTATTAGTAAGGTCTGTGAAGAACAGTGATTACACCCGAACCAAGTTTGTTTGCTAGAACATCAAAGTCTATGCCGAAAATACCTAATCCAAAACTATTCTTTGTTTCCTTAGCTCTGTTACTTAAATTAGTGGGCATAAAGATCTGCCATATCACAATGGTACAAATATGCTGCTGTGTAATAAAATCTTGCTGCTCTCTGCTACAGGTAATCTTAACATTCATTTTTGTTGTTCATTTAATGGCTGTTTGAGCAGTGAACAAAAACTCACATGTGACCAAATCTAACACTGTAAAAAGCACCTATGATACAGTAATTAACAGTACATTAGAAACTTGATGTGGCTCAATAGACTTCTTTGAATGTCCTTAGCCACTGTCAGTGTTTCCAAGGATACTAGATAATCACAGGTGTTAGAAAAACATTGTTTCAAGTCCCTACTGCTTTCGCTGAAAGTTTTAATTACCTAGTGGTATTTTAACAATCTCTGTTTTCTTCTCTCTACTTTAGGAATACTGACTTTTCCATTGTCTATAAAGAAAAAGGTTATGTTCATACTAGAACATTGCACACTGCTATCTTATCTGTACATATTTTGTAATATCTGCTGTGACTTTACATCCCAGCTGAAACTAGAAAATCTTGTCTGCAATTTTTAACCTCCTTCTAGCTTGAGGCCTGGTAAATGCAAAACTCTTGGCAATCTCAGTGAAGTTGTCTGTGCTTGTAGGCGAGATTGGTTCATCATGTTTCTCCTGAACATCCATATCTTCAAATCTATTAAATACCACTCCTTATGTCAATAGTGAGACCATCTGATTGTGTGATGCCACTTTTGGCTGACATTTTAGCTGGTATCAAAAAAAGAAAATTGATAAGTCTTCCGTGTCTAAAAGGGCTTGGCGTTCAAAGAAGGAGACTGAAATGATGCTTCAATAATAAGCCTGAAATATTTTACAAACTATTGGCATTCACATTCTATTATACATCATGTAGCCGCTACCAGAGGTATATACAGTGTACTGTGTGGTAGCTTAAGGGTTTGGTTTTTCTCAACATGGATTTCATAGTTGTAGGTGTACATGCCCTGTCTCCCACCTCATTCTGTACATCTGGGGTGGGGAATCTCCAGATATTGGACACCAACTCCCATCAGCCGCTGCCATCATGGCCAATGGTCAAAGAAGATGGGAGTTGTCATCCAGGAACATCTAGAGGCCCACAGGTACTCTGCCCTTGCAATGCATGGTTAGAGTAGGATGCTAAAACACTTGCCTCCTCACTGCATGTATGGTCTACAGGCTGGCTCAACGCAAGAACCCTCTCTTGACTTTCAACTCCATTTTCTCTTTTTCAGCTGCATTTCTCTAAAGCTATCAAGCTAACTTGTTTAATGTCTTGTGCAAAGCTCTCTTCTAATTTTTGGAAGGAATATCTAAGCCTATCCTTAACTGTATGACTCTATAAAAAGTACAATGTAAGGTGTGGGAAGACAAGCCAGTAAGACCTGAGGTTTGTGTGTAGCCTTGTTTTGTCTGCTAAAATACTTAGGAAATAATGATCTGGCTATGTCACTGGTATGTCTTCTGCAGGACAGGTTTCAAATATTTGTTATCCTTACCCTTGGATGTGTAAAGTGGCTTATCGTGGATTACTTTGTTCATTAAAAGAGCACTCCTTTCCTATCCTGGTTTAAAACATTTTTGTAGAGGGCCATTTCTCAGGAATTGCATGCTTGCAATAAGCAGAGGCAAAACTAGGTGGATTTTTCATCACTACAGTATTTCGTGGCACTCCATGTGCACATACTCTAGCCCTACTCTATCCATTATCCCCTCCCCTCTATCCATTTTTGTCTCCTCTCCATTTCCCCCTTTCCAGTGACACAAATTGGAACTGACCACTACAGACAGCTCTCCCTACTTCCAACTCTCTGTCCGTTTCTGGTCTCCACCACTACATCTCCTCCTCCTCTCCTTCCAGCCCCATTCCTGGGCTCACCACATAGCAGACCCATTTTCTTTTCTTTACCCCCTCCTTACACAGTGGCATGTAATGAAGAAGTGGTAGCAGTTATCAAAGGGCTGGTCTGGAGAGCAAGAATGGGCCTGCATCACTCAAAGGGTTACATGGTGGTCTCTAGACTGCATGTTTCCACTACTGTTTAACATAGACAGTACAATATTCATCATCGTCTTCATCATCATCTTACGTATTTGTATGCCACCTTTCCAATAGTTAAAACCATGCTCAAGGGAGCTTACAACATGAAATGATTTACATAATTACAAAAGTTGTCAAACAAATAAAGCACATCTGAAAGTACACAACAAAATTGAAAAATTTCCACATGCATTTTGAACCACAATAGGATCTAGAAATAAAGATACAAAGAATTAAATAACAAACCTCCCCACAACAAAACCCCCTAAACAATACCCCAGTCCAGGAGTCTGTTCAGCAGCCTCAGCTTTTATGGCTGGAGTCAGTCTGGGGCCTGCCTTCCCAAGTTAGGTGGAAAAAGGCCTGCAAAGCTGGGAGCAGGTCTTCTAGGACTCGCAGCCAAGATTGTCTCAAACCTGTACATCTGGGGTGAGGATTTGTCCACTTGGACAACCTGTTGGGTGCAGGTTTGTATCAGTTTTCCTAAGCCTCTGCTTCTGCAATCATATTAACTTACAATCTGAAAATTCCTGGATGTAGTTAAAATGCTAACCGTCCAAAATCACTTCAACATTATCATGCTTCACAGCGAGGGCTTTGATCTGTCCTCAGTTATGCACATAACTCCAACCCTACCAAATATTCATTATTCATACCCCATTTCCAGTTACACCCTTAACCTGGGAGTAAACCCTATTCAACACAGGCCTTATTCAAGCATTGAGTGAGAAAATGGGGATGAGCCAGCTCCGTCCCAGCATTCTTCACAAGTTGGAGGGTTAACTTCTGAAACTGGGAGCCTTTTCTACTTGTGTAAGCTCCCCACGTGATTTAGGGTTCTAAGTTGTATGAGGAACCTAAATGAACAGAGTGGGCTTCTCATGACAGACAGTCCTCATTGCCGTCATTATGAGTAATTCCAACCAATTGGGTACCATATTACCCAAATATGGTAAGACATGCCCAGGATTACATTTAGTGTGTGTTAACATCATTTCCTATTCTTTTACATTTTCAATGTCCTTTCGCCTTTATTAAGTCTTTAATTACTGTCTTGTGTAAGATGTTTCATTGCACATTGCCTTGGTGCCTCCTCTGAGGTAGACTTTTGTTTACTTAGATGAAATGGACATAAGCCTCTCCACACAAGTGTTGAAGAGCCTGCCAAAAAATGTGTAAGAGGTTTACAAGCATTATAGCCCTATGTGGACTACCATCATGCAGAAGTGACAAAACAGTATAGGTATGAATTGAGGGATAGGTCTCCGCACCATAGCTACAGCACCAGTAACTAGGAGAGGAGGAATGGCAACTAAAAACTAGCACAAAGCTCGTCTTGATTGTTTGCATTGCTGAACTTCCCCATAAAGGTAAAAGGTAAAGGGACCCCTGACCACTAGGTCCAGTCGTGACCGACTCTGGGGTTGCGGCGCTCATCTCGCTTTATTGGCCGAGGGAGCCGGCGTACACCATCTGATCGGCAAGTCCTAGGCTCTCTGGTTTAACCCACAGTGCCACCTGCATCCCTTCAACTTCCCCATAATTATCACTAAATAAGACGGCCAGTTGTATTCACTCACAGTGATCAAGATTAGTCAATGGCCTTATTCCCAAGTGGGCTTGTGTCTTGTGAGAATGCCCACCTTTTATCTGCTAATAAGAAGTCTGTGGCTTTGGTAGTTTTAAGGTCCTCTTTTGTGGAAAGTGGCAGAGAGGCACTCTGTTCTGTAAATTTAGTACTGAGCAAGTCTTTGGATGTTGCTGTGAATTTCTGCCTGAACCTTGAAATATCCTTGTCTCCCCCACCTCCCAAAGTCAGTCTAGAAGAGCTAATATTTCTAAAGATAGAAATTAGGAATTTTATTCTCATAAGTCTAAGAATAACGATGAACACCTCAAATCAAACACCAGTATCATGTCAAGGGAAATGGTAAATAGGTTTTAACAGAAACCACTTAAAAATAGCAAAAGCATGTCCTGGAATAGTAATTAGTACTGCACAGGAAGGAGTTATGACTTTATAGGCATAAGCTTTCCTTCACACACAGTTTAAGATAACGACACCTAGCTATGTTATAGGACAGAAATTAACCTAATTATGATTGCCTTGTTCAGATTATTATTTATGCCCATCAACACTTTAGGAGAGTGATTTCTAAGTTGGTATTTTTCATATATATGATGTTTCACCAGCTATTCATTACATCACTGGAAATACAAATGTATCCTGGTCCAGATCTGTTAATTTTCTTACAGTATTTGCAAAGTAATTGTACTCAGAGATGTTAAAAGACTCCATCTCAGCTTTCATTTCAGCAAGACCAGTGCTGCAATATCAGCAGCAAGGTACCTTGTGTTGTCTACCTAGGAGGGAACATGATCCTGTGGTGGCTACAGTCCATTCTACAAGGATAGAGCTGGAATGTAGTTCTGAAGGTCTTCTGTTCTCTCTCCTTGACCTTTGGGTTGCCCAATGTGGGGAAGGTTTTAATGAAAAGATAGCCTTTTAAAAACCAGTGAAGTCAAATATCCAAGGGGGGAAGAAAGGGGAGAAGGAACAAGAAGGAAATTATATATGTGATGTCTGACTCTCCGTGCATCCGATGAAGTGGACTCTTAGTTCATAAAAGCAACATGCCATAATAAAATTTGTTACATCATTAAGGCATGACATGACTCTTCATTGTTATTGCTACCCATTGAATTCTCACCTCTTCTGAAAACTCATGGAAAATCCTAAGAGGTCAGTGGCTCTACTGTCAGAAGTACAGTCCTTAGGTTTCCCTTACAAGAGAAAATGCCAGTTAAACCAGATTAAGCCTATAGTGAAGGAATGTTCTAAATTTATCTTATGCAGGAAGCAAAACCTTCCTACAAAGAGCAAAATTTCAGTAGATGAAATGCAAGTTCCTGTTGAAATACTTGAAATACTCTGGAACACTTGAATAGTCTCAATCCTATTTATAGTAAGGTGAAAACACTCTTCCAGGCACTTACCAAATCAGTAGCTAAAAAGATAGATGGCACAATTAAAATATACCAGAATAGATAGGCACCAGAATAGAGAGAGTGGCTGGAATGATGTCACATTAAATTATGATTAAGGATGGAAATTAACAAAGTTAGACAAAATGGCATAATTTGAATTTGAAATAAATCCATCAGTTCAAGTTGATACTTAATTATAATATTTACATATCATCCAATATCAAAAGTTCTCTGGGCCATTTTGTAGGTTAAAAAATTAAGAACAAAAAGTATTTTTAAACACCTTAAAAATGCAAAATCTAAAACACAATAAAACGGGTATAATAAAGCCAAAGTAAAAACCAGTGCAAGGGGCTCAAAACAAATTGTATCTGTTGTCAAAAAGGCAAGCTTTAAAAACTCTCCCTTTGTCCATTGTAAGTGCTGTAACTTGATGGCTAGTCTCTTCTTGCTGCTTGGAACCACATCACAGAAACTGCCTTTCAATATTGGCGGAAATAAGCCTCGGTTTAGCTCTCTTTCACTAAAAAGATTGTGTGATATATGAAAATGCCTTCCTGCATAGCAGTGAAATGCTCTTCATGCTTACTCAGAATTGGGGCCTTCTGCATTTAGTAACAGTTCACAAGTACCGGTACATGTGCACAGGATTGCTACTTTGGAAAGTTTTCATCACCCTTCTAAATTTGGAGAGAATCCTGCAGGACAGGCTTGGGAAACACAGGCCCTTCAAATGTTGTACGACAGCTCCCACCAGCTGAAGCCAACACACAATAATCTTTACAATAACCCTGCACATAAGGCTACACACACATTTCAGAGAGAAGGCTGAGACTGAGAGAGAGCATATTGGGTTTACATAAAGCCTGTGCCTAAACTGAAATTTAAACTGGGATTTCTAATGCACATAGGAAGGTTCAGTGCTATTAGAGAGAGAGAGAGAGTTTGGATTTGATATCCCGCCTTTCACTCCCTTTAAGGAGTCTCAAAGCGGCTAACAATCTCCTTTCCCTTCCTCCCCCACAACAAACACTCTGTGAGGTGAGTGGGGCTGAGAGACTTCAAAGAAGTTTGACTAGCCAAAGGTCACCCAGCAGCTGCATGTGGAGGAGCGGAGACTCGAACCCGGTTCCCCAGATTACGAGACTACCGCTCTTAACCACTACACCACACTATTAGCCATTTATTTATATAGGCTGCAATCCTAACTGCAGTAATCTGGCAGCAAGCCCCATAGAATTCACAGGTCTTACTTCTGAGTAGACATAGTCTTGCACTGTTGTTTATTAAACCTGTATTCCGCTCAAAGGTTCCTAGGGCTGTGCAAGCACCAGAAAGCCCCCAAATAATAAACCAAATCTATAAATCCCCCCAACACACACATTAAAAAATCCTGCAGAATCTCTCTCTTACATCACCCAAATCCATAAACTGCTGAAAATAAACCCATCTTAACCAGACAGATGGTAAAAGGGATAGCTGGATCTCTACAACAATGGTGAAGGTCTTGTTTTGCATTGCCACACCACAAGCTATGGATGTTGATGGAATAGTAGAGCCTTTCTCATGGAATTTAAGGCATAGGAGAGCATGTAATAGGGGAGGTGATCCTTCAGGTGGAGCTGTATTGAACTTTGTAGACTGAAGTCAGCACTTTGAATTGGGCCTGGAAGCAAATAAGAAGACTTAAGGGATAGATATTGCATGATCCCATTTCAAACTGCCTGTCAGGAACCTGGCTGCCACATTCTGCACCAGCTGCAGCTTCTGGATCATATTGAAGGTCACAGTGGCAATAGTTAAATCAATAGGTCACCAGAACATGTAACACAAAGTGATCTTGGTCCAGGGAGGGCCCTAGTTGGCTAATCAGCCAGAGCTGGGCATAGGTGTCTGTTGCCACTGAGGTCACCTCACCTGTGGCTTAAGCAACAGTGGTGGCTCCAAGGACACCCCCAAGTTACAAACACACTCCTTTAGGGGAAACACAACTCCATCCAGAACAGGACATCTTCCCCACTCCTGGGCTTTGGAACAACTCGCAAACAGTGGGGGGAATTCAGTGTTCCACCGTTCTGATCAATCAACACAAGCATTTCTACTTACCAGACAGAATGATCTGCTTCTCCTCCCTCATGTATTGTTCTCCTGATTCTCCAGAGCAGATTTGGGAGAGGTGTGTGGGGTGCATGTGGGGAGGAGTGGGGTGAAGCCCTATTGTGCTAATGGGAGTTCTTGATTCCAATAGTATGCTGGGTTAGTTGACTCTGACCCCACATTTCTGCTGCATCAGTTTTCAGCTTTGGTTGATTGGTCACCATCTGATGCACTGCTGTCTCCAGGCATTAGCAAAAATATCCACAATGCCACTCCTGATGACATGTTCCAAATCTCCAGCTGACAGCTCTCAGTGGCTTCACATATATATTGAAGAGTAACAGGGGCAGAGTGGCACCCTGTGGGACCCCACAGCACAAGTGTCAGAGGAAAGAGCAAAAACCTCCCAGTGCTACTCTTTGGCAGAACCATTGTAATATAGTAGCCCCAACCCACAGAACTGACACCATGATCGATGGCACTGAAGGCCACAGAAAGATGAAGGAGAACCAGCAGGGTTGCGTTCCATCTCCCAAGAAAGGTCACCCATCAGGGTGTCCCAGACCATTTCAGTACCAAATCCAGACCCAAAGCCAGACTGAAGTGGGTCTAGATCAATGGTTCTCAACCTTTTTTTTTGGCCATGCCCCACCTAAGCATCTCTAAAATCCTGATCCCACCCCCCACATAAATTTTTTAATATTCAAAAAGTGAACTATTCATGTGGAGGAAGTCTAAAAGGCCATTAACTGTTAATAACTCATTCTCAAATTGCACCCCTTAAAAATAAAATTGCTTCCCTATGAGGCATGTGCCCCATGTTGGGAACCACGGGTCTAGATAATCAGTTTCAACTCAATGTGTTTAGAGTTGGCTGGTCACCACCAGCTTCAATCAACCCACCTCACCCCATGAAGGAGACATTTACAACCAGACAGTAGTTATTTAGTACCTTAAGGCCCTGGGACAACCATGTGAGAAGGGGTCTCACCACTGCCACCTTCAGAAGTTGGGAGTCTCCCCTCTCTTAGCTGCAAATGACCTAGAGAGAACTAGACACTGCTACTTCAAGTGCTTATCTATCCCTATCCACCATAACACAATAAGCTGTCAGATCTAATTTATATTAACAGAATGCTTTGCCACTTTGCCACAAGGAATCCATAGCTAGGTTATATTACAAACCCATGGAACCAGACACTTAGAGTACACGGTCTCTTGGAGCTGAGCCCCACTGTGTACAATGGGGCTTACTCCTAGATAGATAGGCAAGAAGCTGCAGCCTTAGGCCAAGTTCTCAGGCCTAGTTTAGTTCTATTTACTTCCGATATTTATTTATATCCTGCCTGTCTTCCATTAAGGGACCCAATATATTAAAACTATATATATCTGCACTGTCCTCTACTGCCCATTTCACATAGTTAAGAAATGCCCTCCAGGTCTCCAGAGATACTTGTGGGGAGGACACAAGTGACAGAAATGGAAAGGAGTGGATGGGAAACTTGCCTTCCTTGAACTGATCCCAAAATCCAAGCCAAAGTGTTTAAAGCTCTAGCATTTCTTTTGTTTGTCTTGGGATATTTCTTAGGAATTTCTCTATTCTTCTTATTCAAGTTGTTCTTATTTGTTTTGCGTGGCAAGATAAAACTACCTGTCAGCATCAGTGAATTAGAACAGCCTCTGCTTTTCTGTTTCTTTTGGCTTGATGGCCTTTTCATTTAACAAAGGAGGAATCGGTTTTGCACACACTTTATAATCAAGCACTGCCTAGATTGTTGTGTTTTCTTTTGAAGAAAGATAGCTTTGGCCCTTGAAGCAAATTTGCACCCCACCAAATTTTAGCGAAGGAACAATAAAATATTTTACCAACGTTTTAACTGGTAGTGTTTGGGGCATGTCACCAGATCTGAAGAGACAAAGCACAGTATTCTACACTTCAAATCACTCTTCTAGATTTTGTATGCAGTGTATATAGTTCACATATAGGCCAGAAAATTGAGCTTTTCTTTGCCAGTAGCAGTAAGATAACATAAAAGTGGTTTCATTTTGCTTGTTTGGAAACAAAATTCCCTGAATGTATTTTTAATAAAAAAAGGCTTATGTTGCAGATTGCCACAAAGGATAACAGACTGCTCTATCAGGTATTTCTTTTATGGTTGTGTTTTACTGCTGCTATTATCTTATGTGTACCTTCAAATAGTTTTTTTTTTAAAAAAATGTGCCCACAATGTAGGTACTTTTTCTTAAGATTTGCTGTCAAGTCAATAAATATTTGTGGAGCTCCATACAGATATTTGTATACAATGCTCCTTCTGAGCTCTGCAGTTGTAAAACCCATAATGCTAGATGTCACCAACTATATTATAGAACCTGATTATGTGTGATCATTCTGTGAAGCAAAAGAAACAGGACAGTGTCTGCCAAACAGAGTGGATTCTGAGAGCACAGAAGCTGGAGTGTAGTTGTTTGCCTAACATAAAAAAAATGGTTGATCATGTATGTTTTTAAGTTATTCTGAACCCTTTGATTGGAATACATCCCAAAACTAATTAATATAGCCCGGGAAAGATAGTGCATATTTTATGGCTTGATCAAACAGAGCTTTGTGTGTGTGTCCCAATTAGATGCAGGCCCAAAAGACCACATTATGCCCTTGAAATGTCATCTTCGCTGATAATAGTAGATGTACGAATAGATACTTTCTTGCCAGGCTCTTCCCTATTAATAATAAGACCACTGTCATATCAGTTTCCAAGACCGATGACTGATTTTACGTGCCAGACAAGGCTTTTAGAGGATGGCAAACACTTTTTATGAGGCAAGTACTCTGTATTATCCTTGCTCAAGATCTTGAAAACAAACATTAATAGTGTATCAAATTTCCTGCAGTGAAGGAGAAAAAGAGTTCTGTAGAACAGTAGAACCTCAGCTTACGTTACCCTCGGGTAACATAAACTTCAGGTTGCAAAAACGGCAAACCCAGAAGTATTTTTCCGGGTTTTGCCGCTCACGCATGCTCAGAAGCCCTATATTGTGCTGCGCGCATGCACAGAACAGACACCTCTGGTTGCAGAAACCTCAGGATCCGACCGGAGGTCCGGAATGGATCCTATCCACAACCGGAGGTACCACTGTAGTAGGGTTGGCTAACCTGTCATTCTCCAGATGATGACAGACTACAACTCCCATTATCCTGATGGGAGTTTGAGTCTAAAGACAACCGATGGTCACAGGTTAGCCATCCCTGGTGTAGAGATCCTTAAAAAATACGGTAAGTGCTGTTCTGTGCTGGTCTTGTAATCAGTATTCAAGAACTAAAGCTCAAGCCACATCTGGTAGAGTAAGGAAAGTCATTATAGGATATGCCAAGTGATTTGTGTAGAACATTCTAAGAGAGTTTTACAAAATAAACCATGAAGTTAAAAAAACACACCCATACTTTTATTTACAGTCAATTACAGTGTGCATTATATCTTTGTCTCAAGAAAGGTAGACATAAGAAAATGACACCCCCACCGTACTTTGGTGTGCTCTGGTATCCCCTATCTGCAGAATAATCAACACATTTTGATCATTAATTGTAGCATTGTAACATACTTGGAATTGCAGCTGGTTGGAGCCCAATCCAACACCATGAAGTATCAGAATTCTTTGTGCTTGTTGCTTCTGGTTATTTATGAATAAAAGCAGTGATGTTGTTTGAGAGGAATTATTTGATGGTTTCCACTGTGAAGGGATCACCAGTGTTGGAGGACAGATTTCATCTTGAGACTATCCCTTTTAATATGCATGCTGTATTTAGTTACTTGGGGAAAAACAAAGGAGAAAACTTTTTTAAATGCACCAATTTTTGATGGCTCTCCCTCCTCCTTCAGCCAGCTCATGTTCTGAAGGACAGTTAAGAGTTTGGCACTGCTTCAGAGCAGCTTTTGAGTATGCTGGGAATTCAGCTATCAGTTTGGTGTTTCATTTTGAATGCCTCTGTATCTCCCTGCTCTATCACCAGGGTTATGGGTGGCAACTAATGCTGCTAATGCACAAGTGCAATGGGCTTCAGTTTGTGCAACAGGACACCATTCTCCTCTCTTCCACCCTGTACCCCCTGCATGTCCTGAAAATTTGCTTGCTCTGGAATGTTATAGGACTCTATAGAGAAGATTGGGGGCATATAGAGGGCTGCAGGGGTGAGGAGAGGAAGGGGGAGTCTTCTGCTGGTACAGTGTTCAATACTGCCATATATTTTCACATGGCCCCAAAAGTCATGTTTTGTTCAGTATCACCCACTAGACAAATGGTCGTTTCTGGCAAATAAACTGCTTCATCCCTTGAATGAAGTGGAAGGGATTAAGCCCCCTTACATGTGATTCCCACAGCACAGTTGTTTTATCGTGCTCTCCCTGTGTTTTGAATCTGAAGTCCACTTCAAAAATATTGCTTATATTGTGGCTTTTTTGCCATTAAGTTGGATGAAAGGCCAAAGACGTTCAAGTGTACATGAGTGTACATTTTTATTGAGCCAAATGTGTTTTGAACGGAATTCTTCCTCAGAGACACTATGGATATGAAATGCATAAAACCATACTACAAAACATTTGTGCACATTTTCAATACAGTGAGTTTAAAAAAGGAAAACCAACATCATACCTGTTTTTGTTGATAAAACAAAGTTATAGAAGAAGACAACTGAATCATTCACCATTTTGATACAAAATGTTGGTGCAATTATAATTATTTTATTTTGTGCATTTATTTGACTCCAAGAAGCTCAAGGTGGTGTAGACTGTTCTCCTCACCCACATTTTATCCTTACAAGAACCCCATGAGGTAGCTTAGGTTGAGAGCTGGTGACTCAGTCAAGGTCACCCAGTAAATTTCACTGCCAAGTGGGGATTTGAACCTGGATGTCCCAGGTCCTAGTCTAGGGGCAGGCAACCTAAGGCCCACGGGCCGGATGCGGCCCAATCGCCTTCTCAATCTGGCCTGTGGACGGTCCAGGAATCAGCATGTTTTTACATGAGTAGAATGTGTCCTTTTATTTAAAATGCATCTTTGGGTTATTTGTGGGGCCTGCTTGGTGTTTTTACATTAGAATGTGTGCTTTTATTTAAAATGCATCTCTGGGTTATCTGTGGGGCATAGGAATTCGTTTATTCCCCCGCCCCAATATAGTCCAACCCACTACATGGTCTGAGGGACGGTGGACCGGCCCACGGCTGAAAAAGGTTGCTGACCCATGTCCTAGTCCAACACTCTATGTTACATCATATTGGCTCCCTCTTCCCCAAATTCAAAAATACTTATACATAACCACTATCCATGGCAAAAATAAAATACAAATTTGAAAAAACAAAACATTGAAAAGGAAGTGGGGGAGTTTCCTCTGATTTCACTCCTTGAGGCTCCAGTGCTGCACAAATATCTGCGCTGGAGGACTGGGGATCCCTCTGAAATAGTGTGGAAGGTTAGCTCAGGGAACTTCTGCTGCAAATGGAAGGACACCTTATAATGCAAGGCAGCACTTATTTCAGGGGAGAACTTCTGAAGAACTGAATAATATATCAATTGACCTGTGATGAGGGGTAAGAGTAAAATATTGGCAAAAACATCTGTATAGAATATACCTACAGCTCTTCTATTTTACTTTGTTTTGAATGGCAATGTAGCGTTAAATATTTCTGAATGGCATTATGCATTTTTTTGGAATGAATCCTTGCAAATATCAGGATGCTGGTGGCTATTTATATGGGAACCCTACAGCTTGGTTTTCCCTGTGTACATATTACTGGCATAAAACGCAGCTAGGTCGTTCTTCTCAATTGGAATGAAAGCAGGTTTCGGGACAAATGCATCAAAACACAGAATTTCATAAGAAATGACAGGGCAGATGCAGGGCAGATATGAATTGCAGCCGAAATCATGCACACGCTAATTCCCAAACCAGCTGTGGGTGTGCACTGGATGCAGAGTAAACAGGAGTGCGTACATCTTATGCCTTTGTCAGCACACCTATTTCAGAGGCTGTTTGCGCCAGAGCATCTACAAGGAGAGGCACCAAATGGAGGCATAGTGTTGCTTGTTCTCAAGCAACAGTATATGCTGCATAAGCAATTAAGACTGAAATCCTAAACACACTTACCTAAGAGTAAGTCCCATTGAACTTCTAAGCAAGCATGCATAGGATTGGAACTATAAAAATGAGTTCTGATTCCATCCATGCAGACTGATTCACAAGCTGTTATATTACAATTTGCATTTCTTGTGTTGTAGAATCCTAGAATTGTAGAGTTAGAAGGGACCACGAGGGTCATTAAGTCCCAACAATCTGGAATGCAGGAATCTTTTGCCCAGCATGGGACTCAAATTCACCACCCTGAGATTTAGAGTCTCAATCTGTACCGACTGAGCTATCTCAGTGTTGTTACCTTTCTGCTGAAAAATTAAATAAAGATATTTTTTTTAAAAGAAGGATTTAGGAATCTGGTGTAAAGGGAATCCTTATGGCATTTTCCATGTGAATGGGAAAATTTACTGACCAGGTGTTTCTGCAGAGGATATTAAATTGTCTTTCTGAAGTTGAAACACCAGCACTTTTCAAAATATCCACTAGATGGTACTTTCCTACAAGAAATTTAATTTTAAGAATGTAAGCGCTTCCAGTGTTCTCAAACACTTGGGGCAGCTTGGTCTTTCTTACTGTAATCTTAAATGAAATGAAATGCTTTTAGAAAGCCAAGCCTAAATGAGAAGATGCTATCAATTTACAGCTAAGAAATAAATAAAACAAACCTTGAGGTGAGAGGAACAGACAGCATCTCCATGTGACCAAAAATTGTAGAAATTTCAAAGAAGATTGAAAGATTTTTTCAATTTATTAAGGGTTGCTTTAATACTATACTATAATGGTCAGTGCTTCTGAAATCACATGCCTACTTTGGATGGGCTATCTCCAGTCCAGCACAGAATTATGCACTTAAGCTCATTGATTTTAGAATGCTTAAGGGTACCTATGTGCTGTTTTTTGTTTTTTGTTTTAATAAATTTTTATTGGTTTTACAACATATATTAACACACAAAAACTAACAACTCACAACACAACACATTAACAAACAAACATATAAACACGTATAATTTCATAACCTTTTTTTCTTAAACCTTATTTCAACGACTTCCCCATACCTCCCTTTTCTGCATCCCTGTTTTAAACTTTTTCAGCAACCCCTAATTTCAATTACTTATATCTATGTGCTGTTTTTTGGCCAGGGATGATGTGAAAGGAATTTAAAGGACAGAGGCTGACTATTTTGTGTCTAGCATGGCTTCATATACTGCTGATATTTTTATTATAAATAGCCCTAGGTATTATGTGAAAAACCTGGCATGGTTAGGGCTGTGAACAGTGTTTCTGAATATACAAATTTACCAACAAGTAGAACAATATGTCAATATCCCAGTAGCTCTAGGAGTCATAGTAGAATTGTCTTCACACACACACACACACACACACACACACACACACACAGGCAACTCCCCATTTATGTGGGGGTTACTTTCTGAGGCACCATGTGTTTAAGTGAAATCACTTATATTGGGAACACCATTGGAAAAGCTTGCAAACACCACACTCGCTCCCTCCAAACTCCCACTCTCCACAGGCCTCAATGTTCAGTGCAAAGGCTCATGGGATTGCACTTCCAAAGGCTTGTGGGATTGCTAGACACTCTTTTAGGGCCTTTTTTTCCAAAGTCACTTCCGGTTCGGTGCAATGCATGAGTGCACAGTCACTTGGACGTGTGTAAATTAGTTATTGACATGTTAAGGTTGTTGTCACGCTGGAGTTGGCATGGCCACCAACTGTTCTGAAGGATCTCCTGGCACCACCACTCCAGAACCAAATTGGGCTCATCAATGGTTCCTCTTCATCCTGGAGAAGAGTGACTAGTGAGGTGCCACAGGGTTCTGTCTTGGGCCCGGTCTTATTCAACATCCTTATCAACGACTTGGATGATGGACTCAAGGGCATCCTGATCAAATCTGCAGATGACACCAAACTGGGAGGGGTGGCTAACACCCCAGAGGACAGGATCACACTTCAAAACGACCTTGACAGATTAGAGAACTGGGCCAAAACAAACAAGATGAATTTTGACAGGGAGAAATGTAAAGTATTGCACTTGGGCAAAAAAATGAGAGGCACAAATACAAGATGGGTGACACCTGGCTTGAGAGCAGTACATGTGAAAAGGATCTAGGAGTCTTGGTTGACCACAAACTTGACATGAGCCAACAGTGTGACGCGGCAGCTAAAAAAGCCAATGCAATTCTGGGCTGCATCAATAGGAGTATAGCATCTAGATCAAGGGAAGTAATAGTGCCACTGTATTCTGCTCTGGTCAGACCTCACCTGGAGTACTGTGTCCAGTTCTGGGCACCACAGTTCAAGAAGGACACTGACAAACTGGAACGTGTCCAGAGGAGGGCAACCAAAATGGTCAAAGGCCTGGAAACGATGCCTTATGAGGAACGGCTAAGGGAGCTGGGCATGTTTAGCCTGGAGAAGAGGAGGTTAAGGGGTGATATGATAGCCATGTTCAAATATATATAAGGATGTCACATAGAGGAGGGAGAAAGGTTGTTTTCTGCTGCTCCAGAGAAGCGGACACGGAGCAATGGATCCAACTACAAGAAAGAAGATTCCACCTAAACATTAGGAAGAACTTCCTGACAGTAAGAGCTGTTCGACAGTGGAATTTGCTGCCAAGGAGTGTGGTGGAGTCTCCTTCTCTGGAGGTCTTCAAGCAGAGGCTTGACAACCATATGTCAGGAGTGCTCTGATGGTGTTTCCTGCTTGGCAAGGGGTTGGACTCGATGGCCCTTGTGGTCTCTTCCAACTCTATGATTCTATGATTCTATGAAGCAGGTGGGAGAAGAGGAAAAAGCAGAAGTCCTTGTGCAGAGTTTCTGCTGACGGAACTCAATGGTTTCCCCCTCGTCAGCATTTCAGTGTAAATTTCTCAAAATTTACACATTTGTATGCATTTCTGCCTAAGGGACATTTTTGCAAATATAATCAATTTTTGTATGTTATTTTCAGTAATATATGCATTCTTATGCACATTTTACCGAAAAGTGTATTCATTCTTGGTACACTACTTGGCTGGAGAGCTACATTGCAAAATTCAGAGAAGTTCAAATTTCAAAGGATGGCTGTGTTTCAGTGTGTATGTTGTTTTGGAAAATGCAGGTGAGTTTGGTTTGTCTTTAAATATGAACAGGGGAGGCAGCAGTGCCAGGCTAAGGCCCAGGTTGCTTCCTGGCTTGGGCGACCTATTCCCACCTTCTTTCTATACTTGGTAGGAAACAAGGTGGATGCATGCCCGACAATGGCAATGGAGACTACATCAGTGTTCAGGGGAATGTGCCCTTGTACCAACAGCTGCCCCAGTTGGTGAGGTTTGTGCCATGCTTTAGAACCGCCTGTTTCTGTCTCCTGGGTTGGATGGTACCTGGAATTGAAACTCCTTCCCCCATCGCAGCACAGAGAATAACTAAAAATCAAGTTCCTTTGATGCTAGGTCCCCAGCTGAGGATCGGTACCATTGAAAGCACATTCCCCAGTACTTCCCCTCCTGCCTTTTGTAGCGTGCAAGGCTACATGTGTGCTGTGCCACAGGAAAACAAGTGAAGGAATTGGGAATAGAACAGGCAGGAGCATTTAACTGCTTTGTTTTCATAATAGATTAAAAGGATAGTGCAATTTCCAGGTCATAACCAGACAACCCTTAACTTAAGGATGCCAGTGGAAAGGCAGAACATGACTACAGTGGTACCTCGGGTTACGAACTTCTGGAGGTCTATTCTTAACCCGAAACCGTTCTTAACCTGAGGTGTGTTTTTACTAATGGGGCCTCCTGCTGCTGGCGCACTACCAGCATGCAATTTCCGTTCTCATCCTGGGGCAAAGTTGGTAATCCGAGGTACTACTTCCGGGTTAGCAGAGCATTTGTAACCTGAGGTGTTTGTAACCAGAGGTACCACTGTAATGTGAAATAGTTCCCTTTTGTGTACAATACAGTACTGGCCCTCATCAACTAGGACTTGCTAGCATTTTGCATGAAGCATCAAAGTCTTGCGGTATTGCCTTCTAATCCCTTTTGGCATTTTTCATATTAGAATGTCAGGTGGATCAACGCAGCAGTTTCAACTGCAAAGCCATAGACTTTCTGTTCAGAAGGTTGTTTGGCAGCCATCAGTTTTCAATCTCTTTCTTTTTTTATTTGGGGGCCTTTGACAACTTTGAAAGATAGGAACTTAATAGCTGTCCTTCGTACCATGCAATGTAGATCACTTGTCATTTCAACTACAGGAAGATTATAAACCTCAGTACATTTTATCAGTGGAGTGGTCCTTGATACGTCAGGCTCTGGATAAAGAGGCAGCACCACAAAGTGGCATATAGAACACATAAAACAAACTGAATTAAGTTTTATATAGTGACATTTTATTTATCTTAATAAAAACTCAAAATTGCCTGAGAAGCAGTGCTTGGAACTAAACAAAGCACATAAAATCGCCCTTTTAAAGTCTGTAAACTTTAAATTATTCTGAACTTGTAAGCAAGGAAAATTCACGCAAAATGAAAGGCAAGCTTCCTTGTTGATAACCGGCCTGTGAAGCACTGTGGTCTGTGTAATTATCAAGCCAGAGGCTACAATGATTCTGATAATCACTTAACTTTCCTATTAAATTACAGCACTGCAATTTTATGGCAAGCATTAAAAGTCAAGTGTTCACCTGTTGACCATGCTTTTGAATGATTGGATAATTAATCTCATTATACAGTGCTGTTTCTCCATTGTCCCTGTCTTGCAGATATTCTCCACTGGTGGCAAGAGATGTACTCCGATTGTCGTCAGGGACACATGCAAACTGAAAATTAGGTCCAGACCAAACAAACAAACAAACAAACAAACAAACCCAAACACATCCCCTTCCCCTCTACTATAGGTAGGGTTTTATGCAAAGGCCTGTCATGATTAAATTATACTAAACTTGATTTGTTAATGCCTTTTAAAAACAATCCAATTGAGCAAATCCCATGATCAGCCTTTGGAGGAATATGATCGAAATTAAAGATGCAGGATAGTTTGGCTGCAGCCCAACAGAGTTGATAGGCATTTAAACCAATTGAAACCAATGGTCTTAAGTGTGCTAAACTCTTCATGGGATTGAAATGTAGAATATGGTAAATCCTCCTTGATATTCAACCCAGTGTGTGGGGCAAACCCCCACTAGATGATTTTTGTATTTGTGAATTAAAAAAGAAATATACTTTCTAAAAGGCCTTCTGGTTACTACTCTAGTTGTATTCCCAGGACGGTTGTTTCAGTATTTGCATTGCCATCCAACTGTGTTTGCTTCAAGCTAAATGAAATTGAAGAAGAAAACATCTTTTGCAGCAGCTGTTATAGGGAACCACCAGTTGCGCCCCTTGATCCAATAAATCACTTTTAAAAACACACATGCTGTGCTCAGCTCTGTATGTATCTAAGCATGAGATACATTATTTACGCACCTTGCCATTGACCAGAAATGATGCCACATGTACCTGTAGATACGTTGATTACGTCTTCTTGACAAATTTACTAAAGGGGCCCGGTCATTTCTAAACAAGAGTATTGTGCTGTGATCTACAACAGCGTGGCAGCATTAAAAGGGCTCAAAAATAGCTAGACGCTGGAAGCCAACTTTCCTTTGGTGTCCCATTTATCTTAGCCATACCACTATGGCTTTTCAAAAGTATGTGTCAAAGAGAGAGAGAAAAAATGGCCTTTTGAATCCTGGTCTGAGCCAAGCATTCATCTCTCCCATCTTCTTCGTGTACATTGTCATGTTTTGAGTATACTGCTTTAGGCTCTTTCCTAATGAAAATTCCTGCTGCTATCAGCATGTTAAGTCGCTTCCAGACAATGAGTTACCAAAGAGAGATAAGTTGTGTTGCCCACTCTCTTAAAGCGGGTATTGAACTGTGGGCTATGTGGATTGAATTGTGGTGGATAGTGAGTATTTCACTAGTAGAAAGGTTGGTCTCAAAGTACTTGAATTCCAGATGAACCCTGGGGTTCCATTGAAACCCTTCACATTCCATGGGAAAAATGCTTTTGAGAGCTGGATGACTTTTTCAGAATAGTACACAATTTCAGCGGGTGGGTGGAATGCAGCTGCCTTCTCTTTGTACAATGGAGTCTTTGGATTCTGGCTAGTACTCTTAGTATTGGTGGTTTTTATTTCGCAGTTGGTGAAATTAAATGAATTAAAATTAATTAAAATGTTGCCGTGATCACACAAAGTGCTATTGACAAGGCTCTCTCTCTCTTTTAAAGTAATCTACATCAGGGATTGTCAACCTGTGGCTCCAACTCCCATCAACACCCCACAGGGCCAGTGGACAAGGATGATAGGAGTTGTAGTCTAGCAACACCTGGAGGAACACAGGTTCCCCATCCCTGTTATCGTTATTGTATATTATTTATTAAATTTATATACTGCTGTTCATCAAGAGATCGCAGAGACATGCACTATTAGCGTTCTAGAGAAATTTGCACAATTCTATTGGTCCTGACATTTCCCACTCTTAACAGGCTACATACATATTTTGCAATCAGGTACGTATACCTACAGAAAAAATTAGCATATTGCATTTTAATATTGTACAAAGCATTACTGCTACCAATGCCACCATAGGAAATTTATCCAGTAGGACCCACTGCGTGCTGGTAAAGGTAGTAAATTTTTGAGTGTATGCATGTTATTGTAAATCTCCTTCTAATCTGACAGGATGTCATAGCCTTCTGTTTCTGTAATATAATGGGGCAGATGACGTGGCTGAGCGATGTAGAGAGGAATGTGTCCGTTAAGCAAGGAAGGAGTGGGGCGGAAGCACATTGATCAGTTCCATTTATCAGGCTCCTTGTAGCCGCCAACCATTTGATTAAAGGAATAATAAAATAAATGGCAATGGAAAGACGTTCTGCTTGGTGCTTGTCATCTGGCTACCACAGAGTAAAAGAAAACAACCCATAATGCATTTTATCGGCAAATCCCCTTATCAGCAGCATGCAGTTGCCAAATTGGATGAGTACCCTAAGGCACAGGGAAAAATTAATAACTCACAAGAAGGAGGGATCTACTAAGTGAAACAATTTTATTTGGGGGCTTGCATATCCCAGCTGTTGCTCACCACAGGTCCATCGGCTGGAGGTGGTACTCAGTGCAGTTCTAATGATAAGGTGCTCCGCGGGGGCATTTTATCTGAAAGGTACGGGGAGCGTGACACACATCTTGTTAATTATTTCTCACAACATCCCAATGGGGTAGGAACGATTTCATTTTCTCAATGCTGAGTATGAGTTCAACTGAGTCACACAGAAAGAGAGTTATTTATGCAAAGTTATACTCAGGGCTGGAAACTAGTTGTATTTTCATCTCAGGACCAAAGAAGTAAGCCACCCCGTATATATTTGTGTGTGAAAGTTCCACTCTCTCATGTTGCCATAAAACTAGTGTTGGGATGTACTTTTAATTGATATGTTATGAAGAACAATCCATTGTTTCTATTTTAATGACAAATCTGAGAAAAGAGTAACATTTTGTTAAATAGCATAGTTCCATAATTTGCATAATAGCACAGTTCCCAACATGTCATCGGCCTAACACATGTGGCAGCCACACTCTGGACCTTGTTTTCTCAACTGGACAGCAGGAGGGTAATCTGAAAAGTAGGGTGGTGGTGGTGGTATTGACATCAGTCCCTTGTCATGATCAGATCAGTTCCTGTTAAGATTTAGGCTTTCAGCACCTTTCCTCCTCTATTAGGAACTATTAGGATGGTCTGCCCTTGGAGGCTGATAGATCCAATTGGTTTCCAGATGGCTCTGGAGGATTTTCCTGCTGATAGGACTGGTGCTTCTGTTGAAGTCCTGGCTGACCTCTGGAATATTGGAATGGCTCAGGTCATTGACATGGTTGCTCTACTTTGTGGAGCCTGCTTGGCTCCCTGGTATACTCTAGACTAGAGCTTAGGGGGAGGAAACAAGATGCGAGACAGCTTGAATGTTGAGTTGAGGAAAACTCTAGTAAAATGCTGGTGAGGGCTCATCACTGAACCTACCTAGTGGCAGTGAAGGCAGCATAGAAGGAATACTTTGATGTTTCCAATGCTATTTTCTAGAGGGGAAAAGAGGTGCCTTAACTCACCATGAAAGCCTCCCTTGTTCTCTTATAATGGCAATGGCAACCACTTGAGAGGTGCCGGAATTGAGTTCCATTAAGTTCTGGCTGAACAAAAGCCTTGGCTATCTCCATAGCATCTTCATTGTGCTATGCAGAAGAGCCTTTCTGGGAAGTGTGGGGCCTTTTATAGTCTGGCCCAAAGGAGGTGAAAAACTGGTGGTAGCTCTCAGTGACTTGTTTGCAAAGCATTTTGAGGATAAAATTGCTTAGATCTGCTGGGACCTTGACTCCACTGATACGGCAGATGAATCTCGAGAGGTGTCTAGGGCATTGTCTAGTCATGCTATGTTGGATGAGTTTCAGTTAGTAAGGCTCGAGGACAAGGACAAGGTGTCTGGATCGGTCAAGGCAACCCCTTGCCCTCTGGACCCTTGCCCCTCTTGGCTGATATAATAAGCAGCGAAGGGACAGCTAGCTAGGAGGAAGGCGAAAGTTAATAGCTGTATTGGTGCAAACATAATATATAATTCATAGTGAGGGCATGATCCGTTTTGTTTTGTTTTTTGTTCTTATAGAGGTATGCTAACTCAGTAAGCAGTGGCACCTTCATCTCTAAATATAATCAACTGCTATGCAGTGATTTATTGGAAAGTAAGGAACCTGATAAGGCATCCTGGGAATGACAGAATGGGATGCAGTAATTAGCTAGGAGTTATTGTTTTGCTATCTTTGATTCTGCCTTATCTGTTCATTTCAATGGTGCCTGGGTGGAAAGGTTAATAAATAAGCAGGCGTTGAGATATTTTCGATATTCTGATGGCACTTCTATCTCTATTTCATCTAACCTAGTGGAATGTTGCTTTCAGGCTTTTTGAAATGAATGGTGTATGGGATATTAGACAGTGAGCAGGATATAGTTTGAGGCTGGTACTACTGGCACTGTGCTGAGCACTTTTAACTACTTTGACCGCTCTCATACTGATTCCAGAGGGCTTGATTCCAAAAGCCTCATCTCACTGTGTATTTTTTGGCATCAGTTCATGCAGAGGCACAGCCTGCCTTACATCTTTAATACCAAAGCAAAGTAAAAAAATTACAATGGGCGGAAAGATGATATTTGATTAGATCATCTAGCCTAACCTGTCGGCCTGGGGCAAGATCTTCCACGATCAAATCTTCTTAAAAGATTAGACCATATCATGCTGATAATGTGTCTCACAAACAGATAGAAGAGGGAACAAGGTCCACAGTGTCAAAGGCCCTCACAGAGAAAATATAATTGAGTAAACAGATGCCTCAAGCTGAAAGAGATGAAAATCCCTTTGGGTAATTGGTCAGTCTGACAAGGAAGGAAAATTCTTTTCCTACACAAATGTGGCAGTGATTTAGACCCAACTGCCAAGACTTTTTAATGGAAAATATCATTAGTGCCCTACCATTAAATCCCCTTTTTCTGTTATCTGAGCTTTTCAGAAGAGGAAGAAAAAAGTCAGCCAGAAAAGAAGATTCTCCCAGACCTGAATAAGCTATTACTGCATTTCCACCTCCCGATGGCCACCTTTTGCAGCTAAATTCATTCAAGCAATTTTAGTACTTTGATATCAGGCTCACCATCAAGTGTCCTTTTAATTTAAACATTAAGTATGCTGGCACTTATAATTAAGTTGATTTCAGGCACAGTAGACTGCAGGGAAAAGTGTTCAGCAATGCATTTACACTTTATCCAAACATGTCCAAGACGTTTGACGATCCATTCTATCATCAAAGCATATCTGAAGATCAGAGTAAGTACCTGAAGCAGAAAGTGGCACCAGTGATGCATCTTTTCTTTAATGAAAGACATTGAATGGAAATGCCTTGAAGTGGAAAATACATGCATAAATCTGTTAAATAGAACTGGTCTTCAAAAATAAATTTAAAGTAGAAAAAGAAAAAGAATTGCATTTTATGTACATGCTTCTTCCAGTCAAAGGAACATAGGAAGCCTCTGGAAGAGGCAAGTGTTGCCAACATTTCACAAATATACTGAATACTGTACAGATTCACCTTTTCCACTGAAGTTTTCATCAACAGATAGTGGAGTAAAGTATTGAGTTACCAAGTACTGAGATACAATCTCCTATCCAAGCAGCAGGTGGAATAGTGTGTAGTTCTGCTCTCATGTGGCTCCTATCCATTTTCAATAATTATTGAGCTGGACAAATTCCTTATGAACTGTGTCCTTAAAGAACAGCAACTCCATTGCTGGAATCTTCCATCACAAGGTACCACTGCGGTGACAGGTCTATTAAAGCTTAACTGGCCCTGTTAAAAGGCCAGTGCTTGTGTCTGAAAATGTCATATTGAACATAAATTTCAGAAGCAAGGACGTTTATTTATTGTATTGAATTTCCTTGCTTATCCAACCCCAAGAGTTTGGGGGTGGGCAATAATTTCAAAGCACTTTGGATCATATCTCTTCTATACCAGCTTAGCACAGGTCATGAAAAGCCAAATCAAATGTCTTGTAAAGTGATGTGGGAAGGGTGCGATATAGCTTGGGGTTTCTTGTGCTAGGTTCACATCTTTCCAAAGGTGTATGTGGTTATGAACAGAAAGGCCGAGGCTCAGTGGTTCAGTAGGGTAATTTTGGACACTGGCCCTTAAAGGGGATACCCTCATTTTAGATGGCAATGTGAATGACAAATAGTATCTTTAGGCTAAAGTCTTTATGGCTTTCAAATAATCTAGGATTAAGAGTGAAATGAAACCTGTGCACAACCAACAACAATCTTTAAATCTGATTAACAGAAACCTGAGCTGTACCTCTACACTGGTTTTGCTGTGCCTCTATGCTGTTAGGTAAATGTAAAGGGACCTCCGACCATTAAGTCCAGTCACGGACGACTCTGGGGTTGTGGCGCTCATCTCGCTTTACTGGCCGAAGGAGCTGACATTTGTCGGCAGACAGTTTTTCTGGGTCATGTGGCCATCATGACTAAGCCGCTTCTGGCGAACCAGAGCTGTGCACGGAAACACTGTTTACCATCCCGCCGGAGCGGTACCTATTTATCTATTTGCACTTGATGTGCTTTCGGACTGCTAGGTTGGCAGCTGCCTGTTAATCTCTGCAGAATTTTGGTTCCTCCCTGCTTTGGTTTACAATCCATTATTATTATTATTATTATTATTATTATTATTATTATTATTATTATTAAATTCATCAACCTGCAGAAGCAATAAGGAGCTAATTTCTATTCACATCAATTGGGGAGGAGTTGTTCAAAAACTGAGAAGGCAGAAATGCTTCCTCTTTAGCTGACTAGATGACCCAGAGGTGGAGACATTTGAATTGAAAATCAATTCCAGTAAGAGCCATGGAAAAAGATAGTGTCCTCATCCAGGAAACAAATTAAAAAGGGGGGAAAGGTGGCGAGAGCCTTCAGAAGTCTTAAAACTGTCAGAAATATGTGTTTTGTGGTCATAGAATACAAATGACCAGTCGTTTAATGAAAGCGGGTGAGCAAAAAGAGTAGCAGTCTATGTCTCTCCAGATATCACTAGTCTGTATTGTCAAAGTTATTTAGCAATTTTACAGTAAGGATTTCTCAAGTGGAGCACTCTTTCTCAGCCGTTTTATCTATTTCCTATGCACTAAAAGCCATTGCAGTGGGACACTTTCTTTTTTTTTTTTTAAATGATATTTTATTCAAATTTCAAAAACAGATTACAAAAGTAATAAGATAATAAAAAAGAAAACAAACAATAGAAAATACAGAGTAGAAAAAAAGAAAGTAGAAAAAACAGTAAAAAAAATAAGTCCATCTTTCAATTTCTTACTTTCCATTCACTTGTTTCCCTGACCTCCTCACACCTCCCTTTTTTGTATTCCATTTCGAATGGTTAATTCAGCAAATCCTTTCCCTCTTTGTTTTTATCTTAGTTCTTTGTCTTAACATATTATAGCCTTATATTTTCATCTATTAAGAAGCCATTTTTACATACTCCTTTTTAACATTGTTGCTAAAACCGCTTCATTTCATTCCGACATAATTTTAACATTCATTAATTTTACAATGTTTCTGTAGATAGTCCTTAAATTTCTTCCAGTCTTCTTCCACCGACTCTTCTCCCTGGTCTCGGATTCTGCCAGTCATTTCCGCCAATTCCATATAGTCCATCACTTTCATCTGCCATTCTTCCAGAGTGGGTAAATCTTGTGTCTTCCAATACTTTGCAATAAGTATTCTTGCTGCTGTTGTGGTGTACATAAAAAAAGTTCTATCCTTCTTTAACACCAATTGGCTGACCATGCCCAGGAGAAAGGCCTCTGGTTTCTTCAAGAAGGTATATTTAAATACCTTTTTCATTTCGTTATATATCATCTCCCAGAAAGCCTTAATCCTTGGGCACGTCCACCAAAGGTGAAAGAATGTACCTTCGGTCTCTTTACATTTCCAACATTTATTATTGGGCAAATGATAGATTTTTGCAAGCTTGACTGGGTCATGTACCACCTGTATATCATTTTCATAATATTCTCTCTTAAGGCATTACATGCCGTAAATTTCATACCGGTGGTCCACAACTGTTCCCAGTCAGCAAACATAATGTTATGTCCAACATCTTGTGCCCATTTAATCATAGCAGATTTAACCGTTTCATCCTGCGTATTCCATTTCAACAGCAAGTTATACATTCTTGAAAGTATCTTAGTTTTGGGATCTAACAGTTGTTTCCAATTTTGATTTTTCCACCTGGAAGCCATTTTTTTTGTCCAAATTATAGGCCTCTCTTATTTGATAATAATGAAGCCAGTCTCGCACTTTATCTTTTAATTTCTCAAAACTCTGCAATTTCAATTTGTCTCCTTCTTTTTCCAATATTTCCAAATTAGTGCTTTTTCTTCCCTTATTTTCAAATCTTTAAATTCAACCTACTCACAGTAGTTGTTTTGATAGCCGAATTGTCACAGGGAAAAAGTCAGCGCTCTCCGACAACAGCTGTGCGGCTTCACTCCACGGAAGAAGCAATTGACTCTCAGCACCGCGCCGCTCACCCCGTTTCGCTCCAGAACCCGTAGCCAGGTTCCTTTGCAAATTGGGGGGGCGCTGAAGGTGCCCGCCGAGTCCCACGGTCACAGGCTTCACCCGCCTTAGACAACACTTTAAACAAAGCAGCAATGGATGGTTCAAGTTTCAGGTTATAACACAAGAATAACCTTTCACTTCCCTTGCTTTGAAATTCACTGTCTCTACCTTGTTATAATACTAACCTGCTTGAACTTAAGAAATAATTATTTCTTGTTTTTGTTAATTAGCTAGCATCGTTGCCAACTTCAGTCTTATCTGAGCCATTGTTCTGCTCTATTAATCCTTTCAAGAGAGAAAAGATAGAGATTGGAGTGGGCACCTCTAATCTTGTTAAGGCTTCAAAACACTAAATCAAAAAGTAAATAGATAGCTTAGAGGACAGGGGTGAAAAAGTCAGCAGGTTTCTAAATGATAAGTTTACAGCATAAAACGGAAAGAACAAATCTACCAGAATAAAAATGAGTTCACCTAACATTTTAATCGTTTCCCTCTTAATATCAATCCACATCCGTGTGATATTTCCTTTCTGCAAACTTTTATTATTATACAGTATATAATAAAGAAGGCCGAAGAATTGATGCTTTTGAATTATGGTGCTGGAGGAGACTCTTGAGAGTCCCATGGACTGCAAGAAGATCAAACCTATCCATTCTTAAGGAAATCAGCCCTGAGTGCTCACTGGAAGGACAGATCGTGAAGCTGACGCTCCAATACTTTGGCCACCTCATGAAAAGAGAAGACTCTCTGGAAAAGAACCTGATGTTGGGAAAGATGGGAGGGCACAAGGAGAAGGGGACAACAGAGGATGAGATGGTTGGACAGTGTTCTCGAAGCTACCAGCATGAGTTTGACCAAACTGTGGGAGGCAGCGGAAGACAGGAGTGCCTGGTGTGCTCTGGTCCATGGGGTCACGAAGAGTCGGACACGACTAAGCAACTAAACAACAACAATATAATAATATGATGTTATTATATTACATTTGATTATAACAGGAAAATTCTAGTTAGTCAGCAAAATCTCATACCCTCTAGCATTTGTCTGATGAAAATAGGGACGTCCTAATTCCATAGTGATAATTTTACTATTTATACCTCACACATTTTATTGGATTGCCCCAGCCACTCGTACAGCTTCCGACATATATAAAAACATAATAAAACATTAAACCTGAAAAAAACCTTCCCTATACAAGATTGCCTTCAAATGGCTTGTAGGTTGGATAACTCCATACCCTCCAACATTTCTCCAATGGAAACGGACATCCTAAGGAAAAGTGGGACATTCCGGGATCAAATCAGAAACTCAGGCGGCTTCTCTAAATTCGGGACATCCCTGGAAAATAGGGACAGTTGGAGGATCTGAAATCTAACTGAATATGGAGAGAGGAAGGGGAAGGACCCTCTAAGGCAGAGGAATCTCTCCTTCCCAACCCCTACAAGTAGGGGTGGATTTTTCCTCCTCACTCCCAGCTTGTCTATCTATTTTTTTTAAAAAAAGTTTCTATATTCATTTCTCTTTTGGTTTCAATGGGAGGGTTCTGGGATAGTTTTTCCCCATTGTCATGTTCAGTTAGGAAAACCTGGACACCCAAAGCCTTCCTTGTCTCACCCACCAATATATCTTTTTCATACCCTCTTGCTGTCAGCACTTGCGGCGGTGGAGCAATAGCAGTGAAACTGCTGCTGTCGCCACAAGGGTGTCTCTATGCCAGACCTCGTTCTCTTTTTAATCGGTGGAGAGGAGGAGACACTAGATCCAAAGCCCATTGCTCACATTTCCTGGAAGCTTAAGATTTCTCCCTAATATCATTTTTATTCTACATTATTAAAAGGAATGCACTGTGGATTAGATCCCGTCTAACAATGACTGAGGAGCTGCTCATGGGATGCTCACACAAGTGGAAATGAGGACGCATTTTTTGCTGATTGCTCCTTCCCCCTGCAGGTGACCTGTGTCTCCAGAAAAGCATCTCTAGAGAATTGGGTGACCATTTCCTCAAGTGGAAACCTCTGCTGCATATCCATTCTTTCTGTAAATGAAAGGAGCCCCTCCATTCACAAACGTGCTTTCTGGATCCAACTCTATGAATATTAATCTTCTTCCTCCTCCTCCTCTTCTTCTTTTTCTGTACCATATGGAGAACAATTATCCATTCTGATCAAAAGGAATGCATCTGGAAAGCAATTTTTTTTCAATTTAGTGTGCAATTTAAAAGCAATAATCAGCAAAATCTCATTTTCCCTCTTTCCTCGCACCAGAATTCTGAAGTGTCTTTGCATTACTATAGAAGAAATAAAGTCTTGAAACATTAAATCACAGCAGGGGTTGCCCCAGTTTTAGATTAACTCCTCTCAAAGCAATCTAATTTATAACAAAGAAAATATGCAAAAAGTGATTCTTCATGGTGCCAACAAAACACTGTTTGAAAATTAAAGGCCTTCTCCTTATGTAGAAATTGGATCTAAGGTTTCAAGCGCGGTAGACATGAGCAATGATCAGATTCAAAATTATAGTGGACATTTAAGGGCAAGGGAAGTTGCCCACCCATAGTTTCAGGAAGAGATCTGTATCAGTCGTGCTACCTTTTTGCCTGATGGTGTTAGGGATTGAATCTGTAACCATAAATAGGTGCAGTTTGTCACTGAATTGCAGTCCTTTAATGTCAACATTAAAAAGCCATTGCAGGAATGGAGCAGTGGTACAGTTAGGTGATTTTAGACTTTAGGTTTAATGTTCTTATTTCCCTCCCACCCCTTTACAGAGTAATGTGTAATTTCAAAATGTGATAAGCCAGCCATGGGGGCCGTCTTTCTCATTCTGTTGAGCTGGGCCATGGACTTTCCGAGAACAATTCAAAGTGTTGGTGCTGACCTTTAAAGCCCTAAACAGCCTCAGCCCTGTATACCTGAAGGAGCACCTCCACCCCCATCGTTCAGCCCAGACACTGAGGTCCTGCACCAAGGACCTTCTGGCGGTTCCCTCACTGCGAGAAGTGAGGTTACAGGGAACCAGGCAGAGGGCCTTCTTGGTAGTGGCACCCACACTGTGGAATGCCCTCCCATCAGATGTCAAGGAAATAAACAACTATCTGACTTTTAGAAGACATCTGAAGGCAGCCCTGTTTAGGGAAGTTTTTAATGTTTGAAGTTTTATTCTGTTTCTGGTGTTCTGCTGGGAGCCGCCCAGAGTGGCTGGGGAAACCCACCCATCTGGCTGGGGTATAAATAATAAAATTATGATTATGATTTACTTATTAAAGTCCTATTACTGACACCACTGCAATGGAGACCAGATGCTTCTTCTGGAGAACTGCAGTATTTATATCCATCTTATAGACATGACTTGATCTCCTGTTAAGGCATTCTGCCAATGCATGGTTGGATTCAGCCTATATCCTGATTGTTTGTTCATCACAATCTCATAAGGAGTCAATATGATTGCACATTGCTATTCAAAGACAGACTGCACCACTGATTGGTATGTTTATAAAAATGTGAGATTGTCTTTTACACTGGTGGAGCAATCCCTTTAAAGAAAAATGCTGCCACGCATGACACCAGCCACCAACCATGAGGTGTTTGGGTGGCTGGAAGAGATACTTAGGCTTCATCCAAACAGCAGCTTCCTGAGCTATTGGGTTTGCTATTATCAATATTTGTTCATTTATATACCACTTAGTGCCAAAATGCATTTCTAAGCAGCTTGCAAGTATAAAAACCAATTACACCAGTATTTAAATAGAAACATCAATAATTAACACAATGAAACAATCCCACTGAAACAATATGGTAATTAAAGTCAGAGATTTGGGTTGAGAGATCAAGGGAATGCCTGTGTAAACAGGTGCATCTTCAAAAGCCAGCAATATTTTAATGATAAAGCTGAAATATCAGAAGGTTTATTTAAATGGCAATCATCTTTTCCAGCATTTGATAGAGGAAATCTGTTCTTGCAGGCTGCATGGCTAGTGCTATGTGCTGTGTTCACAATGCAGTTTCCTTTCTGCTGCCTACCTTTCTACATGCAAAATGATTTGTCTTGTTGTTGAGGCTACTGGATCAGGTGAGACTTTCTACCAGAACAAAAAGGCACCTAGCATCTTAAGTCGCTGGACACTGCTAGAGGGGACGGCTAGCGGCTGAGCATATAAAGAAGACCTGGAAATTCCCAGCAGAGACTAAAATTATAGTGAAGAATATGGCAGGCATCCTACCAGGCCACAAGCAGCCCTAGAAACTCATAATGTGTATATAATAAAGGGAAAGGGCTGGACAGAGTCCTAGTAAGGTCAGATTCAGTTTTCATTTAAAGGCGAGTATATGTAATTCACACTTTCTGAACCAATATACAAACCGAAATGAAGACATGTTTCAAAATTTGCTCTTCAAATTTTGCAGTGCAATTCTCCGACCAAACAATGTATACAAAAACTCTCACACCAGTATGCATATAAATGCATGCATTCATAAAAGTAACATACAAAATTGCATATTGAGGGAAATTGCCTTAAAATGCATATAAGGCAAAACTACACAGAAGAGTGCATATGTTAGGAGACATTGGCATGGGACCACAATTTAAGGTGTTTTGTGAAGTCAAATTTAAAATTATATATATATATATATATATATATATATGAACAGTTATACTTTTTTTAAAAATGGATATCCTATATGCATAATTCTTCAAATCAGAAAATATCCCATCCACATTTACAGACTGGATGCACACTCATACCACTCCCTTGGCATCTGTTGCCCCTACACACCCTCTAACCCCCAACAAAAATCAGATGGCCTGCAACCCCCTTCCACACCACCTCACAGAGTTCTCTCTTTCAAACTGCACAGCAAGTGGTAGCGATATCAGGATAATCTCACAGTTGTACACTTTGATTCTTAACTTGCCTTCCAGAAGGGCTTGAGAATCAGTGGGTTGTATTCTTTTATAGTCATGGGCCCTGGTGTCATTATTCCAACTTTACTATGCATAATCTGGTCTTGCCCAACAGTTCTGGTCATGACCTTGCTGTTGCAGCAATGCCAGCTTATTTGTATTAGAATAAGTTCCACTGAAGTATGTTCTATAGCAGGAGTGGGGAATCCATATCCTACAACTGTCCCGATTTTCCTGAGACATCCCAGAATTACAACTTCTGATTGGATCCCAAAATATCCCATTTTCCACCTCCAGTGCTGTTGTCAAGCTTGGGGAGGAGGATGAGCTTGCAACCAGCATTGGTGCTTGCTGTGGTACTATGCTTTCATGTGAGTCAGCTGACTCCCATGAGAGTGTGGCAATGAAAGACACGTGTCCCAATTTTCTTCAGTTGGAGCATATGGAAACCTGTGGTTCTCTTGATCTTGTTGGAGTCCAGATCCCATCAGCCCCAACTGACATGGCCAGTAGACAGGGATGATTAGAGTTTTGGTCCAGTAACATCTGGAGGGCCACAGGTTCTCTAAAGCTGCTATAAGAACTGTGGGAAAACAAATTCAATCTCTTCTTGCTCGAAGACCATGTAGCTTTGCAACAATTGGTAATAAAGAGTACAGAATAATCTACTGGTTTTCTCCTTTCCTCCCCCACAATTTGAACATACTGTTCCTGAGTGGCTGCATGGAACCACTTTTAGTAGAGGCAAGATTGCAATTACAGATGAGGGTAGCACAGTGTCAGCTATCTTAACAGATCCAGTGTTGAAGTTGTAGTAAAGCCCACATTACACAGCCGAAAGACTTAACAGGCTGTAAAAAGAGGTGCATTGTCTATAAAGATTTAGGATTATGGACTGGAGCTTTCCTAAGTGTATTTCAGGATAAAATAAGTGGCTATTAATTATGGCAGTCTGTGTACATTATCTTGTGAGGATGTTCCTAAAACTTCACCTATCAAAACTGGAAGGAGATGATAAGAGCTAGAGTGTTCCACTGATGCCCTGTGCTCTTAAACACTTCTCTTAAGACACTGGGAACTGTCCACCATTGCAAAAATGATGCTGACTTGAGTGGACCATCAGTTTGAGTGAATTGGCTCATTAAATACCTATAAAGCTTCTATGGCTGTCATGTTAGTTCTGCCAATGGCTTATAAAAGGGCTTATAAAATATGAGCTCCATTCCTGTCTGTTCTGTAAGCTATCCATAGTCCACCTCTTACCAAACAACAGGCAATAAAGTTTTGGACCAAGTTTAGGTTATTTAACTTAGATCAATTCATATAGGTAGCAGCTGATGCAGAGGGGTATGGTAATTGGATTTTGAAGATGAATGCAGTGTACTGGTATGAAGAGAGGTAGTAAAAAAAAAAAGTGTATATTAATGAACATAAAGGGGGAACAGCCTTCCCCCTAACTGCTCTTTAATAATGCTTTGGTGTAGACGAGGAATGATAATGTAAGGCCAGCAATTCTTGAATATCAGTTTGTGTCTGGAGAGCAAACCACCCAAAACAGCTCCATTAGTTTCCATGAGACCTGTAATTGTTTTCTTTTCCAGCATTTTCTCCCTATGAATTCATTTATAATTTAATGCATAATATGCATGTCTAGAAGCCCCCTATATATGCACCCTCTGAACCCACAGGTAAATAGAATGCAATAGATCAGTGGTTCTGAATTGGTGACCCACGGACCTTAGGGGGTCAGTGTAACCCACCCAGGGGTCCATGGCACATATCTGTCAATTCTCTGGGATATCCCATTTTTTGAGCCATGCTATAGTGCATGGGTAGGCAAACTAAGGCCCGGGAGCCGGATCTGGCCCAATCACCTTCTAAATCTGGCTTGCGGACGGTCCAGGAATCAGTGTGTTTTTACATGAGTAGAATGTGTCCTTTTATTTAAAATGCATCTCTGGGTTATTTGTGGGGCATAGGAATTCGTTCATCCCCCCCCCAATATATAGTCTGCCCCCCACAAGGTTTGAGGGACAGTGGACCGCCCCCCTGCTGAAAAAGTTTGCTGACCCCTGCTATAGCCTCTCAAAAGTAGGGGGCCCATGGTCTGGCCTTTGAAAAAACAGGGGGTCCTCAGTACTTAGGTAACTGGGAACCACTGCTTTAGATAGCTCCCCTCCCTTCCAAACTGTGAAAAGTCCCCAAAACACACTGTTTGCAATGTGTTTTATGATGCTAGGACTTTCTGTTCCAGTTTATTTCAGCTCAGCTCAGCTCAATGAAACTAAAAATACACATTGAATTCAGTTTAGAACAGTCTGACTGACCAGAGGATAATCCCTTCTACACGTTTTGCTATATATTATTCTTCTGAAAAGGATTAGTTGGGATGTTTCTCATAGCATGAGAAGATGAAGTGGTATTTGCCATCAATCAATAGCATTCTGCAGTGAAGTTGCCATTTTTTATTTTAAGAGAAGTGTTTTTAGAAAGTTTAGATAAATGTTCTACGCAGGAGGGTTTAAAAAACAAAACACCACAGGTGAGGAACAGAATGCAGTAATCTAATAACATCAATTTTAACAATCTACATAAAGCTCCCAAACACTGATTACAAAATGAGAAATTACATGATTGAATTATGCACTTGATGGAATTTGGGAACAGAGGCTGTTTCCAGTCCATGAAGGCTTGACTTTGATTCTAATGCAATGCATGTATGGCAGTAGCTTCATTGTTCTGCTTAGAAATGTTCAAATGACCAAACTTGTGAATATGTGAAAACTTGTATGCATGAGGCAGTATTCCATTTCCAGTGGGGCTTTTATAATGGTAGACATGCCCGGTTAGAAGGTTATTGCCTTGGATCCAGACAAGCTTGCGGAAACAGTGCCCCTGGGACTCTCCCATTGGAAGAAAGGAAAAAAGGCAATCTTTTCCTCCAATTGCTTTCCACCCCCCATTCAGCTCCTAAAAAAGCTGCTCTGGAACAGTTTGGGTGTTGGCGTGGGGAAGCTGCAGGGGAAATATTACCTCCCCCTTTCCTCCAGTGGGATGTCTGGATGTCTTCCCATCTCTTCTGAGAATGGAAGCAGGGCTTTCTATCTGTGGAAGGGGATCAGACTAGATAGCTCAGTTGGTTAGAGTATGGTGCTGATAATGCCAAGGTTGCAGGTTCTACTCCCCATATGGGATAATAGCATATTCCTGCATTTTAGGAACTCCCTTCCAACTCTCTGATTTTATTATTCTATGAAACTCTGAATGCAACCAATATGTTTATGGTTCTGTACCATCTCTTTTTCTGTATTCTTTATGCTTTGTGAAAGCTCCTGCAAAATAGTGATACATTTATTGTTCAGAATTTTTTTTTTTTTTTAATAAGACAAAAGTCTAACTGGATCAGGCCAAAGGCCAACTTCCTGTTACCATAATGGCCAAGCTTGCAAGCAGGACCTGAGTGTCTTTTCCAAAGAATGGAGCACCAGCAGTTGTGGCAGTGAGGATTATTTCCTAGTATTAGAGCCAAAGAATAAAGTGCTGTAAATCAGAAGTGTATGAAATTCAAGACTTTCTTGCATTATAAAGATCTTATTTTCAAATCTATTTTATTACCCATGGTACTTAGTGATAGAATTCTGCCTTCAGACATGCTGTTAACCAATGCCATAGGCTTAATATATGGGTGTCTTTTTCAAACAAAATCCATCTTAGCTTCTGAACATGTCCATCCTCTCTAATTCTCTAATAGCCTTTTACTGTACAGCTATCCAGATTAACTCAAATACATGATATCTTCAGACCCCATTATGTTTAATTGTATCCGATATGCATTCATCTATTGAAATGCAAGGTACAATGCTACATCCCTGCAAGAAAAGGCTAAGAGCCTAGAGAACAGATGAATTTCAAATTCTAATGGATGCAAATTGATTTAGATGTCACTACAAAGATACTCAAGGCTAATAAAAAAATTACAGAGGATTGGAGAATGACATCCTTGTATATTTTTAAAATGCTGATTTATTTATTTTTTGCGCAAAATCTGGAATGCCAGTTATATCCTTTGTCAGAGGGAAGTCAATGCAATTGGTGGCATGACTTTTACAGTTTTTGCAAAAAGCTATTTGTCATTAAAATGACTTGCTGCCACTTTTCCTTTTCACTTACACTTGTAGTATATTTATTTATTAAATTTGTATATCACCCTTCGTCCGAAGATAGGGCTGCCATACATCAATCAACAACTTTTGGGGTGTCCTGGTTTTTACTTTTTGAAATATGGCAAGCACATCCAAAGGCGATTCACAACCTGAAAATACATACATAATAAAAACAAGAACAAAAACAAGCCAATAACCCTCCCCCCCCCAACACATTTAAAATGACATGAATGTTAATCATCCCAAGCCAAAGGCCTGGTAAAAGAGAAATGTTGTCACCTGGTGCCTAAAGATATGTAATGAAGGAACCTGGCAAGCTTTCCACAAACAGGGAGCCACCACAAAAAAGGCTCTTTCTTGGGTTGCCACCCTCCTGAATTCTTGTGAAGGAGGCACATGAAGAAGCATCTTAGGTAATAATTGCAGGTTTTCAGTTCTGATTTACTCTTTTTCTTATTTTCTAACCCATGCTTTAAGGAAGTTTGCTGCCCCTTAAACACATACATTCAAGAACCTTGGCTATTTTGTTGGGCTTAAGAAAAGAAAGACAAAGAAAGAACCCAAGCCATTTTTTTAAGGTAAACTGAAAAATTGCTTTTAAAACATTATGGAGAAGTTGCTTCATGATTTCACAAGGACTTGCCAATCTTCAAATTACTCTTCACCTGCAAACACCAAGAATTAGTTCTCCCCCTAAGAGAATAGATCATGATGTGGATATGCTTGATTAAGGCTCAGAAACCAAAGGTGGAGAGGGAGTATTTATGGGGGCAGTCATCCTTCGCCCCACTTTTGCCATCTAATTCCCAGTTAGGTTTCCAGGTAGTAATTTTTATAGAAAGCCATCTCTAAGTTCTGCCTGACAGTAGTATTTATTCCTTGTAGGCAGGTGTCATAGGTGCCTAAGGCTCACTTTGCCCATCATAGTAAACCATAGTTTGAAACAAAACATGGACACCCCTTCCTGACTCTTGCTGCACTCCAGACAAAACTAGCCAGAATCATATCATCTGAATTTAGGCTAGTGGTATGTTTACCCAATACAAACTATGGGCGGTGAGCCAAGAACAATTATTGGTTACTACTGCTCAGGATTTGTTTGGGGGAAGCAAACAAAAAGCCTGGGTTCAAATTATTCAAGAAACCAAATTCTGGCTTGCTTTGAATGTGGTGTGGCAGCAGGAGTGCAGGAGAAGGGATGTGCGAACATGAACTAGCACTCAGCAGCAGAGCAAGCCGATTGGGCACCTGGGGCCAGCTGCCCGCCCATGGGGGCGGGACCAGCCACCCGCGGGGGCAGGGCCAGCCAGGGGCAGGACGCTCTGCTGGGCCTCCAGAGTCTGCCTATCTCCTCCCACTCAGCCGCCCTACAGCTGAGGGGGAGGCAGAAGGCAGACCGTTTGGGGCAGCACGGAGCCTGCAGGCACTCAAGCCAGCGTATCACTCCCAGGAGAGATGCGTAGCTCAGCCGCGCTGTAGGCCCCATGGTGGCTGCCGCCTGGCATTTTGTCACCTCCCTCAGTGGTAACTCCCTTGGCGGACCACCCCCACCATCCCCTTCCTCTGTCCCTGCTAGCACTCTGCCTGTTCATGTTAAACCCTAGGTTGTTTTAAACTATGGTTTGGTGTGATTATTTAATGTGTCATTAAAACAGTGAGAAAAGTTCAGTCATAATATTTTAACTATGAAACATTAGCACTTTTTTAAAAAAATCCCCCTTCTTCCCTTCTGAAATTCATCTTCTGTCATAGCTTTGAACCTATTCCTTCTAGCCTGAATTAGGGAACAGGGGACGCTTTTACTGCTTCAATTATACAAATTTTATTTTCAAGCAACAGCTGTGTGAAATCATCTAAAGAGAGATTGCTTTGACTTGGAAATAACACCGTTTACATTATTACAGAAGAAATATTCTAGAAAGCCCTTTACAAAAATAAAAGAAATGCAATGCAACATAAAATATTTAAAATCTCTGTAGGGCACGCACGGCAACTTTGATGCAGTTTCATGTTAATTGGAAATAGCCTCCCAAAATCCTCCACCCTTTTAGCGGATGCCATAATGGTTGGGTGGAACCATTTCACTGAATATTCTCCAGGAGGAAGAAGAATTCTTGAAGATTTCCTTGACGGGCAGGCTTATCATTCGCGGCAGCAGCAACACACCTTTCCTTGCTGTTCTCTCAGTTCATCTGATTTCTGTCATTCTGTGGCATTCTGTTTATATGTAGTGTTAATGCATAGAAGATAGAAGTTGAAGTGGTGAAAACCTAGACACCAATATTGATACAAATACCTGCCTTTACACAAATGAGTCGGGATACAAATCTTCTGAGTTTGCATCAAGAATAAGGATATTTCGGGGCTCCTCCTGAACAGCAGGAGCTGCCTTATACTGCCTCAGTCCTCCCTGCTCCTCCTAGTGGAACCTTCTACTCAGTCAGGAACCTTCTGTAGATGGAAGCAGCCCACCTATGCACAGAAGGCAAAGTCTGGTTCTAACCCATAGTGCTCTTTTGCTTCTCACAATTGGTACACATTCTTGGGATCTTTTGCTTCTTTTCCTGCTCCAGTTTCACCAACAAGCTTTCATTTTCTCCTGCCACTAGGTATTCATGCAGAAAGTTTATTGAGTATGTAAGTGTCACTTTTAACTAAGTCGGTGCTGTGGCCACAGCAGACCCAGGGGATTGAACTGCTATGTGTAAAAATGCCTGTATAATCTCCTTTTCACAGGAGTTACAGATTCTCTTCAAGGACATTAAGCATTTAAGTGAAACCATGCAACGCTTGGCACATACACATTAGTAATCTTCTGTTATATGATAGATGACTCCAGTAATGTCAGGTCACTGAACTTTATATAGCGTATGCACATTTGCGATTAAAATAAGTAAGTAATCACTGTGGATATGGAATTATCCACGGGCAAGGATAATTTCTTGCATGGGAGAAGCAGGCCTACTGAGTGCTGCAACAGGCATTAATGGGGATGTAATTCTGTTAGTTCTTTGCTGTGTGAATTAATTTGGCAAGAAGACTTGGGAAGAAAACACTCACCTTGTGTAAAGAAGAGCTCCAATTTCACAAGGCCCTGCAATAAATATTTAGTACACATAATCCACTGTGTCTCATGCCTTTTGCTTTAATTGGCGGCAAGAAATATGTTGCTTGTTGTGGTTTATTGCTGCTGTGATATTTTACTATGTCGCTTCTTACTGCTTAACTGTCTTCATTTTAGTAATAAGAGATGCAATTCAGCCAAGGTTAAGCACTTCAGTGGGAGAAATCCAAGCATGCACCTTACTTTTCCTTTGCAACCAGGGAGATCTAAGAACACTTAACTGTGGCCTGATTATTCCAAGATTGTGACACTACCTGGCCCAACGGTGGATAGGGGAGAAATTTGAGTCAGTTCTCATTTAGAAACAACCTTACTGAATTTGTACTTTTTGAATCAGTAAGCAAACTGAAACCCAGCCATTCTTTGAAATGTACAGTTTTCTGAACTTTGCAATGCATTTCTCCAGCCAAGTAACATGTACAGAAATGCATGTGTGTATATCACTGTGTATGAAACTAAATAAAAAAATTCCTTCCAGTAGCACCTTAGAGACCAACTGAGTTGTCTCTAAGGTGCTACTGGAAGGAATTTTTTTATTTTGTTTCGACTACGGCAGACCAACACGGCTACCTACCTGTAACTATCAGTGTGTATATCAGTGAAAATAGCACATACAGTAATGCACAATGTATCATATTATATCTGTACTGTATATCATCTAGTGATATTTTATGTGAAAGTGTAGTTTATAAATATTTGAATACATAAGTAAAGGCTATTAGGGGAAATTGTTTTGCAAAAAATATCTTTAGTAGGAAAAACTGCATACAAAAATATGTATGCTGGAAGAAATTCACACTAATATATAGCTGAATTTTCATGAGGACTTTTTAAAAAATGCAAACTGATATAGAAATGTGGAAAACTGAATATTTATTACTATTATTACTATTATTTATTGAATTTATATACTGCCCTATACTCGGAGGTCTCAGGGCGGTTCACAAAAAAGATCAACATAAAAAACCACAATATATATAATCAAAATAAAAACAACCACCCAATAACACCCCCCCAAAAAAGAACCACATTTTTATTTTTTATTTTTTAAAATAATTTTTGTTGAATTTTCCATTATACAAATTTACCATATCAAACAATTTTCACAAATTTCAACTTTTTGGACTTCCCTCAGCTTCTCTGCCAATCATCCATAAAAAGAACCACATTTTTAAAGGTTATAGGACGTCAATCAGATCAACAAAAGATTGTGTTGAATATAAGATTGGGAAAAGGAGAAGCAGAAATTGATTGATTTGCCCTTGCCTATGCCCCTGCCTTGATGTTCTAGAGAAACATCGGAATAGACCTTGAAGCAAATACTTAAATGGTCTGCAACAGAATAGAGATTACACAAACTCTTTCCACACTAAAGCCATTTTGTGTTGCTGAGGTGTGGCTATGACAAATGAGCTGCGGTTCCACACAGGATTTAACTCTGGCTCCATACAACATTTAGTATATACCCATTTTAATTGCATTATGCAAGAGTGGCCAAGGTGGTGTCTTCCAAATGTTGATGGGCCAGTTTCCAACGGTCCTAGCCACCAGAACCAATAGTCAGGGATGGTGGGAGCTGCAATGCTTGTCCTCACCTCAGTGGCAAGGTGCACCACCAACCTTGCTCTTGAATTAATCCTTTTCCGAAATGGTTTCACACACATTTAATTGGATTGCCTTTCTAATATCACAACTTTTATTTATATACCGTATAAATACCTCATAGAAAAGCCCGCAGAAGCCATGCACCCTTTAAAGAGCGCGTGGCTCCTGCGGGCTTTTCAACCCAGCTTGTGGGGCTGGCAATGGGGGGAAGCGCTGCTTTCCCCCACCACCAGCCTCAAAGCTGGGTCGGAGAGTAGCGGGAAGGTGTCGCGCGCCTTCCCGCTGACCCCCCCCCGATCCTCTGGGGCTGGCGATGGGGGGAAAAGCTGCTTTCCCCCACCGCCAGCCTCAAAGCGCAGACTCTTCTGGCTTCAGCAAAAGCAACGCGAAGCCTCCGGAGCGCAGGCTTCCTAGGCTTCGCGTTGCTATCGCTGAAGCCAAGGAGCCTGCATTCGCCCCATAGGACGCACACACATTTCCCCTTCATTTTTGGAGGGGAAAAAGCGTGTCCTATAGGGCGAAAAATATGGTAGTTTATTTTTTAAAAAACGACAATGCCAAACAGTGCCACATTTCTGTGTGGATTGTTAAGGATTTCCCTTTTAACATCTGCACAGGAACAGTCTGGTACAGACTTAGTCCCATCCCTGAGATGGACCAGATTTCAACAGGTCCGTCCATCCCTATTTGAGAAGTGTGGATCAGGCAACTTCAGACAGTAAATCTGCAAAGTTCAAATTCCCTGCAGCTTGTCAGCTCTGGGGTCAGTTGCATGGCATGTCACAGAAAGAAAGGCAGCCATAAATGCTTTGCAGCATGTCAGCTCTTAAAAGATATGAGCTATAACATTTCTGTGCTGCTGAAAGCTTGGGGAAATAATAAAAATATAAAGATTTAATCTTAAAATATATTTGCCAAGCAGACAGATCTTCCTACTTGCAATGCCAACTCCAGACTGAGAGCCTGATGTCTTACTATTGTTGGAAGCAGGTTTTTTTGTGTGCCAGCTGGAGAGAGACAGGAAACTAGAGCCACCTGCCCTGATATTCTTATTACTATTCAGAGGGGACAGCTTTGAAAAATTTCTTGAGGTTGGGGCAGAGCTTCTAGATATTTAAAATAAAATAATATAGAACCATCATAATACAGTGGTACTTCAGGTTAAGAACTTAATTTGTTCCGGAGGTCTGTTCTTAACCTGAAACTGTTCTTAATTTCTGGGTTAAGAACTTTGCTTCAGGATGAGAACAGAAATCGTGCTGCGGCAGCACGGCAGCAGCAGGAGGCTCCATTAGCTAAAGTGGTGCTTCAGGTTAAGAACAGTTTCAGGTTAAGAACGGACCTCCAGAACGAATTAAGTACTTAACCTGAGGTACCACTGTATAAGACATTTCCATACTTAGGCTGCGTTCAGATTACCCTTCCCCCCATCTTCTCAATGTTTCCTTACCTGTCAATTTTTGCATTTTATATGACTTTTCACATGACATGAAAGCCATTCTGGAAATCTAATGGAATCCAGCAGAAGTTTAGTGCTCATGTTTTTGCAGAAAAGAATCCATTTGCATTAACTGTGGAAATCATGGAAGTTCTGGGTTGCAATTTCTCCACAATTTTCGTGATCATGCCGCCACAAACATGAGGAAATTTGGGGTGGTATCCTAGCATATAGTTTTTGTCCACTGTTTAAAATTTAGTACGGCATAGTGGTTATAGCAATCAAAATGCCATAGTTCCATCAGGACAGAAGCACTAACATTTATAACTAATGCAATAACACCCCCCCCCTTTGTCTGAACGCAGCCTCAGAAAGAGATCCAGTATATCTAAAGAATATGCAGTACAATCCTATTCAGGAGTGTGCCATACTATTTTCAATAGGACTTACTCCCTAGTAAAAGTATTTCAAATTTCAGCCAAAAGATGCTTTGATGGTTGATTGACTCCAGCTATTAGGAATGAGCAGGACCCCTATCCATCTTGGTTCTACCACTGCTTCACAGCACACTGGGGGAGGGATCACTTTGTGGTAGTCCAATCACCCGTGTCTCATTTTGTAAATGTTGCTGAAACTTATTGGCTCAACTCCTCTTTCCTTCTCCCCCCTTTCCCCTTTTCTCTTATTCCCTCCTGTTTGAAAACTGGAGGCTTGCCCAGCGCTTGCAGGCCCTTTGAACAATTCCATAAATCACGAGGAGATGCTTCACGGCCTGGGGCAGCATTTGCAGCATGGTTAATTCAATATTCGAAACCAGTTCTACATCATGGAAAATTCAATCTATCCATTCCTTGCAGCTTGCAAGTAAAACATGGTGTGGGGGCATCACTAGAATTTTATTCAAGGGACATATTCCCATTAACATTTTCCCACAAAGGAAGAAAGAATTTGGCTTGAATGCCGCTCATCTACATTAAGTAATAAAAGGGGTGGGGGGAATAAAACAAAGCCCACAAAAGAATATATCAGATGCCTAATATCCAGCTGTAATTCAAACAATGAAATCTGGCAGGTTTGGGGATTAATAATAATAATAATAATAATAATAATAATAATAATAATGTGAATAAATTTGGAACACCACTGTTTTTTGTCCTGTGAAACCTTCTGGGGGGGCGGGGAGAAACACTTCAGGTTTTGATAGACCTCAGGTCAATCACATCTGTCTAATTCAAGAGTGAGGAACCTATGGAACTCTAGATATGTTTGGACTGCAACTCCCATCACGGCTGACTATGCTGGCTGGGATCGATGGGAGGTGTAGTTCAGCAACATCTTTAAAGCCCCACAATGGCTACTCCTAAAGCAAGACATCAATTTGCTGTTCAGCTTCATCATCAGCTTGATGTCTGAGTTCTACGAAAATGTATTATTTTCTCCCTACATTCATAGATATGTCCAGTGAAATACATCAGCAGTTCTAGTTATGTGTATTAGCTCCTTTGGGATCAATATGGCAGCAACACTCTGAACTTTCAAAGTATTATACATTTGTCAAAGCTGCAGCACTCAGGCTTTGCAAAGTATATTCTTCTTGACCATATTCAACTGCGAATTTGTTTTAATAGCTGTATGGTTTAGCTGAGCAATTTTCATTATTTTACGGAAATGCTGAGCACAGCAAACAGTTTCCTAGTCTATCATTTGATCATTATTTACTCAAGGTAGTACTTTTTTCAGGATTAATGTCACTGCCAATTGCAGAAATAATAGATTGTCCTCAAAATGAGCAAGTGGGCTACATATTCATCTCATGAAGAGGAACAGAAGAATCTCATAGAAGTTAGCAAATGGGATGGATTACATTGATTTATTGATAATTCATGGGTGCAATCTTAGCTTCTGAAGCAGGCAGCAGTGCTAATACCAAGCACCCTGTCTGGTTAAATGAGCATGTGCTTTTTGTGAAATATATACTCCATGTTTCCAAGGCACAGTGTCCTGCATTTCCAAAAGACTTCCAATTCCCCCTCCACACAGCATACACAGGTGGAAAATGTGGTAGAGATGGTGGTGGAGGAGAGGGCCTTCATCCGCAGTACAGTCTCTCTCTACTTTTTCCTCCAAACAGCAAGGGACACTAAACTCTCATTAACCAACAACTACGTAATGCCCACTCACTAAAAGGGGGGGGCACAATGACAGCAGAAAACAGTGCACACAGGTGCTCTGACACTGATCAGGGCTTGAAGTTTGCTAGATGAAGGTAAGCAAGAAGCAACCTGGTAAGAGCCCTAACGGTATGGATTTTGGATCTCTTTTTTTGTGGGCAGGGCGAAGTTAGCTTTCTCTCACACACCAAACTAATTGTGAGAGGCAGAGCTCTTTGGATTTGGCATGCTACGTTCTCCCCTTGAGCCCAAGGCAAGTTTCTGCAATGGTCTCAGAATTGAAAAGGAGAGGGTGCAATGTTATCACATCCTTTGTGGGGACCTAGCGGGGGTGGGGTGGGTGGGTCTGAAAGTGTTGTTCTCTGGGTATGGTGCTGGCTTCTCTTGCCAGTTAGGTACCATTGACCCTTTGGCGTTCATTTATTTAAAAGGGATTGTGAAGGGTTATTGTTTTATCCTTCTGAAACCCTGTTTATACAGTGCCTTCCTGTCAAAAACAGGTGATGTTGAAATTGTGTTATGAGGAGCTTTCTTCAGGTATTATATTTTTGAGGGGGCAAATGTGTTCCTTCCCTTACCACTAGCTCGTCTCCAGTCACCCTATCAGAGTTGGAGGGCAGACATCTTACGTAAACATGTGAAGTGGGGACCATTGGCGATGAGAACACTGGCTCCTTTCCATCATTATTTGTTTCCCCTTCTCTGAGTTGGAGGGTGAACTTCTGATGCAGGAAGCCTCCTAGGTTTTCTAAAATGTGTTGGGAGCCTCCATGAGTATTAGAGGCTCTCATCTTCAGAAGTTTGCCTTCCAATTTTTGGAGGACAACTGAATCAGAAATGGAGGTCTAAACTTGCATGGCCACCCAGCTGCTGTCCTCACATGTTTACTTAACATGAACACCTGAAAATAGTTTGGGAATTCCTGGAAATCTTGCATTTCCCCATGCTGCAGCATTTTTTAAACACATGAATAAAGTTGGGAGACAATTTCTATTTGTAATATGGGCTTTTCTCTTATTATGGAGTTGTCAAATCCATATGTAAGCCATGCTGATGAAGGGCACATTGGACAGCAGGCTTGCTATCAGTAGTTGGTTTCCTATAAAACCTGTTTTCTATAAAACAGGAAAACTGGTTGTTGGCAAATAGGAGATAGTGCCAACATTTTCGTTTGGGTTTGTTGAACCATTAACAGTTGTGAAGAAGATTGATTATTTCTAGCTTGCGAGTGCATTTGGAGTATTTTTATGCTACACTAAGTGGGTGTTGCTTGATACCAAATTGCATTTGAAATATTATAGCAACACCTTACTCAGAAATCAATCTGATTTCTGTCAGATTGTTGTGGGTGTTTCCCCACCACAGAACATTTTATTTTATTCCCTGATGTAAAAACTCTGTGGCATGTTATGTTTCTGAGGGGATTTATTCTGAGACAGATTTCCTGCCTCCCTTCTGATCTCTCTCTCTCTCTCTCTCTCTCTCTCTCTCTCTCTCTCTCTCCCTCTCTCCCTCTCTCCCTCTCTCCCTCTCTCTCTCTCTGGTGCTCTGCAAATTGTACCTCTATGAGGGGAATGGAGAATGATGGGAGTTAAAGTTCAGTAACATCTGGAGGGCCCAGTTTTAGCAAGTGTAGTAGTTAGAGGGTTCAACTAGATGCAAACTCAGGTTCATAATTATCACTTGGCCAGGAAGCTGAACTTGGGTGCCTAGGCCAACCCACTTTGCAGAATAAAATGGGAGGGAGAACATATAATACGTTTGATTCATGTTCCCAAAGACACATGATTTTTCCTTGCCATTGTTCAAGGGTGGTACTGAATAACTCCTTTTGCATTGTAGTATAGACAATATACTACAATATACTACAGTGTTCTTGAAGCTACTAACATGAGTTTGACTAAGCTGCGAAAGGCAGTGGAAGACAGGAGTGCCTGGCGTGCTCTGGTCCATAGGGTCATGAAGAGTCGGACACGACTAAATGACTAAACAACAACAACAACAACAACAACAACAACAACAACATAGACAATATAAATCATTCAGATCATGATAGGGTCCCCCTTTTTTGTAATAGTAACAACTAAATAGTACCATTTTCTTTCTGACTTGCCTGCTGGGAAATTAGAAGGTATTCCTATGAATTATGTGCTTTACATTTGCTGACCACTTTCATACATGGGTGAAGAAGGCTGGCTCCAAACTGTGCTTAACTGTCACCTTTCTCAGTCATTATATACATTAGTAACATCCTTTATCTGATGTGACATCACATTACTCACTTGGTAATACAGAAATGTCAGGAAAGCATGAAGAGAGGCAGCATAAAGAGCAGGTGACACTTTAGGATGCCCAGACAGGTTGTTGTCTTATTTGTATGTCCTAAAGATGTGCCTGCAATGATGGGGCTGTCAAACACATCTGCTAATGCATCTTCCCTCCTTTGATGCTTGATGTACAATGAAATAATGGTGCTAACACCTAGAATGTGAGGTGTGCAAGTGCCTTAAGTCTTCCTGTGTGACACGGACCCAGCTTCCACATGCAGTGCCATCTTGAAATGGCACAAGCCTGACACAAATCCATGTTTGATTGGCACATGTGCACACAACAGTTTCTGTTGCTGGTGTATATTCCACAAGCTGAGTTCTTTGCGATCAGAACAGATGATAAGAGACAAAGAGAGTTGTTTGTATCAAAGCTAGTTGTATGCTGTTGTTGTTTCGCTATTGTTGGCAGACCAGAAACAGAACAACTCCCTTACATTTGAAGAAAATCTGCCCTGTATAAGAGTATGTGCAGATATGACAAATGAATATTTTGGGTTCTTTCTGAATCCATAATTCTACAGAGGTTGATTTCTTGCACAAATGTGGGATATAAGACTTCCCATTAAGTCCACTATCTCACTCCAAATTGTCTTAGGAAAAGTCCCCAATGCAGACCAAAGGATAGTGTTTAAAGACTAAGGACCTTTGTTCAATTCACAGTGGCTGGAAGGAAGAACCTGTTTTATCCTTTAGACCAGACTTTCTCAACCTTGGATCCCCAGATGTTCTTGAACTTCATCTCCTATCATCCCTGACCACTGGCCAGGCTGGCTAGGAATGATAGCAGTTGCAGTCCAACAACATCTTGTGACCCAAGGTTGAAAACAGACAGACCATTGGCTCACCTGTCTCAGAATGGTCTACTACACAGACTGACAGTGACTCTCTAGACAGCTGTCAAAAGAAGAGGTGCAAAACCATTATAGGCTGAGTTTCACATTACAACTGGTTTGCTATCTGGCACTGATTTAAGAGTATAAGATTGTCTCTCACCCATTTGAGTGTGCCATACTGGATTAAGTATTGCACCTGAACTGGAGAGACATGAACTATTTAGCCGTGGAACTCACCTAATGATCTTGGGCACTAAGAGCTTGGGCCTAACCTACCTCACAAGCTGTTGTGCGACTAAAGTTGAATAATCCTCACAAAGACCTCCTGGAATTCCTTAGAGAAAAGGAAAAATATAAATTAATCTAATAAATAAACAAGGCAAGGTTTGAAACAACAGAAAATAAGAAAAAAATATAGTAGTAGCTCTGTTTAGTTAAAATACAATAGAAATCTCTGAAAACTATAAGCATTGAGAAAGCTGTGTGTCCATCACTCCTGTTGTGTCACCAGCTGTTTAAAGGTTTATGAAAATGTGTTGTTGCCATCTCTGCCTTGATTCTTGTTATTACTGTGTAAATGACTTCACCAATTAAAATCTAATGTTCTGATTTTACTACCTGATGGCGCCTTGCTGTTAATGCTTAAGCAGCTACTGCAGCCTCTGGAAAATTATAACTGTTCAAAGGCATCAAAGTGTGATGCTTCATTCAAATGAATGGAGCAAGATAAAGTGCTTTCTCAATGGTTATGAAGAGAACATGTAGAGTTTTCCCATAAGTACTTTCAAGCACCCAAGAAACTAATGTACCAATGATGTCATTGACCCTGTGATACTCCAGAATTCCCAGATCATGTGTGGTGAGGCCTAGTGCGGCTTGCAGGACACCAATCACTTTTGCTTATTATCGGTACATCTTAGGTGTGATCTGTATCTATCTGTGATAAGGTAAAGGTGACATTTTTGTATTTGAACTGAACACTCAAGTGTGAAATCCCTAATAATGCAGCCAAGGCTGGCCCAATACATTTTGCCACCTGAAGTGAAGGACGAGATGGTGTGTCCTCCCTTCATCACATAAAGATGAAGAGTGGCTTGGCAGTTGAATGTTATATCAACACTGGTGATGGCATAACACCCTCTACCACACCTGAGGCAACAGGCCAGATTAGGTCATATGTCAGCAACAGAAGGGAATGGAGGAACAGCTGGAGGCTGCTGCTGCTGACCCCCAGCACCTACTGTTTCACTCTGTCTAATGGTAGGGCTGGCTCTGAACACAGTCCCTCCAAGTGTCACTATTTTCCAGGGACAGTCTTAAATTTACAGAAGCCCTCCCGGTTTCTGATTTGATCCTGGAATGTCTCGCTTTTCCTTAGGTCCCTATTTTCATCAGATAAATGTTGGAGGGTATGTGAACACAACACAAAAAAACACTCATAGTAAATAAACTGTAGATAAAGCATGTATATGAATCTGAAAATCCAGCTTTACAGTAACAGAAGGGGATGGGATATAAAGGAGTGGAGGGACACGCAGGAGTATAATACATAAACAGATTTTCCCCTCCCTTGACAGGTCTACACTTTTTGTCCACATTTTGCATAGATCTACACGTGTTTCTAGTATAATCCTTCTGGGTGATTAGTTTAAAAGGCCATTAAATTAGGTCAAGTCATTCGAGAGAGTGCTGTACGAAGCAGCTAATTTATTATATCAGCTCTATAAAGCCCGCTTCAAGGATGTGAAAGTATCATTACTCTTAATGACGAAGCAATGGCTTTGGATGAGATGATGAAGTCAAGGATGTTTTGTGTCTTTCCTTGCCCTCTTTAATCTTATGGGGCCAATTCATGCAAAAGACAAATTGGTGTCTGGGTCGGTTTCCCTGGCCCTGGATTGCTGCATTTTCATGGCAGGCAGGGTTCCATTGCAGGAAAAGATTGTAAGAAGGCTCACCATGACAAACTCACTTTGGAAAAGTTTACAGTAAAATTATTGTGGAACCCACAAAATAAGAAATAGCTGCAATTCAACTCCAGCCCAAAGCAGACAGTAGTCATAAATATCCTGTGGTGGATGGAAATGAAAAACAACATTAAACAACATTAAAACATTATTTTGAAATGATAATTAGTGAAAATTAGCTTGTAAGAACAGAAGAAAACCCCTGCTGGATCATAAAAGCCCATCTAGTCCAGGCATCCTGTTCTCACAGTGGCCAACAAGATGCCTATGGGAAGCCCACAACAGGACCTGAGTACAATGATGCTCTTCCCACTTGTAATTTACAGCAACATGCTGCCTCCAAACCCACTAAAAGAAAAAAGAAAGCAACCACAGTTTGTTTGCAGATTTCAGCAGATCATACATTACTGCCTCTTCCTTACTTTCTAACATCTTGCAAAAGCACAGGAAGATATGTGCATGGCTGCTGCAGCCAAGGCTGCTCACTCAAGAAACAGAAAGTGGAGCTATCTTGGTGCTGATTTCCTGAAAAGCCTGTTAACAAACACAAGACTAACCCTGGAACGCCTGAGGAAGGATGACACATGATTTTGTTTTATTAGCACCTGGGAAGAACTGACCAGATTTGGCCCATGAAGTTAAGTGGTGGTGCCATCTTGATAATGGTGGATGTGAGCATTTGGAACCGAAATCCTACTAAAGATTTTGGGACTAGCTACCATTGAAACATTTGAATTATGGTGCTGGAGGAGACTCTTGAGAGTCCCATGGACTGCAAGAAGATCAAACGCATCCATTCTTAAGGAAATTAGCCCTGAGTGCTCACTGGAAGGACAGATCCTGAAGCTGAGGCTCCAATACTTTGGCCACCTCATGAGAAGAGAAGACTCCCTGGAAAAGACCCTGATGTTGGGAAAGATGGAGGGCACAAAGAGAAGGGGACGACAGAGGACGAGATGGTTGGATAGTGTTCTCGAAGCTACCAGCATGAGTTTGACCAAACTGCGGGAGGCAGTGGAAGACAGAAGTGCCTGGCGTGCTCTGGTCCATGGGGTCACGAAGAGTCGGACACGACTAAACGACAACAACCATTGAAACAAACCTTGATTGAGAAAAGTTCAGTGGACACTTACAGCTGGCTTCGCTCTTGTCTATTTATGGGTGATAACTTATAGCAGCTTCTGCAAAGCAATTGCTGTTTCTGGTTTATTTCTGTATGCTGATGTTTTTCATTCTCTATAGAGTGAGCTATGTTTCTGTGAGTAAAGCAGATGCTGTTTTCACTTAAGCCAGGGATGGGGAACTACAACCACCATCAACCACAGCAAGCATGGCCAATGGCCAGGGATGGTGGGAGTGGGAGTTCAGCAATATCTGGAGGTCAAAAGGTTCCTCACACCTGATTTAAGCCTGGGAACACTACTGAGCGACATTTGCAAGTCTTCATGCCATTTTAAATAATTAGGCTGCAACCATACATATGCTTAGATGGGAGTAGGTTCTTCTGAACTTATTTATGCTCAAATGTGGAGAAGCCCTAACTGTGAAAAACTGCTTCTGTATATTTATGCTCCCTAGCAAAATCGGAGCGGGTGGCTCATTGCAGCTAGGAAACTTCCTTGGAGACAATGCCTCAATTGTTTTCTTCTCCCAAATTGCCTTATCTGGTGGCTGGATTTATTTTCTGTGTCTCCTAAACTGAACTTGCTCCCCAGCTTTCTGCAGGGATGAATTTTGCTGCTGACAAGTGAGTTGCAAGTTTTCTGGATGGCCATATAGATAAAAGAGTTTAGAAAATGGCATATTAGGTATTTGATGTATGTGGGCTATAATTAATATGTCACCCGTTGTTTCCCTGGTAGGCATTTATCCTAGGAAATTACCATTAGGTAAAACCAATCCTTTTGTATAAACTGACCATGTCTTCCCAAAATGGTTAAGCTTTCATGGTATTATGCATCATCTGCTCATAATTTTAAAAATTCAACGGTATTGTTACAAATGGAGATTGAAGTCTATATTATTCTCCTCAGCTCTTTATTCATTTGCAAATCCAAGTCTCTCTCTTTTTTGCCCCTGTGTAGCTTGATGGCTTATCATAGCCATATGTTAGGAAGCTGTAATGCAGTAGTGATATGAGACCTTTATTTTCTGAAGCTTGAGACCTTTTTTTATTAAAGCCACTGAATAAAGCGAAGTAACATTCAAAACACGACATATTTGGGAGATTCCTTCCCCTGCAGCCTCAGAATAATGCAAGCACATGTTTCCTTCACAATGCAGGAACATTTCCAAGGCAGAGATGGTAGCTTTGATTCACCCTGTATGCAAGATTCAAACAATAAGCATCTTGGTGAGTGACTTTAATAGATTGATCACCTTGAAAGAAGACCCAATAGGAGCCCTTCTGCTCCATCCCACCACTGTTGGACAGTGTTCAGTAATCTAAAGCCTCCAGGACCCAAATCCCTTTCCATGGGATTTATCCAGTCCTTTGCCCTACTTAGGGCAAACCAATTAAAATTAATGCATTTAAGTAAGTTAGTCAGGTCCATTAATCTTAATAGGTCCCATGGCTCTTTTACCTCAGAGGAGGAAGACCTCCCTTCCTCCACCCAACTGTTTTCCTCCCAGTGTCCCTTACTCAGCATGAGGGCAGATTCTGGTGCTGGCATCAGTCCAGCTGAAAGGCTACAGCATGGCCAGGAGTAGGCATTGGTAAGTGAGTGGGTACTGGGCAGGTTTTGGCACTGAGGCCCACTTGAAAGTGCACTGAGGCCCACTGTTTTGTTTTGTTCTCCCTCCCTCAAATTTCTGGAGAATTTTGGGAAATTGGGTGCCAGATTCCAGCTGATTTCTATGGGCAGCTTTCACGTCTATCCCTGGATAAATATATATAATATGAACAGAGTCATGAACTATTCATACAACGAGGTGGTTATCTCAGGGCTTTTTATATATGTCTATGGCTCTTTTCCTCCTCTCCCACCCATTCCATTCCCCCTCCAGCTAGCTTTCAGGCTTTCCCCCAATAGTCAAGTGAGCATTTATTTAAACATTTATTTACCACCCTCCATCAAAAGATGCTAGGATGGTGTACAAAAATGTGAATAAAATACGCACAACCTAAAGCTACTGTTTAAAACCAGCAAGTAAACATAGCAAAATACAAGAAGGCAAAACAGATAGAAACAGAAGGAAACACCGTTTAAGAAATGCATTTACAATCCAAATGCAAATAGGAGGGACTTTGCAGGTGCCAAGAAGCTTGTAATGTCAGCGCTGAAGGAGGGGAAACATCCTCTCCTTGTGTATCTTTACTAAAGCAGTACTTGGAGCAGGGACTCCCCAGGAGTTCTTAATGCCAGGGTAGGCTGGGGTCTGTTGACACTGGGCATGTACTGTCCTCATTTGGCTGTTTTGGAGGGTTTCACCCCCAGGGTTTTTCTCTGCCCCTGAATATTTTTTGTATTGTCTTCAAACCTTCTAGTTTGCTCATACCTCCCTCTTGCGGCTGTGGCCATTTTTGCAACAGCAGTCAAAAGAATTGAATCATCATTACCATGGTGCTTTAGTGTAAGGCTGCCCGCTTGCTGAATTCCTAGATTAAGTGGTTGTTTATATTCTCAGTATGGCTATCTTGATTTCATTTGAAGGCATTAAGCTCTTTTGTTCATGGTCCCCCACCACCCTGAGCTGCAGCAAATTACTCAGCAATAAAACTGAACTAAGAAATTAGTGGAACCAATATAGTCCAGCTAGAGCTGATACCCATGAATACTGGTGCAGCAGGGACAGTTTACAAATCCCTAAGGAGGCATGCTTGGCTCCAACATTACAAGCTTTGCCACACCAGATGAAGACTTCTCAATTTGAAAAGGCATTTAAGCATTTTAGATATAGGTATTTTAGATATTCAATTATTTTTTATTTTCCCGATGCAGCTTTTTTGTTTGCTTTTGTTTTTCAGGGCTTTTATTTGCTTGCCTATTATTGTATTTTATTACATTTCTTTGTTGGTTTTCAAACTGCATTTCCATGTTGGGCATGAATTACTGTTTATTCACACTTTTGGACACCCTCCCTGGCATCTTTTGTTAACTGGCAGTTAAGAAATACTTTAAATCAATCATAGAATGATAGAATTGTAGAGCTGGAAGAGACCCCAAGAGTCTTATACTCCAACCCAGTACAGTGCATTAGCAAAAGCATCCATGACAGATGGCCACCCAACTTTTGCTTACAAACCTCCGTGGAAAGAGAGTCCAATCCAGCCAAAGACATAGCGAATGTAGATTAAATGTCTTTGGCTGCATTGAGACAGCACTTTATACCATTTCCCCCATATTTGCTTACCTGATAAATTTATGTGCTTTTTGTGACCTTTCACACAATATAAAAACCACTTCTGGAAATCTAGTGGATTCTAACAGAAATTTAGTGTCCATTTCTGTGTTAATTGCTTTCATTAAAGCTACATTTGCAACCCTGCTAGAAAATGGTGGTAATTTTGCATTGTAATTTCCCCATGATTTCCATGGATCACACCATGTGATGAAAGTTGTGTGTGTGTGTGTAGGGGGAGGGTATTTCTGAAAAAGTAGATAAATACCAGGTTTCCATCATTCTGTAATCAGACTTCTATAGCTGATGCATTAAATTATTAAAATACATAGAATATATACACCTATATACCTGCATAGCAGTGCTGTTTTTCTAGAAAAATAGGTGCAGGAACTCACCATGTATGCCTCCTCTTTCTCTTAGATTGGCAATGACACCACCCTGAAAGATGCTGGAACTCACCTGAGAGGTGCCAGAACTGAGTTCTGGTGAATTCCCCCTGAAAAAAGCCCTGCTGTATAGTTATGGATCTGCGTATGCTACTCATCTCCTGTTCCTTCTAGTAAATGCAGATTGTAACATATTTTGAACAAAGTTTAGTCGAGATTGTGGGGATGCATGACTATGAGTCTCATGTCAGCTGCTTAGATCTTCTTCCAGTGGTTACAGCCAAGAGATCATCTGACGAATTTGTTATGAGCGGCTGTGCACACCATTCAGCCTGTTCTGAGGAGCGTGTTTGGTGGGGGTGCAAAACAGCAGCTTGTGGTAAATGAATCAGCGAAAAGGACAATCACTTCCATTGGCTTTCGGTGAGCCATTGTGTGAATAAGTCCCTCCCACCCCTTGTCTATCACTTTGTGTTTCTCTGGAGTTTCTTGATGGATTGAGTTTGTTGACGGCATTTAGTTATCAAGTCTCAATCTTGCCCTTTGCAATCTTGCTCAAGAAAACCAAATGTGGAAATATTTCTACCTTTCGTGTGGTGCCCTTGAGCTGCGCTGGGAAGCATGATAAGTAACTCCATCCAGTTAGAGCGGCACATCAAAAGCTAGAGAGAAAATCTTCATCCTATAACCGGCTTGTGTGCCCTGAGATTGCTGTAGGTTTGTAGGATCAGGCCTGCTATTTCTATGATGAGAATATAATGTCACAAATGTTAAGAAATTAGAACTCCTGCTTCTCCGCTTTCCATGTCTTAAATGCTTTGGCCCAAGATCAAAGTTTTATAGAAGTATTTGTGACTAAGTAGACTTTCCCTTTTTTGCTTTCTGGCTTACAGAACCTTTGTAGTTTAGATTATAGCAAACGGGAGCTAATGCTGCAAGATCTGTTTTTCTGTAAGATGTTTCTGGGTCTATTCCCCTCCTGCTTTTTCCAAAGAGGAAAAACACTGAGATTTTGAAACAGCCTTGAAATGTTTCCCTTTCCATCAAGAAACACAACATGTCCTTTCAAAGCTTAATTGAGCAGCACAAAGCTAATTAGCTGTCCGAAGACATGCCATTTAATTCACAATCCAGCATTAATTTGTTCTACTGAATGAGCTTATCTCATATATAAACGCCTTTGCCCTCTGGCTTCCAAGGCAGCTGCAATGCACAAGGCAGGCAGATAATTCTTTCATTTCGCCATTGCTTGTTTCCTTGAGCATAAAACAATTGGCACATCAGTGGTAAGTAAAAAAAGTTTCAGTGCTCAGGGGGTGGGGCAGGGGGGGTGGGGAGAAGCTGCTTTGATAGCTGTATTTTTATTCCTCAGTCTTAGCCATTAAAGTGTGCATTCTTCGCTAGATGTTTCAGGATAAGATGATCACTTACAACCTGCTAATCTAAATTGTAACTTGAATGGTATGTCGAGCAAATGATTTCAAAGCCTTCCATAGATAGCAGCTAATTGCCTTATACTCTTTCATTTTACAAGGCAAAAAAATCCAGAGTATTTTTTTATTAAGTCTCTTATAACACAGGAGAATTGCTGCAGCTAATATGAAAGAGTGTTTTTTTTCCAAAAATCATAATATGTTGTTAATCTTCGAAGCATGCAATAGTATTTTAGAAACTGCTAAATGAATTCACTGTGGCCCATCTATAGGAAGCCATTTTACTGTAATGCTATATAATATAAACACTGAGATTTGTACCTCAGAGTGTAAAATCCTTTACCAGAATCATCTTCTGCTAAAACTAATGATGTTAATGAGTCTCTGTACTCTTTATGCTCAATCACGTGTTCTGAGTAGATTGCCACCGTTCGCAAAATTTCCTTCATCTAATACAGTGGTACCTCAGGTTAAGTATTTAATTCGTTCCGGAGGCCCGTTCTTAACCTGAAACTGTTCTTAACCTGAAGCACCACTTTAGCTAATGGGGCCTCCTGCTGCTGCCGCACTGCCGGAGCACAATTTCTGTTCTCATCCTGAAGCAAAGTTCTTAACCTGAAGCATTATTTCTGGGTTAGCAGAGTCTGTAACCTGAAGCGTATGTAACCCGAGGTACCACTGTAATCTATTCTTCTGACCTCAGTGTATTAGAGATGCATGGGCCCCTAGGGATGTGGGTGGCGCTGTGGTGTAAACCACTGAGCCTCTTGGGCTTGCCGATCAGAAGATCAGTGGTTCGAATCCCCGCGACGGGGTGAGCTCCTGTTGCTCTGTCCCAGCTCCTGCCAACCTAGCAGTTTGAAAGCATGCCCGTGCAAGTAGATAAATAGGTACTGCTGCAGTGGGAAGGTAAACGGCGTTTCCGTACACTCTGGTTTCTGTCACAGTGTTCCGTTGCACCAGAAGCGGTTTAGTCATGCTGGCCACATGACACAGAAAGCTGTCTGTGGACAAATGCCGGCTCCCTCGGCCTGAAAGCAAGATGAGCACCGCAACTCCAGAGTCACCTTTGACTGGACTTAACCGTCCAGGTGTCCTTTACCTTTTACTTTGCATGGGCCCCTACCCTCATGCGAACGACAAACTGCTTCAGCTGATGAGCAGAGGTGGTCAGTTCTGTAGTCTGGGTTCAATCCAGGTGCATTTTGGGGGCATTTGTGAGAATTCGCTGCAGTTCCTAAAATTTCTTGGTATTGAATGTTAATCCATTCTGAACATTGTAGTTCTAAAATCAGCACTCTTTACAAACTACAGCCCCCACAATCCTTTTGGAGTTGTTATAAATGTTTAAATTGTTATGATACTTTTTAAAATGTATAGCGTGGATGGAGTCTGAGCTGTTGTGTTGTTATGATGTGTTGTGTGTTTATGCTATGCAAATAATACCAGCAACAGATGCGGAGGATTAATATTTCTTGTTGTGGATTCCCTAGAGCAGGGATGAGGTTTTTTTTTTGTTTTTTAACCCGAGGCCACATTTCCATTGGCATAATCTGTTGTGGGTAATTGAGGCCAGAACCAGCAACAGCCAGCTGTGGGTAGGCCATCCCTTTCTTCCCCTTTTCTGCCAGCGTCTTTCCCCTCTTCCTCTTGCCAGTTCAACAATAGGCCTATAGACCTTAAGCAATCTGTGAGGTCTTAATTTTCCAGGGCTTTCCCCCAAGAGAGAAGCCAGTGTGGTGTAGTGGTTAAGAGCAGTAGTCTTGTAATCTGGGGAACTGGGTTCGAGTCTCTGCTCCTCCACATGCAGCTGCTGGGTGACCTTGGGCCAGTCACACTTCTTTGAAGTCTCTCAGCCCCACTCACCTCACAGAGTGTTTGTTGTGGGGGAGGAAGGGAAAGGAGAATGTTAGCCGCTTTGAGACTCCTGAAAGGGAGTGAAAGGCGGGATATCAAATCCAAACTCTTCTTCTTCTTCTTCAAGATTCAGTATGTATAGCATAGGGACGGTGCAACCCATTTCGCTGCCTGAGGTGAAACAAGAAGTGCTGTCCTGCTCTGCCACCTCCGAAGAAGTGGTGCCATTGTTGCACCAGTTTTACATGAGAGCTTGCCGATTTTGGGCGAAATCATAGAGCCTTAGAGTTGGAAGGGACCCAAGGGTCATCTAGTCCAACCCCCTGCAATGCAGGAATCTCAGCTAAAGCATCCATGACAGAAGGCCATCCAACCTCTGTTTAAAAACCTCCAAGGAAGGAGATTCCATCATCTCTCATGGGAGCCTGTTCCACTGTTGAACAGCTCTTACTGTCAGAAAGTTTTTCCAAATGTTTAGTCAGAATCTCCTTTCTTGTAACTTGAAGCCATGGGTTTGAGTCCTATCCTCCAGAGCAGGAGAAAATAAGCATGCTCCTTCTTCCATGTGACAGCCCTCAAGATATTTGAAAATGGCTATCATGTCCTCTCAGTCTCCTCTTTTCCAGGCTAAATATACATACCCAGCTCCTTCAAGCTCTCCTCATAAGGCTTAGTTTCCAGATCTCACATGCTCCACAAGTTCTCACATGATTTGGGCAATATCTTACTGGAAATCAGCAAATTCTTGCCTGAAATCAGCACTTATGCCATGAGCTTGGGAGCGTCCACCGGCTGAGATGGCAACCTCACAACACTTAATGGTTGCGCCGGCCCTGGTATAGGAATGATCCCAGGGCTACCTTTGCTTCCAAACTGCTAACAGGGATCTTCTGCTCCACTTCTTGAGTCCTCATCTATGCTTCCCTACTTTGCTTTATGAAGACAACCATCCTTCTTAAGTCAAAGACACAGGTCATCAGAATGTTTGCTGGCAGTGCCACTTTGGCTATTAATCTTCCACTCAGTTGTTATTAAGATTTAATAAATTATTAAAATCTAATTTTACTGTTTTGGCCATAAGTTTTATGGCTCCAACTCCCATGAGCTCCAGAAAGTACGGCCAATGGTCAGGGATGATGGGGTTTGTGGTCCAACAATATCTGGGGGTAGGGTAAGTTAGTCACACCTGCTATTGTATATATCCCTCTAATATCACAGGTACTGTATATCATATTGTACATTACTGAAACCAGACAGGGAGTAGAGGATATCTTTAATTGAAACAGTGGCATAAGTATAACAAGGAGTCTTGTAGCATCCTAAAAACAGATTTCTGTATTTCATACAGAACAAGCTTGTGTAGACTCAAATTCACTTCACCAGAAGCATGAAATGTCATTCTGAACTGGCTGGTATATATATATACATACATAGGAAGAATGGGGGGGGGGAGCAGTGAGGCCAGAGAGAAACAAAATGCAAGAAATAGAGACATTGATCACTGTGTTAAATGTGTATAAAATAATTACAGTGACCATTCACAAAGAAGTGTTGATAAATATCCTGGTATTGTTAATTTAACCATCTGCTCTTGTGGGATACAAAGAACCTGTTGAGTAAGTACTTCCCAAAGTCAGGCCATTGTGTGAAATGACCCATATACAGTCTCTGGTCATATTGATATGTTTTTGATATCAATTGATATTGTTTACTCCATTTTTCTCTGAAATAGTTACTACACTTGGGAATAGGGTTGAGTCTCAATAAGTATCTGCTTCACAGTTATTAAGGTCAGAATGTTTTATTGTTGAAGTTGTTGTCAGGCGCTGCTCATGATTTTTTAAAAACAGGAACAGCACTGAAGCTAAAACAAAACTCTTTTATTAGTGAAACCTGAATGAAAATTGCATAGCTATGCCTTTTAGATATTTAATATTGAACACAACTGCAACATTCTTCAGAAAACACTGAGATCCCTTGTTCTTCCCAGGAAGGAAGAGTATTCTGTGGTGTACAGTTTTAATGTGAAATTTATTGAGGTTTTCTGTTCTGTACTTCACAGCTTTGAGATAATTTTTATTCTGAAAGGTAGGATATATTTTACTAAGGCCCTTCAGTAAGTTTGTTGGTGAGCCAATAATCAGCGACATCCAGTTAATACCCTTAACCATTACGTTACGCCACTAAAGGATTACAGGGAGATTTTCCATTTTTATTTCAATTCCCCCCCCCCCCCAAAAAAAAAACTTTGTCACATATGAAAGATGAATAAAAGGGAATGATAAGATTATTGAAATGGTGTGATTTTTCATAGAAATTGCTTATAGAATATCCATTTTGCAACATCTAAGTAAGATTTTTTTTAATAAAAAATGCTATCCCATTTTCACCTATACAAATAACTTCCCTGCTCACTCTGCCTTCTGTTAATCCCTCATTTTGTCATTAGCTTTAATAAATATTGTGTTTATTTTTATCTCTTATGTCCCTTATGAGAGTCAAGAGGGACTTTTTATTTATTAAATAGCCACATTTATTGCTGATGGATGATAATTTACAACTGCACTACTAGGAAAAGAAGAAATAAACCTTTGTTTTATTATGCTCCCAGAACTGATTACTGGAATAAAAAGGAATAAAACAACTCATACATCTGAGAGAGATTATTGCACTATCAGGCAATACAGCTGCCCAACTGATGAATAGGACTCATGAGCGGAGTTAATAAAAGCCTGAAGTTATTTGAAGCTCAAACATAGTAGGACAAAGCAGTGAAAATGTAGTTCATGATGATGTCGCCATCATAATAGAAAATCTGAAGACTTAGCAGGGCATTATGGAAAATAGCACCACTCTATTAAACCCATTATAGTCATTCAACTTTTTGGATCTAATGGTTTTCATGCTGGTTTTGAGCGTAATAAAAAAGGTAATTATTTTAATACACATTTTTGATTAAAAGTATATAGTTTATGCTTAAACAGATGTAAAAATGCAACAAAAATGGGTAGCTTAGATGGAAGAATGTATGCAAATCAAAAATAAAGATGTAGCCGAGTGGACAAAGCTGCAATTCGGCAGCGAGCAGGCAGGCAGGCAGGCAGGCGGGTGAGCAATTGGTGGCAACACAAAGCTAAACAACTTTGGGTAACTCCCCTCTAAAATGCTCAACTCCTCTGCCCAAAAGCTTGACAACTCAATAAATAATTGATTTATTAATTTGGGGTTCAAAAAAATAGGGATCATCAGAAAAATACGGTAACACCTCCCTACCTGTGATAGGTCGCCTCATGCTGCAACTAGTGAATCAGAAAACTGGTTCTATGGCAGCAGGGATTACCTGCCTGCCTGCCAGCTACCAGCAAATCTAATTGGAGGGTTTTAGAATCCCCTCTGCCTTTTGTTATGCAGGTGAAACCCCTGAGCTCCAGGAGGCCTTAAGGCCTAGGCTTGCAATAGCATGCATACTGCCTGGCTTCAGTCTACAATGCCTGCATACATAAAAGGCATGTCCCTGATCTACCATACAATGCTCTCCTGGTGTAGCATGTCAAACTTGAATTGGGCTACCTAACTGCCAGGAGTTATTATTCTGTTTATGAAGGGTGTGGAAAGAGGCCTTGTGTGTTGCCAGGTTTCCCAGGGAGAGTGCCATGTGCATCCTTAGCCAATTAAAATCCCTTGCGAGACCCCTTTCAGTTCAAGCTGATTCACTGAATTTTGAAGGGTCAGAATTTGCACTCAGGGTCAGCCCACCTGTGAGGCGAGGTGAGACAGTCAGCTCAGGCCGCAGAGCTGGCCTCCTTCACGCCCACCTGCCACCCTCCTCTGCATACTTGGTTGAATGTCCCCCTGCTGTGTAAAAGGCCTGAGGTAAGGAAGACAAAACCTCTCTTGTTTATTTTTCTTCATATTGTACCCTGCTTTTGTTCAGTATCCACAGAAAAAAAATGTCAGGATTCCTTTTTCTGCTATTTAAGTGGTTTTGCCAGCACTTATATGGCTTGGCATCTCTTCATATTAGAGGCAGCTGCGGCGGAGCAAACCACAGATCTTATAGGCATGGCCAGTTCCTCCACAAACATTTGACTTTGTGTGCCAGCCTGAACCCCTCAAGACGGCTCATGTGTACTTGTGGTAAAGCTGCTCCGAGGCCTTGGGTAACAATTTCCCCTCAGTTCTGTTTCCTCCCGTGCACAAATAAATAAATAAATATTCCGTAACCTTGTGCCGTACGGGAGAAAGCAGTCTCTGTGGCAGTTGTGGAATTCTTCCCTCACAGACATGTGTCTGTCACCTTCATTGCAGCTTCTGGTGAATGCTACTAATGCACCTCTTTACCCTGGCTTTTGACACCTGAGGTGCCTATTTTTACGACCCATCTTATTTCTGTGATTGTAAGTTTTATAGTGTTTTAAATAATGCTTTAATTGTTGTAACCTACTGTGGGACCTTAGAGTGAAGGGTGGTAATTAATAGTAGTAGTAGTAATAGTAATAGTAATAATAGTAATAGTAATAGTAATGACTCTTGTCTCCTCATACTACTTCAGACTAAGCCTTTTACTCACTCTAAACTCCATATCTGGGTCCCCAACTGTTGTTTTTCTTCCTCTTCCTGTTATTTTCTCTCAGCTGTTTCATCTCTGCCTGTGCTATATATGACTCAGTACACAAGAGAGTCATCTGTCTCCTTTCATCCTTAAAAATGAGCACTCTGCTTTCTAATGGAAGCCTGCCATCCCCTTTCTCCATTTTTGTTGTTGTTGCTAGCCTGAGGACATCAAAGGCACTAGGAAATGCTTAGCTTTTCAAAAGAAACATACTTCCACTAATCAATCAGGAACCATTTCAAGAGCCCCCCCTCCCCGTGCACTGAAAGGCCAAAATTAATCGGGGGGGGGCATTATGCGGGAAATGGACAAACATTAAGGTGCTGATGACAACATGCATATTATACATGAATAGTTGACATATTTGTTTTGTTTATGGCAGGTGGGGTGGGGGTGGGGAATGCCCTTACTTTAACTTTTCCTGTTTTGTTTAATGCAAACATCAGCATTAGCATCAGGTCTTGAAGTTTACAGTAGCAGATCCTCAGAGACTTGACCTGATCATCTAACCAGCACCACCTCAGGATGCATCCACTGTAGCAAACCAGTTGACAAATAATTAGAATTAGTTCCTTGGTACTTAAGGGTTTTCTAAAGCAGCCTTGAGGTATTTTAGAGAAAAGAGAAGTAAAGGGTTTGTGCTAATTTTTTTAGAAGAGGCACCTGAATGAAATGCCATATAATTAACACATACTTCCGTTAAGAAAAATCAAATCTGTCTTTGCATAGCTATGAATCTGTTCAAAAAGATCTGCAGTTATTTAAGTAAAGCGATTAAAAAAAGAAAAAGGCACGCAAGAGCTTTCTCTCTTTGTCTCAGTTTAAATCATTATCTTCATGGAGATATTAAAGTAATTCTTTTAAAAGGCACTTCTGCAAAAGAGGCTTTTTCTGTGACCATTACCTTGTAACGTCTTGACAAATGAGCTTTTGTTTTATACTTAATACATGATTAATATGAAATGACCTTTTCGCTCATCAGGCAAGAAATTGTCTTCCCTGTTGTTCCAGAATGTTAATAGTAGCAATGATGTCTTTTCATTTGACATTTTACCTAATGCATTATACAGAACACACTTTACAGACACACACCCCTCCAAAGCAATCCAGGAAAAAGTTAACGGTGAGAAGGAAAGATTACTTGTGATTATGCTGAAGTAATTTTAAGCAGTGTCAGCAAGTCAGGTATGGAGAAGCTTTGGGCTGCCACATGTTGCTGAACTGCAACACCCATCATCCCCAGCCATTGGCCATGCTTGCAGGGGTTGATGGGAGATGTAGTTCAGCTGTAAGTGATTTGGAACTGGGTATCAATAAGTGGGGTCCAATAATTAAATTTACAGTTAATCACTAGAGCCTTATTTTGGCTGACTGGCACATCTTGAAAAATAGTTTTATAGACAGTTCCACAAAATGGCTGCCATGAACATATGGCTAGTGAGAAATATTTTTGGGATACGTATGTGTATGCTCAGGTAAAAAAAATGTCAAATGAGAAGGAGTCTTAACTCAAGAAACTGATAACACATTTTTACAGCCATAGCCATTTATTATTATAGACATTTCTATGCCACCCTCAGGGCAGTGTATATAATCATGGCTCAAATGTAACTTGAGGGTACATGGGACAATTCCCTCTGTTTGATTACTCTGATTGGTGTATCTTAGAACAAAGATGGAAAAGCTGGTTCTCCAAATGTTGCTAACAGGTCCCATCATCCCTAAACATTAGCCATGCTGACTGGGCCTGATAAAACTTTGTTTATTTAACTCTATTTATTTATTTCAGACATTTATACGCTGCCTTTTAGCCAAAAAGCCTTTCAGAGCAGCTTACAAAACTCAGTACTAAGGTGGTTCCAGTTTTCAGCTCATAATCTGAAAAGGGGGCACACAAGGAAAAAGAAATGGGGGGAAAGAGGGAAAAGTAAGCTCAAGCACAAGTTCTTATAGACAATAGTCAGATGTGGGGTTTCTTGCATTAGTTTCCCTGGTTATAATGCTAGCACTTACAGATGTCCTGATTTCTAATGCACCTTTTACATTGCAATACCTGTTGTGTTATGGAACTGGCTTTTCTATCGCTGTATCGCCATGTTATGCTAAATTTTCAGTGGCAGGACAGTAATACTACTACTACTACTACTACTACTACTACTACTACTACTACTAAATTTGTTATTTGTACCCCGCCCATTTGGCTGGGTTTCTCCAGCCATTCTGGGTGGCTCACAATAGAATATTAAGAACACGATAAGACATCAAACATTGAAAACTTCTCTAAACAGGGAAATTATAATGTGAAATTACAATGTGAAATTCCAGTGATTTTCCAAGTTCATGGGTTGCAAATGAATCCCCACCGCACCACGGAATATACACATAAATGAGTGTCAAATTTCCACTAGATACATAGAAGTAGCTTTTACATCTCATGAAAGAACACATAAAATGTCAAAATTATCAGGTCAGGAACTGTTGGGAAAACAGACCTATATAATTCTGCCTGTACAGCAAGTTCTCACTAGTGTCAGTGGCATTCTGGCTGTGTTCACAAGGGCAAGAACACCAGTGTCAATGGTGTTCTTGCCCTTACCAGAAGCACTATTGCTTTCCCACTCAGATCCAGGATCAAAGCAGGTGACAGTGTCCAGGCCAAGATGACAGGGCAGCTCCTGCCCTACTTATAAGATGATTCCCACAGACAGTCTGTGCACCACCCATAGCTACTTATAACGTGTCAATAAAGGTAAAGGGACCCCTGACCATTAGCTCCAGTTGTGGCCAACTCTGGGGCTGCGGTGCTCATCTCGCTTTATTGGCTGAGGGAGCCGCCGTACAGCTTCCGGGTCATGTGGCCAGCATGACTAAGCTCCTTCTGGCGAACCAGAGCAGCAGATGGAAACGCCGTTTACCTTCTTGCCGGAGCAGTACCTATTTATCTACTTGCACTTTCAGGTGCTTTTGAACTGCTAGGTTGGCAGGAGCAGGGACCGAGCAACGGGAGCTCACCCTGTTGCGGGAATTCGAACCACCAACCTTCTGATCGGCAAGCCCTAGGCTCTGTGGTTTAACCCACAGCGCCACCCGTGTTCCTCATAATGTGTCCATAGGTGCCAACAAATTCTCAACTAGTTCAAAGATGCCTGCAGGATCCCTGATGGGAAATCTCTTGCCAGGCTCTTAAAACTGGAAAATAACTTGCCACATTTATGGGAATTACTCAGGTCATAGAAACTGACTGAGGTTAGTCACAATGCTGCTGTTGTTGCTGCACCTCTTGCAAAGTTGTCCATCTTTTGCTCTGAGAAGGAAAAAAAGAGAGTCTGTAGGTCCTCCGCCATCCCCCTATTTCACACACCTCTCCATTTACTTGTGTCAATGGAGAGAAGGCAAGCCCTCATCTTCCTTCCTACTTCCAACACCTAATGTGCGTCCGCACCAACAATAGAAAAGGGGGAAAGGAGAGAGACAGCTGCCAGGAGAAGGGAGAGGGAAATGGAAGCCAAATGTGCAGTGTCCCTTCAATGCACAACCTAAAGGTCTTCCTAGGCTTTGCAGTCTTAGGAAGGTATCAGAAAAAAAAGAGTGCTCATGGAAGAAGAAGAAGAAGAAGAAGAGGCTGCCCAGGAAGGGCGTCATTTGAATTGGAAATGCCCCTTAAGGGCAGCTCTTCCACTGAGATGGAGATCGCAGAGCCACGCTGAATCATCTCTCACAAATCACAACAGCCTTCCTGGGCAGAGTGAGAGTCAACAACATCTAGAGGGCCACAGGTTCCCCATCCCTGTCTTAGAATTCTCCACTCAGAGTTCTTCTTAATGAGAATGCAAATATAATATAAAAAAGAAGACGCCCAGCGTGTTCTTCAGTCAAGCTGTGATGCTGCCTTCAAACAGGGTTATCAGACCAGTTGCAGAATTTTATGTTAACTTTTCCCACCCAGTGGAAAGCAGTAGGAGCAAGATACCAGGAGGGTCACAACTGGTTGATTTGAACCAGTTTTTGATATGTTGGTCTGACAGGTCATTTGTCCAGAAAGGCTTAGAGCGCATCTGAAGAAGACTCAAGATCTTCCTTCCTTCCTTCCTTCCTTCCTTCCTTCCTTCCTTCCTTCCTTCCTTCCTTTCTTTCCAGTGTGGAGAGCCAGTGTGGTGTAGTGGTTAAGAGCGGTAGTCTTGCAATCTGGGGAACCGGGTTCGCGTCTCCGCTCCTCCACATGCAGCTGCTGGGTGACCTTGGGCCAGTCACACTTCTCTGAAGTCTCTCAGCCACTCACCTCACAGAGTGTTTGTTGTGGGGGAGGAAGGGAAAGGAGAATGTTAGCCGCTTTGAGACTCCTTCGGGTAGTGATAAAGTGGGATATCAAATCCAAACTCTTCTTTCTTTCTTTCTTTCTTTCTTTCTTTCTTTCTTTCTTTCTTTCTCCCTCTCCCTCTCCCTCTCCCTCTCCCTCTCCCTCTCCCTCTCCCTCTCCCCTCCCTCTCCCTCTCCCTCTTTTAGAAGATTCACTTTGGAGTGAAATTGACAAAAAAAGCTGTTTACAACCCAGTCTATTCAATTTTACCACTCTATTAGTTTGTGTGGGATAAGAGGAAGTAGCTATAATGAGGAAAACAGACTGAACTGGCCATTCCTCTGCAGTGCAGCAAGGTTTCCCCATGCCATTACATTTGTGCAGTTATCAAGCTACCAATGGTGGAGCTGAGCTAGTGCAGCAGTGCTCTTGTTGCTCTACCGACATAATAATCTGTATACAGCTTAGGTTAATAGAATTGTGTCCATTTTGTGATGCGAGAGCAGAAAAGAGAGTCTTGCAGTGGAACAAAAAATGAGATGGGAATCTTTCACCAGGCCTGCTTGCCTCAGCACAATGCTACATTATTTAATGCAGTGGCACACAAGGCCAGCCTCAGGTGATTAGTAATGGCTCTGCTGCTGCTGTTTAAAATCAGTACATGCAAATTCTGGAACCACATATAAGTGTATGAAAGGCCTTACACTTGCAAAACCTTTAATGAGTTCAGTTTGCCAGTATCACACTCTAAATATGGAAATCCTATAGTTCTGCTATGCTGGGCAGCTCTTCTGGCAAGGCTAATGCTAGCACAAATGTAGTCAACAATCCCAATCTCAAGCAGAGGTGACCATAATTTCTTGTACAGCAATGAAATGGACATACCTTATAGCATTCCAGGCCATTCTGCTGCCACCATTCATCATCAGCCTCCGCATTTGGCCACAAAGAAGGTACCGATTAAACTCCAATGTCGTCACCCAAACAAGAACACTCAGTGTGTAGCTAGGACATCCAGAATGTGACTACACCACCCAGTCCAGTCCAGTCCATCATGATGTAATGGACAGGCACACAGAAGTTGTCCTAAACTCCAGATCTCCTTGCACATGGTTTTGTATTGAAACATGCAGTTCCCAGATTGTTTGTGTGAGAGGAGGGGAAAGTTACGGCTATTTAAAGTGGTGTGGTACTGCTTTAAATGTATAGGGCAGATGTGAAATAAGTAAATGGCTTGCTTCAAAAGTGTGAACATTTTTGCTTATAAATATTGTTTTATCCTTGCCTTAGAGCTTTTCAATGTGCTGCACAGGGGGGAATCCATATTCACTCTCATAATCAAAGAGGACTTGTTTTCACACAAGTCCCCTTTGAGTTCATGCTTATGTGTGAATTAGTCATTTAAAGATAATTCTGTGCATCCCCAGAGGTGTATCTCTCACTGCCTGGGAAGAAGATTGTTTCAATCTTTATGGGCTTATGTCCACAGAGTATTTCAAAGACAAAGAATAAATTAATAATTTAACAATCAGTGCAGCATTAAGGGAGACTATTGCAGCACCACTGAGGTCTCTGATGGAGTATCTTCGATGCCACTTGAGTCTTCACTAGTCATTGTAAACCACTGATTTCCATTTTCCTTTCTCTTTGTTTCTCAACCCCACGCCACCCTTTCTCTGCCTAGTACATATCATTATAAGCCTCTTTTAAGTATTAGTCAGGACAAATCCTCACTTAATAAATGAAGATATGTGAAGTTGCACACAGCGCCATTGCGCCACCCTTTGTGCAAGCAGAGATACAAATCAGGAAGTCTTGTTAGTTGTCACTTCCTGCTATGTGCAAACTGGGAACTATGGTTAATGGCTTCCAAACAAATCAACATGTACTTGTTACAACATACTGACATTATGCCGGAACCCATATGCATTCCCTGGGGCCAAGTCAGTCATGGGACATATTGCCATTCCCATGGCAATGAATCAAAATGGAGCTGTAGGCGTCAAGAAAGCTTCCCCAGAGTGGTTCCTTTGGAAGACAGAGAAATGAACTCAAAAGCATGGGGCCAAAGGGGGCATGTGTGGTCTTGGAACTCAGTTGTTTTCTCTCCCTGCAATTGCTTCAAGTTTAAAGCAACCATTGGGAATAGACAACCCATCAAAGGGTGTGCTGTTTCTAAACCCCAGCAAAAACACTTTGAAGGCTTGAGTCAGGACTGGAGCTTCTGCAATGTGTTCTGATAGGAAAGAGACTTATTAAGGATGGTGTAGGAGTGCATTTCTTAGATCAGCCTTCCCCAACCTGGCACCTTCCAGTTGCTTTGGACTACAATGCCCATCAGCCTTAGCCAGCATAGCCAATGTTCAGGGATGATGGAAGCTGTATCACATGATATCTTAAGGGACTCAGGCTGGGAAAGGCTGAACTAGATGATTTTCAGGATGAAAATGATTCTAGAATGCTAAGAAAGTTCCTAGAGGCATGAAGGAAGGCAGTATATGCAACCTGCATATGGAAGTGGTTTGGAGATAGGCAGGTGTCAATCAGACTCCACCTTTTCCTGATGGAAAAAATGAGGTTTCTCGCAATGGTAGAGCAGCAAAGATCCTTTTCTGCCAATCTCCCACATCAGTCCCTTCGAATGTCCAACACTTCAGTTTGGGAGAGTCCTGCCTGGTGCTTACTTTAATGTCCTTTTGGTATCAAGCAAAGGTCTTTTTATTTCCACAGAACTTAAATCTTGATGTAGCCTTTCAATCAGCATTGAATTTTACAGTGTAATCCTGTTTACTCAGAAGGAAGTCCCATTGAACTTAGTGGATCTTCCTTCCCAGTACATGTGCTTGCAATTGCAGGCTTATTGCATTTCTCTTTTAATTGCTTTTGTTTCTAACTCAGTGGGTTATATTCTGAAAACAACATTGAGAACTGTTTTTAGAAGACAGCCTATATAGTAGCAATATTGGCTAGTCAACTAATAATTCAGCTAATAATTATATGAGCAGAGCAACTTTGGCTTGTGTAATGGGACTTTCCTTCCTTGTCCCTCATTCCACGTATACCTCTTGTACCGTCCCAAAATCTACTCTGAAAGTTTGCGGGCATCCCTAGAAGATATTTAGCGGGTGAGCAGGAGGAAAGTGTCATTGCACATGTGGAAATCCACTTGTGCACGGAGCTCTTTAGTGCTACCTTGAATACAACCATCAATGAATCAATCAATCAGTCAAGAGAGAGAGCCAGTGTGGTGTAGTGGTTTAGAGCGATAGACTCGTAATCTAGGGAACTGGGTTCGTGTCTCCACTCCTCCACATGCAGCTGCTGGGTGACCTTGGGCCAGTCACACTTCTTTGAAGTCTCTCAGCCCCACTCACCTCACAGAGTGTTTGTTGTGGGGGAGGAAGGGAAAGGAGAATGTTAGCCGCTTTGAGACTCCTTCGGGTAGTGATAAAGCGGGATATCAAATCCAAACTCTTCTTCTTCTTCTTCTTCTTCAATCCCCATCCATCCCTACCCACCCCTCTATCCCAGTTTAGACCCTTGGAATGACTGAATATGGACATGCCATTACAAATATTGATAGCAATAATGTAGACTGTAAGCTCTCTAGTAGGGACAGCATCCTCTGTGCCCTGGAGATTGTGCCAAGGACCACAGCTGGCTAGCCATTTATTTGTGTTGCCATTTACATTCATTTTCCAGGAAGGGTAGGCTAAACAGACAGGTTAAAGGCTAAGAGAACTGCTGTAGTTTTTGTCTGATCCTTGGAGTGTCTCAGCTGCAGAAAAAGAGCCCAGGGCTTTCAAAGCAATGTCTCTAAATTATTAACTAGAAATTGCATTAAGCCATACCCAAAGTTTGCACAAATTTGTGGAAAAGAGCCATCGAAATGCCATTTAGTGTAGTTGCCCCAGATGGGCTTCTGGCATTTTCAAAAGAAACACTGTTATTTGTTAACATCTTTCCAGTTACCCCCGGCCATCTGCATTTCTACAGGGTTGTTTTAAATAACTTTCCTTGATAGTAAACCTGAATTTGAGCCCACCATAAGATTCAACATAATTTTTAGTTATTGAGGTTTTGATATTGCATGCATCTCTGTTGAATTGCACTCTGTGCGACAGAAGGCTCAAGCACCCATATTTTCTATAATTAGATGTATATGCTAGACCAGCAGCTTTTTAAAATGTGAAGGGAAAAAATTGGATGGTCTTTTTTTAAAGACTTCATCGAGGATATGTCTGTGTTATTCCTCTGCTGTAGGAGGCAGCGTGCTTCCATTTAACTACTGCTGGGAATTGTAAGTTGGGAGAGTGCTGTTGTACTCACATCCTGCTTATGCAAAACTGGGACATCCCAGTTTTTCCCACAAGAGCATGGCGGCCATTTTGGGCACTATGATTACATGCAGGTCACGTGACTCGCGAGGGAGCATGGCCAGGAAGATGCACCTCCTGGTTTGGGGATTCAACATGTTGGAGGATATGACATGTCCATGTCCCATGGACATCTGGTTGGCCACTGTGAGAACAGGATTCTGGACTAGATGAGCCTTTGGCCTATTGCAGCAGGGCTCTTCTAATGTTTTTATATTTTGTAAGCCAACTGGAGAAGTTCCATTATAAGAACTGTAAAAGTGGGATAACATTTTTAAAGCCAGCAAAGGTAAAAGAAATATAAACACACACAATATGTTTCTTGTTGCTTTTCTGCATAAACATTATAAAAGTAAAAAAGTGCATAAAATAATGCTCTGCTGAAAGACGCCATACTTTCTTAAAAAGCTCCTTGGAAGTTTTTGCTGTGGCTGTGCCAAGATTTGAACTGGGTGTTTTTTTAAAGTTTTTTTTATATTATATATAAAAAAGAAAATTGATAAATGTAGTGTCAGAACCAAAGCTGCAATGGGGACCCAATCCCAGGTGGAAATTGGTTTGCAGAATTGGAAAAATATGAGAGGAGGAAAGAAAGGCTGGCAGGGGAAAAAATGATGATAAAAGAAGAGAGTGGAAGTGAATAAGAGAAAGCAAATAAAGGAGTGTATAAAACCTCATAATTTATTATTGCTCTGCCAAAGGAGGCTGAAATGTATGACATAAACGTAAAAGAAGAAAACAAATCTCCTTTGCCTTTGCTGGGAGAAAAGTTTAATGGGCAGCATTCCTCAGAATGGCTCTTCTGAGTGCCCTGCACAGCAATATATATATAAAAAATTCGAACCATCATAACCATGGGAGTAAATAGAGAAGTGGTAATACATAAGGCAATAACGTGCTGGGAGTCTCCAGTCTTGCACTACTGTAATCATTTAACAATATTAGAGCTGGTCTTTGAGCATCAACTGACTTGTATATTTCATGTTGTGCATGTGGTCTGTGTATCATTTCACCCCTGCATCTGACAACGCCAAGCCCCAGTAGGTGGGGTGCAACATGATGGGATATGTGTGTGTGTATCAGGAAGTAATTTTCTGTATGAAATTTGCAAACCATACAAACACAGTTCAAAGCATACGTGGATCCCTTACCTGCAGTGTCCACACAGTGTGAGAAGCAGTGCCCAAGCTACCGAGTCGACACTGTTTCCTGTCCAAACCATCCTGCAAGATTCAGATCTTCCCTAGGCAATTTCCACCAATTATTTATTTATTTTGGAGGTGCTCCAATCATGGAAATTGCATTGGGATTGAATCTGAGGAACACAATGTTATTTAATATATACCTTTCCTCACACACTGTCTGTCCTTGTGGAGGTCAGGTGTGATCATATAAAGGTCATTTGCTTGTATGATCAGATGCAAATTCCCGATCTGAGCACTTGTTGTTCAAATTTATTAGTAGAAAGAAGAGCTACCAATGCTACACATGTAGAGATTGATTAATGGTTTCTATCTTGTGCTTCTACCATTGAAGGCAGTAGATGTGGGGTTTCCCAAGAGCCAAGCCCAATTAGCTCCAGCAAAGTTGCTTTGTCATAGGTCTTTGGATCACATGCTGGGGTTATCTTAATTTTAGATATTTTAGATCGCACATCAGAAAAGGACTTGGCATACACTAATCCAACAATATTAATCTCTCATAGATTAATTTGTTTACTTGAGATTATAGTATGTGACAAACTGAGAAATGGTTCTATATTTGATAAGTACCAGTGTTAGGAATGAAGAAACCACAGCTCTCCACAGGGTTTTTTTCCAGCCAGAATTCACCGAAACTCAGTCCAGCATCTTTCAGGTGGGCGCCATTGCCATCATAAGAGAACAAGGGAGGCATTCATGGTGAGTTCCAGCACCTCTTTTTCTAGAAAAAATAGCACGGGCTTTCCAGATGTTGTCATACTCCAACTCCAATTAGCCCAACCAGAATGGCAAATAAGCAGGAACTATGGGAGTTGTAGAACTACAACTTCTGAAGTGGCACATACTCCCTATCCCTGAAAAGTGAGAAGAATACAATCATAACATGCAGATAGGTAGCTCAAGCTAGCAAGCCAACCTGTAGTTCTACAGAATTGCTAAAAGAGATGATTTTCTATAATATAATCCAAAGGTTGTATTCATATGAAGTTAAGTTACTTGTATGTGTTTGGATTGTAAGGATAATGCTAGTTCCAAGACCAGCAGAATGCAAGTGCCGCTGCAAGTCTCTTTAGACATTAAAATAAGTCTGGTGTAACAAGATTAATTAAATTGCTAATCGTGTGGTGGTAGCTTTTAAATACTCAGCATGTTCACATTGGAAACGTTTTGTCGTTTGCCATTATGTGCCTCCCAAGGATCACCCAGTTCATCTTTCTCTTCCCCGCAGTAATGAATCACAGAGATTCATAACCAGGCCCTTGTGCTTGTTCATTAGCCAACTCTGAGGTTACAAATGTGATAGGAAATATTGAACTGCAGGGCTGACCTTCAACTGTTTGCCTTGAAATAATAATACATGACATAAATACATTGCAATCCATGGATTTTGGAAATCTGTACAATTGGCATTAGGGTTGCAGTGCAACCTCTGAGTGTCCTATGCACAGTATTATTAATGACACCCCAACTCATTGATTCCTACGTAATTTTTAAAGTGTTCCATCTCTTTCAGCTAACACGTGCCCCTGGACTTTATTACTAATGGGATCTTGCCCTGTTATGGACTTCACTCCTTTCTCAGTTTGGGACTGCTTCCATCAAAGCCTTTGCTCTTGCTATCCCCTCTTGCCTTTGCCACTTTTCAAAGCTGATATTTTCTCATTTTCTGAACACCCAGCTCTCACAGCATACCCCCTGACCCAATGGGCAGCTAGATGATTCAGTAGGCATTTTTCAGTCACTGAAGCACAAGTTGTGACTTTTATTGCTGCAGCGGCCACATTAGCCTGTGTCATAGAAATGGACACGACTGCCATGATTCTCAGAATGTTCTGTTTCTTCCTTTTAATTTTAGCTCTGCTAACATGGTGATGGCCTCTGTTGCTTCTAGGACATAGTGACATATTTCATGGAATACAATGAGTTGAGAAGATCTCCCTTTAGATGGGGGGGGGGGGGTTTCCCCTGCCATGGGCTGAATTCTGAGTACCTGGTTCTGATGATGACATGTCCTTTTCCCCTTGCCCCAAAAGACAGCTTTTGGGCTTTTCTCAAGTCATCATCTTTGTCCAGTTAAATCTTTTTTTTTTTTTTTTTTGGTACTCTGCACAGCCAGCCTCTAAAAGATGCAATTGCTCCTGGGATGATTCCTCTTGCAAGACTGGGTGTGAGTCCAAAAAAGCTTGATGAAGAAGAGGATCCGTATAGTTAAAGCTATGGTTTTCCCAGTAGTGATCTATGGAAGTGAAAGCTGGACCATAAAGAAGGCTGATCACCACAGAATTGATGCTTTTGAATTATGGTCTGGAGGAGACTCTTGAGAGTCCCATAGACTGCAAGAAGATCAAACGTACCCATTCTTAAGGAAATCAGCCCTGAGTACTCACTGGAAGGACAGATCCTGAAGCTGAGGCTCTAATACTTTGGCCACCTCATGAGACGAGAAGACTCCCTGGAAAAGACCCTGATGTAGGGAAAGATTGAGGGCACAAGGAGAAGGGGATGACAGAGGACAAGATGGTTGGACAGTGTTCTCGAAGTTACCAACATGAGTTTGACCAAACTGTGGAAGGCCGTGGAAGACAGGAGTGCCTGGCGTGCTCTGGTCCATGGGGTCACGAAGTCGGACACAACTAAACGACTAAACAACAACAAGAAGAGGATCTATAGAAGGTTTACCTCTCAAAGATAGGATTAACTGGGCACTTAACATGGAAAGCTTCAGAGTGATTTCCAAATAACTGTTTGTCCAAATAACTATAGAGTTGGAAGTCATTCAATACAAACCCTTCCTTTGAAACGTCTGCCAATTGGCTACGCAGTTCAGACCACAGTGTTTAGGGCCACAAGCAGGGAGCAGAGAGGCTCCACAGGCATTGGTAGCACCTTTGGCTTTGGATGAGTGACTCTTGTAAGTGAACCATACCAACATATGCTGTGTAGGGGAGCCGAGAAAAAGCATCGCCTGAAGTTTCTTAATAGCTCGGTTAAGAGATGGCTGAGATGTTGAAGTTGTATATTTAATGTAATAAAAAATGAGTTTGGCAATGTTTGGTGAAAAAGATAGTAGATAGTGATAGTAGATAGTGCTTAAAGAGTTAATGTGCTTAAAATTGCTGAGGCTGTCACAGTAATTAATGTTCCCAATAAACATGCTAATTAGTTGACATGGAGAGAAATCTTCCAGGGAATGTGTTGGACCCTTTCATATTATCCTGAATGCAAACACTACCTTATCATATCCTTGCCATTGAACGTTACCTTTACATCATTTCTTGGGTTTAGACACTTGTTATTGACTATTCACAGAACAGCAAAAAGACTTAATAAAATCTGACAGTAGGCTGCTTTTCCTGCCTGCATAGATTAAGTGTGTACCGTGTTTGCATTTCAATTAGCTAAAACTAATTGAATAAATATTTTACTTTTTAGCACCTTATTTGGCAACTAGCTTGGAGGATGAAATAAATCTCTGACCTGGAATTATGTCCTGCTTTTAAAATAGATTATCACAAATTTATTCTGTTACATATTTTTTTTTAAAATAAAAAATGTTATGCATGTGTGTGTGTGTGTATTTATTTATTTGAAAATATTTAAAAAATATTTACTAATCTAGAAAAATACAGTTTTGCATTACCTCTTTGCTTTGGAGTTGTTTAATATTATAAAGAGCATCCATTTTATTTTTATTTTTCAAGTGCTCTAAATGGGTGCCATGTATCTTTCTCTCGCCACCCTCCCCATATCTACTTGATTTCCCATTCTGCTTTTTATTGTTTCTTCTGACATGTCCATCCATTCTTGCCTAAGACTGTGATTGTTTTGAAGCAATGGCTTAAGCAAAAATATAATACCCCACAAATCAGTATAATTACTGAGGTGGCTTCTTACATTCTTTGATCCCCACCTCCTCCTTGTTGCCTCACCTCACTGTTCCAAATTTGTAAAGAAAAATACTGGGATGACAGAGTCACAGCTTGTAATTAGCTGATTTTTAAGAAGCATTGACAACTCCTTAAAGGCATCTGTGGTGTCAGATTCATTGCTCTGGCCAACCTGAACCACATCAGTATGTGCAGGTCAGTGGCTTCTCTGATGGAAGTGTTTTGCATTTACAGTGGTACCTCGGGTTAAGTACTTAATTCGTTCCGGAGGTCCGTTCGTTCCGGATGAACACCACCACCCCACAAGCCACTACTGACCATCCTTGGCTTCCTCATTTGTCAAGAGACATAAAACAGAAATACAATCTGTACAGATTTTAAGAATGATGTACAGTGGTACCTCGGGTTACATACGCTTCAGGTTACATACGCTTCAGGTTACAGACTCCGCTAACCCAGAAATAGTGCTTCAGGTTAAGAACTTTGCTTCAGGATAAGAACAGAAATCGGGCTCTGGCGGCGCGGCAACAGCGGGAGGCCCCATTAGCTAAAGTGGTGCTTCAGGTTAAGAACAGTTTCAGGTTAAGAACGGACCTCCGAAACAAATTAAGTACTTAACCTGAGGTACCACTGTATAGGAACTGAAACACAGCTCTTCTCTAAATTTTGCAAAGTAGTTCTCTGTCCGAATAATTCCTATAGAAATGCGTACTTATGTGAAATGTGCTCTAGAAGATGTGTATATTCATGAAAGTAATGTACAAAAATGCACTTTATTAGCCCCAGCATAGAGTGCATTTGCAGTACAGTGGTGCCTCGCAAGACGAAATTAATTCGTTCCGCGAATTTTTTCGTCTAGCGATTTTTTTGTCTTGCGAAGCACGAAATCCCATAGGAATGCATTGAAAATCAATTAATGCATTCCTATGGTCAAAAAAAGTCCAAACAAAGCCAAATTTGGTACAACAAGAGTTTATTAAGTGCTCTTTAAAGTCACACATACTGTAAAGAGCATTTCAAAATTCAAATCCAGAATTTTTTTTAAAAAAACAGCAGAGTGGCCCAATGGTCACAGAAAATCATAAAAATGCAGAGAAAAAAACAAGCTTCCAGATTCTTGCAAACCCCTCCCCAACTGTTCCCCCAGCCACCCAGCACACAGAAATTCAAATCCAGATTTTTTTAAAAAAAACAGCAGAGTTCCCCAATGGTCACAAAAAATCATAAAAATGCAGGAAAAAAAAACAAGCTTCCAGATTCTTGCAAACCCCTCCCCAACACCAAGTCCTTGAATTCCAATCACCCCAACCCAAAATCCAAAACCCCTCAAAAAAGTTTTAAAAGCTTAACTTACCAAATGGCTGTAAAAGAAGTTTTGGAAAAGCTTCAAAAATCACCAAAGTCTTTAAAAACCTCAAAAAAGGCTACTATGTACACTGCGTTCTATGAGTTGCTCCTCGAAGTCAAGTCGCAACTGTATTAACGGTGTTAAGAAAAAGGAAACAAACTTGCAAGACGTTTTCGTCTTGCGAAGCAAGCCCATAGGGAAATTCGTCTTGCGAAGCAGCTCAAAAAACGGAAAACCCTTTCGTCTAGCGAGTTTTCCGTCTTGCGAGGCATTCGTCTTGCGGGGCACCACTGTAATCCAGGCTTGAGGAGAAATGCCCAGGAAAACATGTATCAATTTTCACGCAGACTTTCATTTTTTTAAAAATAAAATAAAGCAAATGTATGTTGACATGTGGCAAGCCAAATTTAAGACTGGAGAAAGACAAAACACAGAAAACCTTAAAATTATAGCTTCATTCTTCCCATCCCAAAATTATTTCTTTGTTCTAGGCAAGCTAATTGGCCTACACATAAATGACCTGTTACCAGTGCTTTTTTTCTTTAAAAAAAAAAAAAAAGTTTAGGGGTACTGTCATTTTCCTACTCAAATGGAATTACTGCCCTTCAATGAGGCTAAACTTAGATTCACAAAATGTTTAGGAGTATGCGTATCCCTGCATTCCCCCATTAAAAAGGCATTGCCTGTTACCTTTTCTCGTCAGCATGTGGAAGGGAAATGAATGTGCTGAATTTGTTAGACTCATTCACTGGGGAAAAAAGCATTGTACGTAATTTCTTTGGACTTTCCTGCCTCACTTAGCGGTGCTTTGAAGAAATTCCACTTTGGCTTGAAGAAGCCCAAACTTTTCAGAACGGCCCTGTTTTGGTACTTGATTTGGGATTCATCCAAATCTTTTACACATTCCTAATTTATAGAGCTTTAGCATTTGCTCTGTCACCCAGACCACTACTGCACCTTTCTTTAAACAGAACTACTTAAAAATATTTATAGAAAGGTCAGCAGGGGTATAAATGTTATTTTATCCTCACTCCCAGAAAGCATATGTTGAGATGTATCCGGCGTCTAATATCTTATTTCAAGAGTTTTAATGGGAAAGGTAAAAGCAGTTTATTTTAACCCCTTGCACCGATATGTCAATGCAATGGGAAATATTTGTAGCATTAAAATGTAAATTTGTTTGATGGTGCTTGTTATGGATTTCCGACTTGTTCAGAAGTAATTATTCTGGAATACCTGCAATGTAATCAATACCTAGTGGTCTGAAAATAGGAGTGATGACAGTGATTTGGTTTTGCTGCATTTGACAGGACTGCAGTCTATTCTCATTCCTTTTAAAAAACATCATTTCTGAGATAGCAGTAGTGGTAATAGTCATATGGGCAGAATAACAAGTGGCGGAAGGTTAACGAATCTCTGTGAACCAATAAAGTATTCTGATGAGCTGATAAATCGAATGAGTAACAGAATTCTCTGGAAGCTAGCCCCTAACTTGGAAAATTACTTGTCATGGCAACAGGCAGGTATCACTGCTGAGATTACAACCTTGGAGCAAAGAGATTGATCTAATTTGCACAATGAATGAGTCTTACTTATAGGAAATCTATAGGCAGTTGGCAGTGGTGAATGGTTAAGAAATATAACTAGTTCAGACCTGGCAAATCTTTTTTCAATTCTAAATTAAGAAGTAAGGACATTGTTTCCAGAAAATGCAGTGTGTGGCAATGTAAAGGTCAAAATATATTTTGCTTCTCTTTTGGGAGGCTTTTATATAATTGCCTGTCCCCTTCATTAAACTGCACGTGAGGCCATTCAAGAGTTATCTGTCCTGATTTTTAGAGAGGATGTGACCTTCCTTATGGTGGAGCAAGGTACCATGGGAAGGAGCACAATTACCTATTCTAGTCAGGTTCAAATGAAGACCATTAAAAGAACGTTTTATTCCTTTTAATTCTTATTTCTGTGAGCATGAAACAGGGCTTAAAGCAAGGAAAGGACCATCTGAAAAACTAGAATAAATGATTAAATATAGAAATAGATTGTTCTTGTTTGTTTGTTTATGCATGATATTTTTACTCCACTTTTCAGACTATCATCATCACCTCGCAAAGCAGATCATGCCAAGAAAAGGAAATGAGACAGGCCCTGTCATGAGGCTTGATACTGAAAAAAGACACACAAGAAAAGGGAAGATAGCAAGGGAAACACATATTCTGATTAAGGGTCCACAAATTGTTTCTTTACAAAGCTCTTTGGTGACCATTGGTTGGATAGTGTTCTCGAAGCTACAAACATGAGTTTGACCAAACTGCGGGAGGCAGTGGAAGACAGGAGTGCCTGGCGTGCTCTGGTCCATGGGGTCACGAAGAGTCGGACACGACTAAATGACTAAACAACAACAAACTTGCTGACCATTCTCCACCTCTGGCAATCATCCTTTTGTCCATTTGCAAATGTATTCAGAACTTCCAGTGCAGTAAAGGAGAGGAACCTTCCTTCCAGGTAAGGCTACCTAATTCAGCTTCTATTGACTTTTTCCATAGTACACCATTTAAATTGACACATAGCTTTGCTAATATAAAACCCCCCATCACATTTCTTTTCACTGTTTTCTCTATTATTATATCTAATATAGTAAATTATTTTGGAGCTCTTCATAATTCCTTTTAGTTTTTGTCACCCTGAACAACTTGGTGTCATCAGCAAACTTGGCTCCCTCACTACTCAGCCTAAATCCTAGCATAATCATTCCTCAGCTTTTGCCATATGCTGAAGACACACCTTTTTATCTTGTCCTTTGTCAGCTGAGGTAGTTTGTTTTATGGGGCCCATCTCTTTTATTGAACTTGGACTGTTCTGTTCCATCTGGAATGGTTTTACTTGTTTCATAATTGTAATAGTTTTATCTTGCTTGTTTTTTTTAAAAAAGATTCCATATTATAGTGTTGTAAACCACCCTGGATTGTTTCAGTGAAGGGTGGGTGAGAAATCTTATAAATAAAAATAAATAAGATTAGAATAGCACATTCCAAAGCTGAGGTGCTATAAAGGTTGAGTTTGTCCTGCTGGCGATATTTATATAACATATTTTATTCATACATATACAAACACACATCACAAAGAATTGCAGCTGCAGGACTTTTATTAAACAGCAGCAAAACCGGAGTTAACAGAGATTGATGACCTTTCTGAAAACAAAGCAAACACAAAATGTAATGAATATTCTTTGGAAAATGTTGCAATCTCTCACATGAAGTAGCATGAATTAAGCAGGTCCAGAACTGTTTCCGAATAGAATAATTTACTATAGAAATATGTTAAACAGGATCAGTCCTAAAGTAAGAGATCCACAATTCTGTTTGGGCCTCTTCATTCACTATACAGATAGAAACAAAAAATGTACTATTTATTTAATTAAAGCATTATCACCATCTTGTTGAAAAGATGCCCAGAATAGTAGGACCGATGAACCTGTCCATTCCATTTGCCCAGTGTTCCTTCCTGCACCTAATATTGACCAATTCCCTCCCGCTCCTGGGACTGTAGGTTTATATGATACAGTTTACATTGTTCAGTAGATTCCCATGTTACCCTCGGGAGAGACTTTTTGGAGGATAGAGGGGCTGCAGGGCAGGATGGGTTGCCTGAGTTGTTTTCCACTTGCATAACCACTGGATCCAAGCTAGGTGACTTTCAAGACAGTGCTCCTGAAGGTAGGAGTCTATCAATTGATGAAGATGATCATCCAAATGTCATAGACCAAATGGAGCAAACAGCACGCAGACCTAGTGGTGGGAGGAAAAAATCCTTAAATAAGAGACACGGGGGAATGATTAATGGACTTCAATGTCTGTACACTAATGCGCAAAGCATGGGAAATAAACAAGATGAGCTTGAGCTCTTGGTACAGCAAACTAAATATGACATAATAGGCATCACTGAAACCTGGTGGGATAAGTCCCACGATTGGAATGTAATAATGGAGGGATACAATCTATTTCAGAGAAACAGACCAGACAAGAAAGGAGGAGGAGTGGCGTTATATGTCAGGGATGTGTATGCCTGTGAAGAGATCCAAGATTTAGAACCTCAAAGCCAAAGTGAGAGCATTTGGGTCAAAATTAAGGGAGAGAAGAATAACAGTGACCTCATTGTGGGAGTTTACTATAGATCCCCAAGCCAAACGGAGGACATAGATAATGCCTTCCTGGAACAGATGGCCAAGCATGCAAAAGGAAGGGAGATAGTAGTAATGGGGGACTTCAATTACCCGGATATTTGTTGGATGTCAAACTCAGCCAAGAGCATAAGGTCAAACAGATTCCTCACTGGCCTTGCAGACAACTTTGTTGTCCAGAAAGTGGGAGAAGCAACAAGAGGAACAGCCATTTTAGATCTGGTCCTAACCAATGTTGATGACCTGGTTAGTGGGGTAGAAGTGGAAGGATCATTAGGCGCGAGTGATCATGCTCTTCTGAAGTTTACTATACAGCGGAAAGGAGCAGCCAAGCATACTAGGACTCAATTTCTCGACTTTAAGAAAGCCGACTTCATAAAACTTAGGGAAGTGCTGGGTGAGATCCCATGGACAGTAATACTAAAAGGAAAGGGAGTTCATGATGGCTGGGAGTTTGTTAAGAGGGAGATAGTAAAAGCACAACTTCAGGCAATACCAATGAGACGGAAACATGGAAGGTGCCTAAAGAAGCCAGGGTGGCTATCTAAAGAACTTTTAACTGAGTTAGGATTAAAAAAGGATGTGTACAAAAAATGGAAAAGGGGGGAAACCACCAAAGAGGAATTCAAACAAATAGCCAGCACGTGTAGACACAAAGTCAGAAAAGCTAAAGCACAGAATGAACTCAGGCTTGCTAGAGAGGTTAAAAGCAACAAAGAAGGCTTTTTTTGGGTATGTTCGTAGCAAAAGGAAGAACAAAGAAACAGTGAGGTCACTCAGAGGAGAAGATGGTGAAATGCAAACAGGGGACACAGAAAGGGCTGAACTCCCCAATGCCTTCTTTGCCTCAGTCTTCTCCGATAAAGAAAACAATGCCCGACCTGAAGAATTTGGAGCAAATGATTCAGCAGAGGAAACACAGCCCAGAATAACTAAGGAGATAGTACAAGAATACTTGGCTAGTTTAGATGTATTCAAGTCTCCAGGGCCAGATGAACTGCATCCAAGAGTATTAAAAGAACTGGCAGATGTGATCTCAGAACCACTGGCAGTCATCTTTGAGAATTCCTGGAGAACAGGCGAAGTCCCGGCAGACTGGAGGAGGGCAAATGTTGTCCCTATTTTCAAAAAGGGGAAAAGAGAGGACCCAAATAATTACCGCCCAGTCAGTCTGACATCAATACCAGGGAAGATTCTGGAGCAGATCATTAAGCAAACAGTCTGTGAGCACCTAGAAAGGAATGCTGTGATCACCAATAGTCAGCATGGATTTCTGAAAAATAAGTCATGTCAGACTAACCTGATCTCGTTTTTTGACAGAATTACAACCCTGGTAGATGAAGGGAATGCAGTGGATGTAGCCTACCTTGATTTCAGCAAGGCATTTGACAAGGTGCCCCATGATATTCTTGTAAAGAAGCTGGTAAAATGCGGTCTTGACTATGCTACCACTCAGTGGATTTGTAACTGGCTGACTGACCGAACCCAAAGGGTGCTCATCAATGGTTCCTCTTCATCCTGGAGAAGAGTGACTAGTGGGGTGCCACAGGGTTCTGTCTTGGGCCTGGTCTTATTCAACATCTTTATCAACGACTTGGATGATGGACTCAAGGGCATCCTGATCAAATTTGCAGATGACACCAAACTGGGAGGGGTGGCTAACACCCCAGAGGACAGGATCACACTTCAAAACGACCTTGACAAATTAGAGAACTGGGCCAAAACAAACAAGATGAATTTTAACAGGGAGAAATGTAAAGTATTGCACTTGGGCAAAAAAATGAGAGGCACAAATACAAGATGGGTGACACCTGGCTTGAGAGCAGTACATGTGAAAAGGATCTAGGAGTCTTGGTTGACCACAAACTTGACATGAGCCAACAGTGTGACGCGGCAGCTAAAAAAGCCAATGCAATTCTGGGCTGCATCAATAGGAGTATAGCATCTAGATCAAGGGAAGTAATAGTGCCACTGTATTCTGCTCTGGTCAGACCTCACCTGGAGTACTGTGTCCAGTTCTGGGCACCACAGTTCAAGAAGGACACTGACAAACTGGAACGTGTCCAGAGGAGGGCAACCAAAATGGTCAAAGGCCTGGAAACGATGCCTTAGGAGGAACGGCTAAGGGAGCTGGGCATGTTTAGCCTGGAGAAGAGGAGGTTAAGGGGTGATATGATAGCCATGTTCAAATATATAAAAGGATGTCACATAGAGGAGGGAGAAAGGTTGTTTTCTGCTGCTCCAGAGAAGCGGACACGGAGCAATGGATCCAAACTACAAGAAAGAAGATTCCACCTAAACATTAGGAAGAACTTCCTGACAGTAAGAGCTGTTCGACAGTGGAATTTGCTGCCAAGGAGTGTGGTGGAGTCTCCTTCTTTGGAGGTCTTTAAGCAGAGGCTTGATAACCATATGTCAGGAGTGCTCTGATGGTGTTTCCTGCTTGGCAGGGGGTTGGACTCGATGGCCCTTGTGGTCTCTTCCAACTCTATGATTCTATGATTCTATGATTCTAAGATGGCTGCAGAGAACTTCTAACAGACTTACCACCTTATGCTGTAATTGTATACTATTTATTGTACATCTGCTGTGGGGAACAATTTTTGGCTCACTGGGCCAGATCTGACCAAGCCTGTGTAGACATAACTGAGACAGACATGCAAATATGCTGGGAATGGGGGCTTGGGAGAGCACATCTTTGTTTGAGACTCTGTCCTGCCATTCCCAAAATCTCCCTGATACAGTGCATATGGAATGTATTGAGGTGTTGCTGCTGGTGGGTGTAAATTGTCCACAAGTCACTTCCATAAAGCAATGTGCTCAACACACAAGCCTGGCAGACCTTCATCTTGGTATTGGTCACTAGCATCACATTTCTCCCATAGCATTTTGGAGAGGCAAGCCATTGCCATAGCTGCCTTGCCAATACGCATGTGAAGCTCAGTGTCGATGGGGAGATTGCTGATTATTGTGGAGTCCAGGTAGACAGCATCATTTACCACCTTAATGCTGATGCGTGGGGTGCTGGCAACATCCTGACTCAGGATGTTGATCTTCATCAGGATGGTGGTAAGGCCAAACTCCCTGCAGGTTTGGGCAAAATGGTTGATGAGTCTGTGTAGAGCTTCCTTGGAATGCACTATCAGGGCAGCATCATTTTCAAATAACATCTCTTGGATAAGAACCCATTGCACTTTGTTCTTGGTATGGAGATGTGCCAGGTTGATCAGACCCCCGTTTCTCCTTGAATGGAGGTACATTCCATCTTTGGTCAAACTGAAAGCGTAGGAGAGCAACAGAGAGAAGAATATGCTGCAAGAGAGTTGCTGCAAGAATGCAGCCCTGCTTCACACTGCTGTTTATAGGGAAGATGTCTGAGGATGAACCATTGTACTGGATAGTGCCGTGCCTGTTCTCATGCAAAATTTACATATTTGGCTCTTTCAAGACCAGATGTCATTAGGGGTTTTGTGCATCAATCTCCATTCCAATTTCATTTATGACATTGGTTTTTGTGCTTCTAACATCAACAGAACGGCTTTGTTTTCTGCAGTGTCATTGCATTTCCAAAGGGACAGAACCAATTCTCTGAGGGATTCTTATGTAGAAAGAAGACACATACATTCATTTTTCTTCATGAAGTACTGATTTGCAGAGCGGGAGATAGAGAGATGGCATACCATATGCAGCTGTGTCTGAAATGAACATAGCTTTCTTGGCTTGTGATTGATAATGGAGTAAGACTGTAATCTAATTGGAGCAGAGAATGACTTTGGTGAACGAGCACTATTGGTTCTGTAAGATCTAAAACCTGGCAGCTGAAATGGTTGGAGGTGCTATATGTTACTCAGCTGGATTCATTGGAAGAAAGTTGAACAACATCACTACAGAGTTCCTTTCAGTTTTACAAATACCCCCAACAAATACTAGGCTAAAAGATATTCATGAGATACCAATTCAGAAACTTGTCAGTCCATAAGATCTCAACCTAAGAAATTCTCCTGTTGCGCAACCTACCACCTCTCTCTGATGATTAGCTCTGGAAACAGAGATTGCTCCTCACACCTCTGCTCCAGTATGCCTCAAAAGGATGGGTAAATTGAAACTTACTTTCAAGTGAAAGCAAAGGAATTAGATGCAGTAGATATATCAAGCACTCTGCAAGGCAAACTAAAAACTGTATATGTTGTATACTATTCTAAAGAGAGCTGAACACAGAATGATAAAAGGCACAGGCAAGAATTGGTAGATGGGCTGTTGAAAGTTTTGGGATATGTAGCAATGAGGGCTTAAAACGGGTGAGAAAACTTTTCCTGCCTGTGGATCACATTCCCTCCTGGGCAGCCTTCAAAGACTCACATGCAATTGATGGACAGAGCCAGAGGAAAAATGGGTGGAGCAATGAATTCAATTTTTGCACCGTGGGCTACTTTCTACACACACACTCGTAGAAAGTCCTCAATCCTGTTTTATTATTTTTTTTAAAAAAGTTTGCATTCCTTGTTGGGAGCACACTCAGAATCCCTCCAAAGTATGGCAACTTCAAAAGTCAATCAAAGTTTGATCATTGGTGATAAATTTGCCTAACAAATGTCCTGTTCCTCCTGTCTCCCTGTACCTGCAACTATAGGGGATGCAATCAAATTATTTGCAGGTGCCAAAGTATGGCTTAGTTCAGTTTGGTGGGCTACAAATTGTGCAGCCTTCGTTTAAGATAAGGCCAAAAGTATACTGGGTGGCATTTAACTAATGTTTACTCAGAGGAGATCCATTGAAATCAATGGACCTAACGTATTCATGTTAATTAATTTCAGTGGGTTTACTCTGAGTAAAACTTAGTTGAATTCCATTCACTCTTTACAAACTCTGACAATATAAGTATATATTGTGGCAGATGGAAAGCATTTGATGCCTAAAATTAAAGTTTAATTCTTCCTATTTTGTGAAGAAGAATGAGTATGTTACAGTAGGGTCATGATATAGGAAGTATATATGGGAAAGTGTGCATAACTTTTTCATTCTATGGAAATGTATGTGAAAGTTGTCATAAGGTTACATCCAGCTGGTACATGATTCTAGAAAGAGTACGTCAGATAAGCAGAAATTATAAATGCTGGAAATGTGAGCCAAGTCTTGGAAGCGACTTCAATAGCTGGCGGTTGTGCACAAGGCAAAACAGTATTGATTTCCGATTGAGAATATAATAGAGAAACAAAAGCACCACTAGATTTAGAACATGCTTTATTTTTATTTACAAATATATATACATACAGCAATGAGAATAAATATATAGCCATAAGAACAGGTTAACAAAATTCAAGGCCAACAATAATCAGTAATAGCTCAGCTTACGAGGTTTAAAAGTAAAAGAAAGCAAGCAGAAATGTAATAGATTTGCACAGAATTGGAGTTTTATTAATTGACTAGTGGAACAAAAGGACACCTTCATCACGTGATCATAGGTTACTTGATATATTATGTTTGGTTTTGCTGAGACTATAATATTTAATGTAATAGCACAGCTGTAAAGTATAATGTTTCCTGTATTAATTTCTTCTTGACATTAATACTTAACATAGTATGAAGTTGAGCAATGTGCAATATTTCTCTTAAAAAAATCAAAATCCTGTATGATTTTTTAAAGTATTAATCTGGGCTGCAGGGCGTGAGCACAGTAGGCTGCAGATAAGGGTAGAAGGGCCTAGAAATTTGGGCACCAGTGCCAAAGGGCTGAAGCTTTAACCTCCTGTGCCATCATCTAAGGTTTCCCCTGGATGTCATCCTAGACAAAGTCCTCCAAAACTCTGGGTACCTGGAGAAGAGATCCTGGGATATACCTTCCAGGAATGATTGGAGCCACCAAAGTATGGTGCCCTTGCCCTTCCTTTTTAGGTGGGTCAGATGGATATGAAAGCTGACATACTGAAAAAGCCATTGATGGATCCAGAATCAATGGGATCTTACCCTCCTTACCAATATCCTGTTCTTCATGATGCCCAAGGCAAACTAAAGGTCAAACCTATACACAGATACCTGGGGATTTGTCCTGTTGAACACAGTAGGGCTTACTTCTGAGTATACATACACAATATTGCACTATAATGGAACACACGCAAAACCAAATTTGAAATCCAAATTTAAAAAGATTTAGATTCACAATTTCCTCCAAGCATACCTGGAGCTAGGGTGCCAACAAGTTATCTTGGCTTTCTGAACCAAGTTGGTCTTAAAAATGGAAAGCATATATGTATTATCCCTTTGTCTTCATTTAATGATAGAATCACTTACCAACTTTCCTAGGAACAGAAGATTTGTTATATGCATACAAATGTTATAAAAAAGGAAGGTGTTATCAAAGGCAAACTTTAAACAGTAGATTTTAGTCTTCCATGCTTCAACAGAAAACATTTGTATGCATGTATGTGTACAATTATTTATATATTGTTTATATTTAGTAAGGTTGAAATAATAACATAAGCAGCTTAATTCCAAAATCTAAGTTTGAGTAACTGTTGCATTTTTAAAATGTAGAGATCAGCCAATGCTTCTTTTCCCTATACTTCTAGAGGGTAACCTGACACCTGCTTAAAACCAGCAGAGACTAATCCAATTAAATGTGCAATCTGCTCCTCATTCTGTCTTGAGACTACCTCCTCAAGTGATTTTTTAATATCCCGCCCCCCTTTAGCCATACCCTCTTACTCCTAACCCTTAGCGTTCAACCTGATTAAGAGGTGTGGTGAACATAAAATCTTGCTCTGTATTTTGTGACATTTTGGTTTACCCTAACTAAAGTATTGCCCAAGTGTAAATTGCTCAAGGTGATTTTCTCTGTTGACAATAAACAGTGTCTTTTTTCTTTTAAAAATTATTATTAGAGCAAGATCCCCTTCCACTTAGGGCAGCTTCGAGCATATAAAATCATATTTTCATTAAACTGTAAGAAACAATTACAAAAGAGGCAGGATTGGCAGTTTTAGCTTAAAGCAGGTTAAACACATGTAAAATAAAATACCACAACTTAAACAGTACTTTTGTTAAAAAATCTTATTGTGCGGCAAGCACGAATCTGAGTTTGTGCTGTCAGCATACATGTCTATTGCACAACTAATCCATCTTAAAAATTTGTGATGAGTGCACAAATTTTATTATTCTCCTTTTAATGCCCTAGTTCAGCTCATTAATTTTATATCTTTGATGACTGGCTAATGCTTACATTTGTCCTTCTAAATATGTAAATATATGACATTCAGTATGGAAAGTGGTGGGCGTTTACATTTAAGGTATGAATAATGGTAGCATGTAATTTTTTTTGATGACCAATGGTTTCTAACAAATAAATTTGACTGACTGACTAGTTGACATAACTGATTAGTCATTTATTAATTCATTCAAAGTCAAGAAAGCAGTTCTAGTGACCTTAGGTAAAAAGTTCTTTCATTTTTTTCTGGTGAGTCCTCTACTTGCAATGTAAATATTTATAGGTATCTCTAAGAGGTTGGCTAGGTTGAGAGATGGTGACTGGTCTCAACTTAGTAACCTGACTGTATATTCAGACTCTGATATCCCAGGTCCTACTCCAGCACTTTGACCACTGCACCACACAACCTCTCCTCAGTGCTTGTTCTTATAGTTAAAGGCTCATTTTGTCCTTTGATATGTCACCATTCTCAGTCATTCAAAATGAGCCTGAATTGATTCAGCATGTGAAATGTGAGGCTATGTATGATGTGTGGTGCCTTAATTTTAATGCATAAGCGCTGGGCTCATGGTGGCTAAGTATAGTATCCTGAGAGCAAGGAGAAGTCTTCTAGTAATGGTGTGTGTGTGTGTTTTAAAGCATGACATCCAATGGTGTTTATCCATCAGTGAAATAGACATAGTTGATGGAACAGACTACCCCTTTTTCCTGCAGCCTCTGTGCACCTCCCAAACCTGCTCCAAAATTGGGGTGGGGGGGGCAGCACAGTAGGCTGTAGATTTCATGTGGCTGAAACCATAAGCATGGCAACTCCAGTGCCCAACTGAGCATATTGACAGTTTTTAAAGCCTAAAGCCCCTCTAAAAGTCAAAATAGGAGGAAAATTAGGAGAGTGTTTTACTAGGGGACAAATCACAGGAATGAATGATTTTCTTCTCTCTTGCTAAAATGTAAGAAATTAATCTGGGAATGCTGAATTGGGAAAAGGTTCTGGACGCTCTTTCAGCTGCATCAAAGGAAAGCAGTATCTTGCTATGACAGGAGGGGATGATTTTCCTTTTTTTAAAAAAAAATAATAATAGCGGTGGGGAATGCTTACTTTTTGAACATGCCAAGTAAGCATTAATTGGTCTGTGAATAATCGGCTTTTTAAGGGGTAGACTCCTCAGCACATCGTGGGTCATTCAAGCGTGCAAAAGATGTGAGGCAGTTTAATATTATTAATTGCTAGCTAGCTGATTAGATTTACACAGAATTGTCAGTCCTTACAGGCCCAAATAATCATTCCTCGCAAAATAAAATTTACAATGCCATTAAATTTATCCCTAGCAGGTTTTCCAAAGTGAAATCTCCCAACAGCAATAAACTTTTATTGCATGTTTAATTTATTTCTCCCTGAAGTCAGGAAATGTCTCAAAGACGTATGTTGGTGCTCATTGGTATTATTCCTTAAATATACATAAACATATTTAATCTATTTCTTTCATTTTGCTGCATCTCTTGAGATTAAGGCAGCTTCCAGATGTTGCTCCTAGGAGTGATGTAAGTGGGGAAATTGCTCTGGTATTAAAAAATGCCTAATGATCTGCTTCTTCTTGAAGAACTTTGGAGCTACCTTGGCTGCTTGTATGTGATGATATGTCCTTTTACTCCAACATCTTTGTGTGAATGTGTAATTGCAAACTGTGATGAGAGTGCTCATCATGTAAAAATTGCAGACCAGGAGTGCCTCTAAATTACTTATTAATAGAGGGAGATATCAAGTATTGGCCATACTCAGAACATGCCCATTTAAATCAATAGGTTTTAAGTTGCTTAAGTCCATTAAATTCAGTGGGTCTACTCTGAGTATGTCTTATCATCCATAGTAAGTGTTGGACTCTACTTGGGTTTTAAATAATAATAATAATAATTAATAATAATTAATTGAATTTATATACCGCCCTATACCTGGAGGTCTTAGGGCAGTTCACAGAATAAAATTGTGCCACCCAAGTTAGCAAGAACTAGAACGCAGAACAAATATTGCTGATCTTAATTCTCATCCAGCTACAGTGATATGCACCATGCTTTAAATAAATGTCCTGCATGTTTACTCAAGACCAAGAAGTCTTTGTTTTGGGCAAATTTGTATCAACAACAATTAAGAATTCTTGCAGAATCTGATTTCTCACAATGTTTTCACTGTTCTGCTACAAATTGCCTCCTGTAATTTCGCCAGATTCCATAATATTAGGTGCAGCATAGAGCAAAATAAGCATGCATGTGATAAATACATTCATGAGATTGCACCTGAGAGTAGAACTGCATGCACAAATACATCTGGTGCTTTAGATTTAAGTGAACAGTGATAACTTGTATGTCCGTGAGTTCTAGTGTTGTGAGAGATGGAGAAAAGCAATGAAGCTGAATTTTGAAAGATTCAGGACAGAGAAAATAAAGCATTTCTTAATGCAGCACATAGTTAAACTATGGAACTCAGTCCCACGGGAGGCAGTGATGGCCACCAACTTGGGTGGCTTTAAAAGAGGAGTAGACAGATTCATGGAGAAGGCTGCTGATGGCTGTGCTCTGCCTTTCATGCTGTTGAAAACCACAGGAGGAGAAAGCCACTTCCGAGCTGGAGAGGAGGTGGGGTTGCAGGCCCACGCCCTCCCCACGCACGCGGGGGCTGACTCACAGCCCCCGCGAGAATGAGGGAGTCCTCGGGCGCGTCATCGCCCTGTCCAGCCAATGGGCTGGCCAGGGAGGCGTGGCCTGAGCTATTTATGGCCGGCGCGCCTGAGGACCTCCCTCTCTTCGCTGTTCCAGCTGACCTGGTAAAGTACCGTATTTTTCGCACCATAGGACGCACTTTTTCCCTCCTAAAAAGCAAGGGAAAATTTGTGTGCGTCCTATGGAGCGAATGCAGGCTTTCGCTGAAGCCTGGAGACCGAGAGGGGTCGGTGCGCACCGACCCCTCTCGCTCTCCAGGCTTCAGGAAGCTATTCGCTAGCCGTGGGAGACCCAGCTCTCCCAGGGCTAGCGGAGCGCTGCATTAATCCCGAAGCTTGGGGCGCGCGGAGCTCAGCTCGCCCCAAGCTTCTGGGTGCCGGCAAGGTCTCCGCTAGACAGCTAGCGGAGACCTTGCCGGCACCCAGAAGCTTGGGGCGCGCTGAGCTCCGCACGCCCCAAGCTTCGGGATTAGCGCAGCGCTCTGCTAGCCATGGGAGAGCCGCGCGGCTCTCCCACAGCTAGCGGAGACCTTGCCAGCACCCAGAAGCTTGGGGCGCGCTGAGCTCCGCACGCCCCAAGCTTCGGGATTAGCGCAGCGCTCTGCTAGCCATGGGAGAGCCGCGCGGCTCTCCCACAGCTAGCGGAGACCTTGCCAGCACCCAGAAGCTTGGGGCGCGCTGAGCTCCGCACGCCCCAAGCTTCAGGATTAGCGCAGCGCTCTGCTAGCCATGGGAGAGCCGCGCGGCTCTCCCACAGCTAGCGGAGACCTTGCCAGCACCCAGAAGCTTGGGGCGCGCTGAGCTCCGCACGCCCCAAGCTTCGGGATTAGCGCAGCGCTCTGCTAGCCATGGGAGAGCCGTGTGGCTCTCCCACAGCTAGCGGAGACCTTGCCGGCACCCAGAAGCTTGGGGCGCGCTGAGCTCCGCACGCCCCAAGCTTCGGGATTAGCGCAGCGCTCCGCTAGCCGTGTCTAGGCTGCGGATAGTAGCCTGCTTCCCGGAGCTTCGGGAACACATCCGCAGCCTAGGCAGCCCTGCGGGAGGTCCCGCAGGGCTGTCTAGGCTGCGGATAGCAGCCTGCTTCCCGGAGCGTCGGGCGCCCTGAAAGCAGAGCGCCCGGCGCTTCGGGAACACATCCGCAGCGTGGAGAGCCTTGCAGGAGTTCCCCGCAGGGCTCCCCACGCTGCGGATAGCAGCCTGCCTCCCGGCGCGAGGGGCGCCCTGAAGCAGAGCGCCCCTCGTGCCGGGCAGACATCCGCAGCGTGCGGAGCCCTGCAGGAGTTCCCCGCAAGGCTCCCCAAGCTGCGGATAGCAGCCTGCCACCCTGTGGGCGGGGCGCCCTGAAGCAGAGCGCCCCTCGCACCAGGCAGACATCCGCAGCGTGGGGAGCCCTGCAGGAGTTCCCCACAGGGCTCCCGACGCTGCGGATAGCAGCCTGCTGCCTGGCGGGTGGGGCCCGCTGAAGCAGAGCGCCCCGTGCGCCAGGCAGACATCAGCCAGCCCCACAAGCTAGGGGGACAGCAGGGAGGCGCAGCGCCACCATCCCGCTGTTCCTTGACCTGGTTCGGTTTCCCTGACCTGCTTTTGGGGGGGAAATAAAGGGAAAATTTTTTTCCTTTATTTCCCCCCAAAAAAACTAGGTGCGTCCTATGGGACGGAGCGTCCTATGGTGTGAAAAATACGGTAGTCCGGTAGTCCGGTAAAGGATTCCGGGGGGGCGTTGCCCTGTCCAAAGCCTATGGAGGTGTGGGCCTAAGGCATGCCCCCGAGCGGTGACCCTGGGGGAGCTCCTAGTTGATGTACATCAGCAGGACTCCCCCCACTGGTGGTTAACCCTTACCGGCCTTCATGCAATCGGGCTGAAGCCGGTTAGTTGTTAGGACCAATGCCTAAGCCAATACTGCTCAATTCCTGCAATCAATAAAGTTGTGGCCTTTTCCGCTCGTTAACCTTAAATACTGTGTCCTGTGTCTTTATTTCCCAAGGGGGGAGGGGGACTTGCCACGCAAAGTGCTCAGATCCTGCTTGTGAGTTTCCCATAGGCTTCTCATTGGACTAGATGGGACACGGGCCTGATCCAGCAGGAGTCTTCTTATGTTCATCTCACTTAGCTGCCTTATACTGAGTCAAACCATTCTAGCTCAGTATAGCCTGCACTGACTGGCAGTGCCTCTTCAGAGTTTCCGGCAAGGACTTTCCTAGTCCTACTTGAAGATGCTGGGGATTGAACCTGGGACCTTCTGCATGCAAGGCAGATGTTCTGCCACTGAGCCACTTGAACATAAATGCATGTCTCTTGTGTCACTTATATTAAATTGCATATCTCCTTGTTGGGCAGAGGGCTACAATTGCAGAGCTAGAGGGGACCCCTGGGGTCATCTAACCCACTAGTGACTTTATGCCCACATCATTCTGCTTGCGATCCTGTAAATGTCTCAAGATTAGTGCAGGCTAGATAATAATAAGCTAGATACCTACCAAGATGTGATTTGGGAGCCATTCCCACTTCTCCATGAAGAGTGTCATCTTTTAAAATGGACTCTATTACTAATCTAATCACTAAACTGAATGCTAAATTGAAACATAAAAATCAGCGGAGGTTTTTTTCCCCTTTGAATGAGGGAATTAATTAGAAAATTATCAGTCAAAATGAACTGAAGTACAAATTGCTGAATTATGTTTGTTATCTCAGTCTTAAGAGTGTTTTAACAGAAAGGATAAAATTAAATGAAGGCAGCAACCCAGTGAAAATCATGTTAGGAAAAGGATGCATGCTAATAGATTTCTTTATATCACAACACAGCTTTTAAAGAACTATTGAAGAAGGCAGAATTATCATCTGAGTAAAGAGCAGCTTTTAAGAGATGCTATCAATGTGGGCTTGCCAACAGACCAGAAAACAAAACCCTGGATTGGTCCAATGTCTTGTTTGGTTTGGCGGGCACAAGCCAGAAAAGTGATAAGGTCGGTCTTGCCAGAAAAGTGATAAGGTTGGTCTTGCATCTCACTGCTTTACAACTAATGTTTTATTTCCTTGTGGTATGCACTGGTATGCAGAACCAACAACTCCCCCCCCCCCCGAGACACTCAGCCTCATGAGGAGCCATGGCATGAACAAAGCCCTCCTCAGGCCCAACCACTGCTGCCGCCTCCCAGGGCTGGTGGAATGTACGAGTGCCACTCCCTGAGGAGTGCAAGAGTGGACGGCACACATCTGATGTGCTTCCCCTATCAGGCTCTGCTCCCTGCTGCTGGCCATGTGCACCCTGGTTGCCTCACTGGCAGTGCTCATGATAGAGTACCGGCACCTTTTTTCTAGGAAAAGACCACCACTGTTTACAGCTATGGGCAGCTTTCATGTTGGGAGTTGATTACAAACTTGGGGTTGGGGGGGGAATGGTCGACCAGATCCAGCACAGATTCAATTCCTGGAATAGCCATGCTAGCTTCCTGGTGAGGTAATGGCCCTCTGAGTAGGAGTCAGTAAGGTAACAAAGGAAGTGGCTCTGTGCAGGGTGACAAATGGGTGGGTCACCCTTCCTCAACTTGCTGGTTGTTAGAAAGACAAAGGCTAGAGTTGAGAGTTTGAGTTATGTGAGGTAGAAGCAAGGCTGCAGGCTGGGCAGCTGGTAGACAAAGCTATATACCTGATTTCTGAGGGATTCCAAGGCTTTTGGGCTGTTGGGGAAGCAAGGCCCTCTCGCAATGCCAGGGACTTGGAGCCATGATCTAGGAACCTCAGGAGCTTCGTTAGGCTTGAAATTAGCCTAGTGAACAACCATTGGATTGCAGCATCCCACCTCAGATATGGAAAGGAGAAGAGTGCAGCATTGACCTGTAACTGGCAGGCATTGTGAGTCTCTTGTGGCTGGTCTCCTTGATAGTATTAGTATCCATCTCAATAAAGCAGATCCTCCTAGCAGTAAGCTGCTTTTCAGAGCCTGGGCCAACAACGGATCTCAGGGATGTTGGGCTGAAGAAAACACACTCCAGGGTTGAATTCAGGTGTGGCTAATCCTGGGTGTAACCAGTAAAAGGACAATGATGGACTAGAGGGACCAGTGGTATAAAGCAGCTTCCCTTAGCCCAGTGTTCCAGATCATTTAACGGTAAAAAACACACTAAACTATGTTCCCTAGGTTGCAGACTTGCAGAAGAACAAACAAGACATAGAGGCATGAGCATGGTGCTATAATGCAAGCTTGACTGGTGTGTGTGTGTGTGTACATTTGCCCCATATTTTTTGGGGGAAGAGGGGGAAGGTTGTTACTGTTATTGTTGAGGAGAAGGCACATGGCACAGCATTAAAGAGTTATGTATACCCTGAGCCATTGAATCATTCTTATGTGCCAGAACTCTCAGACAGTTGTACATCTTGAAAATTCCAGGTTACAGGAAGGAGTTGATGATTTTATAACAAATCACATCCACCATGAGTGTGGTGTGTATGGAGAGACAAGTGTTTGCTGAAGGTAATACGTTATAAGCCTCTTTTAATCAAACTGTGTTTCTACCAAAGGCACAGGTAATCTGACAAGCATATTATCTTTGCTGGCAGAAGCAGCAACATAGAAAACAGCTCTCATCAACTGAGAGCAGGGAGAGAAATGAGCAGGAAGCAGAATAAATCTTCCATATCTCTTAATATAAGATTCATTTTTTTATTTTTTATTTTACTTTAGTTTGCAGTTGGAGCTATTTAGTACCTTGGAATTTCCTTGTCCTATTTGTCAGAGTTGAAGTATGAATGGCCCTCAACTTTTTTCTCCAGATTTGAACAACCGTTTGTGAGATAGAAAGCAGTTGGCAGCTAAGTGGCAATTCCGGCTTTATTGAGTGGCTTGGCTCATAACTGGCTATTCCTTATTGAATTTCCTGTTAACAAACACAACATGAAAGCACAGCCTCTGAGAGTGTAGATGTAAACTCATTCTCCCATAAAGCTGAGAGGACAATTTACAGCTTGCAAAAATAATTTCTGGCATTTTCAATTTTTTTTATTCTTTATGCCTGTTTTTGGCACAAGGGGGAGGTCAAAAGGAATTATCTAATGATTGTAGAAGTAGAAAAGAAATCACAAGTTATTGTCCCCACTCATTTTATAGAATTCCTCTAGATTACTTGTTTATTCAGCATTTATCCTTATTTGCTTGCAGGCTGCTTAGATTGTGTTCTTTTTTTATTGAGCACATTCAGCTAAGTTCTACTTAGAGTTGACCCATTGAAATTAAGAAACCTTAGTCATGTCCACTAACTTCAGTGGCTCTGCTCCGAGTAGAATTAGCATTGAAATATTGTTCAGTGCACTTGCTTGTCATTTTCCTAAATGAAAAAAAGGTCTGGTTTTGTATGGGTGGGTGTGGATTTGTGCAGTAGGGCAAGAAGGCACTTTAATACACTCTAATTGCAAATGCATTATCACATTTAGGGACTGCCACTTTAATGTCCTGGTAAATATGGGAATGAGCAATGATGGAGTTATATACCAATTCTTCTTCATAGTCTCCATGCAGTCCTGCATATGGGTTTTGTGCCTGGGCAAAGCAACATTTAGCTCTAGAGCTAAACCAGTTGGGCATAGACAGTACTTTCCCATTTAGCTTCTGACTGCAGCTGCAGTATGGCATGGAGCATTGACGGTGTCCCACACTTCTCCTAGGCTTCTCACTTTAGGCAACTGAAAAGTAGGCAAGAATCTTGTGCACAGGAACATGCATAGGAAGCTGTTTTATACTGAATAAGACCGCTGGTCCATCTCATTCAGTATTGTCTACACTGACTTGCAGTGGCTTTCCAAGGTTTCAGGCAGGGAGTCATTTCCAGCCCTACCTGAAGATGCCAGCCATTGAACCTGGGACCTTCTGCATACAAATCAGATGCTTTGCAACCAAGCTACATATTTCTGTTAATTTTCTTTTTATTTAAGAAACATACAGTAAAAGCTTTAGTCTGTTTGTTGTGATCATCTTCCTTTAAGCATTTACCCCTTTAAGCATTCTTTCAGACAACCATAATATCTAAAGTGTGTGTGTGTGTGGGGGGGATTTTGCCACAACATCATTTAGACATGAAAGATCCATGCTGAACAAGGGGAATCTTGTGTGTGCAGAACTGCATTGATCAGGTTTCATGGAGTGGTGAGCATAACCATTTTGAGGGAGAAAAGCATCAACTGCTAGTGAAAAACTGACTTTTTAAAACAACAAAAATAAAGCTGCCATTCATCAAATGGAAATGGTCATGCCATAAATTAAAAAGGATTTTTTAAAAGTTAGCTTTCTTTAAAATAAATAAATCAGTGCTCTAGATGGGATAGTGTATCACTGGCTAGAGCCCTGGTAAAATAGCATCAACCCTTGAGACTCAACATTTTTTCTTTGGACATCTGCCTAATAAAATAATTGCCTTGTGCTGAGTTATCTAGTGTCTCCCCTCCTCACTGGCACTTCCATCTGTGATCCACAGGACACAGGACATGTCTTATTATTATTATTTGTTTACTATGTTTTCAAGACTTCTTCCTTGCAGTGATCATTAAATTGCTCTTTAAACTTCCTTGGATTGCCAAATAAGTGTAGCAATTCGATGCTTGAGCCATTTCAAGAGGAAAATTAGGGGTTAATTGGCATGCATGAACTGCCACAATTTTTTCCTTTAAATAACTCTCATGCTAAATTATATATATTTTCAGTTAGGGCTGATACACACGAAGTTCCTTGAGCCTGGCTTTTAAGTTTATGTTTAATTCCTTGTTTAGATAATGCTCAAGAATTTCAGTACTGAGGACAGTCCTACAAATGTGGTTCTTGTCTTTATGTTGGCATTCTATCTTCTACTCACTAGTCTTATGCTAGGGCCAACTGGTCTTGGCTCTGACTCAACCTACTTGTCCACCCTATTCCAATGGCTCTTGGGACACATTACCTGCTATGGCCTTGGCTAGCTATACACAGTCTTGGCTCTGACTGATTCTGATGCAGCAAGTTGCCACTTCCACACATATCCTAGATAAGCAGTTTCATCACTCTTTCCTGTTTAATAGCCCAGTTCCCCTTGAGTATCTGAAAGTGTTCATAAGATAGCTATCACAGAGAGACATATGGGACAATGTGGAATCCTACACATGCTTGGGAGTGAAAATGTGCTTTCTGCCCAGCCAGCTAGGACATCTGCCCTTCATTGCAACACACTGGGTGTATTGTACTTATTTGTATGCTGCCTTTCCACAGTGAACTATGCTCAGGGTGGTTCACAACACCAGAAAGTTTGTAGGCTTCACTAACAGTTACAAATTGAAATAATCATAAAAATAGGCACGCGCACACACACACACACACACACACACACACACATGCACACACACACGCGCACGCGGGCACACACGCACACAGATGTATATAATATTCTTAAATGCAGAATCCAAAATACACAGCCCTAGATTTCACTCTTCATATTGCACCCTATGTGTGTCTGCTTTTATGCATATATGCCTTATTAAAAATTATGTTCAAAGTGTAGATAGATGGCCAGTTGAACTGGAGATGAGGCAGGCTTGATTGGAAAGAGAGGAAACATGCTTTTGCTCTACATCTTGTACAGAATTGTGCATGTGGGCAAGAGTTTAGCCAATCTATTTTACAGAGGCTTTGGAATCATACTGCTAACAGATTAACTTGTGCAAGTGCATGAGTATTTAAAAGCAAATTGCAGTTCTTAATCATTTGGAGCTTACAGTAATGCAATGAAGCTTCTTTATTTCTGTGGTAAGATTTAGTGCTCCTTGGGTCTCTATAGTTTCCAAACTACCTTGAGATTTTGCAGTTCTGGATAGTCTGGCGCATCAAACATAGTATAATTTTCACAGTCTGGTTTATAAGACATCAGTGGAATAAATCACAAGTGCTGGATGCAGAGATGTCTGGCTGAAACGGAACAAAAAGTCAGAAGACACATCAAGACAGTGTGCAGACTGTGGGGAATGTAATGAGAATCACTCTCCCAGATAGACTATGGAAACATTCAAATGAATTTGACCTTGCACTTCAGACTTGTTTGGAGTAATCCAGAGTGGCAATGGGGTCATAGCTGTGTGGATGCACTAGCAGAAATGCACTTGAACTACTTCTAGGTGCCCTGCCCCATCCAGGCAGGCCCGTGGACAGGGTGGGGCAGCCAGGTAAACTTGCCCTGGGTCTTGGAGGGAAAAGCTGGACGGGGAGCCCTGCTAGGGGCTGGCTGCATTTTTGTTTGAATTTATAACTTTATTCTAACAGGACTCCTGCCCTGGACCTCATGCAAGGTCTGCACAAGCCTGCACCCAGGTAAGCTGCAGAGATGCTGGGGTCTGCAGCTCTCTCCCACCACACTACCTGCCCCCGCAAGTAAGCATGAATGCACTTTCCAAATGCCATGGGAAGTAAAGACGGGCAGTGTTAGAGTCTGGACCACCCCCTCTTGAGATAGCTATGTATATCATTTCATTACATTCAAAATGTGGTAAGCCAGTTCTGCTTTAGGTGAATGCAGTCAAAGGCCTGCCCTGACAGCTGGACTGTTGCGAGGTATGTGCTGGTGTGCTAAAATATACTCCTGTGGTCCAGCCTGATTTGCCAACCATTGCTAATTCTCATCATTAACCCCCACCCCCCAGGACTTGCCGGCTCTGCTTCCCTCCAACTTCCTATTGTATTGTTGTCTTGCCGTTATACTACATTTGTTCAGGAAGCCCACCATTTTTCTCAGCACTGCTGCCCATCTGCTGAATGAATGGGCATAAGCTTCTCTGGTTTGTCAGGACAAAGTGAAGGATGCCTCATAACTGTGTCATCTCTCCTGAGGTAGTGGAGTGGTTATAAATGAGCTATCCAGTAAAAGGAGAGTCAACCCCATTTACACTTGTTCCCTACCTCATTAGGTGCTACTTTGAGAGCTTGTTTTTGTAACAATAGCTGTCAGGCAACAACAGGATGACTTTGGTTTAAATGTCTGTTTGTAAAACTTACTGGTGGAGGGAAAGTTGTGTTGAGAAGCTGCTCTTGATGTATTGAGACTGCTGAAAAGTTGTGAGGTGAGAAGTACATGAGGATGGCAAATGTGTGGTGTCAAAATTATTGATTAACTATGTGGGGTGTGTATGAATCTCTATCTCTCTCATGCTCTCAGACACGTATGAATGGTAATCCTTGTGCTAGACCACATAAGGTGAATTACAACTAGGGAATAAGTCACACCTTAGAAGTGGAAGGTATTTAATGAAGTGACTTGTTACATTTATTTATCTTTTCACACCATCCCTATAACACTGTGTTGTTCTTAATGGTCTCAAGGCACTTTAACTTGGTCAGCCAAGAGTTAAGGGAATTTGCTAAATCCACAGCAGCAACAAAGAAAAGTGTAGAAAAATTATTAGTGGCTATTATGGGATATAATATAGGGTACCTAGCAAAATGCAGCCTGATTTAATTGACAAAAAGTGTCAGTGAATAAAGAATGCAGATCAATAATTAATTTTACCTTCATTTTAATATTTTAGCCCTAGACAGATTTAGTGCAGGCTGAATGTAGTAAAAGCCTGATTTAAATTCTCTTTCTTTGAAGTGTTATGATGGGACTGTAAGAGATGCTTCTCTCCTTCTCCATATCTCCAAATTCCAATCCATATAAAAACCTCAGAAAACAGTCCATCTGGAAAGAGGCAGATATAACCCTGAACACAGACATTTAGTTCTGCATCTGTCATTGCTGGATGTCTAAATAAAATGGGGAAGCTGCATATAGCTGAACAACCTTGTCAAAAATTAACATGGGGACGTGAGCAGATTTTAGATGACTTTTAAATAAGAAGGTGATGTGTGACGGACCTTTTGGCTGCTAAATACAGAACTAGACACCAGGCAGTTTAAACAGAAGGAAATAACTGATGCGGGAGGACAGAATAATGTTTGGTGGTCATTATAACAGGTTCTGAAGCAATCTATTATGTCAGATTTGTGACCTGTATTGTCCAGGCTACCATCTGAGATGATGAGAGTGTTAAGTCTTTGGGGGGCATCTTCAGCCTTGGGGGAGGGCACCAACCTTCTTTAGGCCCAGGGACACACTTAGATTTTTGAGTGACCATCAGCCTTGCTGGTCACTTTTCTCCCTCCTTCCCTGGATCAAGCCCCTTCTTCTCTTCACTTTTCCAAGGAATCTGGGTAGAAGTCAGATCCAGCAAAACAAACCTGTGCCTTGGAAAACACAGAGGTGAAAAAAGGTGGAAATGAGCACCATTCTTACAACTTCCTCTTCTAGCTCTACGTTTTCCCCAGGGAGAATAGGGTAACCACCCTCACCATCTCATGACAAAGGGGACAGTGAGTGGGAGGGCTCAGAGTCTTTCTGGGTGACAGGGAAAGACACTGAGGGTGACATTACACTCACAGCCACCATGTTAGTGACACCTGCCTTGGGATAGATGTTTTGATGTTATCCGTGGCAACAGAAGAACCCCATCACTCCTCCTTCCTCAGTGTGCACCTCAAAAGGGAAACCCATGCAACTCTTTTGTGATGCATGTGGAAGCTCAGCAAACTTTCACTTTGCATGTTACGCATAAAGTGTGAAAAGTTGGCATGGAAGGGATCTCTTGCTATTGTGTGTAACATCTGAAACTGGATTTCAAAACTGTGCACCCTGTGCCTAGAGATAAGAGTGAGCATCTGCACAAACAGCAGACCTGCACCACCAAGCCAACCATAGCATACCAGCCACATATATTGTATGGAGCCAACACTGCCTCCCCCTGGGTTTGCAGGGCAAACAAACAAAAACAATTATAAAGCCTGTAATCCCTATGCATAGTTAGCTGGAAGTAAGCACCATTGAACAGTGAGAGATACTTCTAAGTAAACATGCTGGGAATGCACTGCAAGCCATAGATGGACCACATGTTGCATTTTGTAGGCCATATGTTGTACAGGGCAACACTATGCTGACACAAGAAAGCATCTAGAAATGGTGTACCAAACACTCAGGAGTTGTTTTGTCCCTGCACTCTTCTGTTGGACTGATCAGTTCAGCAGAGATCATTGATCAACTATACTACAGAACGCCAAATTACAGGGTGGGAAATTCAGCTTGCAAAATTTATGTCTTCCTGGACTAGTTTCCCCACCCTGCTCTTTAGCGGATATGATGTGATATATATTGTGCCTTACACCTCAGGTTTTGCCTTCTGTTGCATTCTGCAATATTCATCCCAAAGATACTCAGAATGCCATTAAAGATATGCAAGAATCCCAGTAGGGAGTTGAGCTAAAAGTGCCCTGGCTGTAATTGCAGATTGGAAATATTCTCAAGCCTGCTTTGCATAATAGTTCAAACCATCTCTGGGCCTTTGAGTTTTGATGCAAACAGAGCATTAGTTTACACCAAGGCAGAGGCTCATGCTGCAAAAGAGCCTGACAGGTACATTTGGGCTGGGTTATAATGACTGCACAGAATTGAATTTTAGTGCTTGCATTGTGTTTATGTATATGAGCATGATGATTTAGAGCACCAACATCCTGTATTTGTCTTATTATGTGTGTGAATATGAGCTTTGGCTTTTTATGCAGATGAAAAATAATCACCTGTCTTGTACACCTTGAATAAATCATCCAACCAGAACTGCTATTGATGTTACATTGTCTTACGGTTGTTTTGAATGTCAGAGTGAAGTTAGTATGAAAACAATTTTTATTCCACCCATTACCATTTACCTTAATTCCTTATCATGTTAAAAATATTCTCTTCAAGCTCCAGTGGGATGTTGACAGCTCCCTGCTCCCCAATGTCACTTGTGGATTTGTCAACATACACCCATCACTTTACTTCCTGTTACAGTGGTACCTGAGGGTTACAAACGCTTTGGGTTATAAATGCTTCAGGTTACAGACTCCGCTAACCCGGAAGTAGTACCTTGGGCTAAGAACTTTACTTCAGGATGAGAACAGAAATTGTGCTGCGGCGGCACAGCAGCAGTGGGAGGGCCCTTTAGCTAAAGTGGTACCTCAAGTTAAGAACAGTTTCAGGTTAAGAACGGACCTCCAGAACGAATTAAGTTCTTAACCAGAGGTACCATTGTATATGCAATAGAAATAGATATGTGAGCTTTTCCTTTTTAGTTATTGTGTGGTCATTGTTGGTGGCATAAATACTCACATGGGATGAGGAAAATCTACTTGCTGAGCAGCTTTCAAAGGTTAAAACTCATGTCCAGAGTCTTTGCCATGCAGAATAATTTTCTGACAGGACCCTCATGTGAAAACTATTCCTGAAAATCATGTTCAAGACAGTACAACAGATATAATATGTGCTGGATCCAGACTTCATTCTGATTATCCCCCTCTTCAGATCCCCTTGTCACCTCTTTCTAGGGATGAAATAATCTGTCAATTTCAGTCTCTCATATTTCTAAACTTAAATTCAGTTCTCCACATTTCACCAGCAATTTGTGATTTTTTTTAAAAAAAAACCTCATGAAAATTCTGCAGCATTTTAGTGTGAATTTCTCCTGCTAAACACATTTACGCATACAGCTTTGACTAATGTACAATTATTTGCAAGCAATTCCTCATAATATAATGCATTTTTGTATGCTATCTTCACTAACATATTGATATGCAGTTTCTCCAATACAGTGGCCCCCCCCCCGTTGCATATCCTTCAGGATGTGAACGCGGCAAACCCAGAAGTTTTTTTCTGGGTTTCCCCGTGCACGCATGCGCAGAAGCGGTCCCTCTGGTTGTGCAAACCTTGGGATCTGACTGGCGCTCCGGAATGGATCCCGTCCACAACCGGAGGTACCACTTTATATGCATTTTTGTATATATTCTTCCTTTGGAGAACTGCATTGTAAAATTCAGCCATGTGGGAATTTTGAACAATGTGCTAATATGGCTTTAACTGTGAACTGAATTTAATTTCTTCTCAGTCCCTACCTCTCACACAGTGTCCTGGATGAATGGAAGACCCTTCATATTCCCAGTGTGGGATGTGGAGGTGTCAGCTGCAGAGGGAGGGAGAAATCAGCACGAGTTGCTCCTTCCTACTAGTGGGATTTTGCCACTGGATCAAAAGACTCCTGTGGACAGAGGAAGCCTTGAATCTGATCTAGTATCTGTTGTAGTTAAAATGGGCTGAATAGAAAATGTGCATAAAACACCATGTCGTGCGCACAAATGTACAGCATAAGCAGGGAAGTATGGTTTTACATAAATATTCCTAGCTTTCAAACAGTATTGTGGACTTTGCGTGCATGTTTATTCATTTTGGTTGCATGTGCACACCGTGCAGTTAATATGGGAAATGCTCACAACCTTGTAGGCATGTGGCTGCCTGTATCATTTTTAAGAGTTAGCAACAGTGCAGGTTGCTAATGTCAGCAGCGGGATCTCCTAGCCAATCAACAGACAGCCTGCATGTTGTGAACATTTTACCCATTCATGCTACTAATGTCACACTGGGGACTCATAGTGAGTCATTAGCTGCACACTCAAATGATGCCAGCTCTGGTGATCCTCTGACTGTGCTGGCATATAATCTCAACTAATAAAGTATTGGGGGTCTCCTCCTCTTCAGTCTCCATTTAGCATTGGTGGCCTCTTCCTGGCCCTTCTTATCCATCACACCACCTTCCAGGCAAACACCACATTTTAATTCTTTGCATTATTTGGATTACCAGCCCATAGCAAGAAGTTCAGTATTGATCAATGATCAGCCATTGCAGTTTAATTTGTCTAATGGTCAGCAAGTGCCATTTTGGTATATTGCCGGCTGAATTTGATTTTATTTCAGACAGTATTAAATGAAACTCCTTTTGATCAATAAAGCAGGTGAAGAGCTTCAAGTTAGTCAAGCTTTGATTATATAGACATGTACCACATATCTTACTGGAAGCTTATTTTACTAGGGGCTGGAAGTCTAGGTCAGTCCAGTCAATGCTAAAGATAAGTTGCTATGCAAGGGAACTCTAGCTTGGGAGCTACGGTGAAACTGCCTTAAAAGAGTACAGATTGAATGTAAACATTTCTTAAAAGCACTGTTGAAAGTACCTTCTTGGTTTAGATTTTCAAGCTTATTGGGTTGCACCTCTAGCCATATTTGATCACAATGCAGGTAAGATGGCTCTGCATTAATCATGTCAAGCCACAGCACATGCCAGAATTTACTGCCTCTCATTGGCCTTGCCTATCATCCCTCAGGACCAAGGATGGGGAACATGTGGCCTTCCATATGTTGGGCAACAAAGCTCCCCTCATCAATGACCATCAGCAATGCTGGCTGGGACTGATGTGAGCTGAACCCCCCAAACATCTGGAGGGCTGCAGATTCCCGCACTCCTGCTATGACACTTAAGGGAATTTCCTTGCTGGGCACAGCATGGGATTACAAAAAGGTGGAGCTGGCATACACCAAATTTGTGATTAGATAGAAGGGTCATAATGCATGTACCTAAGAGGTTCTTCTATATTTCAAGCAGTGGAGAAATAAATGCTACCTAGCATTTATGTAGTGCTTTTAGAGTTTTAAGTGCTTTCCTCATCTAAATCCATCCTTCTGTACATCATTTCCATCAGAAATTGAAGATACTTTTGTTTGAATTGGCTTTTAGCATATAATATCGTTTAGTTGCTGCTGGTCCCCCCCCTTAAGAGTAGAACACCATTTTAGCCTCTGTACTATTGATTTTCTTCATATTGGTTATTCAGTAAATCAATCAATCAATCAATCAATCAATGTCATTTCTACATTTAGGATTATACTGTACTGTTTTTATCCATATTCTGGAAGCTACTTAGGGTCCAATAGCTGAAAGTCGCATATAAATTAAGTTATTATTATTAAAACACACCAATTCTTTTACGTTTCCTTTATGAACAATCCTGTAAGGTAAGCAAAAAATGTGAATGGATGAATGACTTACCTACTTGTTCTTCCTGCTGTCTTGTAAACATGCAAATTTGCTTGGTGACAGTCTTAATTAATAGCACATTCTTGTCTGATAACAATGAATCACCTTAGGTTGGTGGGAAAGTACATCCTTTACATGCAGAAGATACCTGTTTCAATTCCCAGTACATCTGAATAGGGCTGAGAATGTCTCCTAAATGGAGATCCACTGTCTGTCATTGTAGAGAATACTGAGTTATGTCAACAGCCAATAGCTCCCATGCCCTTGTGCTTTAAATTGGTAGCAGACTTAGCAGCAGAGCTAACAGGAATGGATTTCTCACCTACAGTTTGTTATGAGCTGTTTGTCTCTTGCACCATGGTTCCGGCTGCAGATTTGTTGTGCTATATTAGTAAATGTGACCTACTTCACCCATCCTCTTTACCTTGCCTCTCAGTTTCCCTGCATAGTCTCAGTGAGTCGCCCAAGAGATGATCTAGTTGAGATGAACATGCAGGGGATGTTCAGCCGGCATGTCTGCAATGTGAAATACTGCATTTATAGCCTCACTCGGCAGCCAGTGTATTTAGGATACTAGCAAAACATTTATTTATTTTTTAGCAGAAAATACTTTGAGGAGAATTACTGGGTTGCACAGATAAAAAAATGCTGATCTCAAGCGAGGTTTTTAACATACATGATGGTGGCAGGGAGGAATCTAGCATGTGTCTTAATGTTATTTTGTGATCACTGGACAATCTCCAGAATCCAGGTGATCTGCTTTGTAACTGAAGTACAGTGGTACCTCTGGTTATGTACTTAATTCGTTCCGGAGGTCTGTTCTTAACCTGAAACTGTTCTTAACCTGAAGCACCACTTTAGCTAATGGGGCCTCCCGCTGCCGCCGCGCCACCGCAGCACGATTTCTGTTCTCATCCTGAAGCAAAGTTCTTAACCCGAGGTACTATTTCTGGGTTAGCGGAGTCTGTAACCTGAAGCATATGTAACCCGAGGTACCACTGTGTATATGTAAGGAGAACAGTGGGCTGTGAATATTTTGCTTCCTTTGTTTTTTTTGGGGGGGGCGGAAATACAGCTTTTGTGAACTGCATGAAATGTTTTCATTTCTATACTTAATTCACCTTGTTCCTAGGAACAGAAAAGACCACATTTTAACGATGACAACATTCTGCTACAGGATACAAGTCAAACTTTAACACTGGATTCCCCACCCACCCCTTAACTTGCAGATTGTTTTGTTTTACTTCCAGATGAGACTGATGCAAACTTCCATTTCACTTTTAACAACCACAGTTCCCTACAGTTATTTATTTAAGCTATGGTTTGAGAACAAGTCAGAATCTGAAATAACTATTTGATCCTGGGTTGAATGTGATGACAGTTTTAAACAAACTGCAGTTAATAGGAGAACTATGATTTGTTTAAAAGTTGTTGTAACGTGTCAGTGCTTCTGGCTGTTAACCAGAAGGTTGGTGGTTTAAGCCCACCCAGAGACGGGCAAGATTCCTGCATTGCAGGGGATTGGACCAGAGTCCCTTTTAACTACAATTCTATGATTATATAAAGGGGAAGCTATTGATCTTTTTCAGTAGAGGCTTGTCTCTATATCAGGGAAATATGTCTACCTATTATGGCTAAGCTGGACCACAGAGTGCCTCCTTAGGACTCAGTGGAGTTGAACCATGTGGATCAGATCTAGAAACATCCAGAAGTGGTGACCTGATTCATTAAATTCTGCTCTGTGGATAGCCGCTACAAATGATCAAGAGGGAAAAATGATGACTAGTACTTTATAGGAATTGCTTTTCAATTGAAAGTGGTTGCCACTATCCCACTGAAGCTGGAAGAGATCCTTTCAGAAGTCTCCCATGATAATGAATCGAGCTAAGTAGAAGCAGTTGAATAAAAATTGTATGTAGCCTAAATTCACTTTGACATTCAAAACAACCAAAAGTAAATGTAACATTAATAGTAGTTCTGGTTGAATGATTTATTCAAAGATGTACAAGGCAGGTGATTATTTTTAGTCTGCATAAGCCAAAGCTCATATATATGCAATGAGGCAAGTACAGGTTGCTGGTGCCCTAAATCATCCTGCTCATATACGCAAACACAACACAGGTATCAAGATTCTATTCTATGCAGTCATTATAATATTGCCCAAATGTACCTAGCAGGCTGCTTCACAAGAACCTCTGCCTCAGTGTACATAAATGCTTTATTTGCATCAAAATTCACAGGCACTTCTACAGTCTAGAAATGGCCAGCACTATTATGCAAAGCAGGGATTTAGGATATTTCCAATCTGTAATTACAGCTGGGGCAGTTTTAACTCGACTCCCTACTGGATTTCTTGTATTTCTTTAATAGCATTCTGAGTATCTTTGGGATGAATATTGCTGCATGCAGCAGAAGGCAAAATCTGAGGTGTAGGACACATTATAGATCACAACATATCCATTAAACAGAAAAACACCCCTTGCCCCCATGGTCATAAATTTTGCAAACCAGTTTCCCTCCCTATAAACTATACATTATAAATGACTAGAAAACAACTTTTTTTCAGCAGAACTTATCTCCTGGAAGGCATGGAGGCCTTTCCCCCCCCTTTTAGGGTGGAAACAAGATCTAGTGAACAGTTTCACAGTTCTTGCCAATATCCCACTCTCATTTAAACCTAAGCAATCCCAAAGCTATGAGGTTGGTGTGTTTAAGTTTCAAGTTCTAAAGCTGATTAAATGTATTTAGATACATACTGTCCACATGAGGTTCTTCTAAAAGTTCAAAACACAATCCTTTCATTCAAAGGATAGTTTTCCTCCTTTGCATCTCACTTGCTCATTTTTGTAAACCTGTAGATTATAAATATGGGTTTGATTTTTATTGAGGCTGAAGAGTGTGCTTTAAACATGATGCTTCTTTGGTGCTTGCTCCAGTACTACCAATAAATAATGCCACCAAGTGGCTGCATTCCGACATCATGTTTTTAATTCTCCATGCCTCCTTCCTTCACACCTCCTGGCATGGTCATTCAATGTGCTTGAAGTTATGTTTGAACTGTAAAACAATTATTTGAGTGAGCCCTCAACAAGGGATGGCAGACCACGGTCAAACTGTGGTTTGCAATCTTGGTTTGGAGGGCTTGCTCAAATCATAATAAACACACAACAGTAAACTATGGTTTGATCAAACCAGTAAGTGATACGTTAAATTGCACACATGCAGGGAGAAGTGCAGAAGAGAGAAGAGGAGGGAACTTGTGAGCACAGGGCATCTTGATCCTTCACATCATGGTTTTGAGGATTGGAAATGTGAAATCTGAATGCAGAGAATAATAACATAACTATTTAAAGGTGTGTGGGTTAGGCACCAATCTTAGGCAGACATTGTCCCATTACCTCATCTTAGGAAAGGTGTATCAATGTCTTCCCTCTGAATTATATACTGAATATGTAAGAATGGATTACATTTGTGCGTATCTAGGAATCTTTGTATTTTGTTTCTGGTGCTATTTAACAGAGAATAAGTATTAGGATTAGAAAGAGGCACACAGCCTAGGATAAAAGTCTCTTTTTGTTAAGCACTGCAATGCAGTGAACAGCAGTCTACCAGATGTTTCACTACTGATAGTGCTTTTTTCCTGGTGTGTGTATGCATACCCCTAAACATTTTGTGAATCTAAGCTTGGCCTCATTGAGGGGCAGTATTTCAATATGAGTAGGAAAATGAGAGTACCCCAAAACATTTTTTTAAGAAAAAAAGTACTGACTACTGATATCACAAAACTACATCTATATCAGCCTTTGAGAATCTGTGTCTGTTTCCCTTTTTCTTCCCTTGGTACTGTACTTCAAACCTGAGATGTCATCCAGAGTGTGGCATATTTGTGATGGAGTGTCACTATTACCAGCTCATTCTTTAATTAGAGGTCAGATATGCTGGCAGAATCTCTAGTGACTCTAACCCAATAACCATTGGCAAGTTTGATCTATGAGAGAGTCAATCAATATTCTCTGGGCCACCACACATTGGAATCCGATATCTGGTTTGTTTGCCAGTCTCTTCTCATTTGTCACTCAGAGAAGGCTACTTAACAAGTGTTTACATTTAATTCCTCTTTAGAACAGAAATACATTTAATATGTAAAAGTTGCTCATTTAGCTGGTATAGTGTGGATTGAGAAGTCCCTGGTTCAAATCTTGCAGAACAACTCAGCCTCAACCTATCCTCCCTAGTCAGTAATCTGCTACAATCATAATAATTTATTTTGGTAGTATAATATTACTGGCCTATTCATTGCTACAGCTACTGATTGATTATAATCCTAAGGATGAATATTGGACTACTTCACATTTCTACTTAGCATGCTAGAAGTCTATAGGTTTAGGTAGGGGTGTGTGATGTTTCTCATTATGCTTAAAAACAACTATAATCAGAATAATCAGTGTGGTGCCTGCAGATAACAGTGTCCCCACCAGTACTTCCTATGGCACCCACAAAAGTAACTATTCCTCAAAAATTCGTGTTCAGAGTCAGTTGCTGTTTACATGGGTTCAGCCTCTCCGACCTTGAAGACACTATCCCAACAGTAGCGATTTTGGGTTATGCCATATCCCATGGCAGCCATTTCCTACAGTATTTGCCATGGCTCCATGGTAGCCATTCTGTGATGTGCTATGCCCCAATGGCAAATGGCAGCTATTTTATGACTGGAGCCCACAGCACCCCCCAAAATTCCAAATGTGCCCACTCGTCCAAAAAGTTTGAACTATATGAAGTACCTATTTTGTTTAGGAAGCATGTTGCTGAAACAAAGCCGTGTGTGATGGATAGTACCAATTGTACTTGAAATTCCTGGACCATGATGTAAGTAGACATGCAGCCTCCGTAGCATGAAATACTGAAGTTTGGATACTATGATTAAAATTTGAACCTTAGCTCTAGAGGTCAAATGCTTGGTACAAGTAGAGCACTTGACCCTGAGATAAGTATTTTAATTTTATGTCTACAGCCATTAGTTACTGTACATAATAGCTACTATCTACTCTCTGACTATTTATTTCAGTACGTGCTATCTGACAATTGAGGCATGCGCTAATGATAAGAGAATTTACATAGTCAATACGAATGCATCAAATAAATTAGAGGCTGTGCATTCATTGTGGAGATTTGAGATAAAAGCCAGGAAACAATTGTGTATGCGGGAGTGAATGGGTGCTTTTTCTGATTTGACTGGATTTTATTATACTTAGGAGCCCTCAGCTGATATATAAAGGTTCTGGACTGTGGGAGAAGAAAGTTTTAAAACACATCTGAGAGTGAAACTAAGGCACCAGAGCACTTAATTCTCCTCATGGCCTGCTCATTGATGTCCTGCTTTGAATAATTGAGAGTAGCTTCAATCTCTGCGTTCTTTTTACTCTGTAGTCATTATCAAATAATATTTGGTAATTCATAGAATGTTAGTTATGCTAAGGCAGCAGGCTTATACTTACCTGGAAGTAACTCATGGACATACTGACTGAGAATGCATTAGACTACACTGTAAGTCTCATTGAACTCAACAGGGCAAGGTAGTTACAACTTACATATATCCCACTGTTTCCTTGGGATGGGTGGCTATAATAGGATACACAGAGTGATCCTGCATAACCTGGGGAAAAAATCAATAAAAACCCATTTATTCCCATGCAACTGTATTACAGCATGGAGATTCTTGACCTTACATCAAGCACCAAACAATTCCAATTTCCATTCAAAATTGCCATACTACCACTGAAACACCTGGTGTCAGAATTAAGCAATTTCCCTCCTTGGATTTTGCTTCTTTGAAAAAATGATATACAAATCAAAACTGGCATTGAAAAATACTATTTTTCAATTAATATTTGCACATTTTATGATTTGTGCACATGAAACTTTTTGAGAAAACTAAGTGTTCTTTCTTTGGCTGCTAGGATTTAAAAAGCTCTACTCCCCGTAGAGAGCTACAGTTTCCACAGTGGTTCAACCATCAGTCCCTCTTCACAGGAAAATATGTAAATTGCACCTCTCTGTGGGGCATAAGGGGTCTCCTAACAACTCTCAACACCTTTAGCAAGCTACAGATCCCAAGATTCTTTGGGGGAAACCATGGCTGCTTAAAGTGGTATAATAGTGCCTTAAATGTATGGTGTGAATGCAGGTTGGACCCTGCCAAGGGTGCAGGCACAGGGGGCACAAAACTGGCTCAGAGTGGCTAGGAACCAGTCTATCCATTCCCTGGGCCGCTTCTTCGTTGCTCAGTTGAGAAATCCAGTTGCTGTCATGGGCTGTCCTAGCAGCCCTGCAGGGGCTGTCCCCAGTGCTATGAGAAGTGTGAGCAGAGTGCTCAGTAGGGCTCGAAGGGAAGAAGATAGAGTGGGTGAGAGTTGCAGGAGGAGGGAAAAGGAAGGAAGGGAGTAAGGAGACAGAAGGGTGGAGGGAGGCAGGCAGATGGACTGACAGAGGAAGAGGGGAAGGAGCAGAGCAGAGCAGACCTGACCTGACCCTACGCTGGTGGCTGTTGTCTAGGAAGTCACTGGTGGAGCGTGAAAGGTGATGAAAAGCAAACTTTCTGGTCCATGGTTTCTCCTGCTTTGGAGGTGCCAATACCTCTCCTTGCCAAGGGAGCAAGGGAACCTAGGTATGTTTGGTCTTAGAAAAATCCTGTAGACCTTTGCAATAAATATGCAAAGGTCTGATCTGCAGCCTGTACACTCAAATGTCTAAACATGGCTTATGCATTGCACTATACTTATGACTAAATCCATTCCTGATAGAGAAAGCATTATTTCCAAAAGCTGTTTCATACTTACGACATATACACATCCACCTGCATAATCCACATTCAAAAGTTTAGGAGGACTCTCTCAAATAATAATAGACAGAAAATCTGTACATGCCTGGAGTCATATTGGAGAGAAAGTGACAATGTTTTTTCCTTTCAGATTTCACTCTTGCTCCCACAAGCAGGGAGTCAAAAATATATAACTTGAGTAAGCTAAGACATGGGAAGAGAGACTCCCTGCCAAGGTAGTCAGAAAAGAGACTTAATGTTTAAATAAGGTCTGGTTTACACATTGGTTTGGATTCAGACTAAGTTAGCAATCAGGCTGAGCATGACTGGATTTCCATGATCTCTGTGCCAATTACAGCTGATGTCTTTGTTCCGAACTTCAGCCTTCTGACTTCTTTTGGAGGAAAGGGACTTTTAGTGTTTCCCACGGTATGGCACATGTCTCCCATGGAACTGGAGAACTGTAGCTCTGCTATTTCCTTTCAAGCAGAGAATATCATTGGCACAGTGACAACAAACTGTATTCTGCCAAAAGCAGCTGAATTGCTTCTATTCCTCTGCTGGGTTGCTGGTCCCCTGGTGGATGAGTAAAGCTCTTTATTTTCCATTGGGGGATGTTCACAAAAATAGACACACACTCTTGAGGTACAGTACCGGAACTTACAAAGCAACTCCCACAATTTACCAGTGGTTGCAGTTTAATGCTAAGAAGTTATTTTGTATTCTTCTTGTGAGAGGAGATCAAAATACTTGGGGGCAGCTATGATAACAGCATGAAAACACACCACATGTTTAGACCAAGGCATACAACAGAGGCATTTAACCATTACCCAATGCCAACAGAACACATTCATGTGAGTGAATGGCACAAAACAGAATGTGATTTTTGCCACTTCTCTTTCCTCATATAGCCCCATCACGACAACTCTCCAGACCAGGGATGAGAAAGAAATTTCAGTTCACATTTAAAAGTAAATCAACTTGATTCACACTTTCTGCAACAATACACAAACCGAAACATAGCCACCTTTTGAAATTCACATTTCTTTAAATTGTAGTTCTTCAGCTAAGCATTGTCTACACAATGTTTATATTAAGGTGAAATGTGTATACAGATGCATATTTTGGGGAAAACATACAAAAATGCATTCTATTAGGGAAAATTGCTTTGCAGAAACATGTATGAATGTGAACTGATGTGGAAATTAACTACAATTGGAAAAATGAAAAGCTGAAATTCATCTATTCCTGATTAAGACCACCAAAAAGTCACAAAATCATTGAGTTCTCCAGAACTCTTCATCAGCCAAGATATTACAGAAAACAGGGAGTGGGAGGGGGGGAAAGCAGGAAAATCTAACTGAAAGAAATGAAACTGACAGATTGACCCATCCTTACTCCAAAGCAGTTATTTTAGGGGACTACAAAATGGGGTACAGGAAGAGGAAAGAATTACAAAAAACACACCCTCCTTGTTCCTCCAGCCAGATTTCTTTCCTGGACCAAAAAGCCTGCTGTAGACAGAATGAATCCTTTGCTTCATGGGAGGCAAAGTCTGGATCCTAGCCATGTGTCCAGTTAGCCAGAGGTTAGAAGAGAACCTTTTCCAAATGGAAAAAAGATGAGAGGCCAGTGGTTTCTTCTCAACTTTTATTTGCACTGTAGAACCAATGGCAATTTATATACCTGTGATTATATGTGGCCATTTATTCTTTCTGCACATTTTTGTGGAAGCCTTCATTCAGTGACCTCTATTTATATGGAGAGGAAATGCAATTGACTTAATGGAGTCACTCTAAAGATAAATTAGACCCCCATGTATCTCTGTTTGGGACTGAAGTCTACTTGGCAAGTACTATGCACATGGAAAATTAAATTCCAAATGGGAGATGTATGACTCATATCAATTTAAAACCCAGGCGAAAGTGGTAATTGCATGAATGATAACATTCTGCAATTACAAGTAATTACTCATAGGTAATTATAGATGTAACAAAGTTTGAATGTCTTTAGAAAACAGAACAGTCTAAATTTTGCATTGGCTTTCCTTGTTCAGACAAGAGAAGTGTGGAAAGAGTGCCGAGGGGAGTATAGATTTCAAAGCGGCTAAATTCTTTGTATCAGTTTTCACTGTGGAAGATGCTGAAGCAATAACCACATATGAGCAATAGTTTTACATGAAAGCACTTGAGCAGCTATGTCAAGTGGAGAGGAATATTGATGTTTTAGAACTAATTGGCAAAATACAAATTAGCAAATAATTCAGGTTGGATAGCATTCACTTGAGAGTTCCTAAAGAACTCAGATGTGAAATTGCTGATCTTTTAACAAATATATGAAATTTGGCATTAAAAACCAGCATCCTTAACAGAGGAACGGGGAGCAACCAATCTAACATCAATTTTTAAAACAGGGATCCAGAGGGGATCCAGGAAATTAGTGACTTCTTTGCCTACAATTTATCAGCCTAACTTCTGTCCCAGAAGTTTTACTTTCTAAATTGGTAGAAAGCCAACTATTAACAGCTCGCTTATTAAACATGTAAGCCAAAATCACATACACATATCCAAATGCTTTCATGATTGCTTGGGAAGCTTTCCCCTACTCCAGTTAATGCATACATTCTGCCATTTGGAAGTTACGTTGTTCCTCGTTTAATTGCCACAGCATCAATCGCCACAGCAAGTAATGCAGAAGAAGACACTGCCCACACCTACCCTGACATTTTGGGCCATATTTCCTTGTGATTTGATGCAATCCATCACAGTGTGATTCATGACAGCCTTCCTGCATTACTTGCCAACACATTTCATCATTATTCCTCTCATCTATCTGGCCTTTGGCAAAAGTTCTGACAAGGTCAAGGGGAAAGCCTTGTCAATTTCATGGATGACAACTTCCTGCTCTGAAAAGGAAGAGAAGCCTTGTGTATTTCACCCAATCAGAGTTGATTGATTCTGCCTTTCTGCCTGCTTCTCTCTTGACTCTGAAGTTCAGTGAAACTGGAGTGATGGCTAGCAAATTTTGGAGTTTTGGGAGGGGCAGCACTGTAGAAATAGCATTTGTGTTTTCTGTATTATTTATGCATCAAGCAAGCACAGCTTTAGCACACCTGTGTATTTTCTTTGTACCTGTACATACTTTTGGACACATTGTTCTTCCCCACAGCCAGTTTGTGAGAGCCTTCTGGCAATACAATCTTGGAATGTCAGAAGGGGAGTACCATCTTTGAGGCCAGAGGGGCTGTGACCCACCAGAGTGCCTTCTTAACCATGTCATAGTGGCTTTGGAACAGCCCTCCAGGTTAGACTGGCACATATATTATCCATCAGTTGCCACCAGCTGAAGATCTACCTTTTCTGCCAGACATTTGACATTGTAGGGCCATCCCATATATGAGCTGCATTGGCAGCTTTAGCTGTTGATTGTGTTTGTCTTGTCTTATTGGGTTTTAAGTTGCTGGTACCCATACTGAGATTTTTTTATGATGAAAGGTCAGTTAGAAATTTTAAGAATAAATAAAATAAAATCCTGTACCACCTTCAGGGATCATCACTACCAAAATTACTAGCTTTTTCAAAAAATAAAAATAAATGTTCTTTGTAAGGTGAAACTGGAATTAATAAACTTCTTAGTTCAAAAATTTCCTTCCTTCCTTCCTTCTTTTAAGTGTGACCATGTAATTTGATTTTAATTATAGCGTTAATTTTGTAACTATGCTCTACTTTAAGAATCTTTTTGACCGACAGGCAGACTATAAATTACTAATAAAATAAAATAGCTGCGCTAGCATTGTTTTGGACTTTTCAGGCAGGGAAGTGCATTAATGTATGCACAGTGCATTTCTCTCACTACTTAATAAGGAAGCCAGGTATTCCTTAGCCCTCTGGGGACCATATCTACTGAATCAGTAGTTCAAAATATCATCTGGGATTTTACTTGTAAAGAAATGCAGTTCTCTAAATGTCTTTCTTCAATTATCCCATATATAACTTAAAAATAATACACAGGTAAATTCAGAAGTCCTCCTGGGCTCACAGTAAATGCTGAGCCAAATAACATCCCAGATTATTTTTCGATGGCAAAATGTTTTTGAAGTGGTGTAAATTTCAGGTGCGTGAGAAGAAATTCACATCAGAACTACATCAGAAGAAAATTGCTTAGGACTGCCCAGCTAGCCACTCCTTACAGTTGAGACAATTAAGAATAGTAAAAAGAAGCAAATTATTCTACTAATTCAGAGCAGCAGAGCCACAATCAGTTAAACTAATAATATTGTGTGTAATTGTAAGTTCATTGAGCTTACAAGCCAACAAACCCATTTCTCTAGGACTGAATACAGTCAGCAAAGCATAGTGGTATGAAAGCATGCGTTTCCTAAAAGTGATCTTCAGGTTTTACAAAGTGCTCTTTGGGCTTTTCTGCTTCCTGCCAATTCTGTTTCCTGTGCTCACACTGTAAATAATAAAGCTGCAGTTGAAGGGATAGAGACCATTCTATTTAAAGAGGCACCAGGGGAATCCCTCACTGGCATCACTCATGCAGTCATAAAGACCCTGCTCATTGCTCTTGATCCCTTGTGGAGACATCTATCCATATAATTCCAATGCAAATACAGATGAAAGCATATCCAGTACGTTTTATGTGCTGACTAAAGCTTAAAAAAAAACTTTAAAGTTCATTCAGCTCACTGGTTTTTCCTAATGCACAGTTTACAGATATTTAGCTATCATTGCCTGGGTCTCATTATAGCTATTCTAGGTGGTTTGCTTATTTAGAAGCTTTCTAACCTGGTCTTCATTAAAAATAACCCCAGGATGGGGTAACATTAAAGAAAAGCATAATAAAACATAAGTTATAGTCAGCAAATAAAACTTTTAAGGGTGGAATTCAACATTGTGCTATGAATTGTGCATTTCAGCTTGACAGTTGGAACAACCCCCCTTCTCCTCTCCACATGTGCTGTTATGGGGGGTTCCCGAACCTCCCTGAGCCAATTTCAGGGGGTGCAGGGAGAGGAGAGGAGAGGAGAAGAAAGCTCCATTTTTCAAATCATTGCACAGGTTGTTAGGTACAGGTTGTTAGGTGACTTGCGCCCTAAGAGTTGGTGTATTTGCAGCTAGTTCTTGCAATGCAGCCAATCTCTTCTTGCGAGAAGTTGGCAGATGTATTGCCTAAGCCTAGCCAAACCATTCATTTTGCTATACTATTGACACAACTCAATGTGACATGCACAGGATGTGTTGGGCAAAGTAAGCAGGAAAAAACATGCACATAACCACGTACTTATCATGATGAATTCCAACAATCGATAATGTTGGATTTCTTAGCATTAACAAAGTGATTAATAGCAATGGATAAGAGCTTTGCTGTTGCCAATGTCTTAGAATATTTGTTACTAATAAACTCAGCACGGTCATTTCCTAAATCCTGGGTCATTTTTCTGTGTTCATGAGGTGTTCAGTACTCCTCTGTTTTTTTAATTTTATTTTTGCGGTTGACCCCAAACTTGGCTCAAGAGTTAATCCCACCCTGAGACAGCCAGATGGCGTCAGGGAGGCTCCTCTGCTTTCATTGTGACAGAAAGTAACAAGCACATAAAACAAGGTTACTTATACCTGGCACAAGTAAACAATAGCAATATGCATGTGGAAAGAAAATCAAACTGAATCCTACTGCTCTAGGTGTCTTCACCAAAGCAGAGTGGGTAGGCAAGATATACCTGACCTTAAATAAATTCAGAGTCACAAGCCCTGGTACTGACTGGGTGACTTGTTTTGCAGGGCTCGGAGCCACCAGCATACAGAAAACCCACCACTTGCCTCAATCACCTTGGATGGGTGACTCTACTCTGGTTCCAAGGATCACACTAGTCAGTACTCTTTGCCCCCCCCCTTAATTGTATGAGAAAAAAGCCACTGGGACAGTCCAGAGCAGAGGTAGCCAATGTGATGCTCTCCAGATGTTTGACTACAACTCCCCTGACCCCTGACTGTTGATCATGCTGACTGGGGCTGATGGAAATCACATCTCAAAACATCTGGAGGGCACCACCTATTGCAGCCACTGGTCCAGAGCATTGGGGCCAATGAGGACATCAAAGTGCTAAAGTTCATGCATTTCCATGCTGCTCTCAAGAAGAGCACAAAAGAGTTGTGCCCTTCTCATTATTTCTTTCACGATATTTATATAGCACGTGGTTGTAATAAACCCTCAATGTGGTTTACAAAAAGAGAGAGCCCTTCTTTAGGTAAGCCTCCCTTTAGCCCTCCAATACATTAGGATACCTTTCATTGTTCTTTCGTGCCTTTTCCCTCCCATTCATCCTGCACAGAAACTCCAGTTATTCCTGCTTAGGATACAGTGCCACTTCAACCATCTGTCAGTGCAGGGTAGGCAAAAAAAAGAAAAGAAAAGAAAAGAAAGACCTTCCCACCTTTTCAACCAATTGGGGAGCATAGCAAAACCTTTTTTTTTAAATTGGCCTACGTGTGTCAGCTGCCTCATTCAACCCTATCAGAAGGCCAGATGTCATGGCACCAAAGCAGAAGCCCTGGAAGAAGAGTAGCTCTTTAAAATAGCACCCACACCAGCATCCCATTGGCGGGGGGGGGGGCAGATTCCTCCAGCAGATACCCTAGCCTCTATCCAAAGGATGAAGGAAAAGCTGCTTCTCTCTCTTTCATCCTTCTCCTCTCAGGGTAAGCTACAGAGTGCAGCACTTGCGTACATTTTGTTTCTCTGACATGGAAAAGCACTAATATTTACTGGACAGAATCTTTCCGCCTTTAGTTTGGATACTGGCCACGTTGCAGGCACTGTTTCTACTTGTGCTAGATTTATTCTCAAGAAAACAGCTTCCAAATATTAATTGGCAGGATCTTGTACTGTAGAGCAGTCTGGGTTTGCTTCTGACATGTTGTGCATGATCTCTTTCAATAAATATACACCAGACAGAGCTTATGCAATTGACACAAAATCTTGTGGCAGTCTCCCATTTAGAACTTCACTGTAGATTATTTTTGCACTGTAATTATGATCCGCTTTCTTCACAATCCAGGCATATATTTCATAACCCTTTTCCCACCTCAACTGTCAGAAAGATTTTTCATTTTTTTGAAATAAAAAAGCCCATTATCTGCCTCCATTCCTCAAACTCTTTTCCTGCAAAAGTTAGTACAGGCACTGGGATCTGCTCTATACCTTCCACTGTGAAGACAGATGCAAATAATTCATTCAGTTTCTCGGCAATCTCCTTGTCCCTAATTAGCACACTTTTACCTCCTTTGTCATCCAAGGGTCATACACCCTCCCTAGAATGTGTTCTGCTGCAAATGTATTTAAATAACTTTCTGTTGTTGGCAGTGCTGTTTTTCTAGAAAAAGAGGTGCTGGAACTCACCATGAACGTCTCCCTTGTTCTGTTATAATGGCATTGGTATCCACCTGAGAGGTGCCGGGACTGAGTTCCACCGAGTTCCAGCTGAAAAAGAAGCACTGGTTGTTGGTCTTAATGTTTTTAGCATTGCTTACTGTCTGCTTGCACTTTTGTGTGTTCTCTCCATTTGCATGAAGGAAGCATTCTTGCCTCTAATACCATGTTTTATGCTGCTTGTTAAGCACATCAGCATCCTTTCAACTCTTGTGGTACCTTTTCTGATCTGTGCTATACACTCCAACTGAACTTCTAATATTGTGATTTTAAACAACTCCCTGGCAGTTTTGACTATTTTGACTTTGCCTTTCAACTTCCTTTTTGCCATTCCTGTAAAGTCAAATGTGACCATGCTGGATTTTCTTGGTTATTGGCTGTTTACATGTATGTTTAGTTCAATAGTGCTATGGTCACTGCTCCCAGTTGGCTCAACAACACTTATATTTCACAGTAGGTGCTTGATTCAGGGTCGCTTCCCCTCTGCTTCGTCCTATGATCAACTGTTCCAAGGTGCAGCCATTTAGAGTATCTAGAAATTTTACATCTTTGTCATGACTGGAACACATATGTAGCCAATCTATGTGAGGATAGTTGAAGTGACGCATGACTACAACCAGTGCTTTTTTTCTTAAAAAAATGTTTAGGGGTACTCTTATTTTCCTGCTCATATTGAAATACTGCCCCTCTATGAGGCCAAACTTAGATTCACAAAATGTTTAGGGGTATGCATACCCCTGAGTCCCCCCAGAAAAAAAGCACTGACTACAACATTTCCTCTTTTGGATGCTATCTTGATTTCATTCCTCAGCTCAAGATCTCCCTGAGCATTTTGATCAAAGGGATGAGAACACATCCCCAGAACTAAACTATTACTGGGGCCCGGTATCACCACCCACAACATGTCTACCTCTTGGGGATTTCTAGTTGACTGCCCAATGCCCTCTTTGATGTACAGAGTGACACCACCTACAGTACAGCTTCCCTATAATGAATATACAGAGATACCTAGCTGTTTCCCACTTGTTCTCTGCATTCCACCAGACATTCAGGTCCCAAGTTAGAGGTTTCCTACCCTTGCTTTCAGTGGACAGTCTATATATCCATCTCTCTCAGACACCTTGTTCTTACTAATTCACCCACTTTATGGTGAAGAGGCAATCTTCTTAGCTGTTTTGCAATGGTACAAAGATGTTTCCTTGGTCCTTTCTTGCCCCTTAACAAAATATGTCAGCAATATCTATAGGTGTTTGTGCACAACTTTGGCACTACTGGTTTAATGAAATGCATGAATTCAACAATCCCCAAACTGCCCAGTAATTGTATGAAGAGAGAGTACACATGGATAATGATTGTAGAAAGTATTGAATGGGGAGTTGGAAGGGTAAATTATGAAGGGCTCAATAGGATGCAGGTTCATGCATACTTTAGATCAAGAGACCCGTGTCTTACAATCCTTCAGCGCCACTTTTCAAGTGGTTAGGTGGCAAATTTTTAATAATAATAATAATAATAATAATAATAATAATAATAATAATAAATTATTTATACCCCAGCCAGTGTGGTGTAGTGGTTAAGAGCGATAGACTCGTAATCTGGTGAACTGGATTCGCGTCCCTGCTCCTCCACATGCAGCTGCTGGGTGACCTTGTGCTAGTCACACTTCTTTGAAGTCTCTCAGCCCCACTCACCTCACAGAGTGTTTGTTGTGGGGGAGGAAGGGAAAGGAGAATGTTAGCCGCTTTGAGACTCCTTCGGGTAGTGATAAAGCGGGATATCAAATCCAAACTCTTCTTCTTCTGGGCTTCCCCAGCCACTCCGGGTGGCTTCCAACAAAATATTAAAATAACGTAATGCATCAAACATTAAAAGCTTCCTTAAACAGGGATTTCCTTGTTTGATGCACAAAATCGACAAAAAAAATGTAAGTTGGCTACCCAGATATATAAGCTACTTCTTGTGCTAGTTTTCCAAGTGCATGTTCAGAAATACATGGGGTACATGTATTTTGTAAGTTGAGAAATGTTTCGTTTAACTTTGCCCTGGAAACAAGGTGATCAAATACATACCATTAAGTTAAAATTACAGTTTCTGATCTTCATAATGGATTTGTAGTATGCAAAACTGGTATTAAAAAGTAATGTGTGTATTGGCCTTAAGGCAGGGGCCAACATCAGTATCAAGGCAGCATGTGTACCTAGCAGAAATTATGGCTTTTAAAAACAAAACAACAACCACAACTCTGTACCAAAGCCTACTTCTGACTATTATTTTGAAAAGTAGCCTGCCATGTGATTCTGAAGGAGGGTGTGCTGTGCCTTTCTCTGGATCATGAACAGAAGTTTTAAGACGTGTGGCTTTTAATCTGGTAGAAAGCAACATCTCAGAGGTTGAATACATATGACTTAACTTTGAAGTTAAGTGATAACTTTCTGTACTGGACTCACAGTACTATTACATACCAGGCCATCTGACTCAAGCATTCACCCACATTGTGAAGAGAATTGTACCACTATCCTATTTCTCTGATTGGGTGCAGATTTGTAGTATGATTCTCTTTTCTCCATGTGGTTGCATCCTTGAGATGAATGGTGCCACATGTGGCTTACATTGCCCATATCACCCCCAGAGAAAGCTAATTTGGCTTCTGCTTTACTCAGCCAGGGCCTACTATAGTCTATATTTATCCCCCTGCAGAACACACAGTGTTTACAAGTTTTAACTGATGGAATGTATTAAAATTAAAGTTGTTTTCCCTTCTGTTTTTGATAGATGGAAAACCTGTTTGGCCTAATAAATTGTACGTCTTGTGATTATACAACACCCCAAGCTCTCAGTATGGGACTTGTGGTGCATTTGAATAATAAATGAATGCATATGCTATTTCCCTTGACATTCTTGTCTTGCTTTTTTTCTGTTGCAGGTAGCTACATGCTAAATTGATCCTCCTTACTTCCTTTTCTTGCAAATTCTCTCATTAAATTAAATAGTCTGAAAGGAGCACCCATTAAACATTCATTCCTTATTAACTAAGTGGTCTAAAATGGAGGCCTCTGAATGCCTCCATAATTAATTGTGTAAAGCTGGAAACCAAGTTAACAGGGAGCAAAACAGTATTATTTGGAAACATTCTACAATTAACTGGAAAGCTATTTACTGAGGACCGCAGAAGCGGAAATACTTTTCCTATTCTGCAAAGACCATTAAAAGAAAGCCCCAGAGGTGGAAAAAGTATTCTAGGTCCCCCCTGCCCCTTAAAAAAGCAAACAAAGCCTAAACTTTGGATGTGGCCATTTTGGTTAGCTCATTTTTGGAAGCAATATCGTAAGGGAACTTTAAATAAAGTATCTGTTGTAGGCTTGGCTTAGGCAACTGAAGATGGGGTTAAATATCTATTATATTTAATTAATATAATAATTATAAATATAATACATATAAAAGATAATATAATTATATAACATAACATAACATAACATAATATAATATAATAATATAATATAATAATATAAAATGTTGCAATTTCTTCTGCACTCAGTCTTCACCTCATGGTTTTAACTCAGGAATTTTGCAGTGGTATAACACCGCCCTGCCTCCAGTTTGGACTTAATGACTGATTTCACAGTATGGGAAAACCATCAGGGTTCACATCCACACAATAATGGAGCAATACATGAAATGTGTGTTTACAAAAAATAAAAATCATTTGTAAAATTTCCTACACTTGACTGATTGTCCCCCTAAACTTGGGGAAAATTAAGGAAAATCTGTAGTAGATACATAAATTTAATATTGTATATTGTTGGGGTGGGTGACATAGCTGTCAACTTTTCCCTTTTCTTGCGAGGAATCCTATTCGGAATAAGGGAATTTCCCTTAAAAAAAAAAAGGGAAACGTTGACAGCTATGGTGGGTGAAGGCATTAAGGAAAAAACCAATTCATGGCATTGAGAGAAAGAAAAAAGCACCCTGGAGGCTACAATCCTATACACCAGAGCTTTCCAAACTGTGTGTCATGACACATTGGTGTGTTGGCTGCAGTGGGGTTGGAAAGGGTTAGTTTAACCTCTGGTTTTCTAGTAAAACTGAATTACTGTGTCACAAAATTATGCAAAACTGAATTACTGTGTTGCAAAATGATGCTTGTCCAAAAACTTGAAAAGTTTGGAAAGCTCTGCTATACACATTGCAGCCATAGCTCTGAAGCAAAGTCTTATTGAACTCAGTGGACCTTATATCTGAGTTACAGAACTTACAGAATTGCAATGTAACAATTCAGAATTATTCAGCAGCAGCCAGAGCACTGTTCTGGGCCACCACCATCACCCTCCACCAACGGGGAAATTACATATATAAAGCCCTATCCCCACACTTTTCTGTTGACACTTCCATAAATAACAGGGGCCTTGAGAGATATGTATACTGTAACTGATAGGGAGCAGCACGATTGAAGTGTGACAGGAACACAGCTTGGATGGAAGGATTTTCTCTAAAGTCATTATACTTACAGAGTAATGTACGGTATCTAAAATTTTCCATCCTATGAGAATGCAGGATGGTCACTGTTTATAGAAGCTGGGCTCTCTTCTCTGGGCACTGCAGATAGTTTTTCCTCATGCAGCAAGTTCTGTAATGCTGTGTGTCAAATACGCTTAGCAAAGTGCAGCCCATCTGCTGAGCACATGGCTAGAAATGAGCCAGCTTGCTCTGAATGGAACCGCCAGCATATAGACACGTCTGTAAAAACTCTGACCTCCAAGACACAGACTATATGCCAATATTGGCATGAGAAATAGCCATTTTATAATTGATTGATTAATGTGAAAAACATTTAGCTTGCTTTTGAGTTAAAAAGCTCCCAGACACAGCTACAGTCTAGTCAGGGAGATTTCTCAACTTCTAAGGTTGTTTGAGGGGAATTTGTTTGATTTAGGTATTTTCTTTAATGTGCATTTCCTTTCTGTAATTAATAGAAGGGTAGGAGCCAAGAAAGCTGGGCTTGACATCCACTTATTTTGACCAATTTTGATGAAATTTTGGGAAACAGAAAATTATTAACATTTTTTTAAAATGCTACTTTTAGGAGCAGAAGAAGTGGTCTTGTATCAAGTCAGATCATTGGTCCACCAAGTTCAGTATTGTCTATATCAACTGGCAGTGACTTTCCCCAGTTTCAGGCAGGGAATATTCCCAGCAGTAACTGGAAAAAGCGACAAGTGAGGTGCTGCTGAGTTCTGTCCAGGACCCATTGTTGTTCAATGACTTTATAAATGATGCGGATGAAGGAATTGAGGGGATGTTCATAAAAATTGCAGATGACACTAAACTGGAAAGAGTAGCTATTGCAGAACTGGAATTCAAGATGGCCTTAACTGAACGGAGAACTGGGCCAGAACAAAATGAATTTCAGCAGGGACAAATGTAAGGTTCTACACTTAGCTGCTCGAATATATGATGGGGGACACTGTTTGATGTGCGATGGCTCTATTTGATGATGAAGCCATCAAGCAATAGAACATGCACCTGTGAACCAACCCTGTGTGCCACCTGATCATTATCACACTATTCAATAAAATAAAAAGGAAGTTGCCAAATGAACTGAATGCATTTTTCAGTTTTAGTTAGACATTTCCTATGCATTATTTTTTTCTGTGGGTAAGCCTAATTTAACTCAAAAGGACTCGCATGTAAGCACACTGTCAAAGTAGTATTCACAACCTCAAGGCAAACTTGTATGCATTTCAACTCTAATTTGGAAAAATGACGTTGGGCCAAGGTGGGGTTAGGTAGGGATGAAGTCCACAGGATATGGATTTGGAAGACACATATATTCAGCGTTAATAATGTTCAAAGGAAATACATGCAAAGTAGATTTCATGCCTCTTTCAGCTTGGCGCTTTTAGGCTCAGAGCATAAATTGACTGCTGGTGGTGAAAGCATGTCGTTCTGGATTTTTCTTCTGTGGTTAAGTACTTATTTATTGACATTAGCCGCTCTTCAGCTGATTCTGCAAACTGGGTATATAGTTCTGCAAAAGTCTCAAATTGCATACATATATGTAGTTCTGGAAGCTGTTACTGATAGTGGCAGGATGCTGCTGAGGAGTCCAAATACTGGTTGAAAATGGCCAGAACTTTACTGAGAAATTTACCATGGTATTGTACCTGTTTGCTGTTCCAGGGTCAGGAGAGAAAGGGGAAGTCATGTTCTGCTCATGGAAGTCCTTTATACACAATTGGTTATCATTCTTTACGTAGCCAGCAGAATGCTCTGAATTAAAAGTAATACTTGATCAATTTGCTTTTTGATTGTGAAGTGGCACAAACTGCAGGTGCTTTTCAGGTTCACTGTGGAACCAAGATATGCTAGGAGTAAAAAAAAAGTCTGTTGAATTCCGTAATGCCTCATTACAGCCAGGTTAGGATGACCAGCCTGACTGTATGAAATGAAACTTTGTTTTTCATTGAAAGTTAAGTTGACAACACTCGTATGGCTATCTGAACAGTTAAACAGCCCCAACTATCTTGTGTTAAAATGCCAAAGAACTGTGTTGGAAATTGCTATTCACATGTATTGTGGTTTAGCTGACATTTATTGTTTCATATTTTGACAGACAATGGATTTTTTCTTCCCACGAACTTCCATAGAGATTCTTCGTTAAGGTTGCTGAATTAACATATTCTTGTTGTTTTGGTTTTATTTTGCTTTAGGAATGCTAATAATTACATTCCACTTGCATTTAATTGGGCATTTGGGTTTTAAAGCTAGAGATGGTTTCAATTTGGGGTGGGGAAGTGTTTGCTGTGGCTTTGATTTAAGGTTTTTCATTCTGCTTTTTGAATACTAGTAGGAGGGCAAGGAAGACAGCTTGAACACTTAGAAAATGAGCTTCTGTGGTGTAATTTATCTTGGTCACTGAAACAGAGAGCTTTTGCAAACCTACCTAAGCAGTCTTCAGTTGTTTTGAGTGGTATTTTAGCCACCTAGTTTGCTGAATCATGTTTGTTGAAATGCACACGTTAGTAAGTCTGGTTTGTAGCCAGGATGCAGAAGAGCTATAACAATATGGCACTGGTAAGCCAGCCTTGATGTTGACTGACAACTTTGTACCATCTAACACCAATATGTTAAGGGGGCTGGTGTACATTTGTGTGTGGCTGGCAAAACCTACAAATCTGAAGCAACAACCAGTGTTAATGTAAGTGAAAACTCTGCAGCCATTGGGGTAAATAAACCCACAAGTTTGGTTGAATCACACTTTCCTTGGGTGTCAAGTGTTTGCATAGGTTTATATTGCTAGAGTACTAGCAAGATGAGACGCTTGCAGGAGGTACATGATTACAAATCCACCCATGTTAGCAAATAAAATAGCAATACAGTAATGCTTACATTTGTGTGGTGCTTTTGTAGTGTTCTTTGCACTTATAAGGGAGTAACTGGAAAAAAATATGTCCTTGGAGGACTTTTAGTTTAGAAAAAGCTGCATGGTGGGGTGGTGGTGGTAGATGTGCATAAATTTATGCATGCTGGGAACTTGGTATAATCTATTAAATATGAATTATGTAAAGATTCAGAACAGAAGAAAGGAAGTACTTTTCCACAGAGATAATGCCCAGGAGCAGCGAATATGGTAGGGCAGTACCACGGCACCACCTTCCCAGCAGCGGCATTGCTCCACTTATCAACACTGTGCAGGGACAGGGAAGAATGGTGGTGTGGTCAGGAATGGGTGGGGGACACTGGTAGAGGCAATCCAGTGCTCTTGCCTGTGTGTCCACATTACTATCACAACCTCAGCATCACATAGCCCTTATTCTGCACCATCACAATAAGCAGTGATGGCACTGCTGTTATGACACCCTTGGTGTGTGTCACTGTTCTACTACATTGTCTATTCCTGGTGATGCCACGTTTAGGCTGCATTCCTAACTCAATTTACCTGGGAGCAAGCCCCATTGAATTCAGTAGGACTTATGGTTAGGCTTGCACAAATTCATGGAGGATAAGAGCACAAGTGGCAATGAATTATGATTACAATAAGTTACATCCAGACTCAGAGACAGCATTTTGTAGGGGGGAGGGGCAGGGGGGGCAGAAAACAGGAAAAACTGATTTCACTCTTCCTTTTCTTGTGGGGCACCTGAAGGCATCTGGCTGATCACTGTAGGAAACATGGTACAGTAGTACCTCAGGTTACATATGCTTCAGGTTACATACGCTTCAGGTTACAGACTCAGCTAACCCAGAAATAGTAGCTTGGGTTAAGAAATTTGCTTCAGGATGAGAACAGAAATCGTGCTCTGGCGGTGCGGCGGCAGCGGGAGGCCCCATTAGCTAAAGTGGTGCTTCAGGTTAAGAACAGTTTCAGGTTAAGAATGGACCTCCGGAACGAATTAAGTACTTTACCCGATGTACCACTGTACTAGATCCAGGAGGGCTCTTCTAATTCATACATTGGTGTGATAAACCTTATTGACTTGCAAGGTAGTAATACCATATTTCATCCATTTTACAGATGAAGAGTTAATTATGTCAGTGTTATTTCCTGTGTCATGTGAGGTTCCTCCTAGTTCCTACTTAGATCTTTTAAAACTGATATCCAATTCTATTGCAATGCTTTTGACAGTCCAAGTTAAAGATGAAATATTAATATTCTCATACTCAAGTGTGGTGCAGTTCAGCTTTCTATTTTTGCAACATTTTAGACCCTGTTGACCATTATTACTATCTTTTCTTTTGCTAGTTTTCCAAGCACATTTCTCTTTTTCATATCTTCTCATTTATCTCTTTCCTACTGAACTGACAATGAGCTCAGCTGATTGTCTACAGTCTCTGGCTGCCAATTCATAGCACCTTAACTTGAATGTCCTGAAATGTAAATCCACTTTCTTCCAACAGACCCAAGGGAATTACAAGCCACTTCCTGAATTGTACCTTTCTGTTGTGTCTCAGTGCTCTTCAGCTTGCCTTGTTATATATGTCTATAATGTCTAATCCAATTAAAATTATATTTCTGCCAAAAGAAAACTTCAGTTAGAACTGAGGGTTGCTGCAGGTGACAAATCCTGCAGGTTTCTTTTTCACATTCTGTCTACTGTTTTGTCTGTCAACAAGCTGCAGTCTTTTTTTCTGGAGTCACTGAGATACACGTCCAGTACATTGTATATTGCATTCAGAAGTTAGTGACACTGAGTTTTCTGGGACTGTAGATTTGGCTTTCCCTATTTTCCAATCTTAAATTCAGATCTCTATATTTCCTCAGCATTTTTTTTAAAGCTCCTCATGAAAATTCATTAGCATCTTAGTGCAAATTTCTCCCAGTAAACACAATTTTTAATGCAGTTTTAACTAATATAAGCATTTTTGCAGTTTTCCCCTAATATTTTGCACTTTTGTATTCCCCTCCCACATTAATATATTCGTTTTAATACATATTTCCCCCTAACATGTGAATTTTTGCACGCTTTGGTTGTAGCACAAAGTGTGAAGATGTGTGAATTTCAAAGGATAGCTATGTTTTGGTTTGTGTATTGGTGTGGAAAATGTGAATTAGGTAAATTTCCATTAAAATGCAAACAAAATCAAATTTATGCCCCTTCCTTAACTGGAACTCACTCCCAAATCAGTTGTTTATTGATTGATGACATCAACAGCAATCCAAGGGCATGTTTGTAATGTTTTGCCATATGGTCATCTTTCTGTTTTTCTCTGAGGATGCATTTGTGTAGAAGGCTGCATCTTTCCAATCCTAAATGACAAGATGGACCAGGCAAAATTCCCCTTTCTATACAAGTATGAAAAGTAAACTAGTTCTGTCTTCCGTTGTTTTGGGTCTGTGTGCCTACCCCACTCCATCAAACAAAATCGAAAGAAATGAAATTGCCATTGAATCTACTGCTTTGACTTACCTAAATTTGGGACACTGCCTATTTATGAGTCCCCAATCCACCAATTGAAAACCAGTGAAGAAAACAGGCCTGTGGAAGGACAAACAATTATATTTACTTGTCAAGTAGTGAGATTTTATAATCCTTCCCCCACCTGCCACCCAGACTTTTCCCATCAGATTGACTTTCATTTCCCAGCAACATAAACGGTAAATTTGGAATATAAGGCTGAGGTGGTGTGTTTGTGTCTGGATCCCAAATATACCGCTTATGTTTTGTATATATATTGCAAGGGAATACCCTCTTCCCATGCTAACTATAAATATCTGTCATTTCCCCCCTCCTTGTTTGTACAACACCGAACATATATCAGAAGGTGTTGACCTGAAATAAGAAATACAACCCACCAGTAAATATTGAAAAAATTGTATTGTAAAGTCAAAGTGGTTGTGGAAAACTCCCAGATAAACTGTTTTATTACATTGGCAGACCAAGGGAACATTTCTCCAGAAATGACTGTAAATATCTGTTTCACTAAAAGCAGAAGAGAAAGAAAGAAACCTGGTTGTATGACCAGCATCCATTAGCAGGTTTCACATTTTTTTTAGGACCACTGGTGAAGACTATTTGAATTAGAATTAGCTAGAGTTGAGCAATATTTCCAGCTTCAGGACATTTACTCCTGTTCCATCTAGCTTGTGGGCTTCCTAATAGCTCTGCAGCTCTTCAAAAGGTTTTCTGGATTTTGTTTGTATGCGTTTCTTAGGAAGAAAAGGGGTCCCCCCCCTCCATTAGTTAAATTGGATAATTCAACTAACAAGTTATACTCCCTTAACAAAACATTGTAGCGTATCCTGGATGTGACTGTGTCACATAACAACATAAGAAGAAGTCTGTTGCATCAGGCCATGCATAGGCCCATCTGGCTTGACATTCTGTTCACACAGTGACCAGCCAGGTGCCTTTAGGAAATCCACAAGCAGGACCTGAACGCAATATCACTCTTCACATTTGGGATTTCTAGCTGTTGGAAATCCCATCAATCAGTCAGTCATGTTATTTGTATGCTGCCTTTCCAAATTTAAAACCATTTGCTGGAATAGTTACTGGAAAATTGGGGCAGCATAATGAGTTGGGTTGGTACTATGATGGGCCTCTACATGCAGCCCTCAACGAAAGATCTAAAATAAATTAACCCTAGTTTTAGTTAATATGTTTGATCCCAAGTTATCTAACACACTTCCCACTTCTGTTGATTCTCTTCTCCTGTTGCAGCCTCCCGTGTCCCATTCCATGACATTCTGGAGAGCACCTTCAAGAGTTAGTTTTATTCAGGCTTTGAGGTTGATGGGGGCTGAAGCGTGAAGGTGGCAATGGGAAAGTACTCTTGCGTAAGGCTAACTCCCCTGGAGCTTCTCTGGACATAACCCAGTGTTTGTTTTTAATTACCGGTAGGCAGCATTTGTATGTTCATATGAACTTGGATATAGGAGGTCTGTTGTGCTGCACCCTCTGCCATTGTGGTTGCTGATAATGTTTAAAGGAGGGATGGGAGACCTGTGGTCCTCCAGATGTTGCTCAATGACAACTTCTATCATTCCTGAGCATTGTCCACATTGATGGGGCTGATGGAAACTGGAGTCTAACTACAGCTAGAGCACCACAAGTTCTCCATGCCTGATCACTCCCCCCCCCCAATTATCTACCCCACTCTTTATACAAAATCTTCCTTTTTTGGGTCCTGTTGCTCTCGTAACAGTCCTTAATGCTGTCTTGAGCAATTTTGTTCAGAAAGGTTGGAGAGATGTCTTCTGTGTTAGTTGAGCCCTTCTCTAACTGGCAGTGGAATGGTGCATATCTTAAAGGTCCAGAGGTATTGCCTTTCTCAAGGGCCCAATGTTTCTGTCAAAAAGGCAAACTTCATCTTATAATTTTGTAGTTCATCAAAGTTCCTCTGCTGCCTCAGTAGACACTTGAAACTGTCATGGGCTGAGGGTTATACAAACACACTGCCAGAGAAAATCTCTGCCATATAGAACAATGCACACAGGGCTGTAGTCCTCGGTCAGCAAACACTCGCAGCTGAGGTTGGCAAATGGGAGCAAGTGACCTGCCTTGAATCTATCGCCAGGGTCCCTTATGTGTAGGGAATGGATGCGACATTCTATGATCATCTCCAAGACAAGCTTGTGCAGTTCTCTGAGGGCTGAAGGGGAAGGGGAGCGAACAACCTGAGGCCCAAGGAAAGGGTTATGGAAAAGGTCAGCATCACACATTGAGAGCTTTTGGAAAGTTGCATTGTTTTGCTCAGCATCCCCCCACTTACCATGTAAGGAACACTTGGAGATCCGGAAGGAGAGGAGAAATGACCAAAAATTTCTACACATTATTTCTCTCTTTCTGCCCCACCTGTTTTTTCCATTCATTTTATGGTAGATAAGGAATGCTGCCATGCTACTTAATAATGTGTTGGTCCCATTGTCACCCATATTAGTTAAATTTAGCTGTTGGAAGAAGTATAGAAAGCTATAAACAGAATGACCTCTTTTGTCATTTTTATATTTTGGCCATTCACGATAGCCTGGAAATGTAGGAGTGCCTGAAATATTGGTAGCAGCTCATCTCTTACATGAAATTTGGTTCATTGTTTTGGATTCTTTTCCACTATGAACGTTCTGTTGCAATGGGTTGAAGAGGCCAGCAATGTGCTGTATGACACAAAACATGCAGAAGTTAAATTTGTTCAGGTGCTGCAATCCCCCACATGAGTACCACCATATGAGTAGGAGCACAGATGTGTGTGCTAAGCTGTATCCCATCTCCATCCCCCTCTATGAGTTGGAGAATGAACCTCTGAAGCAGAGTGTCTCCTGTGCTGTCAGAAGGGCATTCAGAACCATGCTGATAATCTCCATAAATACCAGCGGCTCCTCCCACTTCAGACAATCAACTTGTGGAGGACAATGGGGACCAGGGTGAAGTTTCAGGCATTCACCCCTGCTCTCCCCCCTCAATGCTACTCACCTGGGGAATTATAACACCTGAATAGAGCTATAAAGAAGAATCTAAGTATAGGTGATTGGTGTAAATAAGGGTTTGCTGAAATTAAAATAACCTCAAGTGCTTAGATAATGGTGTAGCTTCATGATGCCCTAGTGTTTATGAAACACAATTACTAAAAAGCTTAATGTGGAAATGCATAATGTGAGAAAACCTTAGAATTGTACTGAGTGCCATGAATATTTTCTGATCAAAGTATCAAACACTTAGTGAGATGTGTGGATGGCAGTATATCTTTTAGTGAGGAAGGATCTAAACCATTTCTATTTCTCCCCCACCCCATTTAATTCTTCTAGTGGGTCAGAGTGCTACATTATTTCCCTCCGCTCAGTATTGGTTGAAGTTAAACATCATGAAGCCAATTCTAAGCAACTGGCTCAAATTTATTTTGCTTTTCTTGCAAACATAATCTAGTGTATGATCACATTTATCTATGTGTTTGTTTTTAAAAAAAATAGTAGTCAACTATTTGGGAGCCACAAGGAAAAGACAAATTAAGAAATTTTACTGAGCTGACACTTTTAAAAAGTACTGTGTTTCCCTGTGGTCACATGTACAAGCAGTCCATCAAATCACAAGGTCATTTGTTTGATAGATAAAAGGCAGGATAACTTAACAGACAGACAAAATAAATGGTCTCTGCATGCACTTTGTTGTGTTATGGAGAGCTCGGATAAGTGTCATTTTTATAAATCTCTCTTACACCCACTCACACCACTTACCACTGAGACATTCGCCAAGCAGTTTACAAAATAACATATAAAATATTATATTTTAATTTATTTATTCAATTTCTATCCTGCCTTCTGTATAACATTGGCTGGTGATCTGCCAAGTGTGTGTGTATGTGTGGTAGCCTGTCTTCAACATATCCATTGGGAATAATCTTATTTGTTGTCTTACATATATCCATGGCATGTAAAACTTCATTCCTTTTGCCCTTCTCTTGTGGCATGCTGTCATCTTAGTACTTGTATACTATGGTCTTCTGTTTTTTGCATGTCAGTGTATTTTGGTTATGGAGTATACTGCCCCACTGGTAAAAGGGTAGGCTAGATGATGGTCACTTCCATTGCCACTTCTTGTGAGGTACTCCATGATGTGATATGAGCAGAACCAACCTTAAGAACTTTGTGAGTGTTTTAATTTTTTCTTAATTAACACACTTAAACTTTTTTTAAAAAATGATAATTTGGCCTTCCTATTTCCTACTTTACCCTCACATGAATAGAACTGTGAGTCTAGATCTGAAGGAATGTAAAGTGGAAACAATGCCATTTTCTTTTGCCCCCCCCCCATGTAGGATCAAAACTTGGCCACTCCCCCCCCCCATTTCTAACACTAATCAAGATTCTGAGGTTTTGCTCTTTGCCATTGGATGGAGTTACCAATCACTCAGAAATCTGCCTCGCATTTGTTCATAAAAGCTTATTGCTACCCCTTCTAATTAGAATATGCTCAGTTGATATCAGTAGTTTCTAGTGTTTAGTAAGACCATGGTCCAGCTCACAGAGCGTATAAGATGCAATAAAAGGAAAAAATACTGCCCGAGAGCATTTTGTCGAAGGAAAGCAAAATAGCAATTGGGATCGTCCCTTGAGTGCTCCTTGCCTATCAAAACTTTAGTATATTGGTTTGCTCATCTCTTTTGCTATCACATACATTAGATGCATCATAATTTGAAAAATTTGACTTTGGCAGCGCTGGTAAGGAAGAACATAAGGCTTTGGAAGTAAGGCTGAGGCAAATATGTGTGGCAAGGGAACAATACTGGGAATTAGAGTATTAACAGCAGGGTACTGAGAGATCTGAATAACGATCAAGTGCTGCAGGGAATAGTCTCTCTAATTAGATGGCTGCAATGATGGTATTAGTGTCCTGCAGTTGCTGTTGATGTGTTTTAACTGCAGGGCTTTGAACAACGTAAGTTTTGGTGATGCTGTCCTCTGGACTTATGGGAGTTCTTTAAAGATTTTTCTGTCTTCAAAGGAAGCAGCTTGTTTGATGATTTATTGATTGATTAATTAATTGTATTTCAATTCTGCCCTTCTTCCAGGATGATCGAGCTTCTGTTTCGGAGGGGCCATAGCTCAGTGGTGGAGCAGCTGCCTTGCATGCAGAAGGAACCCAGTTCAATCCCTTGCATCTCCAGGTAGGGCTGGGAGAGAACCCTGCCTGCAGAGCCACTGCTAAATGGACCCAATGGTCTGAGGATATGCAGCTTCCTATGTTCCTGTTAGGGCTGTTGGGAGGAGGAGAGTCATCATTATGATTTCCTCCTCTGTACTGTAATGTGAAATCTAGGCAGCTGTCCATGGCTTTTGTATGCTCTCCAGTACATTTTTGGAATCCACTTTGTTATTTAGTCGCACCCTGAAGGCTATGATACGTTTTTTTCAATCTGTCCTCTTCCTCCTTCTGGAACAAGCCAACGGCAAATATGCACATTAGCAGGCAGCAAGCGATGTGCAATGCTAAGAAGAACTGAATTTAGTTAAGCAGCCAGTTACCAAAGAGGATTACAAGCACTATGAAGGATTAAAAGTTGCATTAAGGAAAGAAAGGACTAGAAGTGGATGGCATTTATCCAAAGAGTAAGCGCCACAACAGCCCTGCAGAGAATTTTAGGCAGCGTTTTATGGAATCCCATCCTATTGATTGGAGTTGTCCCTATGATGTTTTATCTTGATAAATGATCCGCTTAAAGAGTCATTATCATTCTTGAGACCCCTTGTTAGGCTTATATTATAATTAGGTCAGATAAAATAAGACTGAGAGGTTAATCAGTGAAATTTATGCCTCCTAGGGACAGATAAATTAACATTTTGTAGAAGTCCATCCAAACACAACGCCAGCAAGTTATTGATCACGCTGTATGTCTTTGTCTGCTCCCCCTCCCACTCATCTCTTGTTGTCTAAAGAAGGATTTTATTTGACAGCTTCAAGGTGTCTAATTTAGGTGCCTTTTTGGGGAAATTTGCACAGAAAATTGGTTTTTGCCAAAGCATGAAACAAGACATAAAGACTCCAATAAAGTTCTTATTGGGTCTCATAAAATTCAGTGCATATTTAGTCCTCCTCAAACTCTTAGCAATGAATTTCATTAGCTTCAAATACTGTGTGCCACAGTTTGTTAAATATGAAATGATGTTTTTTCTAGTTCAGGGGGAAAGCATTTAGCCATTATCTCTTCTTGGGGGCAAAGGCAAGGACACGTATGAGTAACTTCCTGCAGTTTACTCTAACCATGTCTGCTCACCCTTGGATCTCTCTGTTTGCTCATCCACCCGCCTGGAATTTTCCTCATTGATCCTCACGACTGGTCAAACCTCTTCCAAATGGACTCATTGGAACTGGGCAGAGTTTTGCTCTAGACTGCTCTTCCTGTTAGTACACGTGAAAGTGCCTTTAGGCAGATCTTCATTCTAGACCTAGGTTTTCCTGTGGGAACTCTTTCATCAATTCCTCTTGAATCCAGACACAGCCCTGTTTGGACTCATGTTTTCAGGAAATCAGCATGCTTGTATTATTATTATTATTATTATTATTATTATTATTATTATTATTATTATTCTATACTGCCCTTTACCCGAAGATCGCAGGGTGGCTTACAATACAAAAACACAAAAAATACATACCATAATAACAAACAAACACTATATAGTATTATTAGCCTGTACTAGTTAAGGTTCCAGCATAGGCACTGCCTCATAGGATGTGACATGTAATTTCTCAAAGAGGTGATATGGAAAATGTAGGTTTTGTTTCTCAGGTTGTCTGTTTTGTATAGGCTACCACAGAGGAAATGTTAGCTGCACATACAAGCACACACATTTACACACACAATGGTCCATTCTGCTTTGACATATCTGTCATGTTTAGTGCTGGTATTACAAGTGGCAGCAGTGAGTGACGTGTTACCCAAGTGAATTACGTCACTTTGCCAGGAAGAAATGCAGCCAAATTATGTACAAATGGAATCTGCTCCAAAATATACAGTTCATGTTATAGGTGGAATTGAATCATGACCAGGACATATCAGAATCCATTAACAGGTCATTGATTTCTTTAAATTTCTTTTTTCTTTTTTAAATTTCATGAGGTTTCTGTACCACTTGAGTGCAACAAAGCATCAAAGCAGTTTACAAAAAGCTGATTTCTGTTAAGTTGTGAGGCTATGATAGGTCTTGTCACTTAGAGCTATTAGCGTGGCATGCAGTGACATCATCAACCTCCCAAGGCACGGGAGACCTCTGGGCTTTAAAAGCACGGCCACCCTGTTTATAAATGAAGCTGAGGCTGTTCTGCCACATTTCTTTTGCTCATGACATAAAAGGGTAATAACATTCAATTTTACTAAATGGGCAACAGAATTTCTTATTTATTCCTACATCTTCACCTGATGATTAGCGTGGATTAACTATTTACATCAACATTCCCATTCACTGAATGTCTCATGTATAGATTTGGATGACTGTATGCATAATAGAAAACATTAATATTCAAGATCATCCTTATAGATGTTGGGTGATAATCTGACTAAGTCATATTGAAAGCAGAGTCTGCTCTGAATATGACTCATATTTCATATCACCCATTGTGATGAGCTAAGCATGTGATATCAAGAAAATAAATGCATCAAATGAAAGCAACCTCAGTGTATAAAGCAGGAATGAGCTGGTTTACCTGATTTCCATGAAGTTGTAAATCAAGATATTTAACTTGATTTAGCTCAGTGAAGAGCATTACAAGAGAAACAATGTCAACAATAAACTATACTGTCCCTATCCCTCTGTTTGTCATGTTCACACTTACACCTCAGCATATGTGGCATTGATTGTCATGTCTACAAATACAGCTGCCTCATTTTTGGTGCATTTCTGTGCACCATAGGAACTGTAGAAAATGACCACAAGAAAGTCAGTCAAGTTGTTGTAGCCCTTGTAAGAGAAATGGAGAAGTGGGGAACTACTGCAGGGATTTGATCTGATTCTGCATAGTGTAACCCTTATACCTACTTGAAAAGGATCAAAGGTATAATATCAGCATCCCGTTTTAACATGAGAACTCTATAGTAAAATACAGTCCAGGTACTAACCTAATGCCAAGGGATGGGGCCATTTCAACACAGGAATGTGTATGGTGTGACTAAAGAACAGGTGGTTCCCTTCAGATTTTCCAAAAGAGAAATTAGGAGGGAGTTTTGATGCAAGCATCTGGATGGGATGTCTCATTGTCTGCATATATTTCAGCTACTTTTCCAAGCACCACCTCAGGAAACTGAAATTAATTGATAACACTGAAATTGTGTGTATGTATGTGTCTGTGGTGCGTTGTGTTTGTGCAGTTAGGATTTGAAGGCTAATCTGTAATTACCCCCTGAGTTAGATTAATTTCAAGGAAGGAGAGAGTGTGCTGGGCTGCAGTAAATACTGATGCAGTTTGCTGGTATTCTGTTCTTTTCAAAGGGTTGGTGAGTCGAGATCATTGGCTGCGCTGAGGAGCTGTCACATTCTCAGTGCTGGAGAGGTGCAGTGCAAGTGAATGGAAGCAGCATTTGAGCTCTCTGTGTGCAGAGGCTTCAGAAACCTGAAGAACGATGAATCAAATGAATACTCGAGTTTAAGGCTGAGATTCAGACTTGTACAAATCTGACAGCATCCCAGCCTCTAGAGCCATAAGCACTCGTAGGAGGGGAGAGAGAGAGAAAGAAGAGAGAGAGAGAGAGAGAGAGAGAGAGAGAGAGAGAGAGAGAGAGAGAGCAACAGCAGAAGTCTGAGCAAGAAGGACGGATTTCTAGCCATTTGCTCCATAACTCATTGTGGAATTGTGCGCTATCCTGGGTGCTGAAACATGAACCAAACTGCAACAGTGTCCCATCACGTCAAATGCCAGTCATCCAAGACGATCAAGGTATGGACAATTCATTATTGTTGCAGATTGTGTGTGCATCTCTCTCTTTGTGCATATATATAGGAATATGTGGTGTTCATTATTTTGCATATTTAAGAAACTCTGACATATTTGCTTGACTAATTTTGATTGCTTGTGGATTATAAGAAGAGTACTGAATCTTTTGATTCTGAATTTTTTGAATAATGCTTGCATTGTTATTTCTAGTTTTCACTTAGGATTTCTAAGTTGGTGAGCTTTCTAAGTTTAAATATTAGCAATGGGTTATAATGATTAGCAAGTTTGGTAGGCTTGGCAGTACTTTCTACAATGAGGGGCAAAACAGCCAAGGAAAACACCACACACACAGTTAGCAACCTGTTTGATTTTTTTTCCATTAGTTTCTTGTGTTCTCTGAGTACTGTATGGAATGCTCCAGGCACTGGGATTTTGAATTCTTGTCAATCATTTTAATGGTAAGGTCCGATCAGTTGTATGAATAGATATGTGTGCCAAGTTGAAATGAAATAGAGTATAGTTGGCTTGCTGTTGGCTTGTTAATTGAAAATGTTTTGGGTGGCTGGGATAGCCTAGAGATATTGTGGAAAGCTGAACTTTTATTGATGGCCCTGTCATTCTGTGAACGGTCTTGACTGACGTGGATTGATCTAATAACAACATGAAATAAGCTCTCTCATCATTTTGTGTTCTCCTTACTCTGCATTTGAGCCACATGCATACATATTCGATGTGTGGCAAATGATAGACATTGCTAATGTTACTGTGAAAAGGGCCGACAGAAGGGCTGCAGTGGTTTCTGTATAAACTTATCTACCCTTTACAGTAAGGCAAATGTATAGCAATGAAAATAACTTTTCAGGCAAGGCACAGACTTTTGTTTGGTGGTGTAAGGATTTCTTAATGTACTTCCTTTACATTACAATTACAATTACATGTGTGTATGGGAGCCCTGCATAATGCTATTTTCTGGGCTGTACCACTGAATGCAGTGGGACATGGAGCGTAACCCTCTGCAATTTGCATTCAGTGATACTTACTCCAAATAAGTATCTGAAGGACTGTAGCCGTACTTGCAAGTAAGTGTGCACACAGCTGGGCACCCTGTGATATGGCAAAATCAAGCGGCTTCCTGCATTCTTATGAACAGTGAGGATCTAGGCTCTTTAAAGAAATGAATGATGTAAAGTACGGTTACAACGAAACTAGTTTCTAAAACAAATTTAGCTTTGTTAGTTGTTTTGGACACAATATAGGAAACATGACTTATAGTAAAATCTTATACAGTACAAATCCCAGGTGAGTTTACTGGGGCTCACTCCTAGGTAAGTGTGCATAGGATTTCAGCTTTAATCTTCTTGTGTGTGTAAATGGGCTACATTTCCGAAGAGTAATTCGTAAGGTATGTGTTTCTCACAAGATTGTAATGATCAGCCACACAAGTTGTAATGGTATCTATAGAAACTAAATGACCACTTGTTTCATGTTTGCATATGAAGGTAAGCAAAATCCTATGAATTGCATTTAAACCGATCATACTGCAGTTAAGATGAAATCACCTTCCACTCCTCTTAAGGATCTGCAGTTCTAACCCTGTGAGTACTAAACGAAGGCTGTGCAATGCAGTATGGGACCTGTATCATATCTGCTACAGCTGAAACTATTTTTTTCACTGTTGGCAGCAGTTATTAAATGCACTTGACCACATGCCAGGAAGAAAGCACAAAAATGTTAGTGTCACATTAAAAACCCAGATTGGTCAATGTGTGTGTGTGTGTGTGTGTGTGTGTGTGTGTGTGCGAACGAGCGAGGGGGGGGGGCGAGGAGAAGAAATAACACCAGCCAATTGTGTTTAGCCATGGACCCTTTGTGCTACAGCTGTCATAAGAATAACAATACCCAAGATAAACCTTTTGATATTTTGCACTCTCTTTATGATGTCAGGTGTATTATGTGCTTTGAAAACATTTCAAGATACTGCAGTGCTAAGGAAATGGTAGCAGAAGCTGACATAAATATGAAGTTGGGATACAATATGCTTCAGTAGTTGAAAAAACACCAGCTCTTTAGCATGTTTTCTTAGACGTAGTGTTTCTAATAGAAATTGGGGGTAGGGAGGAAGTGCTAATCCCTTTTTTCAGCAATCAGCTGGAATGTACTGCGAGACAGTGACAAAAACATTAAAATTGTACATGGAGTAGCTTAATAGTCTAGGCTGCAATCCTAAGCACGTCTGTTTGGAAATAAACCTATTGAATTCAAGGGGGCTTACTCCCAGGCAAGCAGGGTTAGGAATGCAGCCTTTGTAGGTGTACAATCTACAAGCTGGGGTGTCTGGCATGCTACTGGGCACTGTGAAAAGGTTTTGTTGTAGTACCCTTTAGTGGAATCAGACTGGGATGCAGTGGGAATTAGGATTGTATCCAAAATGAAATGGAGAGAAGATAGGCATTGGCCATGATGAACATGAATTCTGGGTAGTTTGCTATCTGTCGGGGCCTGAATTGCTGATGGAACAACTGGATCTGCATCAGCATTGGAGCTGAGAGTTAGAAGATGCATGGTGCCTTCTTCCTTTTCCTGTCAGGGTTCTGCCTGCAGTGATTCTGCCCCGGCTCCACCGCCTAGTGTTTCTGGAAAAGCTGTACCAAACATGTATGATCATGATTTCTTGTGTATCATGATAGTCTGCAGTCATGTGAGATGGATGTCCTGTGCCATTGTGATCCTGAGACTGTCATCATCACAATTCTGTGCACGGTGCCCTGCGTTCTCACCTTTTTCAAGCTCCCAGGTGCAGCCTCCATTCCACACATTCCATCCAATACAGATGGGGATGATAAAGGGGGCAAAAAGTGGTAGAAAACATGGAAACAGACCATTCAGTGCAAAATCTGGTTGGGGGCTTCTGGCAAACAGTGCATGAGCAAAGGCTGATCAAAAGGAAATCTACTTAGGAGGACGGCATGAATTCAAATCTTAAGTTGCCACACTTTCCACAGACAAACCATAGTCAATGTTTCTGAAACATAGTGGTCTTGGAAATGTTTGCATGTTCATTAGCTTCAGTCAACTGTATAGCATCTTCCATTTCATGGAAATAAGAAAAGCAAAAGCAATCTTCCTCCCACAAAAAAGGTCATTATTAGAATCTTTGAACTGCAAGTGAAATTTCCGGTTTGATCCATGTTTCTAAGAATAATCATTTTTCCCTGTGTAGCACTATAAAGCAAGTACTAGAACAAGGTGAAGTTTTGCTTTTACTTACGCAGTGGCAAGGCTGGCAGGCAGTTGCATATATTGTTTGAAAGTGCAACATGACACCTAATAAAACTATGGATACATTTTTTTGGGAAGCACCTTGAGACCGGATTATTATATTAACTATATTTTTGTGCAGGCAAAACAGACCCTGTATCAGACTGGCAGGGGATTGATTTGCCAATTTTCATGCCTGTGAATTGCAAAAATATGAAACTATGATCAGTTCTCAAATGGTGGGGCTAGATTTTGGTCCATATTTTGAAATTAAAAACCTCCACTTTATGCTATTCAACAGCTTTGTAATATATGATTGCTGTTAGTCTGAATATAAGCCCTTAAAAAATGGTGCTGGATGCAGCTGATCTGAGAGTGGTTTGAGCTGTAATTGAACACTACAAGGGCTGAGTGGTTACTGGGCGAAAGGAAATATATGCAACCTTGATCAAATATCGCAAGACATTTTGAATGTAATTTGGGGTTATTTTGTTTGCATCTCTCACTTAATTTGACATTTCCCAGTTGTATTTATAACCTGCCATGGTGGTGACTGCTGCTTTGAAGAAACTGACCCATAGCTCTTTTTCAAACTAAAGTACACTTGTTGGGAACCTGACTTGCAAAGGGCCCATGAGTCAACTCAGCACTTTATATATAAAATTTTTGAAGCTTAAACTTAGAAGATGATTCCAAGAAAAATATTTTGCCTCAGTACCTTTGCTAGACAGGGTAAGCCATGGTGAACCAGCTAGATCCATTTGTCTGGCTCACTACAAGGCATAACTATGGGCATTTTTTTTACTTTTTCTAAACATCAATAAATAAAATTCATTTTATTTACATGAAGAATAATGTGTGGCTCTGGGTTTCTTTATTTCTTTTTTAAACAGTCATTTTATGGTAGCATTCTCTTGCCTGGTGCCCTACAGATGTTTTGGATTATAACCTCAGCCAGCATTTCCAATAGTCACGGGTGATAGAAATTGTAGTCCAAAACATTCGGATTCTCTACTCTGTCAGTGAAGTCTCCTTCCAGGGAAAACAGGAGAGAGGGTGCAAAAGCATTTCAGCTGACTTTAGATAAAGTTCCCAGCCTCCTAATGAAACCCTCTCTTAACTGAGATTCATTTTACTGCATTTTCTGAAACACTTTCAAATCTTAGAGAGCTAAGCAGCTCTCTGAATTAATGATTTTTCACTTAGATCTGTAATACAGAAAACTTTTTAGGGTCTTGCTGGGAATGCTAAATACCCACCTTATTTCTCTTTCATTACAACCTTGGCTTCAGAAGCCACCCCTTGGGCAAATGACTTGTTTTTATTCTTTACACTGTTGGCTCATCTTGTAACACTGAAAGTAAATTAGATCCTGTCGCGGAATTTCACCACTGTTGGGTGTACCGTTATGCTTTACTAATGGCAAAATGGAAAGATTGTGTCACAGAGGGAGAGAACTGCTAAAGCTTTGCTCATCTTGTTAAAAAAAACTCAATAGCTTGGGCTTGATAAATTCAACAACTTTGAATCTCTTGATAACATAAGTGTGAATATATAACATCTTACAAAGTGTGAACACTGCATAGTAGAAATATTTTCTACCTTGTTTGTGCAGCAAGCTGTTAAATTTACCTGGGGGAAAAACCACAATGAAGATTTGTGCATTTCATACTTTTGACATTTTCCTTGTGGTGCTTTCTGCCTTACACCCCTTGGTGAATGGATATGACTTGGTGTTACATGCAGGAAAGTGATCAAGGGGTAACCTGGAATAGGGAGTGCTTAGAGCAATTTACTAAGCTACTTTTCTTGTTTTGGTGTTGGAATCTTTAATTTTGCAGTGCTGGGAGACTTTCCTGTTGTTATTGAAGACCATGCATTGTCGTTTCCTCTTTGGTTGGGTAGCTCTTGAGCTCACCCCAAAATGTTCCTTCTTTCAGGAACTGGATGTGTGATTAGTGCTTCAAATAAGTCCAGGCATATGAGGAACACTAATCAAGCTGGAATAATGCTAGACTACAGGGGCATGGCATGGAACTGTAGCAGCACATCAGAAAATATCCATTGGGAAAGGCACATGAATTACTTTGAAATACTCACCTGCAGCTGCAAAAAGCCGGTAATGCAGAATCTGCTGTCTGGAGGAGCATTATAAAGATTACTCTCTCCCCCCCCCACCCAATATATGCCACAAGTTTACAAGTTCGTACAAGTTCAGAAAATCTGTACCAAAGTTATTAGCATATTTCTGATAGTAAGAAAGCAAGCAACTGATTGGATTGTAGACCAGTTTTATTTTTAAGCAGAACTGGAGTCTGAAGTTCTGGTAGGACAGCAATTTGGAAGCTTCTTCTCATTCTAACACAGCTCAGCAGATGTTATGATAGGAAGCACTTTAGATCTGGTCTCTGTCTTTGTGTCAGACTGCAGCACTTCTGCACAGATCTTGCACCTTCATTGTTGTTGTTTAGTCGTTTAGTTGTGTCCGACTCTTTGTGACCCCATGGACCAGAGCACGTCAGGCACTGCCTCTTCCACTGCCTCCCGCAGTTTGGTCAAACTCATGTTGGTAGCTTCGAGAACACACCACAAAGAAAATGGGTACATTGTGATTAATAGCAAATGCTAAATATTACTCTTGTGCAATAAATCCACTCCTACCCCAAATAAGTCAGACTCTTACGGTAGTGGCCCATTTGGTGGGGTGGAACTGCCAAACTGCCCATGCAATACTGCAGCTTTCTTAGGGTGCATTCAGATGTGGATATTATTGCATCATTCAGACCAATGTGGAAATGTGAAGCCCTTAACCCAAGACTGGAAAAAAGAGAAACAAAAACTGACAGATTTACCCATCCCTAGTGTATATATGCATATCTGAAGTAGATGCAGTCTCTCTCCCTCTCCCTCTCCGTCTCCCTCTCAGCTCCACAATTCTATTTTATATGCAAAGATTTGCACGAGCAAATCAGTTAAATGTATACAGCATTTTGGAAATACATGACCATTTCCCCCCACTCCAGCTGTTTAATAAACTGGAGCAGACCATTGCCAAAATGTACCGTGCTATAATGTAAGTCAATATCTGAGAAATAGCCTGATTGCTTGGTCCATTAAGAATTATTCTATACAGTGTGTAACAAATGTCACACATCACTAATATGAGCTAATGACATCAAATGGGAAGACTGTCTGAGCGCTTAGCACTCTAATGGCCTTGTATAGGCTTTACCGCTCTATTTTGTCCCAGCAGCGATGCAATTCCCTGTCGGCATTTTCAGCATTGGATAATTAGACTTTTCTTCTGCTCAGTGATGCTATCCATAAACCTGACTCTTGCACACTGTAATGTCATTTGTCAGGCAGAATTTTCTGAGAGGTGAGACAATATTGTGAGACGTGCCGCAATGTGCCTACACGCTTGGGAACACGGAATTTAAGGCTGCTATCCTAGGTGCACTTTCTAAGGGATGAGCACCACTGAACACAGTGCAACTTGCGTCAGAGTAAATGCACCTAGGATCATGCTACACAGTCAGAAGAAACAAGCATATAAACACATACATTATTGGATTGACTTGAGCATTCAGTATCGGCAGCCTGCCATTCTCTAACTAAAACGGCTAACTGTGACAATCACCTGTGGTTCTTCCATTTCCCCCACTTGCTCTGTCATTTGGTCTTGCTTATCTCTTGTTGGCATTAACCAGGTCTGGTCAAAACATGCCCATTTATTGCTATCAGCCAGTGGCATTTTATTATTATTTTTATTTTGTTGCTGCCCTTCATCCCATACAATCATAGGGCACTGAACAAAACAACCAAAAACAGCATAACAATAAAATTAAGATGTCTGTTAATATGCATATTAAACTAGAGGCAGAGAACCTCTGACCGGGGGGGGGGGATGTGGCTCTCTGGCCTCTCTATCACACCCTAGACCTGTTTCCAAGCCATAGCCTTCACCATCCCTGCTTTGCACTCCCCTTAAGTGTTTTTGTCTGGCTGGAATGTGTCTTTGATAGCACCCCTTGCTTGCTTGCATAGAGAACAGAGAGGGGTATGAGAAGGTGTTGAAAAACTAGCCTAGGACACAAAGGTAGAAGTTCTATCCACACTTGCCTCCGGCTCCATTCACCATTGGCATGTGGCTGCCCAGAAAGGAGTGTGGCCCTTAGGTTGAGAAAACTTCCCCATCCCTGCATGAGAATCTTTATCTCTTGAGCTCCACATTGGGCAAAAAGGTTGCTACATTGCAGGGTTGGACTGGATGGCCCTTGTGGTCCCTTCCAACTCTACTATTCTATGATTCTATGGCTGTGTTTTAAGCTGATGTCTAAAAATCATCCATGAGGAGGACAACAAATGTGGGGGTGCGTGTATGAAAAATGTGGCCACAAAACTGAGTTAGAGTTGAGGAAATGAGTGAATGTCACTCCTTTCACCTTTCTTTTCCTTCACCTTTCCTTTGCCCTTCTCTTTATCCCTTGGCTCTCTTGCCCGTCTGCAGCTTCATCTAGCAGCATGAGGGTGGAGAAGGCTGTTGTAGCTACAGGAGTGCCAGATTGGTCATGGCAACTCCCATCTGTGTAACCATGTGATTCCAACCTTCAACCCTGACCCAGCCCAGCCCCATTCAAGTAAGCAGCAGCAGTGGCCATGGTGGGTGGTGGGGGTTGGGAGGCCCAGTGTCTCTGCTCCACCACACACACTGCTAGCTGCATCTTTATATCAAGGCTTTCACTACCCTTTGGTCTTCCATTTTCCCCACAGCACCTGCTTTTCCCACATGGACAAGGTGATTCAGGATAAAGGAGGCAGAATACTACGCATGTGGGGCACCATCTTAATTTTGTTTTTTTGCTCTAGAGAGCACTGCAGGTTACAAAGTGCCATAGAAAAGTAATTTTATGGCACTAGGCTTTCCCCGAAGGCTTGCAATCTAAAAATTAAATGGACTCAAAAAAAGAGTTTGGAAAAGAAGGTTGTGATTAGATTCTGGGATGTATTTACATTGTTGTCCATGTCTGAATTTGACATCATTAAAAAAATTCAAAAGAGAAAATGGTAAAACCGTTATCTATGCAGACACATCCATACATGAAATCCTTCTATCCTCAAAATGATACAAGTATCTCTTGTATTTTAGAGTTGGACTCGATATAAATAAATAGAGATTATTTTGAGTGCTGTAGTCCTTGACTGCATTCAGATGGCAGAGAAACATCACTGGGAACGCAAAAATAGAAATGGTATGTAAAAGTAGATGAGACAGGACACCTAGAGAAGGGAAAGATGGCCTGTAAATAACTTGAAAGCTTGGCTCACTCCCATCGCCTCTCTTTCCTGTGCTATGCTATACCTAATCTATTAGAGATCAATACTGCAATATATTGAACTCCCTACCCTCATCCTATGAATACACTGTAATCTATTTAGCATTTTAAGAGCATGTAAATGGTCCCACCGGCAGTGTAATGCGCTTAAGTGGATCCAACCTGATATAGGTTCAAATCCTTATAGATCAACACTAGTTGGACTTTGACAAGGCATTTTTTTGTTTTGTTTTAATCTTCCAGTTGCTACCATGTCATTTGTCAATGTAAAGCTTTAGTATTTTAAATTTTCCTAGCTATTTTTGCAAACATATTTCCAATTTATTTTTTTTAAAAAATGAATAAAGCATTGTGAGCCCCCCTCACCCCTGCCAAATAACTGGAGATTTTTGCGCACTTAAGGATCTTTACTCTGGCCGTATGCAATTACTTGTCCTAGGCATGAACTACATGCACTGTGAGCATTGCCCTGGTCATTAATAGCTTTTAGATTAATGGCATGGTTGAAAAAAGGCTATTTTAAGGCAGGTAGGCACCAAATGTTTACGAAAGGTGTAACAAACCTTATTTAAAGCAAGGTCAGTAGTTTCTTGGGATGTAATCATAGCTAAATTTGCTTTTCACAAATCCTTGTTACCACTGAGAAAAATTGATACTATGTTCCTGGGTGATTTGTAGAAGCCTAATGTATGAGACTATATATAATTGCCTTTTCTAATGGAACTTATGAAATGACTCTCCAAACACCAGCCGTTCTTCTATTTCAGTCGTCATGGGTTTGGTTCCTCCCGGCCCCACAAAGCTGTTCCGCACATAATGCCTTTAGTGAGCACAAATTACTGAACAGTGTTGCTTATATGTGCCTACATTTTAAATGTATGAGTACATTGCATACCCACGGGCTAAGGAGCTGATGCCAGCCATGTCTACTTGGTGCCTGTGGTCTACAAAGGTGAAAGATGAGCACAATGCCTTAAACACAAGAGGTTTAGCATACATTATGCAGGTCTGCAACATCTGCTCATATAAAGTTTATGCTGTACTCAATACACTCCAATTTCAATTTTTAGACAGAAAATAGGATTTTTGGCATGGTAGAATTTCTACCTCAAACCCACTTGCTTTTGTTCCCTTTCTGGATTAGTCAAATATGTGATCCCGCTTTGTTAGGGAGCATACAGTACCTCTATTTAGGCATGCATAGGGAGGGGGGCAGGAGTGTATTCACTGGCCATGCCCCCAGTATCCCTAGGCACCCCCAATCCCTATTGCTCCTCCAGCTTTTGAGTGAAGATCTGAAGGAAGATTCTAACATGCTTAGACTCTGCAGAAGTTTCCACTCGGCGTGCAAGATCTGTTCATTGCACATGTTGGGAGAGGAGAGGTGGAGCCAGCATGCCAAGGGATGTGGAGAGTTAGGTTAGGGCCATCACATGCACCACAACCGATTGTCAGGCTTGCTATATAGTCTGAGCCCTCATGTAGTCTTTTGAACCCCTGACTAGGGCTAATGAATGGGATAATGTTAAAAACACCCCAAAGCCAGTCAGGTTTGGCTATAGGATAACTTCACTATGGGATAGTGATGGCAACATGAATAAATAATCCAATGGTACCACCAGGAGTACTATTTCCCACTATTCAGAAGAGTCAGGAGTTTTTCAGCGCTGTTTTAAATGTTTGCAGAAAACAGAGCAGTTTGAGCATGCTTCGATTTAAAATTATAATATGTTAAGTACCCCTTGCAGGGTTCTGTTCTGCCAAGGATGCAGAGCAGTTGCCAGCTGTACAAAAGAGTTATGAAAAAGATTTAATATTCTTGTTATAGTTCCTCTGAAGGAAGGAACAACAGCTATTAATTAAAATATTATTATTATTTGCTTTCTTCTGTAGGCTAATTCTAATCTTACATTTTTTTTCCTCTGTAGAGAAATATCACTTGAGAAAACATGTATGAAAACATATGTCACAGTGTAAGCTCCACATAGATAGTGCATGGCAACAACGGTTTATGTTCATTCCCAAATAGCAAAGAGGGCCCCTAACCTTTATTTCTTTTTAGTCCAAGAGCTGCATCAAGAGCTGGCTAACTCTCTGAAGGCTGCAAGTCAGTGATGGGTAGGGCCAAGTGGGTGCAGACAGCACACCCATAACCATGCACATCCACACACACATGCTAGACACACAGTGCATTCACCACATGTATACATCCCACAAAGATAATTCACATTCACTGCCATGCTCTACATGCAGCCACCCCCTTTCTACACATACAGTGCACCCACCCATTCTCATCAACCCTGCTCCTCAGTGCTTGGGCATTTTGGTGACTTTGGTGGTTGACAGCTGGTTAAAGCACTCTGGAGAGAGCCACCGGGGGGGGGGCATCCAGCAGTTGTGAAACACTAGCGTAGGTTAGAGTACCCCAACCAACTCTCACAATGGTAGTGGTTTGCCCAAAGCCACAGTTGGAATCAGTAAAACTGGTAAAATCAGTAAATGTTTGTCAGGGAGACTGGTAAGCCATTAAAAATGGGTTGGTAGGCCGGGTCTAGGGTGTGGCATCAACATCTCTGCTCTATAGGAATTCTTATTCCTATAGAGCAATTCTAATAGCAATTCTATAGGAATTCTTATTCCTATAGACTTTTAGAAGACATCTGAAGGCAGCCCTGTTTAGAGAAGCTTTTAATGTTCGATGTATTACAGTATTTTAATATTTTTTTGGAAGCCGCCCGGAGTGGCTGGGGAAGCCCAGCCAGATGGGCGGGGTAGAAATAATAAATTATTATTATTATTATTATTATTATTATTATTATTATTATTATTATTAGCAAAAATGCTTTTGCTGGAACCAGTCCTGGTTTTGAAAGGTGTATATGTTGTGAGGTATATGCTTTAACATGTGTCTACCATGTGTATAGAGCCAGTGCATGCTCTTTTGCATGGAGTCAGGATTTTCACCTATTGTTATATATATATGTGGATTTAGATACATCTCCATTGTTTTGATTTGCAGTCGCCACAAACCTCCATTCTGAGTTAAGTGCCAAGCCAGGTGTGACATGGATTGTATGAAAGCAAATAACCTGCACTTAAAAAATGCAATAGCTGCTGTGCTGGGGACAGAGTAGGGTCAAGATCATGGTGGATTGGGGAAGAGAGTTCAAGCCTTTGTGCCGTGCCATGGCTACAACAGCCCACATGTCCTGTGCCTTCAAAGCTGGTATTAGCCCTGTGGGGGTGGGAATTCCTATTGGCTCTAATGGAAGCTCCCTCACAGTACTTCAGAGCTTTGGAGCAAGGCAGTCTACAGCATGGGTAAGGAAGGGTTAACTCTCATCTCTACTCCTTATGGTCCCAGTCCTACTCAAGCCACCCTCCCACCAAAGGGAGTTTTAAAAATATATTAAACAATGTATATTACTTGTATTCATACAATGAACATTGTGTTTAGTTTGGTTCTTAGTCCATACAATCTGTGCTGCAGAAATGAACTGCAGTGTGATGAAAAGAAAAAAGGGTCAAAATATTAAACAATCTGTGGCTTTTTAAACTGTGTGTGTGGGTATTGTTTTTGTTTGTTCCTATATTATGCATTTTTGTGCTTCTGTATTATAAACTGTCCTGTAAGCCTCAGATGAGGGGCTGTATAGAAATTTAATGAATAATAGTAATAGTAGCAATAGTACTAATAATAGTAACAATAGCAATAAATGAATAGATGCTGATAAGCCCATTTTTAGGGGGGATAGAGATGAGATTGGTGGATTTTGCTCCTCTGCAGTATACCACCCTTCTGAGTGGAGCCCAGACCAGCCCCCTGCCATCTGCAGATGATCAGAAATGCAGCTATGATCAGAAATGGATCATAGCTGGGACAGTGCAAACTGTGCAAAACAATGTGCGATATTGCTGCTGGGCTTTCTTGCACTACATCATGCCTGCTTCTCCAGGGGATTTCTACATTGGCAGTTGAGGGGGGGGAGCAGTAAAAGATGTGCTTCATTTCACTTCTGGTTTCTTGTCCAGAAACTGCAAGGGGATTTTAAAAGGAAAGTTCTAATATTACATCCCACACAGATGCTTGGAACTTGGTGTAATTGACTTTAGACTGGATTAATACAGACTTTTTTTCCATGGTTGCAGGGTACTTTTAGAATTCAGATAACTATGGGGCTAACAGTAATATACCTTGCAAAGGCTAAAACTTGTTTTCAGTTCTCAGTATTTCCATATCCACATATCAATCAGTTTTTGAACTGCTGACGTAGGTACGTGCCTCACATATGGGCAACAAAAGATGCAAAACACAATGAATTTCAACATGTTTACCAGCTTTTATTTTGTACCTGCCTTCTGCCTGAAAATGAAGTGCAGATGGTATTAGTTTCCAAGGATGAAAATGGGCACATGGCTGGGTCACAGACAAGCGGGCTATAGGGTTCCTTGCTTTCCTGTCTCATAAAACTATGAGATGGATCAAACACCTGCCAGAAATTCTGCAGGAAAATTCTGCAACCACTGTTGTTTATCTCTTCCCATCAGTTCAACTCTCTTAGCAATTTAGTGCAAGCTAATAATGGAGACAGGTTACAGGTCCAGGTGCCATTCCTGTCCTGCGAGGAATGTAGATTGTAGTTGTACCCCTGCTTTCCTCCCATTATTGTCACTAAAGCATCTTGAGAGTCAGATTTATGCTGCAATCCTAAACATGCTTATTTACAGAGAGAAGGCCATAGCTCAGTGGGAAAGCATGCGTTTTGCATGCAAAATGTCCCAGATTCAATCCATGGCAATACAAGGTAGGGCTGGGAAAGACTTCATGGAGAACTACTGCCGGTCAGTTCTAGTTGGATCAGTGGTTTGACTGAGTATAATGCAGCCTCCTGTGTTTCTTGGAAAGACCCCTGCCTGCAGGAGACAGTGCTTGTTTCCAAGTAAAATATACTTACGGCAGCTCTTTTAGGCACTGATCTAGATTCTCTTTTCGCACACTGCATGTTGAATTAAACAAGCGGTATGTGCAAGTTTGTAAGAAACTGGGAGTCAGAAGCAGGGGAAGAAGAAACTCCTAATTTAGTAGAGCATGGAAATGTGCCAGTTCTTTCCCACAGGGAATGATGGGGAATATAAAGGAGCCATAAAACAAAGTTCTATTCCATATGAGAGAGGAATGGTGTTTTATTTGTCATCTTTACTCTTCAGCTGTTAAGAACCCACCACCTGTACTGTACATTTAAAGTAGTATCATGGTTCCCCCCCTCATGCTTCCCCCCTGAAAAAAATATCAAAAAAATCCCGAGGGAATGAAAAAAATGCTGGGAAGTATAGTTTGTTAAAGGTGCTGAAAGTCATTAGGATATCTCTATTCTCTTCATGAAGGGACGCAGGTGGCACTGTGGGTTAAACCACAGAGCCTAGGGCTTGCCGATCAGAAGGTCAGCGGTTCGAATCCCCATGATGGGGTGAGCTCCTGCCAACCTAGCAGTTTGAAATCACGAAGTGCAAGTAGATAAATAGGTACCGCTTCAGCGGGAAGGTAAACGGCATTTCTGTGCGCTGCTCTGGTTCGCCAGAAGTGGCTTAGTCATGCTGTCCATACGACCTGGAAGCTGTACGCCAGCTCCCTCGGCCAATAAAGCAAGATGAACGCCGCAACTCCAGAGTTGACCACAACTGGACCTAATGGTCAGGGGTCCCTTTACCTTTATTCTCTTCTTGGAGCTACAATTCTTAACTCTGGGAATTGTAGCTTCCTGAGGGGAATAGAGGACTCCTAACAATTCGCAGCACCCTCAACAAGCTACAGTTCCCACCATCCTTTGGGGGAGAGCCATAAAGTGGAATGCTGCTTCTTTAAATGTATAGTGAATATGGGGTTTCAGTTCTCTTTGTCAGTGGACAGCAGCTGCATTTAAGCCAGGGGTGGGAAACCTCTGGGGGCTGAATGTGCCCATTTAGGCATTTTTCTCACTGGCATTGTTCTTCAAGAGCTCTTGCTTAGCCTTGAGCTGTGATAATGTGCTTGCTGATTGCATTGATGTAGAATGGAAAGACCTATGTGGGCATCTCTTGACTTGTGCATGACTGGTCTGCTGAAGACAAGTAGAGGCAAGAGTAGCATACTTGGCTCTACCTATGTACATTTCCCTATGGCTCCACCCACCACAGTCATGCAACCCTTAGAAGTTTCCCCATGAGGGAATTTAGCTCTTGGGTTGAAAAAGCTTCACCACTTCTGACTTAAATGAACTAATTAAATGGCTTTAAAATGGCAGGTTGTCTTGTGTATTCATGCTGGAGTTTGATGCTCAAGGACAGGTAGTCTTACACTACACAGTTATAAAAAATGCTCTGGAAAAAACCGTTGTAAAGCTCGCAATGGAAAATATTACTGAGTTGCTATTTCAGCTCTATAGCACCATTGGGTGTCACAGTGTTATAATGCATTTATAGTGGTGTAATTTGACTAATGTAGCTGAGTCCTTAAACAGTTGGAGTGTTTACTTTCGCAGCAAGAAACTATAAGATATTTTGAGTCTGTAGGTAGTTTGCTAAGAGGGCACAAATTGAATTTTGAGAATTTCAGTTTACTGCATTTCTTTGCAAGATGCCTAGAACTGATGTTAAGGCAATGAAATATTTTCTTTGCAAATATAGTAAAGCAACACTACAGTGAAATCCCCCCTCCCCCAAGTATTGTGCTTTTGCGGACAGTAATATCAAAAGTAATTAATATTGTGTGGAGACTGGTATATTGATCTGGATTCTTTTTGATTGCAATTTTCTTCTTCAAAGCAATATAATCTGCCTTGACTGTGAACTTTTCTATACTGCTGCTCAAGTATCAAATCTGTCCGTTTGCATTGCCAGATGACTGTTTACACCTCTAAGTGCTATGGACCTTCTTAGTGGGTTTTTTTTTGTTATTTCCTAACTCTTAAAGAGATCACTTCAGTAGCAATTAAAAATGTAGCAATCAGATAAATGTAAAATTGCACTTCAGTAGCAATTAAAAATGTAGCAATCAGATAAATGTAAAACTGTCACAGGATACCAAGATATTTCACAAACAGTGAATTTGTGAAAGGGATAGAGAAAACATTCTTCCAAACACTTGATTCCAGCAGAGGAAGCTATACACTTTAGCTCTGCATAGATTAACCCATATAACTCCCGCTATAAGGTAGCTGGTACTAGTAGTCATAGATATGTTAAAATACTTATTTACATAGGTACTTAGAGGTGTTTTTTTTAATGCAGATGAATGTGGGTAAGGGATGGATTGTGGGTAAAAATATACAAAAGTGGCACACTCTGAAAATAGACAGATTTGTTCCTAGAATGCAAAATTATATATTTTTTTAGACTTATGACAGTTGAACTATTTATATATTAGATGTAAATAGGTCATCATCTGCCTTACTAAGCTGCTATTTTTTATGTCATTTTGGACAGCTTATGATCAAATATATGTCTGGGTAAATGCTTCTGCACTCATATGTACCTGCTGTAACAAAACAAATTGCATTTGTTCAAACATAGCAAAATACATTTTGAAAATATGATTGCTTCATTGGATGGGAGCTATGGGTACTTCACAAATCCAATAATGCTCTTCTCCAAAGCACACAGTCAGAATCCATGACTTTGAGTTCAATTTGTTTGTTGTTGTTTGCACAGTTCTCTTGGTTACAGCCAAAAATCTTATGTACCCTACCTTTAGGTGATCTTCAGGTTGTGACCAATACTTTTGGAAGGATGTAGTTGTTCTGGCTTGTGGCACTCAGTGATGCTGAAATGCTTAGGGACACTAAGATGTTCTTGAGCAAGGATACTTGACACTTGAGCAAGGATACTATGGAAGAAGGACCAGCGATCCACACGTGAAGCTGTCTCCGTGCTCTGGAACACCAATTATGCAGTCTTCCAGCACGTAGAGAAAACCTACATGTACAGACATTAGGATGCTACTTTATGCCATCCAATATTTTCTCAACTGCCTAGCAGAGGCTCTCCGGGGATTTACCAGGATTTCCTGCTGTACAAGGGGATATTGGACATTCAGCCTGGGACATTGTTGTAGACACCACATGTGCGCAGCCTCTAAGCTATGGCTCCCCACATAAACTTTGCTTTCCAGATGTGTGGACAATATACCCCTGCAGTTCTATTCCATGCATGAGTCCCTTTATTGTGATGCGCACATGAAGGGGACTCCATTTTTAAAGTTCTAAATCCCAGCCATCAATGTTGACTAAGTATCTGTTCTATAGGTAATATATGAGGGTTTTTCCCCCATGAGATGCCTACCATTGTTGAGTATACCTATTGTCTATTTAAGTCACTTGTGCTGCATAGTACTGCACAGGGACAAAGTTATATTATTTTGGTGAACTCTTTGGCTACAAATGAAGAGTAGATTCCTACTGGGGAACAGGAGAGGGAGATTTGGCCCTGTCCCAAACTCTATTTTTGTACAGCTCTTTAATATAATCAATTGCTGAGGTGGGAGGAAGCCTGTCTTCCTGATTAAACCATTTGTATCATGTCTCCTCTGCACAACAGCTTTTGTGGGAAAGCATAAAAGATTGTTCAGCTATAAGAAACAAAACAAAACAAAAACCTGGTATTGGCTAGCATAGTAACTCCCAAAAACTCATTTCATGTTGCTGCAGTGATGGCCTTCAAACATAAAAAAATCATTTTGTAAAGATAAAAAATGACCTTTGAATAATTACTTTTGCTATGATATGTGGTAGCAGTTTCCACACTGTTTCCTTTTGTATTTTGAACTGAAGGACACTTGCAAAACTTCAGTGTGTTTTTAAGGTGCTTGAGACTTCTCTGGATGGCTAAGTCTCAGAAGGAATACTGGATTCTTCTGTTCTACTGATTTGTAAGACATTAGCTCTGCCTTAGGCTATATACATCAAGACTAGCCAATGTGGTGCCCTCCAGATGTCTTTGGACAGCAACTCTCATCAGCACATCCAAGGATAAGGGTGGTGATAGTCCAACAACAACTACAAGGCATCCTGTTGGGTACTTCTTGGCTACAATTTACAGCCATGATATTGTTGCACCCCACCCAACTCTGAGTGATGTGAGATTCCAGGGGTTCTAGGCCATAGGGCTAATGTGGATTGTTGTTCAGCAACATCTGGTGGGCCAAGGGTTCACTGCTCCTAACTAAGATGCAAAAGCCCAGAAAATGTGAGTCATTACCCTAGAGCTGAAACAAAAACATCTTTGGCCCCCAGGGTGTGTACACATCATACATTCAAAACACATCACTTCCCCAAAAGTTTTATGGGAATTACAGTTTCTGCCCACAGAACCACAATTACCTTAACAAACTATTCCCAGGATTTTTTGAGAAAACGAATGTATGGCTTATATTCCGTTCCAGTTGCGCTTCCAGTGGAAGTGCATTTCATAATCAGGTTTCTATCATAGAGAAGGCTAGCAGAATGTCATTGGACATGGGGGATTCTGGAAGCACCTTACACAAAACCTGCCTGATCTTCCCAGAAGCTTGTTGAACTTTGCTAGATGTCAGACTTTGCTAGATGTGCATTTTTTCCCTCCCCTTCGTTCGAATCCCCGCGGCGGGGTGAGCTCCCGTCGTTCGGTCCCAGCTCCTGCCCACCTAGCAGTTCGAAAGCACTCTTAAGTGCAAGTAGATAAATAGGGACCGCTTTATAGCGGGAAGGTAAACAGCGTTTCCGTGTGCTGCGCTGGTGCTGGCTCGCCAGCTGCAGCTTCGTCACGCTGGCCACGTGACCTGGAAGTGTCTTTGGACGGCGCTGGCTCACGGCCTCTAGAGCGAGATGAGCATGCAACCCTAGAGTCGGACACGACTGGCCCGTACGGGCAGGGGTACCTTTACCTTTACCTTTAGATGTCAGACAGGCAAATGAACTTGTCAACAAGCAAGAGGTATGGCTGAAACAGTAAAATAATCAGAGTCAGAAAGAACCATTTGAGGGATTTGATGTTGATACTGAGCAATAAATCAAGAATAACTGTACTTTTGTTATGCTACAGATTGTCTGGAAAGACCATAAATTTAATTAAAACTTAATAAGTGCAATCATTATCCAATTTAAATATTTTTTAAAAAGATGGATCTATTGATTTTTTAATGGGGTAGATGAAATCACATGAGTGATCAAATATGTTATATTTGTTATATTTTCTATCCACAATGAAATACTAAATAGAAATGTGTATCAAGCAATGCTAAAATCACTCTTGAACAGCCAGTAGATATTTTGGGGATTTAGTTTACATCACTATTTTGAAGAAATACACTGCTCCTTGTTTAGCTGTATTTCTCTGTAAAGTAGAATGAAGCATGTGAAATTATCCTCGTAAGACATTGTCATCTGTGCTACGCTGAAGTGATTGATGGGAACTTGACTGCACGAGAGAGTCTTAAGTCTGTTGCTTTTAAAGTTTTCTCAGTTTATGTTGATAAATGGTCCTGAAGGTCCAGTACCGAAAATGAATTTTAAAATCACTGTTAAGTATTCACAATGCTTAACCTGCATCCTCAGACGCTTCAAAAGATCTGAGCTTGTGTTTGCTAAAAGTGCCAGATTAATTTCAGATCACCTAGCAATTTAAGCAGTAACAGTGGCAACCTGAAAAATAAAATCACCAAAGTCTATAATAGTGAGCACTGCTTTGATCTATATTTTGTGTTTCCCCCATAAAAAAGCGCTAAGAAACCCAGCCACAACATAAGAGTAATTTAATAAGGATGCTTCAGTGCCATGCCACATTATTACAGGGTTGGCAGTTTCTAGATCAAAACTGAATTATTTTATGAGAGAGCCTTAGGGGAGCACATTCCCTCCACTCCCGGCATGCCTATACAGCTTGTAATGTGTTTGTGTGCATATATGGTGTCTGCTCTAAACAAACGGGCTTAAGTGGTTTGTTTTTTTCATTAAAGATGATTTCAGACATTGGCTGGAATTCAAAGAACTATAAAAGGCTCCGTGCCTGTTGCTGCTCTTCCAGTCTCATCGCGGAGCCAGTAGAGGGCTGGTTTGCAGAAAAACTGTCACTGTGCCAGTCAGTCTGTTGTTAAGTGGGATGGAAATTGGAGTTGAGAGGAAGTTGGTGCCGGCCCAAGATATCTGGCTGCCTGAAGAAGAAGAGGCCAGTGTCACCCCCCCGGGCGTGCTAGGGCAAACATTATAAGAAGTCTTGCCTTCACCTGTCCCACCCTCATGGTGATGCCCTATGGTTTCTTGTCTAGCTGGTCTGGTCCTAGGGCAGAGGAGTGTCCCGACTTGAAGAATCTAGACTCAGTCATCTGCTAGGGAAGGGAAGAGAGGGGACACTTCTGAGTTAAGTGCTTCTAGTGCTACCTTGGATTCCTATTGTGGCTGCCTGCGGATCCATACAACCACAGTCACAGCATCAAATTTGGGTGGTGTTTTTGGGTGTGCTGAGATTATGCCCTCAATGAATTCCCAAAGATTAGCATCAGTTTCTGGCGATGGGCATTCTCACCACCACACTCCATTTTGAGTACCTGGTAAAACTGATCCTTACATCGACCACAACTGTTTTCAATCCAGGCCACCTTTTTGTATTGCACTCTTGTAAGATTAGCACTACAAATTCTTCGCAGTCACTTATGTGTTATATTACACATGATAAAATAGAAAGCAAACCACCCAACAAGAAATCCCAAGATGAGTAAATAGCCAAAAGCTTCTTAGATTTTCTTTTTTTAAAAAACCCACACACACTTAATGACTGTTCCTGTGAGTGAATTGTAACACAGCACTGCAGTAACAGTTTATTTCCTGGACATGAAAATGATAGGAAGTGATATGCACCTTACTAAATGGCTTACAACATTTAGATTGTCAGTGGGTTATTTAGCAGTTTGTTTGCCGTAGAGTAATTCTGAATTGCTTTCCTAAATAATGTATCCAACATACAGGGTGGGCGGAGGAGCTTGTGACAGAGCAGAAGTACTGAGAATGGTTTATTGCAACAGTATATGGCAACAGCTCAAAGGTCAAACCCAACCCCTGGACAATCCCAGTTAACTCACTGTTTACTTCTGGCAGATAATAGAAGCATTTCAGCCCCAGCTGGTGAATAATAAAAAATAATTAATTTTATTATTTATACCCCACCCATCTGACTAGGTTGCCCCAGCCACTCTGAGTGGCTTCCAAAATATTTATTTATTTCATTTATATACCGCATTTTTCTTCCAAGGATCTCAAGGTGGTGTACATGGTTTCCCTCTCTCCCAATTCATCCTCACAACAATTCTGTGAGGTAGTTTAGGCTAAGAGATGTTGACTGGCCCAAGGTCACCCAGTGGGCTTCATGGATGAGTGGCGATTCAAACCCTGGTCTCCTAGGTGCTAGTCCAACACTCTAGCCATTACATCTCACTGACTCTGGAAAGAAAAGCTGCCAGCGATATTGTGATGCCAGTTGGACTATAACTGGGGAATGCCCACTTAGCTATGGAATTTACTGGATGACCTTAGGCTGTGTACTATCTCTCAGCCTCACCCACCTTGCAGGGATGTTGTAAGGGAAAGCTGGAGCAAGAGATGCTTCCTTGAGCAGCCTGGAGAAAGGAGAAGATAAAAATGAAACAAATACCCTACGTACCAATCACTGATAATCCTGCTTCATGTGGAAAATAGGAGTCTTGCTTCAATCCTATGCACATCCAGTAAATGCCATGCAGAAAAACAACCTTGCAGCAAGAGTGTGGCAAGGTTACAGACCAACATTATTGAAGTCTGGGTTTACTTTACACTGAAAATGATCCAATTATTTTAGGATGCTCTGACTCGATATACATGAGTAATGTGTTTTCCAGGAAACCCACACAATGAAGATGTATGCAGGTAAGAAGGTTGCGGCTGCCAGCTCAATTTCTGATTGAGACTGCCAAAGTTTTGAGGCTTGAATATCCTTGCATTTAGTCACGGCCTTACAGACCGCCCCCCACCCGTATTCTCAATGTGTTGAACAGCACAGTTCTCTGTAAAGGTCGTCCTTTCTTGCAGTGTTATGCCTGCATTACTACAGTATTTTGGTTGCTCCTTAAATTATGAGAAGAGAAGCAATTATGCGACCACTCCTAAAGAAGACCTCATTGAACCCAGATGTTTACAATAACTACCACCTGCAAAAAATTCCCCTTCTTTGGGCAAGATGTTTTAGGAAGATACTAGTTTTCTGGACCCATTCCAGTCTGGGCTCAGGCCCAGGTTTAGGTTGGAATTCACCTTGATCACTTGGCAGATTATGCTTATTGGGAAAGGGACAGCAAGGCTGCCACCAAGTTACTCTTGCTTGATTTCTCAGTGACTTTTGACACCATTGTCCATGGTGTCCTCCTGCATTGGTTCCTGGGCCAGTTCCAGAGAGTAATATTGGGTAATTGTGCCTCAGACCCCTGGCAGTTACAACCTAGACTGATGCCTGGATGCAGTGGTGGACTGGATAAGGGCCAGTAAACTGAAACTGAATCCTGATAAGACAGAGGCACTGGGGTGGGTGGTTCATTTATGTAATTTGAAAATCTGTTTCCAGGACAAAGTATAGTTTCTTTTATAGCAAAATCTTGGATGTGATCACACACAGAGATTCCAGATCAAAGCTGTATCTTAACCTTGTTCATCAGGGAGGTCAAAAGGAAATTATAAAGCCTTTGAATTTCTCCCTTCTGAGATGCATTACTTTATGTTCCCTGTAAAAGTCCCCTACCCCTCCACCATTTTCATCTAAAATCATTAAAGCATTTTAGAAGCTCGGAAATGACAGACTAATGGCTTTGCTTACTTACTTTATTCAAATATCAATAATTACGCATGTTGCCCTTTGAATAAAGAGGGCAAGGGGATAAATTGTTTGGAACACTGAAATTAGGGTCGAATCATTTGGCTAACTCACTGTGCCTACCTTCCAGCATCAGTCTGCATGTTCTTGTGTAATCGTAATTAAATTTATGGGGACTTTCTGTTTCATACAGATATTATTTCAGGGGTTGAGAACCTCAGGCCTTGGATTGGATGGGGCCCTACATGCGTTTCTCTCAGACCTTTGGGACTCTCTCTCAGCTGCTCCCCTTTTGCTCAGGTTACACACCTCACAGACCCTCCTCAGGTGCTTTTCCCTGTCTGGAATATGACAGTGCCTCTTGCTTGCCTGAGTGTGGAGAGAAAGATGTGTGGGTATGAGTATGCCTGGAAACCACTTACCTTGGTGTGACTGGGATGTAGCCTACTTTACAGAGGAAAGAATTCAACACAGGTAAGAATATCATCCATTGCTGCCCACTTTGGTTCTGCCTGTCTTTGTTTAAGTTCCCACCCACCACAGACATCCGAGAGCCCCTTGGTATACAGGATTTGGGCTGAAAAGGGTTCCCCATCCCTTCTTTATACTGTAGCTGTAAGTCTTTCGAGAATCACATTTACAAACTGCAGGAATGGTAAACCTGCTTGGAAATAGCTTCGTTTCCACCTGAGCGTTTAAAAAAATGCTTTTGCTTCAACCAGACGTCAACAGTTAATTATAGGCATGGATCATAATTTTTCATGCCACCGATCAACCTACTTAGAATTCTAGTATGTGAAAAACTGCCTGCTGTGGTTAACCCAAACATCTGACATGAGCAGAAATGCAGGTTGGTTTGGACAAATTCTAAAAGCAATGCAGCCTGTGTGCAGCATCATTATGCATCTGATATAATGTTTGGACAAGGCCTACATGCCTTGTTTGAGCTATGTGGTTCTTATACTCATAAGATATCAGATCCTCCAAGTGTCCCTATTTTCCAGGGACATCCCTCATTTAGAGAAGCTGTCATGGTTTCTGATTTGATCCTGGGTTGTCCCACTTTTCTTTAGGATGTCCCTATTTTCATTGGAGAAATGTTGGGGGGTATAGAGTTATCTGACGCCCAAGCTGTTTGAAGGCAATCCTGTATAGGGAAGTTTTTGTTAATGTTTAACGGTTTATTATGTTTATATATATATTGAAAGCTGCCCAGAGTGGCTGGGGCAACCCAGTAAGATGTGTCGGGTATAAATAGTAAAATGATCATTATGGAATGGGTTGTTCCTATTTTCATCAGAGAAATGTTGGAGCATATGATATATACGAACTAACTGTTTAATCCAGGCCTGTGAATGATGAATAATATTTGTGAAGGCCCTGCCTGAGTAATGTCCAAAGAGATGAGCATCTATCTTGGTGGTGGGGCAAGCACATTGGCTAAGTGGCCCGGGCTGCTGCAGTTCCGCCATTATTGTCTTGACATGCCGATCCATTTCATCTGAACTGGTTGTGCACCTGGGGACAGGGCGAGCTGTACATGGGGGCAGCGCTGCCTGTGGTGAGCGTCCCAGGGGGGTGCCATGGCAAGCAGTGAGCGTCCCAGGAAGGCGCTGCCCGTGGCAATGTCACCCCCCCCCCAGGGATGACACCCAGGGTGGACCACACAGCCCTTCCTCTGCCGGTGCCCTCCCTTATGAATTTCTGCCACTTGGTGAAAACTTTTTATTTTATTTTAGCAGCCGTTTTAAGTAAGTTTTTCTGATCTTATGGCTACTTTTAACCAATGTTTATTTAGGCTGTAACCTGTTTAGAAACTACCGTATGAAGCAGTACAGAAATTATTTAAAAAATAAATACTTTTGTCACGCTTATGTGGGTGTACTTGGACTTCTGATTCAGGTCCCAGCATTTTGGACCATCACTGAGATCAGGCATGCACTAGTTTAAAATAACAGGCCAAAATTTTATTGAACCACAGATGGGTGGCATAGCGAGAGTGCAGGCCACAAGCTGTTATAGTCTTTTTCTCCCATGAGAGGAAATGGCTCCACGATGCAACCCCCCCCCCGACTTATGCATGATAAAAAATTATTCCTTTATTAAAAGGAATTGCCATTTCTCTATAATACAGTTTGCACAGTGCCAATCTGCAGTTCATATGAATTCTATGTATGGAATTGGTTATGGATGTTTGCTTCAGTTTTCTTAGTATTTTTTTTACAAATAATTACACCAGGAGGCTAGTTTTTATTTGCTTTCTCGTTTCATGCCTTCAGTTGTGTAGGGCAGTTAAACAAACAACAACAACAAATTCAACCTTTTTTTTTTTATAAGAGCCAAACTTTCCTTGGAAAACCTTGGTAATGGTTCTACATTTTATGATTGCCACAAAACTCCCATCAAAATGTGTGCTGCTATTGCTGTTGCTTTGGGAAGTACATAGCCAGTCTTAGAAACTATTTATGAGTCAACTTAAACCATCTACTGCAAAGGTAGGTGGCATTTGTCATGGTCATTTAAGACTTAGCCCATTTATATCTTTGAACATTAAGTCTCTGCCAAGAGGCTCAAGAACTTTTAGCTGTCTAGGAGCCTGACCTATTTGACAGTGAGGTGGGGCTGTCTAGAGCACACTATCTATTTCTAATGCACTCAGGTCCTGGTAGTATTGATCACAACAGCCAGAATAGAGCTCCCGCAATTAGCTGGCCTCCTCTAGACTGACTCTTACACCTGATTCAGCAGGCAGTTTAATTTAGGACCTGATGCTGTGCAGTAATCTCTCTCTCTCTCTAAAGTGCACAGTGTAAGTTGTGAGGAGAATACTTGGAGCTCAAGGCTGGGGGCAAAGTATAGTAGCACTCCTTGGCGGAGGGTGGGTGAGGGTGAAATGAAGGAGAAGATAAACATAAGAGGCTGAAATAGTGCAAGGGAATGTGCTTGCCATGGAAATGAGATTCATTTTTCCTTTGTACACAGAAGGTAGCAGCACACCTTGAAAATTATTGGGAGGGGGCACAGAAGGGGCAGAGTACATGGGTGGGATATTTATTCAGAAAGAGAAACAATAGGATTGCCATGAAAAGTTGGAAAGTTAGAGGTTTAACTGTAGAAAATTGGAAAACTGTCCTTTTCTTACTCTTAGACCCAAGTGTTCCTTCTTTTTTTCCTTAGTGCTCTTTATTTGACCCACACTTGATATTCTAGAGCAGTGGTTCCCAAACCCTGTGGATGATATGCAAAATGAACAGAAAGGGATGCTTAATTGAGAAAACAAAAGGCACATTTGAGAGTCTAGAAGTTCATGTTTCACTGTTAAACTGTGAGACCCAGGAAGCACTTTATGCTCTCATTTGATGAATGTTGCACTCACTGCAGAAAACCTGTCTCACAAGATATTGGAAATGTTCCTGCAAACACTGCAGTATTTTTGGACTTTTTAAAATGGTGCAGTTGGTGGTTTTGTTGCTTAAAAATACATTTTTCAAACAGCCCATCTAGAAAGCTTAACTGCTCTAGAAAATAGTACTGCACCTCCATTATTATCTACTCTTTTCTTTTATTCTGCTGCTGTTAAAAATTGAAGCAGGTTTCATTTCAAGGATGTGACTAGTAAATCTCAGATATCCATATCTGGCATAGCTTCTGGAGGTTTACTGGAATCCCCATACCCAATGTTTAGATCTCATAGGTACAGTGCAGAGACCTTTGTCATTGCCACATTTATGGAAGCTTCTTACATTAAAAAAGCAATCATGATGGAAATTGGTCTGTTGTCTTTTACTAGCCTAGATTTATGAAACCAAAGAGCAATACCATTTAACTGGGAGAAATTAACGGATAGTACTTTTCAGCTTTCAAATCCATACCAGGTGAGGAGATACTAGCTATGCTTCATATGTTTTGCTCAACAAGGTGAATCTGAAATTGTGGAACCATAATGGGCAAAGTTCAGGCAAAGTTAAGTCCCACTGACATCAGTGGGACGAATTTACACTTGTGCATTAACTCTACCATTCAACTCACTTTGGTCAGATTCAGGCCTGTGTAGTAGGTACTTGTCTGAGGCCCCGGGTGGGAGTCTTGTTCTTAGCATGACAGCATAAGTGCTGGCGGGGGCCCCTAAGCCAGTGGCGTAGCGTGGGTTGTCAGCACCCGGGGCAAGGCAAGTAATTTGCACCCCCTAACCTGGGGATTTGCGCCCCCTAACCCGTGGATTTGCGCCCCCTAACCTTAACCCCCAGATGTTGCGCCCGGTGCGGCCGGCCCCCCCTGCACCCCCCACGCTACGCCACTGCCCTAAGCAACTTAGCCCTCCAAGGCCCAGGGCAAGTGCATCTGGCTGCCCACCCCCACTGCATGGGCCTGGTCAGAGTGTGCCAAAGTGTGTGACTACTTGCCAAAGGGGAAATGATCCCAGTAACATTAGTACTTAAGAGACACATCAAATAAACAAAACCGTGCAGATCTAGGGACCGTGATAAACTGAACTAAAGACCAAATCCAGACTGAAGCATGTCAAAAACTTTAAAACCAGTGAACAAGCTGATTGACGGCTGCAGGCAAAAAGTAGAAGGTTTTTTGAAATGAGCACACGGCAGGGAGATGCTTGTATTATGAGGAAAGATATTGCATGTCACTTATTAAAAATAAAACACTTTCCCAGCTTATTTTAACTCTGTAAGGGGGAAAACGTTAGCATACATGCACATCATTTCATGTTTAAGTGTGTATATGCTTATATAAGAGTATGCTTGGTTATAAGTAGCATCCATCCAATTATTTATGTAGTTCTGATAATATATCTAAAATCTATACATGACACTTTTACAAATACTGCAACTAAAAAAATTTTTTTAGCTGGGATGCCTAACTGCCTTTGCATTTCCCAGTGTCACCATTAGATATTAGATAATGTATGTTGGACTTTTCCTTAAATGGCAACTTTGGAGAAGACCCAAATGGCTTTATGCCTAATAGAGTGAACATCCATCCCCAGAAATTTGGCTGATTAAGTCATATAATGGTTAATCTGAATTCTCTCAAAACAGCAAAATACTGAACATGCATGTGAAAAGCAACCTTTTGCAAGCCTATGGAGCTTGGCAAAGAAGGAAAAGTGGCATTTGAGAGGGCTGGCACAAGTCATTGTCAGCTGAAGAATTCAATTTGTCCCACAGTCTTCCTTGAGAAATTGAATTGAATGCAGCTTTCACATCAATGAAACATGCATGCAGTGGTACCTCGGGTTACAGACACTTCAGGTTACAGACGCTTCAGGTTACAGACTCCGCTAACCCAGAAATAGTACCTCGGGTTAAGAACTTTGCTTCAGGATGATAACAGAAATTGCGCAGCGGCAGCGGGAGGCCCCATTAGCTAAAGTGGTACCTCAGATTAAGAACAGAGCTCCACAACAAATTAACCACCAGGTTTCTTAGCATATTAGATGGGCTAGTACAAAACAGTGGTATATGGTGGATCTACCTTGTCTACGATCTGAGGTGAAACCAGAGTATACCTTGTCTAAATTCTGGCTGCTTGTCGGCACAGATAGCTTCATCAGTTAACCAGCCCACCAACCTATTATGGAGCTGTTTTGCATATAATTCGCTAATTGTAGATAGCAGACTGATTCGATGATAGTTAGCTGGGTCAGATGTTGAACCCCTTTTAAATATAGGGATAATTATAGCTGTGACCTAGACATCAGGCATTATTCCCGACTAGTCAATTAATGAAAATAACTGCCAACAGGGCAGCCCACCAGTTGGTGTGAGATTTTAGTAGGTCTGGGAGCAGGTAGTCTCTGCCTGGTGCTTTATTACTTTTTATTACTTTTTAACTGTGAGATGAGGTTCTTGGCCTGGGTTATGGAAACAAGAGGTCAGTGTGGTAAATATTCTGTTATTTGATTGGCCTCATCATCGTGAACAAAGTAAAGTGAGTAGTAATATTGCATCCATTCCTTGGGTCCGATAGTGCACGGGGTGGGGTGGGGGGCATTATATGCACTCTCTAGAAAACCTGATATTGTGCGCCAGAAAAAGCAAGTGTCCTTATCATAAGAGGCCTTTATTAGAGTTGACTCTTTTATTTATATATTTATTTGTATTAGTTTTTTAATTTGTATATTAGCTCTTTGATTTTTATAGTTGTAAACTTTCAGAACCCATTTTGAGTAGCAACCATCTAGCTACATCTGTATTTTATTGTATTTGAGTCCTCTGCTATGGCTTGTGACTGACACAAATAAAGATTTTAGCTAAAACTATTGACCACTCTCTCCATAGATGTTCATCAGAATTCAGCACTGTGTATCCTACAAGTGTGCTCGATTTAAAATACAGTAAGGAGCGTTAAACAAGCCAAGTGACATATGAACCCAATCTTATTCTTTTGTAAATTACAAAACATAAGCTCTTTGCATAACATTTGCATGCTTTTAAATCAAGATAATTAACATTTAATTTAATAGCAATTCATATCCCATCGTTTCTCCAAGGACCTCAAGGCAGCACATATGATTCTCTCTCTCTCTCTCTCTCTCTCTCTCTCTCTCTCTCTCTCTCTCTCTCTCTTTCTCTCCTCATTTTATCCTCACAACAGCCCTGTGAGGTAGGCAAGGCCGACATTCAGAGATGTGCCCACGGTTATCCAGTGAGCTTCATCATAGCTGAGTGGGGATTTGAATCTAGGTCTTCATGGTCTTAAAACTACACCACACTGTCTCTTATTTGAGATAGCTTGCACTACATATGATTGAACAAACCAAGCATAGACTTCCAACCACATAATTGGGGCTACCAGGTGCCTATTCTGTTGTTGTTGTTGTTGATGATGATGCCTTTGTGAAACTGCCAAAACGGGGGCAACTGGAAGCACCAGCACACCACTACATGTGGTTGGTGGGCTGTACTCAACTCAGTGGGCCCGCTGTGGAGGTCTTGAGACTTAAACAGAGCCATTGAGATAGGGCTGCACAGTAGATTTGGCTGCACAGTTTGCAGCATAATTTTTAGAGGACATTATAAACATTAACAAATTGATTGAACCCTCACAGCATGCATCTGGAGTACGTAGCAGGTGGACAGGCAAGCAATTATATACCTTTATCCCCTTTTTCAAATCATGTAAAGCTAAGCCAAAATCAGCCATCCGGTCTATTGTAAATTTCAAAGGATGTGTTGTAAGCAGGATTCAAACTTGATCATTACTGTTCTCCACTTCAGTGGCTTGCTGAAATAGACGTCTGCATTCCATGAATTTGTTCATTAGTTCTAGCAGGGTGCTGTCTCCAAGGTCTCCACAGAATAGTGCCTTTCACAAAGTAAAAGAGAGGAAGGAAATTGCATCAGTAAGGAAAGGTACTTGTGTACTACCTCTGCACATAATTTGGACTGTTAATTCTTGTTCAGTTTTGAATCAAAGGAAAAAATAGGCTACTACACTTGGCACTTGTTCATCTGGGACATTTTGCTGTGTGACTAAGGGCCACAGCACAATATAGTAACTGCACCATTTCTGCATGGGAGATTTAGATAGATAGATAGATAGACAGACAGACAGACAGACAGACAGACAGACAGACAGAGACAAAGGAGAAAGTCACAACTGGAATATTCGCTTTAGCTTCATTGAGATGGACAAGACTTGCAGGAAAGTGGGGCTGCAGATGAATTATCACAGTTGAGAAATCCCAGAGCAATTATGAGCTGACCCAACCCTCTTCTAAATTAATTCTCTCCTTGGCTTGCAAAAGGCTCAGAGCAAGCCCACCCATCTGCCAAGTTCTCTCCCCTTACATTTCCCAAATTTACCAGCTTCTCTGGGGAGGGGAAGTGAGGGCAGAGGTGGAAAAATTTCAGCCAAGCTTAAAATGGAGGGCTACTTTAAAGTCATTTAGACATTGACAAAGTAAAATCTGATTCATTGTTCACAAGAAGGAGTAATGTATTTTTAAAAATAACACTACAGTTTTAGTCTTTAAACCAGTGAGGGTGGGTTTTTTTCTATGTAAAAAAGAAAGATGTGCTGACACTCATAGATTGATAGAAGTGCTGTGGGTATCAGTGCAAATAGTTGCTGGGGACGAGAGGTGCTGGTAGTTTGCGCCGGTGAATACTGTGACAGAAAAAAATCCTGCTCTAAACTGTTCCTCACTCTGAGATTTCTGAGCATCATTGGAGTCTTCATTGGCTTCTTGGGGAAGTGTAGTTTCAATAGAACCTGGGGTAGCAGAGCAGTGCGGCAGATCCACCATTCCAATAGTAGTGTTACTGCTGCTTATCAGGGGAAGGTAGCAGTGAGGTCAGGGCTACATGGCCACACTGGTGAAGCCAATTTCCCAACACTGTGCCCACACACCTCCAACCACACCCTTACCCTCCACACCTCCCAAGTAAGTGGCAATGAGACCACTGTTGGAAGGGTCGCTGCATGGGACCATCCAAGCATGCTGGCTACTCCTGGTACTTCTTGTTGCTCCTGATTAATTTATTACAGGGGTGGGGAAACCTGCAGCCCTGTAGAAATTGTTGGACTCCACTTCCTATCATTCCTGATCATTGGTTGTGCTGGCTGAGGCTGATAGGAGTTTTAACTACAGCATCTGGTGAGCCATTCCTGATTTACTAGAGAACCATGCCTCCTTTCAGTGCTCATCCCATTTTCCTTCTTTTAAATTTCTGCAGCTGCTGGATTAGTGTCTGACATTTACCTAGTAGTAATATGCTAACATTTAAAACTTTTAAACCCCAATACTTAGTGATGGATAAGCTTAGCTTGACTCATTTCTCTGATTTTCTCAGGAGCAGCTTTGTGCTAGTTCCCATTGTACATTCATTCATTCATTCATTCAGGGAGGTAGCAGCACCTCATCTACAACATGAAGCCGGAGAGTCGGAAAGATGCATTTCCCATAGAGCTGGAAACTCCTCCAGGGTGAATGAATAACACACCTTTTAGTGAGGCATATGATTTTATATGTGCATGGAAACAGGAGAGGTTCAGAAATGCTTGATTGTTTAATGCACCCTTTGTTCAGTTGGGGTTGAATGCATTGGCCTCTGTTTCTTTGCGAAAGGCAAGTGCTTTCAAAACTGAAAGTTTCCCTCCAGTAAAAATAATATTGCCAAACTTGTGGTCAGCTCTCTGTGGAGGAACTCTAGAGCTTCCCTCTCTAGAGGCTTATAGCCCACACATTCTTCTGGTGCTGTGGCACCATGCAAGTGACCCCTAGGCCCATGTGTTCCTTGTGTAGCCCTGTCTGTCAATATCTTTCCCACTCGTGCGTGCTGCCTACTCCCTTCACAGTGGAGGTCATTTGGCAGAGTGGAATGGAAACGCATGAGCTGCGGTTAGCTTTAATTTCCCATGTGGGTTTTCTTGTGGGTTTGTCAGAGAATGATAACACAGAGAGCACTGAGCCACTAAGCAAATTCCACCAGCAGGTGATTCTGTGAATGAAAATAGCCATGGGGTGATGGGGATAGCACTTTAGGCTTAAAAGTCTTTTTTATAGTACACTTTGAGCCATGTGGGACATTTTTGCAGATACCCTAATTTAAGCCATGGTGTGACAGAAATTGGAAGTGCCTTCATAACTCAGGTCACATCATGCCTTATTCCAAATCTGAGCCAATGCAAAATGTTGCAGATCAGTAATGGCATGTTGCATAGCAAACAAATTGTTTCACATTATACTTCCCTGTATGACTCACACTCCCCCCTCCCCTGCCACAATATTTTTTTATCTGATACTGACATTTTGCATTGCCAAAGAAAAATGACAGTGGCAATATTTATCACCAAAGCTTTTTCCACACGTCTAAAATGTTAGCTTATCGTTATCAGTTTTGAGGGCAAGAGTTAGTTCTTGTGTGTAAAAATACAACTGGGGCAAAAATATATGCAAATGATCTGGATAATTTGCAGTACTCTTTGGTCTTGAGTGAAAAACAAAGTAAGAAGGAGTAAAGAGAAAAATAAGGCATCTAATGGAATTATTTTATATGCCCTACTTTTAATAGTGGCATTATACACCAGCTGAAGTTTATGAGTGGTTTTCAATGGCAGCCCACATAGATGGTGCCCCAGTAGTCAAAAATGCAACTTGGCCAAGCCCAGTTGTACCTGAAATAGGCACAACTAGTGCACCATCCAAAGCTGGACAAAACCTATTAACCCAGTTCCTATGTGGGCTATTGTGCTGATGCACTTGGCACTGTGTTTCTTTTGAAACTGCATGGTTTTAGGCTGGTATAAATATGATAATCTGTTTGTTCATAAAGCTTCTGTGTCCCCTTTGCAGCAAACTGTTCAAGGCAATAGACAATTAAACCACAAACAAACTGTTCATGACATGTAACAGACATGGTCTTGAGGGAAGCTGGTAAATGCGTTGTTTCTCCAACAGACTGGAACCTGGGCAATGAAGTCCCCACCCCACCCCAAAAGTGAATTTTTCTCCACTCCACTAAATATCAGGTCCCTGTTGACTGCATGGATTATCAGTCACCTTGGCCCATGCAGCTCTTAGACTGTCATTAAAAAAAACTGTTTTGAAGTTATGAATACTGTTAAATTATAAATCCTTTGTTCTAAATTCATTTCTTCAGGGGGGTAGATGGTATCAAAGACAAGCTAGTGAAACGATAACTCTGTCAGATCTTTGTGTTCTTAGATTTGACAATAATAGATTTAACTAATAACATCCTTGAGGGTGGTGCCAGCATGGTTGACTTCATTTTTTTTTAACGCTGAAGGAATTAGAAGAATGATACAAATACGATTAATGTAAGCTTTGGTCCCACTCTTATCAAATATAGATAGCATCATCTTTTAAAGCTGGAGTAATTGTTGAAATGTATTGAAGGTGTGATGCATAATTAATAAATAACGGATAATAGCTATCTGAATGTAGACTTTGTTTTGCATTTAGGACATGAAACAAATAAATTGGCTGGCTATACTGTACAATGACACTATGGTTCTACTACTATTTGTTCTGCACTAGTTCACACAGTATTTGAAGATTCCATTCTACTTTTTAATCAATAGATGAAACTTCTCTTGCAGTGAGCCCTTGCTAGTAAGCACCAGAAATGGAAGGAGTTCGTTTTATTGCATTCTTCTTTTGGATAGTGTGCTTTTACTGAAAGGAGGGACTGCTAGCACAGAAGAAGGCTGCCACATTTACTGTCACTTTTCAGTCAGTGCCACCACCCTTTTATGATTGCTACTGCTGCTGCAATTTATCACTCACCCTTCACCCTAACTCAATATTATTAATAAAGCACAAGATCACACAATATTTAAAATAGTTTCAAAACAGTTTAAAGCAATTTAAAATTTCAAAATTCAGGCAAGTCCTAAAACCATGCATCTCAGTGTCAAAAGCCAAGGTGAACAGGTTGTTTTCAGCATTTGCCAAAAGCTGTATAATGAAGGCACTAGGTGTACCCCTGTGTGGGATGAAGTTGTACAACTTAGAGGCTGCCACAGAGAATGCCCTCTGAACTCTGTCCAACAGAGATGGCAAACCAGCTGGAGGCATTCATAGCCATTGAGCTCAAGCCTCCAGTGACAGTGTTGAATCCAGGAGCACCCGCAAAGTATGGGACTCTTTCTTCCAGGGGAGAGCAGTCCTCACTTCCCAGACATGAGGACTTGGGATAGACACAATAGACACATCTGTCTATTGAGAATCCAGCTTCTTGGCACAACTCCAATCCAGCATCACCTCCAAGTACAAGACTTCAGTTGAACAGAGCAAAAAGACACAGCAGCTTCTCTTTCTCTTCCTATCTTTCAGTAATTCTTCCTGGATTGTACTGCATAACATTACTGAGGAGGGCACTGAATACCGTTAGTATTTCTTTTAATCTATAGAAATTTTCATGTTTACCAGCTCAGGAAAATAAATTTTGGTGGCTCATAATGCTCGCCTCAAATACAACATGAGCAGCTGAGTTCTTCTCAAGTTTAGAATAAAATCTCATCCAGATAAACTAAATATTCCTTCTTTCCTCCCACCTTCCTTCCTCCATTTCATCTGCCCTCCTCCTTTTGTTCACTCCATCAGTCCACACACCCACTTACCTCCCTTGCAGCCCTGGCAATGGAGGGGAGGAAGGGAGCTCTGCAAAATGGAGTCTGTGATGAGCTGGCTCTGTAACAGCATGCCAGGCACCAGTGGGTGTGGGGGAAGAATGACTCCATATTTACTCCATTGCACTGCTAGCCATGTAAGTGAATGAGTGGGAGAGGGTTTGGGGGCCGGGAATTGGCAAAGGGATCAGACTCTGATGCACCCACAGTGATATAATTGAGAGTGGAACAGAGTTTGATTTGTTTCAGAACTGGACTTGAAATAAGTAAAAGCTATTCTCCGAGTTCTAATGAAAATGCTTTGGATCTTTCAGCTAGGTTCCAAGCCTGATTCAATGGGAATTTTCCTGCAGGCTGGTTATCTATTTCTCTGCATAATCTCTACTTATTTTCTGCAGGAAGCAAAAACCTGTACAATAGCTTACTGCATATATTTGACTTTCAGGTCAAAGGTGAAGTGTTTGCCACAGGTTTTGGATGCCCCAAATATAAGGTTTTGAAATTTCAAACCTTGTATAACCACTTCAGAGGCGCACATACGTTTAGCTACAATGACAGGAGGTTAGTAAGAATTACAAGGGAATACACGAGAAGAATAAGAGCCTAGAATTTAGGTACATGGGGACTGAAAGTCAAATAGAATCAAGGTGAATTACCAACTCAGTGACCGTTTTCAGCACCTGTGAGTCAGAATGATGATATTCTGATACAGCAAGATATTCTAGTTGAGTACTTGGGGACTTATTTTCTAGCAGGCTATTCTATGCAATCATGAGTGCAGTTTATTGCTGAGTTGACACTGTGAATAATTTGGCAGTGCTGTCTGTTATGTATAATGTATTGCTTGTGTACTAATATTTTTTGTATTTTATGAATCTTATGTTATATGCATATATTATGTTATTATGAAACTGTGTTGTAAAACACCCTGTGGCCTTTCTGACAAATGACAGCATATAAAAAATTTAAATAAGTAAACAAGAAGGGCATATATAAGCATTAACCAGAGTGTTATTTATATATTTAATTATTTTAGGCATTTATACACTTCCCTTTCTGCCAGAAAGGCTCTCAGACAGGCTTACAAAAACCAGCACTAAGATGATCTTTTCCTACAGGGTCACAATCCAGAAAGATAGGGCACACAAAGTTTTGTAGATTTTTAGAGGACTTGTCATTTAGTGGCTATCTTTGAAGAGTCATGCACACTTCTGTATCAGGCTTCTCTGACTGTGCTACACTTTCACACATATGTACAGCATTTGATGAATATGTATGTCCTATCAATTGAATCTGTAAATGAGCACCATTAGAAAGCCTTTGCATTTCAATGATGTATCAACTCTGCTTGGATTTCTAGCTGTGATGGGTCACTCGAACACTAAAAGCATCACTTGCTGCTGCAATCATCCAGTGGTGAACACTTGGAAATGTTGTACGAATTGGCATCAGTATTATCACAGGTCCAAACTAGATTTGATGGTAATTCCATGAATGCAATTAGTGTGCACATTTTTGTTGTTGTTATGTAAATAGTAACCATCGGAAGTCTTGGCAGTATGGTGGTAGGGTTGTGGAGTTGCAATCTTCCTTTCCCTACGACAGTCATGATTTTTTTTTTTTTAATCATCCTCGCCAAAGCTTTTTTGTTATTTTGTTTTTTGCAATTCAAACAGTACTTGTTTGGTGGGGCTACCCTGCTAACCTTACCTCCCTCTGACTTATTCATGGCAGCTACCAGAATGAAGAAGGGGAGAGATGAGGCACTGGTGAGGTTGGTATGATGCAAAAGCACCAGTGGAGCCAATTTGGTGCTCCTGCCAACATATTTACACTGCGCTGATCTACTCAAAACCTTGCCCTTCTTCTCTGGTAACAACTGCAACAACTTCTGCAAGCTGCTTCTATAGATGAGACTGATGTTGGTCTATAAGGACCCTGAATTGCTGCTTGGATGCTGCATGTACTATAGAGTGATGGTAGAAGATGGTTCTTTGACTCTCCCTCTCCCCCCCCCTTTTCCCCTCAAATTAATTCACTCTAGGAAGCATGGCAAACAAACATCTAAGAAGTGGTTCACATTAGTGTTTCTCCATCACTAAGAAAATGCATTAATAATGCATTTCAAGAGCCTCAGGTCACCTCTGTAATTAGCTCTTTGGAATACAAATGTCCACAACACTGAGACAGAAATGGACCAAAAGTTCTTTAGCGTTGTGTGAAAATACACAACGGCTAAGCAAAAGTAAAAACCAGAACAAATACACATAGCATTTCTTGGTGTGTGTATAGAATATTGCCTCATGAAGAATGTTTAAAATAAATACAAATGTGGACAAATCTCAAGAAACAGTGCTCTTGGAAATGCATTTGGCCCTATCTAAATTTGCAGAAGAAGCTGAACTGAATAGCTTCTGAAGAAAAGCATTTATGCATTGCATTTATGTATGTGTGTATATACACACATAATGTAAGCCTGAGGCAGTCATAAACTTTGCAAGCGCAAGTTCGCTAAAGCATGAGAATAGTTGTAAGGATGCATTAATGTTCTGGGAAAATTCTCTTGGTGAGAATAGAAATCAGGTCACCAAACCAGTCTCTGATAATGGGTGTCCTGCTTGCATGTAAAAGCTACACATGAGAAGGAAGAGTGGGGAGGAGCATGCTAAGCTCCCCCCCCCCCGCATTGCATCCCCCTGACCCTTGAACCTACAACATTGCTGTGCTATATACAAGTTGTTGCACATGTACATGGGAAACCCCTCTGTGTGTCCACCCCTCCCCTACAATACCTAATGCACAATTTTTTGGGAGCAACAGCATCTTGTGTGTGGCGTCAAACCTTGCACTCTTCCAAATGTGTCCCTGATCAAATCCTTATATATTCAACAAACACAGCCTCACACAGATAGGTTTGTTAGAAGAAAAGAATAACAGAACTAACCACCGGATTAACTAATGTGAATTGACCTTATGGAGATATGCAGGCAGCACTTATAACTAATACATTCATATACACCTAAATCTAAATGAATTAGAGCCCTAATCAACAAAAGGAAACAAAGCGGTTTGAGAATAACCCTTCATCATGGAAACCCAAGAGTATAGTGATAGGAGCAAAGTTTTACTTATGCTGGCTCTCAATAGAGCAATCCTAGCACAATGGAAGATGATAGGACTGGTTCTTGAGAGCAGTGTAACAGGAGCAGGAAATGACTGGAGCTAGCTAAACATTGCAAAAAACTGATCTTAAAATTTTGCAGATGTGTAGGAACTAAGAAGGAGTCTAAAGATGTCAAATGAAGGGTTTGGTGATGCATAAGTGGATGGGCTCAAAAAAGAAGACAGAACCAAGTGGAAAAACGTAGTTTTTAGGTGGGAAAATCTAGTTTATATCTGAAAGGTCATGACAGTATGTACGTTGAGAGGATTTTATTTCTGAAATAGCCCCTTGAATACATCATCTACTTGTAAACGAAGTTTCAGCATATAGTTTCCTGGTCTAACAGGATACCTGAAATGAACACCTGTTGTTTTGCTCAACCTTTCAATTTACACCTAGGTGAGATTCCTGTCTAAAGTGAACCCCACGCCTGTAGATCAGTTACATATAGTGTGTGCATTTAACATTCTTTTGACACTCAAATAGTCACATTATTCTCATTGTTACAACCCAGTTTTCCCAGGTCTGTCCAACAGGTAATGTAAAAGTTCAGAAAAGAAGATAATTGAGAGGTAGGTACCCCTAATGCAACTTTGGTCATGCCAACACAGTTGTGAGCCAAAGTGAAGGCTCGCCAAGGCAATCCTACTAGCTGTCTAAACCAGATACCTTAGTTCTTTCTTGGACCTGGTCTAACTTTTGGCTGAAATTGCAGTTTTGTACTGTACATCAGTGCTGATGCAAACACCTGATATCGGCAGACCAGTGCCAGGTCGGTGGGGATCCCATCAGTGGTGTCTACCCTGGAGCTGTCCTTCTCTACCTAATATGCATTTTCAAAAAAGAAAGAAACTTGGTCATGTAGGGAAGGGTAGCAGGCGGTTGGAAAGCAGGACATATAGGATAGATCCCATCTAATGTTCTACATGTAAATCACAAGGTGTTGTGCACGCAGAAGGAACAGTACTTGTGTAGGTTATTAGATTTAAACTGAGTGCACTATAGCTTTCAATTCAATGCTGGGATCAGATGTGAATGGCTATTTATCTTGTCAGTGTCCTCCTCTCACTGCCTATGTTCCCAGATTCTACTTGTGTAGACCACTTTCTACTGCTTCTCTGGACTGGGTCCTTTTATCTTTTTGTTAAGCTTGTACATTGTTGAAACACAGGCATTGCATTTGTTCTTTACAGATTCTCTGTGTTCCCCCCTCCCACTGTTGAATGATGTGTTCCCCACAGAGCCATATCTTTACTCAGTTCTTATGAAAAAGCAATTTCTTTTCATCCCAGTGCCTACATGCACAAACAATTAGAATGCTCCATCGTTTGGCTAATTAAGAAACTACTGAATTCATTCTTAAATCTAATTACATCCATGTTGCTGTGGGGAAAGCTTGAAAGTCGCACACACCTCAGATGCAAATTAACTTTCAAATGAATATACTAATACTTTGTTCAGTGACTTTATAGATGAAAGGGAATAGCCTTTAGATTATGAAGTTTAAGAAGAGCCTGCTGGATCAGGTCAATGGCCCATCTAGTCCAGCATCCTGTCCTCTCAGTGGCCAACCATCATTCTACCTTGATGTATAGATCTTAGAAGATTGCACAAAAATATTTTTTTTAGTGCTGGGTACTCAAGCTCTGTTCAAAGCAAGGTTGCAGCCAGGTTAATCTCAGTTTATGCATTTTATTGATGATGACTTTTAGAAATTAATAAAGTGGAAATGTGGAGAAATGAACTTAAGACTGGGGAAAAGAAAATGAAAACGTGAGAAACCAAAATCGACAGATTCACATATCCCTAATTGCAGTTTGGTGTTGTCAATATTCTGACATCTAATATCTCTTGGTATTTATGAGGGACCAGTAATAAAAGTTAGCAGTTCAACTTCAACCTGTATACTGTTCTTCATACAAAAATCTAGTCACTCCACTGGTGCTTTCTACACAGATGGGTTTATGTTCTGTCTTATAAACTGGGAGGACACAGTAAAACTGAGGTCAAAGTGGATCACGCCTTTACTAGCAGAATGGTGACCTTTTTTAAGAAAGCAGTTTATACTGGAGAAAGAAGAGAGAGAGAGAGAGAGAGAGAGAGAGAGAGAGAGAGAGAGAGAGCGAGAGAGAGAGCTCACTGTTTTCTGTCACGTTTGGTGTGAATTTTAAACACAAACAGGACTACCAATTATTATGGGGAGTTCTGTTCCTCCAAGATTTCTTTCATAGTTTTTGTTGCTGACTCTTATCAATAGGCAGCACTTGGTATAAGACTTGTATATCAATGAAAAACCAGCAAGTGTTCCTGAGTCAGCACAGAGGCAAGGAAAAACAGAAGACCTTGCAACTTTGATCCCCTTGAGGAAAAACTGGTCTATTAAGATAATTCCTGGAATATACATTACAGTTCTTCTCATGCATGAAAATTCTCTGCCTACCCACCTAGAGTTTGTTGCGGCAGCCAACCACAGCAGGTGATTGTCAAAGCCTCACTACAGTGTTGATGTTTTGTTGGATCCAAAATTTCTGCACATGGCACCCCATGCACTGGATGTTCCCACTGAAAAGAAAGTGGGAAGGCAATTTCTACAAATTCCATTTTTCCCTTCTGCAGCCCCCTGTAACTCTAGAAAAATCTGGTCTGGAGGGAACTTCTGGAATAGTGTGGTGGTGTGGAGAGAAGTGCATGTGTGTAGGGAATGCACAGTGCAAGGAGCTCAGCTTGTGGTACAGGTGAGCATTCCAGAAAATAATCAAGTCATAAGTTGCCTTGTAAGGAGCACTCAAGAAACTGTTGAATTATTTAGTTCTGTGTGCTACATTTTAAAGGCTTTTAAAGACCACTCCCCAAGCTCTGTAGCTTTGTCAGCAGATCATCATTCTCAATAGGATATGAATGGAAAGATCTGCAACAGCAAGCAATGCACTATATGGAAATACATGTTTAGATGGCTTCAGACCTTCCTTTCAGCAGATTTAAAATTAGAGGATTGAGAAAATTTTATCTTTTAAGGTGTGACTTATAGGCTCCTCCACAGGTTACTTTTTCCAACAGTGAGATTAATTTCGCTCAGCTGCTTCAAACATAATGGCTTTGTTTGAAGCAGGAACTTTAGGCTTCTCCAAATAAATTTTTGACTTCATTTAATGGAACAATGGAGCCCAGTCCAGTATAACAAACTGCATTGGAAACTTCTCTTAGTTACTAAAGAGGTTTTTCAAGGGGCATCAATAGACTGCTGTTTGAAAAGCTCTGTAAATACTTTTTTAAATGTACAGTTTTTAAAATTACTGCTCAGATTTATATCATTTTATCCCTTAACTGGTCTGTGCTTTTAAATAATTGTTAATACTGATGCTTTGTTGATTGAATCTGTGCTGTGATTTTAAGATGTGTTAAGCCTCCTTGTTTTTTTTTTTAATACATACAATTATAGCATCATTCTGTGAATTTAGTTTCCCTTTCTTTCCTTTTTTTTGCTTTTCCTTCATTAATGTTTTTGCCACTATTAGTGCATGTGTTTGGTTTCCTTGTTTGGAGTTATTTTTTAAAGAATGTTCTTCCACAAGTGAAGTTTAAACTGGATTTTGTTTTTGTTGTTGTTTCATTTGTATAGCATTCTATGTACTATCATTTTGTTTTAAATTTTGGTTTCTTTTAAAAAAACAAAAACCTTCATCTCTTTCCACTGACACTGCAAATACCTCTCACTTTAAAAGGAAAATATCCCTGCAGTCACCTGTATTCCCTATAGAGCTGGGGGATGGAGCAACCTAAGAGGTGGGAATTGGCAAAAATTGGTTTCCCAAGTCCTTGAATGGGAGTTGCCACTGGGTCTCAGTCTCAATGCAAAAAGAAGTAGCTCTTCCATTCATGGAAGGGTGCAAGTAGAGATCCAGCCATATGAGAACCTTAAGTCTTTGCTTGTTATTGTTGTTTTTAATTGAGATTTGCCTTGGGCCACATAGACATTCTGACCAGAGTTTCAGTATTAGTAGACTTTGGTGACAGCCCTCAAATCTGCAAATTGAATAAGTTGTCTAGGCAGAAATAAGGGTCATGGTGACAATGAGAAGGCATAAGGTACTTTATCAGTTATTGGGTTTCATTGCTGTTAGAAGCCCATTTCAGCACTCTAGACTCCAAGAATATGCTAGTGATGAAGCATTATATTTTTCTGCATTCATGACAGGTACCGCATCTTCCCCGCCCTTTTGTAGAGTTGTCACTGCTTGTTATTTAGACAGATAGTCTTGCCATTTAAAAATGAAGCAGGCTAATGGTTTTTAATAACCTATGGTGGCAAATTATATTGCACCACATAATATATGTGCCACCAAGGAGAAGCATAATGAAGAGATTAGTGTGACAGATGAAAGCAACATGTTTGCTTTAATAGAATATTGAGTGACTATTGAGTGGGGACAGGAGCACTAATGCAAGTCGCTTATCAATTGCTGAGGTTTGTTGATAATGTACAAATGTTCTCTAGCATGAAATGACTAGTGGGAGTGTGGCCCACAAATAATGTGTCTGGACTCCGGGATCATTGGTGGATTTCAAAAGATGGACCTGTGTGTATCACAACTTCTTGGTTTCCAAGTTTGAAGAAAAATAATTGTGGTGTCCTTGAATTATTATTTTTTAAGGTTGCTTACAAGTATAAAATATACAGTCAAATTAAAGATATTTAGTACAGTACGTTTTATCCAGCTGAGGCTTCTGTAGAATTTGTAGTCTCTGCTTTTTCCAGGGTATTATTATTTTTTAAATGTATGTGTCACTTTTCGTTCACAAAAGAATAAATGAATCAGGAAGCGCATTGGGTGCTTGATAACTTCCCTCTTTTGACATTTCCAGACAAGAAGCGAAAATGTGCTTTGTTGAGTCTGTGGTAGCTGGTTCATTGTGGCAAATGAGGCACTGCCCCATCAACCTCAGTCCATAGCTGTCAACTTACAGATTTGAAAATAAGGGACCAGCAGCCTTGAAAATAAGGGACCAGCAGCCAAAATAAGGGACCTGCAGTCTCACCTGTTCCAGGCACTCCAGTCTTCCTGTCCTCCCGCAGTCTGGTTAAACTCATGCTGGGTAGCTTCATGAACACTGTCCAACCAACTTTGTAACCAGAGGTTCAACTGAATAGAATCTGAATCACATGCACCACAGGGCCTATGCAGCCTCAACTTAAGACGGCTCCCCGGCCTGGCTTTGCACTACAAAGTTTGCAGCAGCACGTGCAAAAAATGGCGTCCAGCATTCAAAAAACCCCTCAGCTTGCATTAACTAGCCACACACAAGGCATGCAAGCTCCACCCCCCAGTCGTTCTTAGACTTCTTATTGGGTGAGCAACACAGCCAAGCAACACAGTTGGAGCCTCCCTCCTCCCTGGCCGGCAGGGAGGGAGGGAGAGGAGCTGCTTCCTTTGAAATTTAAGGGACATCATTTAAGGGACATTTAAGGGACATCCATCAGTAAGGGACAGCAGCGGGACATGACGCTGGAATAAGGGACTGTCCCTTCAAATAAGGGACACTTGACAGCTATGCCTCAGTCTGCCTTCAGCCAACCCCACCTACCTGCCTTCTTACAAGTGGGCCAGAGAGAGGCACTGCCAGTTAGCTTTCTCCTTCTTAGTCTCAGGGTTGCCCTTGTAGAATTCAGCAGGGAGGAGGATGGGCCAAAACTGGCTCTGACTCAACCTACTCCTAGCCTCCTATCTTATACCCCACCAGTTTGAATCGGCACCAGACACCACTGCTGGTGCAAGCTATGGTACAATCCAGGGAGAATGGCTTGCAGAAAGACCTGCTAAGCATTCATGGCTCATTCCATACAATCTAAGTGTGTAAACAGATGACCACTTACTCCATTACCACTGCCTGTGTCGCTGTACTAACTTTATTGATGGCTGGTCTAGTGAAGTGGTGAGCTAAATATTAAATGTTCAGCAACTGGGCATATGTTTGTGAGTTGGGGAGAGGGCAGGGGTAGGAATGGCTATTCTCTAAATTTGTCAGGAATTTATGAGGAACCAGTTCCTCAGGGGGCTAGATGTATCACATGACCTGTTTGTGTAATGTAGCCATGCTTATTATCAGCAGTGAGCTTTTTTTTGCAATGGGTCCCTCAAGTTACAGTTTAAGACAGTGCCACCAAACCTCCTTACAGCTTGCCAAGTTTAGGAAAGTAGGAAGAGGGAGACTGGAAGGAAAGGGATCAGGTTGTGGAGCAACTCTCCAAGGGTGGGGTTTACAAATTTTATCTCAAAAGTTCTCCAAAATGATTCAAAAAAACATCCTATGTTCTGAATCGAGTAAGGGTTTAAAGGTGAGAGCAGCAGGTTGTATTGTGGACTTCAATGTGGAAGTTAGAAAACTTCATAGATGGTGATCTTAACGATACCAGTAACGACAGCTGAGATCCTTTATTTTGTCCAGTTAGTTCACATGTAGGTCAGTAGTGGACAGCATGGTGGGGCAGATAAACTTACCTGACTTCCTGGCCTGTGAATCACTGCTGTTCACCAGAAGAAAGTAGGGAAGGGCTGTGGTGCAGGGATTGTCTCTTCTGATTCATTTTCACACTGTGCTACCCCCACCCCCCACCTCTGTGCCCCATTCTTTCCCAGTAATCAGCAGTAGTTAACCTACTGGGAGGTCAGGTAAACACCCGTGTCCCACCACACCATCTGCTATTAACATTGGTGTTTGTTTCAATGATGAGACCTTATAACAAGATTTTATTTTTAAAAATATGATAATCCCATTCCACTGATAGCAGAGATTTTCTTTCTATACCTTGCAACATGGGATGTTTCCATACCTCCTCTCTTCTAGCATACAAAGTGGGCAGGAAGAACCATATTATCACTTGCTCACTAGCTCTTTGAACAGACATCAAAGCTGCTGCTGATGGGCATAAAAATAAAAGCACGTACCACAAAAATAGCCTACTTTAAAAGAGTAGCTCACTATTTGAATTTCCCTGGCAGTAAGTAAAATATTTGCTATTTTCTTTTACTCAGATCAAAAGAAAATTTATTTTCTAATACACACCATTTGCTATCAGTAAACTGCAGGCATTTTGTTTTCAGTAACCTGTGACAGTGGTGTGTTTTCTGGGCTTCATGGGATGCACACCAATGTAAATAAGCACGGCCACACTTCTTTATGGTGAAATATGTTGTCATTTTACCTTTTGCCTTAAAAAGGCAAGTATTTAAATTGGCATACAGTATACCCAGGGATATTTTTTAATATTCTGTAATTGTTTTCTTAAAAATATAGCTTGAAGGATCTGAGGACAAAATTCCTTATTGTGATTTTAGACCCACGTGTATGAGTCAGGTTGCCATCACATTCATATAAGACAGTGATGGCCAAACTTGGCCCTCCAGCTGATTTGGGACTACAACTCCCATCATCCCTAGCTAACAGGGCCAGTGGTCAGGGATGATGGGAATTGTAGTCCCAAAACAGCTGGAGGGCCAAGTTTCGCCATCATTGATATAAGAACATAAGAAGAGCCCTGTTGAATCAGGCCAAAGGCCTATCTAGTCCAGGCACCTGTTCTCACAGTGGCCAGCTGGATGCTGTGAAAAGCCCACAAGCAGGACTTGAGAGTGTCTGCACACTCCCTACTTGTGATTCCCAGCAATTTGTTTTGAGAGGCACACTTTGAAGCATACATTTATGGATTGTTTTAGTGTTGCAAAAGCCCCCACCCTGGGACTTTTAATTAAGGGTGGGATGTTTAGATATGAATAACTGTGTAATGACTTCCTATGGGGGCATATGTTTGGAGGCTGGAAAGTATTTGAATGTTTCACAGCAAAGTACAAGGGAATCCTTGTGTTCTGGGTTGGACACACACAAATGGGGATTCCTCCATTCTACTCCACCTCTGACCCGTTCCGCCCCCCCCCCCCTTTTTGGCATGTGTATCAGTGGGAGCGCAAATGCTGATTGTGCGCAGGTGCCTGTAAGCACTCAACCACCTACCATAAGCCTCGATAGGAAGTCATGGCAATATCATTAACTCATTAGGCTTGCTTAGCATGGAACTGAAGCTGTTAAGTTTGGTTTGCTTATTTGCATTGTTTTATATACACTGTGTTGTATATATTGGTGGGCTTTGGGGGTATTTGTTGATAGTATTTATAATTGCTTCTAATCATTTTCAGCTGTAAGCTATTCGAGATGTTGTGAGACACATCGAGCACAGTTTTGTGAAAGAGTGGGCATATGAAATAACAAAAATTGGGATGATGAACTCATTGTCAAGCACTTATCTGCTTACCCCAGCAGAAGTCTTGGTTTATGGAGAATGCATTAGAAAAAACACTAATGTATGTAATTCCTAAAGATGAAAAGAAAAGAAAAAGTAGAGGAAGGAAAGAGAGTGATTGCATTCATTATTTTCTCCTATCAAGACCATAGTGCCCAGTGTGCATAAAAGCTGTCGTTATATCTGAATGTGATTCCCCCCCCCCATTTAAAAACGTTAAAGGAGATATGAAAGATAAATCAGAGGTTTGTACTAGCAGTGAAGCTGAGCAGGGAAGAAAATATGTACCAGAAGCAGTGTGTGGGTGTAGAGCAAAAAGTACTTGGAGGGAAATAAGTATGTGTTCTTATTTCGAATGCGCCTTTCCCCATTTACCTACAGGGAGTATGCTGTATTCAAAGTGTAAAAAAACACACTCACCAAACCATGAAATGCTTGGATCAATTATTCCGATTCTCCAAGCAGGATCTTTATATTCACAGGAGAGAGAAATGATACATTTTGAAAAGCACTGTGTACATATCATTTTACTGGGGTAAATAGCTTTACAGCGATCAACTTCACCCAGTGTGATCGCTAATCTTTATGGATGACAGTGGAACAGTAGTACACTACACCATATGCCCTAACCAAGTGAGAAATATTACATATAGAGTCCCAGTTCTCTATCCTTTTCTCCTCCCACTTGCAGTTGTCAGAAGTTAACAATATATGCTTTTGGCTCACCTGTGCACTGAACACATAGCATCTTGGAAAGTGCCCTAAAGAGCAACCCACCACAGTGCTAAGTCACATTGATATCAGTGGGCTTTAAAATGTTCGCATCCCTGCACAAAACTGTGTTCCTATTGCAAAATTATGGTTAAATATGTGAAAAATAATCTTAGGTGATGTGTGAGTATTGCTTTGTTTACTATAACTCTACTACAAGGTCGGTGGATATTAATAAATAATGACTGTCTGCTATGCAAAATCAATTCATTTGTAAATTGCAGATCAAAATTGATTTTACATTTAAGAGAATATTGGACAATTAAGTGTATAAATTGCCTTGATGTCTCAGGTATTTTTTCCATGATGTATTGTGATGAGCTAAGGCTTTGGGCACATTAATAACAAGCAGAAGAGGAGTGAGGGATGGAAATGACCAATTAGTTCATCTAGTCTGTCTCTTTCTGGCCAGGATTGTTTGACTGCCTTTCTAGTCTAATTTTAAATTTGCCAAGTGATGTGACTTCTCATTTCATCTGTGTCGTCACCTGCCTCCTTAGGGGAAATTTGTTCTTTGTGCAAACTTTATGGAGTTATGAAAAGAAAAGAAATGAGGCCTTAAGTCGAAGCACTATACAGTATTTCCAGCTTTTCTCTGCAAAGAAACAATGTTGTAGATGAAGTCTGCATCCATTTGTGGTGGATTTAGGGCAGCTGCACCTCTGACTACACAAGCATATTGAAGTATAATAAGGGATATCAAACAATGGAATTAGGATATTTCCAGCCGAATATGGTGGCTTCATGAAAAGCCTGAGGAACCACCATATTTTTAAAGCAAGCTGGCTTATAAGCCTTCATGTTTTGTGTGTAAATCCCTGAAAATATACCCACAGCTTTGCTCAAACTTTAAAACCAACCACCTTTACTCTGCAATATGTTTCTTCTTCTTTTAATCCCCGTGGATCTCAGTTCACTTCTATATGTGCGTACTCAGAAGTAAATTCCACTGTGGAGTTTACCTCTAGGGAAGTTTGTGTAGGATTGCAGCCTATACCACTGGGGCTGGCTCTACCATTAGGCAAAGTGAGGCAACCACCTCAGTGGCAAATGCTGGGAGCAGCTGCCCCCGCTTTGTTGTTCTTTCTAAATTCCCAAGCTAATCCCCTCTGTTGGAGGAGAGAAATATGTGTGCAATATTGTTGCTGTTGCTGACCTGTTTTGTTTTATTCATATACTGGTTGCTTGTGGAAATGGCTTCTAAGCAGTTCACAAATGTAAAAGCAATCATAGGAAAATATCCACACCTAAGTAAAACACTCAGTAAAGCGATTTCATCAAAAAAATTAATATGTAGTTACAATGTACAATAAAACAAACACATGAAAACAGCATAACAGCAATTAAAGCAACTAGTTCAGGAGGTTCAGGTTAGGAGATCAGGGGAATGCTTGTCTAAACAGATGTATATACAAGATCCAGTGGAATGCCAATACTGATGGGGCCTCATATACCATCAGGAAGCACATTCTGCAACACAGGTGCTACTGGTGAAAAAGCCCACATGTGTGTTAGAATGTGTTTTTGGCGCATGCTGTCTTGTGGTGTTTCATATCTTTCGTCTTAGGGCCAAATGGAAAATATGCTAAATGTATTGTATGAAGCTACATTTAGAATTTTCCTAATAAATTACAGGCATGGTGATATCCCCAATTCTGATTTTTAGACCACAGTATTTTGTAAGGGAAAGTGTATCCCTTTCCTCCCCAACTAATGAGCCCATGTGCTGTAGTGGTTGGAGTGTCAGACTAGGACCTGGGAGCCCTGAGTTCAAATCCCAACTTGGCCATGAAGCTCACTGGGTGGCATTAGGTCAGTTATTATATCTTACAACCTAACCTACGTCCTAGAATTGTTGTGAGAATTAGATGGGAAGAGTGAGAACCATGTGCACCACCTTGAGCTCTTTGAAGGAAAGATGGAATATAAATTTAATTAATTAATTAATGTGAACTGTACAAAGGTTATCCTGCAACATAGCTAAAAGGCTTAAAAATATTCCCATTGGCATCAGTGAAAACATTTTTTCCTATGTCTGTTAGCTGTATTGGAAGGATTTTTGTCCCGATCTGCAGCCCATGTGCTATGATTGCGATCAAAATTGGGAACTCCAATTTTCTTGTTTTTTTTAATGAAAGTTTAATGTAATGTAAAATTTAGTGCAACGTGTTGTTTGGCCCTGTGTTTGGGTTCTACAAACTCAGTCTCTTGCCGTTCTTGATCTAGCAATGTTTCTTAACCAGCTAGCCAGTGGTTTGGCTACATCTGTAAGCCAGCACCAAACTGCAATGTTGCCATCTGTCACTGGCAATTGAAATAAAAAGCAGGCAAATCTCTTTTTATTTTTACAGGTAACTGCATAGTGTGGTTGAAAACCATTATCATACAGACACATGGATGGTTGATTCGAACACAATTTAGCTCTTTCTAATCAGCATCGAAAATTCAAAATCGTTATTAGTAATAGCTGTAATAATAAACCTTTCAATTCTTTCCTGTTGAATAATTTTCCTTCTCTTTTCCATATAATGTCCTCAACGTTTTGATTAATCTGCACAAAATTTTATGACAATTTTCTTTAGTCTTTCACAAGTGATCAGCAGCCTTCATCTTTTCGGAGTCATTTAATCCAGTGCTTAAAGCAGAAATCTTTTTGTTGTTGTTCTTTTACCTACTGGACTTAGATCTTAGCTCAGGGCTACACAGCTGCCCAGAAGCCTAAGCAGAATGGCAGATTAAGTTTATAGTTCAGTGCTAATAGAAATGAGAAATTTAGTAACCAATTTGGTGTATTAATCCCCCTCCCCAATCTCTGGATGGAGCAAAATTGAAAGTGTGTTCTAATGGCACTCTTATTAAATCTGACTACCTGGGGAAGCATTGCAAAGCAGTGAAGCAAGTAGATTTATTCTGTAAAACACATGGTGCCTCCTGGTGGTTAAACCATGTATTCACAGTTACTATAAACTGAATAGATAATATAGCAGCAAAAGTGGGCAAATTCATTGTAATTAGTCTGCAGGTGGGATGAAAAATGTGCTATGCAGTGCAACATTTTTCACATTCTCACATAGAGTCTTTGTCTGCTGGGCAGAATATATTGGTCTCTTGTTTTTGGATACATGGAGCACAAGATAATCCTGTCATCTGTCTGGACATGTACTCTGAATATGACAAAAGCATGACCGGCACCACTATGAGAAGTGATGGATCTGTAAACAAATGATAAATAGCAAAAAACAACAGGATGATACACCACTCTATGGCCCCTGGTGCAATAATAATAATGTAACACCTCAGCACTGCGCCCTCACCCCACCAAAAGCAATTGGGGAACAAGAAAAGAGGAGATGATGATGATGATGATGATGATGATGATGATGATGATGATGACGACGACTATGCCACTTCTGCACTGGACTGCACTCCCCCCCAAACAGCTTTGGAACAATCTCTGCTGTACGACATGCAGCAGAAACAAGAGTTGCCATATCCTCCCCTTAAATTCAACTGAGATCCTTCTCATGCCAGCTGCCTGCTCCAAGTGCCAGCAGGCAGCAAAACAAACACAGCAGCAAGGCAATGAGTCCTATGTTTCTCCCTCCAAGCCCTCCTCCCCTGCATTTAAAAAAAGTCCCTCATGCAGCTGCCAGCCATGTGAATGACTGGTAGAAAATGACTGATGTGTGATTACTATTATTATCCCCCCTCACTTTTTTTTAAAGTAGCTGCCTGCCTGCTCCCCCATGTGTCTGGCAGGCTGCAAAACAAAAGACATAGAGCAGCAAATGGATGGATCCTATGCTTCTCCCTCCACCAGTGCACCCACATACTTTCAAAGGACTCTTCCATTACCAGAGCAGCTGCCTTCTGCTTGCTCTACAAGTCTAGCAGACAGCAAAGCAAAGAGGAGGCAAACAACCCCTTGTGCTTCTCCTCCCCTTTTAAAGTCTCTGTGGCCAAGAAATAATTTCTCCTCCCACTTTTCAAAAGGCTTCCCATGGGCAGTTGTGGAAGGGAAGGCACTTCTTGGCTCTGCCCCCTTTTCAAAAAGTCCTTGGTCAGCCAAAGCAGAGGAGATGGAGCAGTCTCAGCACTTCCTCAGCCACAACATCCTTCAAAACCCCAAAGCAGTGGCAGCTCTCCTACCTCTCCGCTCCTTTGCCTTCTCTCCTCAAAAACAACAGCCCAGGCAAATACTTTCTTCCAGAAAGAAGGGGAGGACTTAAGTCATAGCCAAATTCAGTTGGAAGTGGATGGGCCCTTCCAACACCAATCAATCAATCATTTTATTTGAATGCCACCTTTCCAAAATTAAAACCATGCTCAAGGTGGCTTACAACACATAAAAATTACATCATTACAAACATAACAAAAGTCATAAACAATAAAAACATCAAAAAGTACACAAGCAAATTGAACAATTCCCACATAAATCATAAGAGAATTGAAAATAAAGGCACAAAAAATTAATATCAATAACAGCAACAACCCACCCTAAGCAATTCCCCCACCCCAACCAATGGTCTGTACTGCAGAGCCAGAAGAAGCATTATAATCATCTCTCTGTTTGCGTCAGTTGGCAACTTCTGGTTTCGAAGGTTGCCTGCACGTTATAGGCTTCAGAACTTACCTTCTAGAAGAGCTATAGACTTGGTTTTTTATTTTTATTTCTAAATGAAAGTTCAGAGTCCAAGATCCCTGCTAGCATGGGGCTTGGTGCACTTACTCCAATGCACTATTATAAATCCTGTTCTGCTAGAATCCCAGGGATTCTTACTGCCTATTGTCCAAACAATTTACTTATCAACCACAGCTCTCCCCCCATCCTCCCTCTTTTCCTCTTCCCCAACCTTATCCTGTATACAACACTAATGTCTCACATCACATGTACTGTAACTGGTATATAGAAAAGACTTTACAACCTGAGAAAAGACAGTGCAGATACTTTTGTAAACCAAGAAAATCTATATATATATATTAAAAAAAACAGCTCTGGCTTAATTCATTGGATAAATACACTGTCAGTCAGGAGCAGTCAGGCTGGATCATTTAACAGAAATTAATTAGATGGGTAGCTGCACATTATATTTCATAACTTTCTTTCTCAATGGGCCAGAGAATTACTTTTGAAGTAAAACAAGAACACGGAGTATGATTTTACACAGCAAGTCTTATTTCTTGCAAATGTATTTGTGATCCACAACTTTGAAAAAATCCCAGTAGTATCCCTGCTGTCTCTGCCACTACCTCTCTGGTGATGACCATATATAGTATCTAACTAAGTGGCACTCAGAGCAGCAGACACACTAGAGTAAATGGATTTAAAGTCAGTCATGATTAATTTAACTTCATTGGTCTCTGTGGGTCTATGTTGAGTAAGACTCACAGATCACTCCATAAAACTAGTAAACTTTTAAACGGAATGGGAACTGTAAGAAGACCCCTCTAAAAATACCCTACTACTCATTCCCTTCATACACTAGTTTAAAAGCAGGATTTAAAAGCCTTGCAGGATAATAGGTTTTATGTATGTATTATGCATTCATTAATCATTTCTGAATAGCATCTCTCTCAGAAAACTTACAATTTCCCGTCATCGGAATGAGTCTCACGCTTTCTACACAGTGAATAAATATATGTGTGTCGACCTTGTTAAGTTCCACAGGCATGCCTGGGAGAAAAAAAGATTGAAAATATACTCCAGACAGCTAGAAACTGATGCCAGCTGGGGAAGTGAATGTATAAATGCATTGTTGATGTATTTATTCAATTAAGAAGTCTTGACAGAAGTCTTTCTGTAAACAGAAATTGCTACGTTTCAAATCATTCTGCCAAATAACTGTTTCTGAGTGAATTAAAAATGTCTGTTCATTCCCTTATAATAAATTACTAAGGGCCAGACTAGAAATCCATAACTTTGTAGTTCCTTTTTTTAAAAAACAACACACAGAATTGCATCATATTTGCTTGATAGGCCTGATTGGTTGATTCTGAAGTCCTATTCAGTTGGATGCCTGGCAGTTCTCACAATGCAATTAATAATAGTAATAATAATAATAATAATAATAATAATAATAGATTTGTAACCCACCCATATGCCTGGGTTTCCCCAGCCACTCTGGGAGGCTTCCAACAAAGACCAAAAATACACTAAAATGCAAGCATTCACACTGTACCTGTGGACACTGTGTGTGCATGTGTGCACACTATTTAGCACTAGGGTGTTGGGTGCAGGGCAGGGCCTGCTCTCTGCTAATATGTAAGGCTTATAACACATGAATATGGCTACAGGTGCATTGATTCAATGGGGGCTAACTCACACTTTAAGCGCCTGTACTCATAGAAGCCATTCTGCACGCACAGTGATTTAGTTGGCCACAACCCAAGGTGTGCAGGTTGATTTTGCATAGCTGATCTATTGAACAGAATATGTAAAATCATTCACATGATCTGGGCCAATGTGTGGTGTGTATTGAAGAGTTATGGCTTTGCATGGATGTTTAGCAATGTCAGAACTGGTGCAAGAATCATTAGTGACTGCAAAGGGCAAGTGCTCTTTGTTCCATGTGGATGGGCTGGATCAGGAAGAGATACCTTTTTTATCTGGTACAATCGGCAGAGCAAACAGAGTGTTAAGAATGAATAGGAAAAGGAATTAGAAACAAAATGTCAAATGCTATTACCCAAGTCTCTACTCTCTGTACATTTAAGAAAATTAGTTGTAATTCTAGTTGTGTGTGTGTGTGTGTGTGTAAATATACGCTGAAGTTCCTGAAAAATGTAAAAGAGGAAGGGCTGAAGCTCAGTGGTAGAGCTTCTGTGTTGCATGCAAAAGGTCCCAGGTTCCATCTCCAACATCTCAAGGTAAGGCTGAGTAAAGCTATTGTCTGGAGTCCAGAAGAACTCCTGCCAATCAGTATAGGCAATATTGAGCTGGACAATACTGGTGGACCAAAAGTCTGAATGAGGAGCTTTCCCTATATCCCAAGATGTCACAGAAGAGAAAGACTAACTGTCCAATCCTGTGCATCTCTACACAGAAGAAAGCCCTGTTAATTTCAGCCAGATTTAATCCCATGTAAATGGGTATAGGATTGCAGCAGAAAATGATTAGGAGGTTATAATCCTTATAACGAAAGGATTAAATCTTTATTGGTGGTGGGGAGGGAGGTAGCAATATCTGTAAAGAACCCTGAATATTATGTGGCAGTCTCAGTGATCTGGGATACAGATGTCAGAGTAATGCAGCAAGCAGGTAGGAAGCAGAGAGCACCAGAGTATGCAAGTGATGAAGCTAAGGATGCACAGATTGTTAGGACACAAGATGAGCCGGCTGGGTTGGACCGAAGGACCATCTAGCCCAGCATCCTGTTCTCACAGTGGCCATCCAGATGCCTGTGGAAAAGCCCACAAGCAGGTTCTGAGCACAAGAGCACTCTCCCCTCCTGTGGCTTCCAGCAACTGGTATTCAGAAGCATTACTGCCTTTAGCAATGTAGGCAGAGCCATCAATAACCTCATTTTCCTAGTAGCCATAGGAGATAGTATACAGAGCTAGACCTCATCTAAGATTCTCATAAGCTCAGGTACTAGTCTTATTTATTGCCCTATCTGCTGTACTTACGAACGACCATGCAACTTCTTTGGAGATGAAATTTTAAACATAATTACAGAGAAGAAACTTTAAACATAATTACAGAGTGAAAGGCCTATGAGCACAATGGAAACCATGGGCCCTGTTTGATAGCTGCGTATAATGTCCTGCTTTAGAAAGTAATTCAAACTTGAAATTTAGCTTTCCTACTTGGGTCTCTAAGTGTGTTTGCTGTCTTGTCATTTCATTCTGAAGAAGCAATCTTGTTCCTCTAAAGACAATACTTCTCAGTTTGTTCCCAAGGGCTTTAAAACTCATTGCTACAGAGAGGCTAGAATGATTTCAGTCATCTGCTATCCATCATGCTGGAAAGTTTGCTTTCGTTTTCACTTGAGAAAATTTAAAAGTGGCTGCTCTTGCACGCAGCTTGTTATAGAAAAATGGAAAGCAGGTAAGCAACCTTCTCCCCTTGCCATTTATTTAAATGTATATAACAAAGCCAAAGCTGCAATTATACACCCAGTTAGCTGGGAGTAATACCTGCTGGACTCAATGGGTTTTACTTTTGAGAAGATTGTGCTGTAAAAGCATGATCAGGAATAGAGGTACTACACATATTGGACTACAATTCCCATCAGCCACAGCTTGTGTAGCCAATGGTCTGGGTTGATGGGAGCTGTAGTACGCAATTTCTGCATGGCTACCCTGATCTAGATGGCAAAATTAAGACTTTCTGCACATTCATCCAGCTGCATGGTATCTGCTTCACAGTGTTCTTGCATCATGCAGCTGCGGTATTTAAGTGCATACCGAGCCTCATGGCTGGAACCAATCAGGTGGGTCTTTCTCACTCAACTTGCTTCACCTATGTGGTTGCAATATTCATACAGCTCTGCAGCTATGTGGAATAGCAACGTTCTGAAGCAGTTCTCATGTGACCATGAGTGAGATTGAATGGGCACTTAATTACATTCTGTATTTGATTTCAGAACAGCAGATTGAAGTGCAACACTGCAAACTGCTTCCAAAAAATTATGAGAATTTCAACAGAGTTAACAATGCATTGAGTTGTAGTTGCAGTTGTAGTTGTTATTTGGACTTATCAGTCACTTTTTGAATGAAATGTAAACTCAAAGTAATTTACATTATAATACAAAAATTAAAACTGATATAAATCTAAAACAAAATAGAAGCTTAAAATATTAATGTGCATAAAAAAGCAAATCCCACTCACCAAGAGAGGCCACGGTTTCTAAAGGCCTAAAGCCCAGTTGAATAGAAAGGTTTTTGCCTGGTGCCTAAAAGTAGCCGGTGATAGCTCCTGGCATGTCTTCCCGGGGGGCTGGGGGAGTATTCTATAAGTAAGGAGCCACTATCGAAATGGCCTGTCCTCATGCTGACACCCTTTGGATCTCCCTCAGAGGAGGACCTTAGACGATAAACACTGGGTCTGGGTTAGCTTGTAAATTCAGTATGGTTGACTCCTGCCACCCTTTCACTGGGTTATTTCAGGGCTGACCCCTGACATGAACTGGGAATAAGAGGCATGGGATGAGAGTAGCTACAGGCTCATGGAAACATGGTCTAAAATTTAATTTAAATACGTAAACATAATAAGAAAATCAAATAATATACATTTAAAGATACATTATATATCTCCCAACAGAAAACTGGTCCATAAATATATCCTAAACAGATAGGTCTTCTGTTACAATTGAAAGAGACTTAAGCCCAGATTCAATATTCTCTGACTGTTAGTGCTGGGGCTGGGGCACTAGTGTGAGAATTTTGATAGTGAAAATCATTCCGTAGCACAACTAGTATAGCACAAAGGACTTTAATTTAATGCAGCATTGAATTCCTCCCTTAGGATTTACTGAATCATATTGAAAAAATAGCAAAGCTTTTCTGAGCTGAAGAGCAGTCGCTAAGATTGCAGTGATGCCACTGAAGTTCTAAAATAACAGCTGTTTGAGTTTTTTTCCATCCTGTTCATAAGGCATGGGTGTATTTCATGGAGAGCTCCATTTCCCTAAATTCTTCCTCTGCTCACAATTTAAACTGAGACTGTTGTGGGTTTTATGTGTGGCAATGGTGTGCCTTCATGAGCTGTATTTATCATACTAAGCACTAAAAGCTCCAGCTATTGCTGAAGCATTTTCCATGTAATGTTGATGATACCCTTTAATCTCAGTGAAACTGTGGTTGAGTTTTGTGCTAGAATTTTTGAAAATGGGAATGGAAATAACAGAAAAAGTTACAGTTCTGAACAGTCAATTGCTCTTGGTTTTTCAAGTTTGAAAAGCAAGGTACTCTCCAAGGACGTACATTGTAGCATGAGGAGGTTGATTGGGTGGGGTACTTAGTTGGATCTTATCATAGATAAGCAAGAACCCTGCCCTGCAGTAGGGCAGGATGGCACCAAAGCCCTCAATTGAGGAAGGAAAAGGCCAGGAGAAAAGTTGCTGAGTGTTTGCTTGTTTGATTGATTGCTTTGTTTGTTTGTTTGTCCATGATATGTGTGTGTGGAGGGTTGAGTGGTTGAGAGGGCCTTTGGGTTTGCGACTTTGGTGCTCAATAAATGATGCCCAGTCCTAGTGGCTAGACAGTGTGTTGTATTTTCCCATTCTACCATTGTGAGAACACACATTCTTTAATTCTAAATACATATCCAGGTGATTTCTTCTTTCTTTTTAAAATAACTTTTAAAAATTCTTCCAGTTCTGTGATCTGAGGCTGAGCAAATCAATTACTGTATTTATTTCAAGCATTACATACAGAAAATAAGGCTTTGAAGAGGATTTCTTGGCTTCTCTTGACTGCTTCTTGTCAGATCACACAAGAAAACAAACCTCTCAAGAAGAAAAGAACTGAACAGTTCTCTGTTGGGAACTCCCTGTCATTTCTGAAAGTGAATAAAATACTGATCGTTACGATAAAACCACTTCATACAGTACACTTGTAGAGTGGCAGAATGCCCTGCTGCCCCTATGTTCTAGACTACAGGAAAAATGGTCTGAAGGAATTGCTTGATTTTTACAAGGTATATGTCATCTGCTCTGTGTCATTCTTACTTTCTGGGCTACCACTTTAAAAAGTACTCTCTCTGTTTAAATGGGGTTTAATAAGAACATAAGAAGTGTCCCACTCATCTAGTCCAGCAGCCTTCTCTCACTGTGGCCATCCAGGTATCCCAAATGGAAGCCCACAACCTGAGGGCAGTAGCACTCTCACCACCTGCAGTTCCCAGCGAGTGATATTCACAGGCACACAGCCTTATCCTAAACAATAATGTGGGCACTACCACCACATTAGACATGCTGAAACAAGTACTAATATAATATGAAATACAGAAAAAGTCATCACTGCAACACCAAAAGAGCACCCCCACTGACACACCTTTTCATAGTTGTTCTTGTTTCTTTTCTGTTGGTTTTCATTCAGACAGTTTACAAGGCACATATCTCATTATTCCCCTCCCCATTTCCCCTTCTCTTTTGGAAATAGGTGTTGGTATGTATGTAAGAGGCAGGTCTAGGGGGCAAAATAGGAATGCCAAACATGTAAGCGAAGCCAGTTATGTGGGGACAGTGCTGGAAAAAGCCAATTCCCTCCTCTCTTTCAATTTATTGAATTTATACCCCATCCTTCCTCCCCAAGGAGCCTAGGGCAGCAAACAGATAAGCAACTTAAAACAAGTACACTCTAAAACAGTTGAAACATTCTAAAAATAGTAAGAATTAAAAGCATCAAAAAGCAGTTTCAGTTCAAAACATTTCCAAAGCAATTACTGTTAAAAACATGCTTCCATCCAATGATCACAGGGTTACCAGCAACAACAAGAAAAATGAAATCTAATATTCATTAACAAGTTTTCCACTTTAACAATATAATAATATAACAATTGTTATAATAATATAACAATTCCTTAAATTTAAGATTGGGCTGAGGAAGCAAGCTGCCATTGTTGTCACTAAAAGCTGGGTGTCTAAAAGAGAATTCCTTCTAGCTGTTCATGCAACTTTGAGGGTTTTCTCATTAACTCCTGCAGCATAATGAGATTAAAAAGCGTCCGGCTGTAGTCCGGCATTCTGCTTTTAATAGTGTCCGACCAGATGTCACAAACAGAATACAAGGGCAATATAACTTTCCCTGGGTTGTTTCCCAGCAACTGCAATCCAGAGGTACATGCCTTGCTCTGAGCCTGGAGAGAGCATATCACTTGATTATGATTGGTACCCATTGATAATCTTATGCTACATTAATCAATCCAATACTCTTTTGAAGCCACGTAAATTGTCAGCCATTATCAGTGCCAGATTTATGTATAGGCTAAGTAGGCTGAAGCCTAGGGCCTCTAAATCTAGGGGGCCTTGCCAGCCTACCTGCTCCCCAGCAGGCAATCTCCCCTCTCCCAAAATTGCAAACCCAAGACTTCATGCAAGGGCAGGGCTACTCAGGCTCAGCAACTATGAGACTCCATCTAGATTGCCCTGGTGCAGGGGCTCCCTTAGGAGCAACACGCGGAGCCCAATTTGGCCAAATTGCTCCAATTGCCTTAAGGTCAGTCCTGATGATACTGTGTAGGGGTTGGACTGACAAGCCCTGCACCTTCTAGGTCCCTGGTGTCACTATTTAGAGTACAGACTCAAAGACTTGTTATGGAAATAAATGGGGGCACTTATTGGAAATTAGTTTTGTCACCTCTTCCCCCCCCAAAAAACCCCCTGAGACAATGAACCCAGCCATCTTTTAGTCACAGTCGCATAAGGACTACACTACAGCATGGCCATAAACCTGTACGTTCAACTGCTGAAATATACACCCAATATGTAGCAATGGAGATTTATTTTACTGCTTTATGAATGAACACTGTGCTTTATGAATGGAGTCTGTATTTTGTGAATTACCCAAGAGCCACCAATAGGGAGCTCTAGAATCTGACAGCTAACCAATTGGGTACTACCAAACAGCAACTCCTATTGCTGAAAGTAGGTAACCAGCAGGGAACGCTTCAGCTCTGCCTTTGCACTGTTGACTGATCACCCCCTGCTGTGCAGATAATGGAGAAAGCTCGTAAATTGTATCCCTTCTGGCATCCTGGCTAACTCTATTACACTGGTGTAAACCTTAGTGCAACGGAAGCCCAGAATAGCAGCAAATAAAATCCACTCATACGTCAGCGACTGATAAGACTTGTCAACCAGTTCTTCCAAAGTCTTCCTAAATTATAAAGCTCTAAAATACAGCCCAAAAGAGAACAGGTCTGGGAAGAATGAGGCATACAATGGGCACCACCAGTGAAAAGGTAGCTCCTGCGCTGTCATTTGATAGGGTGCCCACTTGCCCTCCTTCTTGACATGGAATGCTCTCTATTGGAGTCTCCAGGTCCAGTACAAAGACCATAAGAAGGGAGAGCAGGTACCTTGAAGTTCCCAACAGCTGTTACTCAATCAATCAATCAAGCAAGCAAGCACACAGGTCACCTTTGTCACAGTCAGGACGCCTATGTCCTAGCCAGGCCTATGCCCAGTCTTGTTTTTGTACAATCTTGTTCGTTCTCAGTAACCAAAACTATATTATCAACATATACAAGCAGAAAAGTTGTTTTCCTTCATTTGCAAGGAATCGTACAAAAAAAAAGTGGCACTAATAAAAACAAGTTCCAGGGTGGCAACAGAAAGCAAAATAAACATGCTTTAGCAATTCATCAAAACTATCCAGCAATATCAAGTTACAGTGGTACCTCGGGTTACATACGCTTCAGGTTACAGACTCCGCTAACCTAAAAATAGTGCTTCAGGTTAAGAACTTTGCTTCAGGATGAGAACAGAAATTGTGCTCTGGCGGCGCGGCGGCAGCAGGAGGCCCCATTAGCTAAAGTGGTGCTTCAGGTTAAGAACAGTTTCAGGTTAAGTAAGGACCTCCAGAATGAATTAAGTACTTAACCCAAGGTACCACTGTATAGGAAAACTGGTGCTATTAACAGTAATCCTTCTAGTTGGTTAATTGGTTCGGCAGCTTCCATGCACATGACGTGTGATGCTAATTATTTTCCCAAAGAGTTAAATGATAACTAATCAGAGGCAGCTACAGTTGCAAATGGCAACAAAATATCTGTGAAAGGAAGAGGAGCAGGTTTGCTCAGGTGTGTTGCAGGTAGAAATACTGCTTGTAATGAAATGAGAACAGTAGCGTACTTGCTCGAATTAACAAATAAGAAAGTTTTGAGAATTTAAATTCTAGATTAAAATTGATTACTTAATTGAGGAGGGGATTGTAGCAAAAACACTGGGGGCTAATTTGAATAGTAGAGTGCCTGGTATCCGGTGGGCAATCTCATCCTTTATTTCCAAACTGTGGCTGCAGACCAAATCACCTGTCAGGAGAGTTATGAGATTCAGGTGAGGGTCAGATGCCTTGTCGATCCCAGCAGGTATATAAGAGGACGACTGCCCTGGCCAGACCTTTGCCTTTGGGTATGCATTTCTTCTTTAATGGATTTGTCTTTATGTTTTGAAATGTGTTGTAAATGGCTTGGATGCTTTTGAGTAACAAGCTACTAGCAAGTCTATTGAATAACAGCATCAATAATCAGAATACCAGTGCAAGAAATTATAATTATTTTATCCCATGAGAAATTACCCCATGGAACAGACCACAAAGATAGACTCTTTTCTTAGGGATATTGAATGGTTTTCTTCAGATGCTGTGCCTGACTGATAATGTTCAAGGCTCTCTGTGAAGGACAAAGTGCTTAGCACTATGTTAAAGAAGTTCCAGTGAGTTGGTGGGGGAATGTTCCTGACAAAGTTGACAAATAAAGCATTCTAAAGGCGACCTTCCTGAGGCTGTGATATCTTTGCTTCTTTGACAGTTTCCAGATGGTCTCCTACTTTTTCACCCTCCCTTGCTACTCCCCTTTAGACCTATCAGGGAGAAGCAGGTGGTAGATTGAAAACCTAAATCAAACATCGTAATAATCTTTCCCAAAAAGCTGTGTGTAAACATGAACCCACAGAGGCAAAAATAAAACTTTGGCTGCTATCCAGAGGTGACTGGGGAGTAAAAACAAGCCAGCCCATGCAACTTAGAAAGATCCAATCTGCTACTCTGAGAATCCTTACAAATTAGGACATATGATGGCTCAAAATGCTTACAGAGAGGTTATTTGCTAGAAATTATTCAGCAGTAATGTAATGCAGAAAAGTGTCTTGAGCATTTTGCCATTTAAAAAAAAAATCATTAGTAATGCTCAAAATTGTTTTTGAGTGAAACATGAAATCCTTTCCTCCCTTTGCTTCCTGGTACACCATGATATAAGCTGTACTGAAACCTTTAAGACAATATACCTTTGCTGGGAAATATTACCAAAAATCTAATCTAATTCTGTCTTACCTTATTTCCTTCCCCATTTTCTATCTCATTCTAATCTTGTTAGTTGCTACTTTCATTTCCATTCATGCTTTAGTGCATTGTACTTCGCCTGGTGAGTTGCATTTCATCCTAAGGCACTTTGTTTGCAGTATTTTCTTTGTATAGTTTTTTAAGCGCCTTCCACCCCCCCACCCCCAACAAAACAAAAAGCGAAATGCAGACATGCAGAGAGGCAGATTAGCCATTAGTCTATCAGACTACATTTGATACTGCCCTTTCATTTAAATTTCTTACTTGTAGGAGGCTGGATTTAATTTGATCCAAGAGTGTTCTTTGAATAATGTTGCAGAATCTTATGGCCACTAATGAAGCCTCAGTAGATATATAGAGTTGAAGGCTATTGTTATTTATTCACTTTATAAATCAAGCTTGTTTTGTGAAGCTGAATATAATCCAAACACTGGAAATGAGAAGTAATGATGGCATACATCATTGCTGCATAATTTTATTTCATTTTATAGCCTGGAAAATATGGTGAATTCTATAAAAGTGACAAATGACACAGTGCTGTAATAAATAGCTATAGTTTATGCATCGCAACTTGGCATATGGGTATAGATGGAAATTCTTTACTCCGGCAGAATGAATGGAGAATTAAACCACAGTTTCCTCATACAGAAAATAATCTTCTTCTCAGACATTACTAATGTTTGTTATATCACCAGTGGTGTGGCACAGTGAGCTAGTAATCAAACATATGAGACACACTCCAGTTCAGCAAGAGCAGAAGCATCTTTACAGGCATCAGAAAGTTCCCCCACTCCCCTGTAGTACATGCATAAGCATCACTTGAGGCCATTTGTTTGTCCCATATGCTACTCTGTCCATTTGATCAAGGCCACAATTGTTGTGGAGAAAGGAGAGAGCTGAACATGGATAGGGGAGGGACACAGAAGCCCCCAATTCCCCATAAACAACCTGTGCATCAAGTGTTTTGTTATGCCCCGTGAACATACCTCTGCATTCAGGTGCTTCAAAGTGAAGTGAATGAAACCCATATTTTTCTTCTTCCAAATGATGTGTATATTTTGATGCACATCAGCAGCCCTGATCCAACAGTATGTTGGACCTGCATATGTTGATGTCTGCAGAATGACGTTCAGTTACACCAGTCACTTTTGGGGACAGGGTACGTAGGAGGAACTAAATCTAGTCTGTCACTTACCCTCTGAATTTCTGATCAGGGTGGTTGCAGCTTATTTTACATATAAAACACCCAGGCTGCTGGATTGATCAGTAACCTTCTGGGGGCTTCAGTCACCAAGTATATCTTCATGGGAGAGCCCTAGCTGGATGGAGCCATACATTACTAGTAATTCTTCATGTATAATTTTAAACACTATTTAGTCTTCCTGAAGTTTCCTTTGATTTGTAACAAAAGAAATTATATTATTAGCAGCCTTCTATCATATCCAAAATATTTTAAATCCACAAATCTCACATCCTTTCCTCTGCCTTCCTTTCTTGGAAAAAATGTGCTTTTATCCACAAATTAGACTAAGGACATGCACCAAAAACTAATTATTTCCTGTTCAGCATGAATATTTATATACAAAAATCATTATCTCAGGGGAAGCTAAAGTACCTCGTCTAGCCTAGAATGGTTTTGTAGTGTTCAACCATTTGAATTTGTGCCAAAAATATGCTTGCTTGGGTTTTTAATTGTTTAAAAATCCATTGGCTAAAGTCATTCAGTCAGGTAATTGTTATGAAATTAAATACATTAGAAATTGGCTGGATACATAAACTCTTACATGAGATTAGACATAGTAAAATAGGCCCAGTGACACCTTTTCAACATCCACATTCATGGGACAGGGCTTTGCTAAATTTCAAATCTTGTATCATGTTCACCAATAAAAATTATCCCAATGCCCTTGTCCGCATGCCACAGTAACCCAAACTATCGCTTGCAGGAACCATGCAAAAGTTTCAAGGGAAGGACTTGGAGCTACTTTGCTCACCCTTGGACTTTTTTAAAAAAAACTTATGTGCTGCACTAAACGAAAGTTAGGTTGGCCTGTGCTAGATGAGTTTTAATGTTGCACATTAGAATCCAAAGCAACAGTTGCCTTAGCAAAGGTACTGTAATTGTGCAACAGATTGCAACAAAGTTGCAAGCAACCTGCTTGCTTATTCCCTTGCACAACAGTGTTGCACAAAACAGTTTGCCAACCAATACATATACAGTATGTACCACTAAGTGACTTTAATTAAGTGCTGCATTGAAGACAGCCCAAAATATAAACAGACACTTCCACTGCTGGTTTATTAATGTAATCACAACAGTGGACAAATATGACAGTGGGAAGGCCAGCAACAAATAAAAAATGTGAGCACATGTTAACCACATATACTTTGTAAACCACTTTGAGTTTCTTTGCAAGCAAATGGTATATACATTTTATGAAATAAATTAATTAAATGAATCATCAAATGCTTTATGGGATTGGAGCCAAGCGGGTGGGATGTCCAAACTGGAGCTCAGTTTCAGTTACATACAAATCTCAGGTTTCTTCATTGATTTCTAAAGGCAGCTTTCCCTTCTATCCCTGGGAACATTTAAAAATACTTCTTTAGTGTAGAACAGGAAATGGCCAGCCCATACAATATGTGGGCACTTTTCTTATATCAATGTGACCCCTTTGCAGCCTTTTCAACATCTTCCCCTCTCCCTTTGGCTATTTCCCCTCTTCACAGTTTCTCAGCATTCGAAAGCCTTTCCTCCTCCCAGGAAGGGAAGGAGTTGTGATCGGGAGACGATTCCTGCGTCATGCAGGGGGTGCTCCGCCCCCTGCTTCAACTCCAGGGCTGGTGTGCCACGCCCCTCCCCGGTTGGGCACCCAATAGGGAAGCTTGGCGGGGGCGTGGCTTGCTGCTCAAACGCAACCCCGCCAGCCATCCCCACCATTGCACACACATTTTCTCTGAGTCAACAGGGTCGTCTTCGTTGCGGTCAGCAGAAGCCTGGGAAGTACTTGCCACGAGGTTTGGCCACTCTGATCGCTTGTTTCGGGGGGCAAGGTGTGGCCATCACCTTCCCCGGCAATCTTGGGTATTCCACTAAAGGAATCCGGCGGCCGTGGATCCTGTCCGATGCCCGTGTGGCGGGGGGCCATGGCACGACCCTCGGTGACATCAGAAAGAGAGCCTATAGTTGGATTAGCATCAACAGGCTTCCCCTACTGGTGGTTAACCCCTCCTCAGACTCACCCCTCTACGAGTGGGTGGAGTCTAATGTTCCGTGGTCCAATGCCTAAGCCAATACCTTCTCACATGCTGTAATCAATAAAGTTGTGGCCTTTACCTTACCCATTAACCTTACATTCTGTGTCCACGCGTCTTTATTCCCCAAGCGGGGATCGGGTCCTCGAATCACAACTAGTTGGATTACATACTTCAAGTTTTGTAATGCAGTTTTGGTAAAAATAGTTAATACAAAAAGTTGCAAAAATGAAAAAAATACATATTTTAGGGGAATAATAAGTTCAATATGCATACAAGATATATGCACTTAAATTGCAATTTATGCTTGGTTTTAATCTGCAAAAACAAGCATAAAAGTCACTTAACTATAGACCACTTAACTATCAATACATCTCAAAGCGCCTTATATTAAAAAAAAGAAAGAATCCAGGTATATAAACATGCAATAAACCCAATACCTGTTATTTAAGGGGGAGGGGGAGGAGACCAAAGTACATATACAGCTCATTATCCATACATATAAAAATCATCATGTCAGTATGGAATTTTTAAAAAAGGAATAACATATAACATGTGTTGTATCCAAAGAAGTCCCATTTGTACAATGGAACTTCCCCTCCATCTCCTGTCCCTGACCTCCCCCCCCAAAAAACCCCCTCTGTTCTTTCAAGTTGAGGAACCCCTAGAGCAGATATTTTGCTAGGGGACATGCAGAGGGAGGAAAAGAAGGGGAAGTTCTATTCTGCAAGCGCAGGTCCTTGTGTGAACTGAACGCTTGCAGAACCGACATGGAATGGAAACAGGCTGATTTGCCCATCCCTAATGAATGCTTATCTCTAGGGTGTGAAAATTTTCACTGCTGGTTTCTGCAGGTGAAGCTACTGTTTAGAGCTGATCTAATCCTAATGTCACAGCCAGAGGGAATTGGCAGGTAGAGAGCTCTTTCACACTTGCCTTATATAGTAGTTGTTGTATAGCTGGAGATATGCACCACAGTATCTATAGTATTCTCTGAATCTTTATCTCAGAAATGTTGGGCTTAAACTTCTACTTTATTTCTATAATGGCCATGGAATCCATGTTGGCCCATCCTACTTGCAACTTCATTTAGACGGGTGCTTTTGCAAATCCATCTTATCCTTCAAAATTCACAAACCGTAGGTTTTCTCTCTGTTGGTCTTGCTGCACAGCAGTGTGTAGAAAATGGAGACCCATTTTTCTTGCCAGACAGGGATATTGTTATCTAGAGTGAAGTTTCATTTCGCAGCATCTTCCATTGAAACTATCACTTGATAATTATATGAAATGGAAAGTAACCATTAATCAAAAAGGTAATATAACAATTTATCATAGTCATCCTTCTTCTTTCCCAAGTGAAGAACTGCACAGTTAAAATTAATCAGTCAAACTGAACTTCATCATGACATGTTTTTGCCCCTGAATTAAATGTCTAAATGTGTGATGCTCTTATGGCAGAATTATTGAGACCCTAAATTGTTACACTATCTTCTGTCATTATCAGAGATTATTGTAATCTCACTCCCTGCCAATTCAGTACAGTATAAATCTACTGCCAAATTTACATGTCTGATGACCCTTAAATGCACTGTGGGAAAGGTTTGTCAAAGTTAAGTTAGGGTTGGTTCCTAAGTGTCTTTTCCAACCAGATAAAGGAGTTATTTCTGTTTCTGCTTATATAACATTACTTACTGTTCTGCATCTGGCTTTAAAAGCTAATTCACAGGAAACTAACAAGTTCATTTTTAAAACCATCCAGCCATTTCAAATGGGCATCTATCACAACTGAAACTATGTGGTGTTTAAAGGGTCCTGAAAATTCTTCATGAATATGCAGGAGCAACTAGTAGGACTGTGCCATTTTGGCTATGCCATAGCCACCTGCCCTGCAGGTGGTCCTGGCCTGTGGGAGAGGGGATATCAGGTTGGGTTGAGCAAAGAAGTCCACCCTGAGGTAAAAGAAAATAAGAAACTAGAGCAGCATTCCTGATATTTGGGAGTGCAGCTCCCTTCAGCCCCAGGCAGAGTGGTCAGGGATGGTGGTAGTTGTAGTTCAACACACCTGGAGGCCACTAGGCTTGGGAAGGCTAAATACAGGGATAGTGCTTAGAGCTCTGGGTCTGGAGTCATAAAGTCTTAGTATATCTCTTTGCCAGAGGATACTAATGATTGGGACTTGCTAAAATTGAAATGATTTAATTTTGCTGAAGAATTAGACGACAAAGCAGACACCTTACATGATAACTTTTGTCTCCTGATGAACACCACATATCTAAAATATCAAAACAAATTTTCCAGACATCTGCTATGTAAATGGTCCTCTCTTCATTTCTCATCACATTGCTGCACCAAGAAAATTGTCCTTTTTAAGATTTAAAGCACAATTTTCCACATTTTCATTTTCTTTGTCATTATCAAAGATTGTAATACGTAGTATTCATCTCTTTTGTGTATTTTTTTAAGGATGGCATGTTCAATTTTTTTTAAATAGTAATCTTTTAAAATGATATCTTCAATTGCTTTAAGACATAGCTGCATTCAGTAAAATCAAAATCACTTTAACAAAATGTCTCCGCATATCATATTCATGAAAACCAAGATAAAAGTTTTGTACTCTGCCCTAGCTCTCGAGTTATCAGTAATGGGTATTCTATTCCAAAGATTTCTTCTGTATTATTAATTGTACCATTACTGCATAATTCTCCATTTCAAACTTCTTCTGGAGTTTTAAAATGTTGGGTTTTTTGGTCATTTCAGTTTATTGCCTTACAACTTTTTTTGATAAAATATTAACCAAAATTCAATTAAAATCCAGACTAGCAAAATCATCACCACCATCATCACTTCTAATATGTTCCAACCCAAATTTTTAGATCATCTTCTTTGTGTGTGTGTGTTTGTATTCTTGCCTTACTAGTTCATCATTTGGTCCCCCCCTCTAAAAAATAAACAAACAAAAACCCTTGTAAAAGCTAACTATCAGTACTCATATACGGAAGCATATCACCAGGTGGAGTGGAGACACAATGCATGCGTCCTAGCAGGAGGGATACTATTGCTTCCTGTCGCTCCTTGTTGCATTTGCACAGTGCTGACCTCCCCACTTCTGTCCCTTCTTCCTCCTGATAAACAATAGTGACCCATCTGCTGGGAAGCTATTGTAATGGTCTATCCCACCTGATAAGCTGTTAATGCTCATATTTTATCATAATATATTCTATGTTTCTAGCTGAGTTGGTCAGGTACTTAAAGGTGACAGAGCAACTAAGATGATCATATCTATGAGACTTAAGGATTCCAGAGGTTTTAAGGGGTCTCTAAGGAAGTTGCCTATTGATGTCCATGCCCTCTCCAAAATCATATTTTAGTTCATAAGTTAATACATATTCAAACATATATATTTTCTCCATATTTTGACAAAATTTATTGCAACATTTGAATACATGCAAAAATCTAGTGGATATCTAAGTTCTGATTTCCACATTAATTTCAGGGATTAAAATACTGAAACAGAGTTCCAAGTGATGGAATGCGTTAAATCCAACTGAGTCTTGCACAAAACCAAGTCTTTAGGGAAAAGATGGAGAATAGCCCTCTGTTGAAGATGCTTTAGCTCTGGATTTCCTGCACTGAGCAGAGGCTGAGCTAGATAGTCTGCAAGACCTTCTCCAGCTCTGTATTTCTAATTGAGTGACTGTCCCTGTATGTGTATTTTTCTATGGCTGCAATTCTTTGAACAGTTAAGTCCACAGAGCATAGTAGGCCTTACGTCTGAGTAAACATGCATCGAATTAGTCTGCATGAAACTTAATAACAGTCTCTCTGTTTTTTAAAATAGAACTTATTCAAGTCTTAAATGTCACGTTCTTATTTTCTGCTTTGTAAATTCTGTGAAGCTGCTGTCAAAACTTCAAGACACCATACATCAGTAAAATATAGTTCTAATTTGCCTTGTTCCACGCTGTTGGCACACTTTTATTTTGAGAATTGATGACAGTATTAAGTTTCAAAATGGAACCTTGATTCTAATGTAAACAAATGGCACCATTATTTTATAGTGTAAAATTTCAGTAACTAGAAGCATAGAACCTAAGAGGCTGTCTTGTTAAAGAAAAGAAAAAATATTTAGACCATTACCTTATGAGACATATATGATGCAGATTTATCACTGTTGAGAGCATTTAGAAATATGTCTACCACCAGATGTTGGAAAAAGAGAAACGGGGAGAAATATTATCAAAGCATTTATATTAAAGTCCTTTTTGCCATGCATTGCTTGTGAACTGCAAGAATAGATTAATTAGCATACATATTTACCGGTACATGCTGAAGTGGCTTGTCAGCTACAGCAGAGCTGCTATGCTAGCTTCCTGGTAGGTGGGTCTCTGTTGATTACATGGAGGGAGAGGCAGCAGTGAGGTCAGCATGGTGCAAACACTGTGTCAGAGCCAATCTGGTGCTCCTGCTGCTGTGTTTGCACCACCTCAACCTCCCTCCCAGTAAGTAACAGTGACCTATCTGCCATCAAGTTACTGTAGTGGCTCTGCCCCACCTGGTGAGCTGCTTCTGAATTTGTGATTAGAAGATGCCCCCCCCCACACCTGATGAGTTAATATTTTTATTGATTTACTATGAAAATAAAAATAGCTGACCTTGAGCTAGGGAAGAATGATGTGAATGTGGAAACAGTCATCTGCAAAGTCATTCCCTGGTAGATGTGGACCTGTGTACAAAAATGGCAGTGCATGCATAGTTCCTGGGGATCATTGTGTGCAGCAACGGGGATTCAGTAATGGATTTTCAACTGGTTAGCACTGCCACCTTTGACAGTACCGATTAGTTATTTAGGTGATCATGTCTGTGAGGAGGGGGAAGAATTTCAATTCCGTTTGCATTTTAATAAGAAGCTGCCTAATTCACACTTATATAACCAATATTTGAACTGAATCATGATTAGCCTTTGAAATTTCACTTCTCTGAATTTTGCAGTGCAGGTCTCCAACCAAATAATGTCTATGAAAGTGTCTTATTTTAAGGAGAATGCACATAAAAATGCATTATATTTGAGGAAATGACTTGCAAAAGTGCTTCTGGTTGCAGCATGCCTGTGGTTTCTGGGACCCTCAATAGCAGTGGTCTTTCCACCTCTGGTAATTATTAAATTTAGGATAAAGATGATCCTATTCCCAACAAAGCAAGTCACATCAAGGAATGCAAGTCCCGACATAGCTGTTCTTACACTGGTCTGGTAACGTCTGAAGGAAGCAGATTAAGAGGGTGAATATGGTCACTTCCCAGACCAGAATCACCAAGAATAGATTCCCCAATTCCAGGAGAAATAGGAGTTAAACTCACTCCACTATTGCTTCTCTTTTAACAGCAAGTAGCTTGTGTCTTTTGGTAATACTTTGCTTTAAATCTATGGTGTGTAAGGGTTTGTTTATATTAAAACCCGTATTGGTCTTTGGATATGAGAAGTTCTAATCTGTGCAATTGTGTACAGAAATATTCTTCAAATGAATTCATTATTTACTATAATGGAAAACGTAGCTCCCACATGGTGTCTGCAGAAGTCTACTTTTGAATGCTAATGAGTAAACTGCATGCACTGAACATGTAAGTAAAAAGGTGCACTGGCCAGCTTTCCCCACTAGGTTGTACAAACAGTCTATGAAATTTGCAAGTAGTAATGTTAGCTTTATATGCTTTCCGCATACATTACAGTGCACTATGCTATGCTGAATTAATCATTATTCTATAAAGGAAGCAAACAGATGGAGAGAGTGCTGAGTATCTGGCACAGGAAATGCTTAAACAAACTTTAGAAATCTTCACATTAGGCCTTTGGGGTGTGGTAAAGCGAAATGAGCGCTGCAACCCCAGAGTCGTTCGCGACTGGACTTAACTGTCAGGAGTCCCTTTACCTTTACCTTTTTAAAGCATATATATCTGATAGTATGCACCATGTAAATATCGCCTTGAATTTCCAAGTCCTCTGAAATGAAGCTGAATTTCTATTAGAATAGTATTATAAGGCAGGCAACTCTGAAGTCCAATAGTGTATTACTACCCCATTGAGTAAAGTCCATTCATTTAGGTGGGGCTTACTCCCAGGTAAATGTTTGTATGATTTCAGCCTTAATCACATAATGAAATAATTGAGGATATAACGCCTACTCCAGTTTTCTACATTATGGCCCCCCAAAAGGGGGTGGGAGACTAATGGGAAGGCAAGGCTGGGAATTGCAAGCGTAGTGGTTTTTGAAAGTGACCAATTTGAGGATCTAATTTTTAAATTAGTGGTTCTTCAGACCTTTTGAAAATAAGTCCAGTAAGGGTTTATACCTGATCCCTTTATTTCATGTTAATGCCATTGAGTTCTGTAACAAGCTTTTGTTGCCATCCATAGTAGCATGGAGCTACTATGTCCTTCAAAGAGTGTTCACTGGAACCTGGTTAGGATCATGAGTGACTCTATTCATATCCAGACCTGGTTCATGGCTCTTCAGGAAAATTGCGGGAGCTGGAAGCAGTGTGAAGATTTGTGCTGGCATCTGAAGTGCAGTAGGCAGATAGTGGGTTTCTGATAACTTTCAGGCCTTTTCAGAGGCTTCATACTGCCTGCCAATCATGGTGGATGGTGGTGGCTTATGTTCAACTTTAAATGTCTACACAGCTAGCTCATCAGACATGATGCTGTCACTGGTAATACTGTATTTCTTACTGGAGAGATAATAATATTCATAGTACCAAAAGCCTGCTCATATTCTGACATCAATATGATCAAAGGAAGATATTCACATCAGCTAAAAGTGACTTAGGTATTTCTTACAGTCAGCAGTTGCCATATATTCTCAAAAGCATTGCACTAATGTGTCCAGCCTAGACATTTTAATATTTTAGGTAACCCACGGATCTGCTTATCTTCAAAACATAGGTTGCTTTTCCAATTAGTTGCATAAAAAGAAAAACAACCCCTCCATGTTTTGGCAGCTTCTGTTTTGACTCTTCTCATTTTCATTTCTGGAAGAAATGTGGGACTTTCTTGTAATAAGCATACAGGCTTTAGTACTGTAGGTTAATTTCTCCCCTCAAATATTGCCCACTGTTCTGGAAAGTTTTGTCATGCTTCAGAAATAGAACTGGTCCCCCACACATTTCAGTGTCTTGCTTCTTGGTGAAGAGTGCACCAAAACCCCCTCGCCATGAGACTTCGATAGCCAAAGAGTGACTAGGAGTAAAACAACAGAAGGGAAAGAAATTATCATGGGTGGGTGCAGACTTTCTTTTTATGCATTTACTTTATTTTAGAGTTGGCTGTGAAGTGTTTGTGAGTGTCCTTTCTTCCATTCTACAAATCCTTGATTGTTAAACCACTCTGGGAATTGTAACTTTGAGAGGGGACTAGAGGGTCTCCGAACAATGCTCAGTTCCCTTAACTACAGCTCCTATAATCTTGAGAGGAAGGCATGGCTGAATAAAGGGGTGTGATAAGTACCGTACTTTAAATGTATGGTGTGAACGTGGCCTCAGTCTGTTCAGTGGACAGAGGATGCTCAGTAACTATTGGAGAGGAAACGGAAAATGAGGAACAGAATGGACTTTGATGCAGGAGGTCCCCATGGCTGTCTGGCTTGAGCAGTGGACAGGAGTCCTCCATGATGCAACATTTTGTTGCCAGCCAAACTTGTAAAAAACACGCTAAGCATTGCTCAGTTGTGGTAAAGCCATTGGTATGGTGGTATAATCTTACTTCCATTCATTAAAGCATTTGAAGCTAAATGAGTTGAAGGTAAATGTGAAAGTTCTGTCCAATAAAAACCATCCTTACATATTCCTCTCCTCTCTATTTGGTGTCTGCTTTATGCTAATTTAAACAATCTAAAGGAAGCCTTACACAGGATTTTAATAGAAAATTTCAGACTTGTTCCTCATATTAACTATTATTTCAGCTTTATAAGCTTGTGAAACAGACAAAGAAGGCATAAGCTATGTGCGGGACTTCATTAGAACAAAACTGAAAAATACATACCCTTAGATGCCAGGGTGGTTGCTTAATCCCCTTTTTAAAGCTGCTTTTTATTATTTCAGGTGGTGATTTAGTTTCAGAGTTTATTATGAGAAATAAAACTGTAGCAAGAGAATCCTAACTAGGTTTGTAAAAAGACCAAAGGCTCTGATATTTCCATATAATGCTTTGCTCTAAAACCTAATTTAGATAAAAGCAGACTGAATCCTTATTTGGCAAAAGAAGAAAAAGAAGAGGCAGCAATAAGTAGGAATGCAATGAAATGCCGATATCAAAGGAAAATGAGAACCGTATACTTTTAAAAATAGATTTTATAGCAAGGTTAGAGACAAGGTTAGAATTTAGAATACAGACTTGTCAAGATCTTAGTACATTTGTGGGTAGATGAGCTTGCCTCCTGATCAAAATGAATAAACGTGCAGGCTTTAGTAGAACGATGTGCATAATTAACTAACTGTATTCACAAATACATATTAGCAAAACAGAGCCAACCATGTTCCTTCTTGCAAAAAGTGAGAATCTCTCATTGTGTGCAGTGGCTGGAGAATCCCGTCTATAAACATGCAATACTAGCCATCCTCATGGAGCTGTGGGTACAATCTTAAGCCCAGCCCACATCTTGCTTTCCTGCAAGGAGCAATGCTGTGAGCACAAATAATGCTGCTTTGGATTTGTGTACCATTTCTTCTAGGGACACTGGCATTGCCTTATATTACATTACCAGTGCTTCCCAGTGTTTCTAGTTCTCAGGACCTCTGGTGGAAGCTTCTGTGCAAGGCCATCCCTACAGCTGGTTATGTTTGGGGAAGGGAAGGGAAGAGGGCAAGCACTTACCGTGTGCAGCAGGTTTGGCTAACCTTTCATTTGGTCCAAGGACTGCAATGACCCATGGGCAGCCCTCTAGGCAGTAAAAGTGGCTGAGGCTAAAGCATAAAATGGGTGGTACGTTTAACAACAACAACAACACGTTTTGGGGGTTGGGGTCAGAAAAACCTTTTGCTGTCACACAGAATCAGGAGACGCATTAGAGTCGTAAGTAAAAAGTTTTTAATAAGTGTTTAGATAGATAGATAGATAGATAGATAGATAGATAGATAGATGATAGATAGATAGATAGATGATAGATAGATAGATAGATAGATAGATAGATAGATATAGACAGACAGACAGACAGATAGATATAGAGCCACAGAAAACATTGGGCATCATAGTGACATACCCATGAGGACAGTCATTATTTATTTTTTTTTAAATGGACAAATCTGGGTGCATATGGGGGGACAATTTGGGGGGCAACCCCAGAGGAGAGTCAAATTTTATTTTTTATAAATAAAAAAAACTTACAAATTTGGGGAGGGCTTGGAGGAACGCATAAAACTGCTGGCCATGGCTCAGCCACTCTTTGTGTACAAGCTTTAGAGAGATCTTTTTTGCTCTGGCCTTTGACACCTGAGACAAAGTTTTTAGGACCTACCCTATTCTCTTCATTGTAATCTGTTTTAACTGTTTCAGTACTGTAGTTTTAAATTGGTGTGACCTTCTTTGCATCTCATGGTGAAAGGTGACAAAGAAATCGAATAAGAATATATTCTTTTTCATATAAACCCTGTCAATTTGGAATGCATCTGGTTATTTATGGGGGTGGGGGTGGGGATGGAGACATTCTCCAAATCAATCTGATAATAAAGAGCCAGTTTTAAATGGGGTATGTTTTTAATTCTTGTAAGACAGTTTGATTTTATATTGATAAAGAAAAGCATATTATACATTTCCAAATAAATATAATCTTACTCTTTCCTTCCTGGCATTTATATCCCACCTTTCTTCCAAGGGGTCTGTTGTTCCTCCCTATTCTATCCTCATAATGACCCTGTGAGGTGGGTCGATCCAAGAGACAGTTACTGGCCCAAGGTCAGTGAACTTCATGGCTAAGTGTAGACTTGAACCTGTGTTTTCCTGTCCTAGTCAAGCCTTCTATCCGCCACACAGCACTAGCTCTCAGTGTGACCAACAGAGTCCAACATTGCACCTCTGCAGCTCTTGGCTGTACAGTATGTGCAATGCTTGCAGTACCCTTACTTGATTGAGCATCTGTGGTAGATGCTGAATTATAATAATAATAAGGGATGCTGAATAATAAGATGCTGAATTATAATAAGGGATGTGGAATGGCATAATTTGTTCTCTGTGAACATAGTTTCTTGTCTCTTGACTCCTGATGTTTAATGCAGTGGGCTTCCTTAGTGAGGATAGCTTGCTATTATATCACAAATTTATAAAGCAGAACTTCAGGACTGTGTCACCATCAGCTTCTGGTAAGCCTTGCTGCTGCAGTTGAGCTTCTTGTTTATTAGTTGTTTTATTTATCACAAAGCTATAAGACAATTGTGATAATTTGTGTGCGCCACCTAAAGCATTTGAAATACAGGACTGCAAACAAGCCGCCTCTCGAGAAAGAGATGTTGATTATTTATTATTCATGACACATAAAACTACAGAGTATTAGGACAATAAAGACCCACTTTATGGGAAGAAATAAATACCAGTGGTGTAAATTCTTCAATATGAAAGGATTGATCTCATGAATGCAGATTTGTGGAATTTTTACAGCTTCCACAGTAGACAACATTTATTCAGTTCACTTATCCTCTGAGGGTGATCTAATAGCCATTCAAATCAGCTGCAGCAACAGCAGTCTTGCTACAGGTCTTTTTGGACTTCACATTATACCCTGGATATATTTGTTGTCACCAGTGGAAACCCAAGACTGTTTAAGGACAGAGGCTGTTCAGATGTAAGTAACAAGACTATAGTACTATGAATACTGTTAAAAGCATAATCTTATTTTTCTCTCCTTGGCCATCAAATGGTGAGGTACAACTCTTGGTTGAGGGCACAAATGGATGAGGTTTGTGTGCACAAAATCCCAAAGAGAGGATCCAGAAACAGGTGGAGTCTTTCCTGTCACGACAGTCAATAACTGGGTAGTTGCTGGCAGCAGATTACAACCTGATACCTATTGGATAGTGAAGTTTATTTAGAATCCTGTTATGCCAACCTAATTTGGGAAGGCGGAACTCAAAAGTGAATGCATACCCACATGAGCTAACTGCCTTAGTTTGTCATCCTCAAAAATATGACGCCCTTTTGAAGGTTCACCATCTGTCCTATGCTAGTTGAATGGTGGAAAATGGGTAATTTCTGATGTGGTCTCTCTATATCCTTATGCTGGAGAAGATAGGCACCAGGCAACAACCATCCAAATCATTTTTTACTGTAGGTATAAAAGTTCCTGTTTGAAAACTTGAAGAACTGCTGCCAGTCTGTGTAGACACTACTGAACCAAATGGACCAGTGTTCTGATTTGGTACATGGCGGCTTCTGATGTTCATAAACAGACAACTGAGCTTCCAGGGTAATCACATTCAGAAGTCCTCCTGGTAGCACTATAAGCATATCTTTAGCTTTACATGTGTGTGGAACCTCATATAGCATACTTGTGGAGCCCCCTGCAGCCATGCAGAATCATGTAAATGCATGCACCAGTAACAACTGATGATGTGCCACCACCATTCAGACGAAACTGGGCAATGCATACCCTTCCTCTGCCTTCTTTGCTCCTCAGCTGCTCTCCCATAGAGGTGTCCAGGCATTGCCAGCGATGCTTTATAGCGTTGGCTGTTACCAAAGAGATTATAGCTACTGTTAAGTTAAACAATTTAGGCTGCTCTTGTGACAACCGAGACAGTTTCCTGCTATGCTCCAGTTGCAGTGGAATTTACTGATAAAACTTTCAGCTAAGCTCCATTATCACTTTTAATGCCATCCGGATGGCACTGTGAGTTTATTTACACATTATGAATGAGCTAAGGCAAGCACTTTTTCCGGATCTGATGAGCTGTTGGTCTTACTTGAAAGCACAGCTGTTGAAGTGGAAGCCTACTTGCACATTGGTATCTCAGAGGAATATGTTCTTTAATTTAACAGTGAAATGGCTTAATAAACTGGCAATGATTGAAATCTAATTGAATTTGGTCAATTAGAAAAAAATGCAGTGGATGTGATGAAAAAAGAAAGGATTGTATTAAATATAGCATAGGAAAATTACGCTTTCATTAGCGATTGTAAATTAGACCTCAAAGAACACTTTAGTTACCACTGTTACACAAAACAAGAGAGTGAGATAAAGCTAAATTACACGTATTAGCCATACTAAAAGAGTCACACAAGGATATATGACCCTGTGGCAAAAGGAGGGTAGAAGTCAATAGGCAGAAATTGCTGGCAGCTAAAATAATTTCTATTAGCATCTTCTCTCTGTACTTTGCAGAAAATTCCAATAAAATTTACGTTGGTGAAAATGTGCAGGGCAATTTTTTAAACAAAATTTGTTCTAACATAGTTATATTCCAATATAAAATTAGTTAATATTATTTATATTCACAGAACAATTCCCCACCTTTTCTTTTTTAAGCAAGCAATGTTTTTCCCCTGGAATAGTTTCCCCTCCCCCACTTGATTACTTTCTCTGTTAATGGGAAATTTTCCAGCTTTGATTTTCATTTGCTTAAAATGCTCTAAATAACTTTGACTAATTGGTAACCATTATATTATTGTATTGCTAATTTTACGGGGGTTGTGGTGAATTCAGATAGTAGACTATAGGCTTCCTTCTCCTTCTCACCTCCCTGCAAAATTAACACTGATCATAACATGAATGCACTAATTAGATATTGTTGTGAGATATATAATGAAAATTACATTTGATTTCTTGATGTGGTTAGCAAATTAGAGTCATGTTGAGTGAAATGTGCTTCATATTTAGTGGCAGAATATATTATCTAGGCAGTCCATTGATGATACCCCTTGGATTTTTTTTATAGTTTTGCTAGTAATATTTGCATTTGAACAAACAATCATCTGCACAGAGTATAAGCTTCTAAAGAACTTCACTAAAACACAAAGAATAACAAGGACGAAGCATATTTTTTTATGCCTACTGTGTTTGAAAACGAGCATTCTGGCCCAGTTCTGCACATGAAAGCAGGTTTGTGCAGATCGACCACCTAGTGAACAGGATATCTGCACAAACAAAAGGGTGCTGTACTGGAGGAAAACTACGCCCAGTATTTGAAGCCACAATCATAGCAGAGGGAGGGCAATGCTTTCAACCCAAGGACCAACCCAAGGACCCTGGGCATCCTTCCAGGGATGGGTAGGACCAGAGGCAAAAGTAGGTGGAGCAATAGATTTTGCCTTTGTGCAGTAGTCTAGTCTCTATGTACCCACACATTCCTCTCTGTCCTCCATCCTGCCAAGCAAGAAGCATGATCAGAGTTCAAGGACACATTTCAGCCAGGCAAAAACATTCCAAGAGGGTGTAAAGTAGGACTGGTAAGGGGTGTGACCTAAGGAGAAGGAATGTGACTGAAGAGGAGATATGGCTTGGGGTAAGTTCTAAGGGTCAAACAAAGAGGTCTGGAGGGCTGCATTTGGCCCCTGACTATAGGATTGCCATATGTCCTCTTTTTCCATCACACGTCCTCTTTTTCATGGGTAGAGTCCTCATAGTGATCCATAGTTAAAAGTAGAAGTTGCCAAATGTGTCCTCTTTTTTCCCTCTTCAAAATATGGCAACCCTGCCCCTGGGGCTTAAGTACCTTATCCCTGCAGCGTTAGTGGGGTGTGTGGCCTGGGAAAAGTTATGCAAGCTAGATAGAGGGGCCTGGAGGGGCATGCTTGGCCCCCAGGCCTGAGGTCCAAAACCACTGATCCATGCTGCTCTTGATGTTTGGGAGTAAGGATGAAATGCAATAAAGAAGAGAACTCAAAATGAGAAAAAAGACAAAATTTTGGATAAAATAAAAGAGGGTGAGAGGAAATTGAGAGCGAAACCAAAGTCACAAGAGATTCTGAGAGAAATAAAGTTATATCAAGTTCAATATATGAAGATGATGAATCAGGAAATAGAACAGATGAGACAAAGGACATTTGAATTGGCCAATAAATGTGGAAAATTGCTAGCCTGGCAAATGAAAAAAAGACAAAAACTTAACACCATTACCAATTTGGAAGTGGAAGGAAAGAATATTCAGAATCAAGTGGAAATTAGAAAATGCTTCCAGAGGTACTTTAAACAGTTATATACACAAGGGCCACAGAAAGAGTTTGATATAGACCAATTTTTAAAAACAAATGGACTACAAAAAATCTCTCAAGAAAACAAGTTAATGTTGAACTATAAAATCACAACAAAAAAAAATTTTTTTTTTCCTTCTAGTAGCACCTTAAAGACCAACTAAGTTAGTTCTTGGTATGAGCTTTCGTGTGCATGCACACTTCTTCTGTGTATCTGAAGGATACTAGAAGGAAAAAAAAAATTTTTTTTTGTTTTGACTATGGCAGACCAACACGGCTACCTATCTGTAACTATAAAATCACAGAACAGGAGGTGGAAGGTGCCATCCAGAATATGCAGTTGGGCAAACCTCCAGGGCTGGACGGTTTAACCTCAAAATACTATAGATCTTTGAAGGATTGGATAATTCAACCACTAAAGGAGGTTTGTAATGAAATTTTGGAGGGGGAAAAAGCGCCAGAGTCGTGGAAGGAAGCCTATATTACACTTATACCGAAAAATGAGTCTGAAAAGACACAACTTAAGAACTACCGCCCCATATCCCTGCTTAATGTGGATTACAAAATTTTTGCAGATATTTTGGCTAAAAGGTTAAAAAAAGTATTAGTGGAGGAGATACATAAAGACCAAGCTGGCTTTCTCCCGGGTAGACACTTGTCTGATAACATGAGGAATATAATCAATATTTTGGAGAAGTTGCAAGTGAACATTAATACTAAAGCAGTCTTAATCTTTGTAGATGCGGAGAAAGCCTTTGATAATATTTCTTGGAGTTTCATGAAGAAAAATCTTCAGGGGATGGGGGTTGGTCAAGGGTTTGAAAATGGTATAAGTGCAATTTATTCAGAACAAAAGGCTAAACTAATAGTTAACAACGTGGTAACAGAGGAATTTAAGATAGAGAAAGGGACACGACAAGGCTGCCCAATTTCCCCATTGCTTTTTATTTCAGTCCTGGAGGTTCTGCTAAATATGATCAGAAGGGACCGTCTGATTAAAGGTATACAGGTCGGAGCTAAACAGTACAAATTGAAAGCCTTTGCAGATGACATTACAGGAGGCAGAATCTAGTACTAAAAGAGTATTAGAACTGATTCAAGAATTTGGTCATGTGGCAGGATTTAAGTTGAACAAGTTAAAAACTAAAGTTCTTGAGAAAAACTTAACACTGATTGAGAAAGAGAGGTTTCAGAAGGAGACAGGTTTAACATTGGTTAAGAAAGTAAAATACCTGGGGGTTAATATGACTGCTAAGAACTTAAACTTATTTAAAGACAATTATGAGAAATGTTGGTTAGAAGTGAAAAAGGATCTAGAGATATGGTCAAACTTGAAGCTTTCCTTGTTAGGCTGAATTGCTGTGATAAAAATGAATGTATTGCCAAGAATGTTATTTTTGTTTCAATCATTGCAAATTTTGGACAAAATGGACTGTTTCAAGAAGTGGCAGAGAGACATTTCTAGATTTGTCTGGCAGGGCAAGAAGCCCAGAATAAAATTTAAAATATTAACTGATGTAAAGGACAGAGGTGGATTTGCCCTGCCAGACCTTAAACTTTATTATGAATCAGCAGCATTTTGCTGGTTGAAAGAATGGCTGCTTCTTGAGAACACAGACATCTTGGATTTAGAAGGTTTTAATAACGTTTTTGGGTTGCATGCATATTTGTGGTATGACAAGGTTAAAGCACATAAAGTATTTAAAAACCATATTGTCAGAAGAGCATTGTTTAATGTCTGGATAAGATATAAGGACTTACTTGAAAATAAAACCCCAAGGTGGTTGTCACCGATGGAAGCAAAGGCTCAGAAAAAGCTCAATATGGAGGCGAAATGGCCGAAATATTGGGAAATTTTGGAACAAGAAGGAGACAAACTGAAATTGCAGAGTTTTGAGAAATTAAAAGATAAAGTGCGAGACTGGCTTCACTATTATCAAATAAGGGAGGCTTATAATTTGGACAAAAAAATAGGCTTCCAGGTGGAAAAATCAAAATTGGAAACAGAACTGTTAGATCCCAAAACAAAGATACTTTCAAGAATGTATAACTTGCTGTTGAAACGGAATACTCAGGATGAAATGGTTAAATCGGCTATGATTAAATGGGCACAAGATGTTGGACATAACATTATGTTTGCTGACTGGGAACAGTTGTGGACCACAGGTATGAAATTTACGGCATGTAATGCCCTAAGAGAGAATATTATGAAAATGATACACAGGTGGTACATGACACCAGTCAAGCTTGCAAAGATCTATCATTTGCCCGATAATAAATGTTGGAAATGTAAAGAAAATGAAGGTACATTCTTTCACCTTTGGTGGACGTGCCCAAAGATTAAGGCTTTCTGGGAGATGATCTATAATGAAATGAAAAAGGTATTTAAATATACCTTCCTGAAGAAACCAGAGGCCTTCCTCCTGGGCATAGTCGGCCAATTGGTGCCAAAGAAGGATAGAACTTTATTTATGTATGCTACAATAGCAGCAAGAATACTTATTGCAAAGTATTGGAAGACTCAAGATTTACCCACCCTGGAAGAGTGGCAGATGAAGGTGATGGACTATATGGAATTGGCGGAAATGACTGGCAGAATCCGAGACCAGGGAGAAGAGTCGGTGGAAGAAGATTGGAAGAAATTTAAAGACTATTTGCAGAAACATTGTAAAATTAATGAATGTTAAAATGATGTTGGATTGAAATTAAGCGGCCTTAGTAACAAGGTCAATAAGAATATGTAAAAATGGATTGATAACGGATGAAAATATATAGTTATAATATGTTGAGATATAGAGTTAAGATAAATGAAAGAGGGTAAGGATTTGCTGAACTAACCATGTGAATGGGAATACAAAAAAGGGAGGTGTGAGGAGGTCAGGGAAATAAGCAAACGAAATTTAAGACATGAAAAAATTGATTTGTTTTTAATTTTTTTCTATATTTTTTTTCTGTATTTTGTATCTTTTTTTCTATGTATTTTTGTATTTTATGTATTTTTCTCTTTTTCTTTCTCTTGGTTTCTTTTTATTCTGTAATTTTCTTTTGTTTGTAAAACTTCAATAAATATCTTTAAAAAAAGAAAAAGAAATCTGGGCATTATTTCCCTCTTTCTGCATCAACAGGTAACCAGCAGTGGCAAGGCTGACAGTGTGAGTCATCTGTCGCACATAGGGATCTGTAGATCAGGACCATAAAATGTTGTCCAAGCAGATATTTTATTAGAAAATGTATCTATTGGTGGTTTCCCCTTAGCAAAGTGTTTCCCTTTGCACAAGTTTATACTCATAGTTGGACCTGGAAACTCTCTGCCTATTTGGACTTCTCCATCCCTGTCCTTTGTCCATACAAACTTCATTACCAGTGAAGTTTATTTTCCTTTTTTTTTGTAGAACATTTCTAAAAGTGGGGAAATTCAATGGTTTGCTACCTGTATAGTTTAACTCTTAAGGCTGCAACTCTAAGGCTGCTAGAACACAAGCCCCATTTAACACAGTACAGCTTGCTTCTGATAGAATAGGATCTAGCACCTATCATTTTTCTGTCCCTGTCTTAGTTGGAAGATAGTTAGCACTTTGGCTTGTACCTATTGTTCATTCTCTGATACCATGATAACAAAGCAACAAGCAGCTGATTCTTTGTGATACAGAGTTCATGTGATACAGTGATACACGTGCCATGTGATACACTTCCATGTTAACCTCTTCAAAGATTTTCAGTGGTGTTCAGATGAGAATACACTTTTTGATAAAATGCTAATTTTATCCTCCTTTATTTTGGCTCCATCCAATAAAGAAGGCATCCCATTCCATGGACATTTGAGCCATCTCTGGAGGGGTACTCCAGCTGTCCACACTGGCAAAGGCAACTGCTGCTTCTGCACCTTGCAAGTAATTGCCTAGTGTGCCCTGTGGTTGTTTAGCTCTTAAAGCTTGCCAAGATGTGGGTATGGAGCAGTGTGAGAAGAAATTGCCACAGTATCAGGAAGAACAGAAAAGAAAGAATGCAGAGAGGCTCAAGGTAGGTACTGAATCTCAGATAATTTACAAATGGAGATGAATCCCCTTTAAGCCTCCCAAGTCAATTTGTAAGTGTGCAGTGCTGTAACACTACATCCTTTTAGTTTTCAAAAAGAATAAAGTGATCCGTAGCACCTTAAAGACTAACACATTCATCATGACACATGCTTTTGTGGGCTAGAATCTTACTAACCCTCTCCACCTTGAATAGTTTATGTTTTAGCAGGGTGGTTTGATTTTAAATCAGGGCAATTTAATTTTGTTTCCATTAGTATGGCTGTTGATTAAAAAAAAAACCTCCAGTAATTTTTCTCATTTTATGTTTAATATATTTTCTGAAGAAGCAGGCATATTAATTGCCTGCTGTAACACTTACATCACATCGGTTTGTACTTTGAAAGAGTCTTTCTACAACTGCATACAATAATTCAGAACTTTGGCCATGCAGCACACAAACACATGCCCTTTGAAGTGCTGAGTTATCTGCTTAGAGCAGTACTTTTCCTGCCAAGGACCTCTTGCCCATTTAATTGCAAATAGATATTTCCTTGCAATAAACAGTCACAGAAGTGTCATGGGTGCATGCTAGATATGCTCAGGGTGTCAGTGAGTCTCGACAAGTCTCGACAAGACTTTGTATAAACTGAGCATGTACTCTGAAAACATTTCTTAGAATCCTTTGCAACGTGTAGGTGCTCTGTGAAAAAGCTTTTATAAAACCTATGTATGTCTTTTAACAGAGTGCATTATCTGCTTAGAGCAATTGTTTTAATATCTTCGGAAGCGGGGGGCTTGCTACATTGATTTGTCTGTCAAGGAATTCTTTGCACATTTGACAGGGAACCTTTACTGCACATTGCAAGGAGTTCTTAGAAATCTGTCCATTGCCAGGTTGCAAAAGACCCTGTGCTCATTATTACTGAGCCCCATTGTTTTCTCACATGAACCAAGACTATGGACTCAGCTATACAGCTGCAAATAAAACGTTTTAAGTGTGTTGTAAATGTGACAGTAGATGGCGACAGTGAGCTATGGCAAATTCAATATATTTTTCAAAATGTTTTTTAAAAAAAGCATTTTCACACTGTTTTTTATATGTGTGTAGATTCCACCTAGGGCTAGAATAAATCCCCTGGCTGTTCACTACCAGGGAGTGATGGAAAGGTATATTTCAAGCAAACTTGTCTTGCCTTACTGAACTTGTCATTGAGGACACTTTAGTAAACGTACAGAGATGGGAGCAAATGTGGCATGAATTCATGTCTAATTGGCTGTTTACATACAATCTGAGACACACACGGAACTAGTTTCCGTGTATTTCCAATGTGACTTTAGCATGTTCATATGAAAATCATATTTCATTTCATACTAGGTTACTTTTTTAATGTTGCCCTTAATATGTGTGTAAATATATCTCTGCCCATCCTGCCTTTTATCATGTGATCTTTCCTATTCATCTCTTCTGTGCTTTCCCTACATCTGCTTGGGCTGGCATGTGCCTTATAATTCATAGGCTGAGTCGGATCATTGGTCCATCTAGCTCAGTATTGTCTACACTGACTGGCAGCAGCTCTCCAGAGTTTCAGACAAAGAATTCTGCCTGTCCTATCTGGAGATGCTGGAGAGTGAACCTGGGCCCTTCTGTGTGAAAGCAGATGCAGGTATTTTTTCTTAGGATCGACATAACCAGCACCAGAACAATGTGCTGTTATGTTCCACAAGACCATCTGGAACTGAAAAGTTTCAGTTGGGAGGGGGTTGACCATAATTGTAATGTTTCTCTCCTGCTCTTATAAATGTGTGTTCATGAGAGAGAGAAAATGTTTCTTCGTTCACTTATTCTAGCATTTCAATTAGTTAAATAAGCAGAGGTTCACTTTTCAGTCCACAGTAAATGCTGTTGAACATTTTTATAGGCTTTCTTGACCGCGGCCAAAGTCTATTTTAAAGTTATTAAAATCTTCTAATGAGGCACCTTTCCAAGCACACCAAGAAAAGTACAATATTCTTTGATGCAGCATAATAATTCAATGAAATTAAGCAAGTAAGTGGTCAATGAAGCAAATGATTAAAAAGAGGAATGAAAAATGAATATTAAAACAGGTAAAATTGTATTTTCTACAACTGTGGCTTTGGAATTCATAATTACCATCTGCTGGACAAAAACATTAAAAATGACCTTTTGAAAATGCATAGGAGGGGCTTGTAATTGTCTACCAGATTCTTTAAGCCTCTTGCTATATATCCCACCATGGATCATGGGAAATAAGATATCACAGCTGATGATTGTGAAATAATTCTGGATTCTGTTCTTGTACAAAATGAACTCTCCCTTAATCCCCCCCAATAATAAATAAAACAAATGAATGAGCACATGGTGAGATTGCCATGCCTGCAATGAGCAGATAAGTAATCGTGAACCCTATGCATATCTACCTGAAAGTTGGTCCCATTGAATTCAATGGGCTTACTTCTAGGTGAGTGAGTATAGAATATGGCTTATTTTAATAAGCCAAGGGCCAGGAGGAAACTGTTCCTGGAACCAGCTAAGTTGATTTCAGGAACGCCAATGACTGGGAGAAACAGGAATTAATTGAAACCACATCTGGGCTGGCTAAATGCTGCGTTCCTAAGCATACTTTCTAAGATGCAATGGGAATAGCTTCTAAGTAAAGAGGATGCTATGCAGCAGGGCTGCATGGGGTTGTTGTGGGGAATAGTGCTATTTTGCAGGGTTGAATAGAATTGTCATTTTAATTCCAAGTCCAAATAATCGTGGAAGAACAAGGATTGAGCCGTGCTGAGCAACCCTAATATATTACCTAATGTGGTAATAATGTCAATGTGCACATGCTGTAAGGTATGAAGAATTTGATTTAAATATATTTGGGCATCATTCATACCACTAGATTGGAATCACCTGGGTGACTGCTCCACTGATCATCCTCTCTTAGTATGGCAGACCTGGATCACAGAAACAATTGTACTGCTCTAAAAAGGTATCCTGTAAAGCTAGTGGAGATCCATTGGGCCTTTTGAAATGTTCCAATAAACTTGAGCTGGATGCTTCTTATGAATGTTTCCATATGTGAGGTGTTTGAGAAAATACCTTCTGTGTCAAGTGCTTGTGAAAATCATTTTTACGTGAGGGAAAAACTGAATTTTGCAGCTTCAGCCTATGTTCAGCTATAAATTCCTGTCCCTGACTTTCATACTTCTCTTTCTTTCTTTAGGGTTTCTTTTTCTCTTCAGACACCTGTCAGGACAATTTAAGTATCAAATTAATAATTTTGGAGTGCCAGCTCATAATTTCCACTAACTCATAAGATTATCCAGAGAAAGCGATATAATTTAGGTGTATACATAACCAGTTCATTGGTCAGTCAGGGTTGAAGTTGAATTCTGTGCTTTCCCAGTGTTTAGATTCTGATTTTTAAGGAACCATATGTTAGAAGCTTGAGCTATGAAAATTCTGAGACATAACTGTGATTTAAATTTGGTCAACAACAAACATTCTGTGAATAACATTTTCTTTTATAGATAGAGTCTTGGAAATTTAGGAGTAGGAAAAAATGTTCATTCTTATTCCATTATATAGGTTCCTACGCCACACAAATAGATTGACAGCTACCACTTTTAAAGAGCTTTGTTGACTGCTTTGGCTAAGGATTTACCTCCTGGAAGTTTAATCTCCTGGTCAATTCTGATTTATTCATTCTTCAGTAGAGGCTTTCCTGCTAATAACAAGGCTATCTCTTGGTGCTTTTCCCTATCACTAAAACCAAGTGTATTAAGTATCAGGAATTCACAGTACATATAAGAAATATTGCTATAAATAATGAAGACAAGAGGCCTCCAACCCTGAGTTTCTGAAACTTTTTCTAAAAAATTCCTTCTGCTCAGTAATAAATGCTTCTAGGCTGTTACTATTTTGGGGTGAGATTCAATCACTAACCATCAAATTCAGGTTGTGAAATTAAAGTGGATTGGGAAGTCTTGTGCAACAAATCCACCTTCCCCCCAAAGATCAGACTTTTTGTGAAAATACACTGGAAGTGTGAGCGAAACACTCACTTTGATGCATTGCCATCTAACCTCTCTGCAACGAAACCAGTATGGATGCTCATTAAATAGCCAATGTTGTCTAATCTCCCTGCAAACAAAACAGAGTGACTGCTGAACAACAGAATTATGGCACAGAAGAGGTCACCAAACACCCTCATCAATTTCTTTGGCGTGCAGATACTTGAAGGGGGAAATCTGTCCTTAATGTGCTTGAGAGTCAGTTGTAGTTAGTCCTCTTAAGATCATTTGGTGGTTAGCAGATATTTTTAGTAGTACTGAAGTATCAGGCACAGATCCACTTTCTCCCCCATACTCTTCTCCCCCTTCAGAATTGTAGCACAGATACAGACCCTAGATTTAGTATACCTAGCAGAAATGGAGACTGGCTCTGTAACAGTGCTGCTGGGTAAGGGTGCCATGTGGGTGCATGCCCATTGTGGTCAGCATGTTCTCCCTATCTTTAGATTAGCCTGAAGGTAGCTGCTGGGACAAAAGATAAAGTTACTGGTAAATTCTAGCATGTATGCTTTTGTGTGGTATGTGTGGGGAGTCTGATGCAGATACAGCAGCTCTTCAGAAAACTCAAAGTGTGTGTGAGCTTTTGATATCTAGGAGCATTTCAGATGAAGCACTTAAACAGAGCAACACTTGGCTGTAATATGAAAAATATTCGAAGCGGCAATGAGTGATGCATACCAAGCATAAGTTCAATGACACACACACACCTTATTTAGATAGACAGGGGGCAGATTTAGGCAGACATAGGGACAGGTGACATTTGGCCTTCCCCCTGGCATTCTGGTTTGCACATAACTTGCTGGAAGTAACACTGTTAGGAACAAAACTCAGCTCTCTGTGGCCTTATCACATCTTCACTCTTATAACCTGAGTATCTCGACACTCTTTTACGTTGAGAATTATAAATTGTCAACTCTTTGGAAGCAAGGACCTATCCTCTTGTATGATAAAGTGCCATGCACACTGATAGAACTGGCGCAACTGAACTGGCTCGCTCCATGCAGCCCTTTTATTGCAAAAAGTAGACCCCTGTCCTCATCCCTCATTTTAGATGTGAATGGGACAGCTGCATAAATAAAGTTAGCTCACACACAGATTCCAGCACGTCTAGTTCAGCATTAGGCTGCAACACCTTAGACAGCATATATGTGAAAGCAAAAGCATTTCAAAATATGTGAAGCAACCTCAGCGGTTCATAATGCTCACTCTTTTTGTGTATGTGCTCAGATTGATGTAACTCAGTGGAGAAGCTGCAGGAGCTTTTGAAATGCTGCCATCTGCTGTCTCATACTAGCATTACAAGCCTCATAGTAACTGAACCAAAATATTACAGAGCTCCGTAATGACTGATCCATATTCTGTTCGGATTTATCATGCTGCTTCTTTGTTTATTTCATGGTGGTATACAAATAAATTTTAAAATGCAAATACAATGTAAAACACACATTACAACCATGCTGTACAATTAGGATGAATGAAAACTGCTTAACCAGCTATAAATACCATAAGGGTGATTCACAGTTAGGTTGTCATCACAGAGAAGGCTCTCTTTTTTGTACAGAAATGCTACAAACAGAACATGGAAGAAGGCCTCTTCTGATTATCACAGGCAGGTTAGTATGGAAGTAAGCACTCCTTCAATTATTTGGTGTCAAGCTTTAAAAATAAGCACCAGTGCTTTGATTTAGACTAGATAGTGAATATGGAGCCAATGTAGTTCCTTTAGAAATGACGGAATATGGCCCCATCGAAGTATAATAACCAGATTTCTGGCACCCAAATTTCTTATTTCCAAGAGTCTCAAAGCACTGAACACAAAAGTCTCCAACTGGAATATATTATTATTATTATTATTATTATTATTATTATTTTCAGCATATATTAGAATGTGCTTTTTATTTGGTAGTTTTGCTTTGATCCAGGGTCAGGTAGTAACTGGGATGCTGCATACACCCATTATTGAATAAGTTATGGCATTTTCAAAGTTTTCAGGCTCTCAGAAATATGAATTATATTGGCTCAAGAAGTGTGAATTGTTGCAGACTGAAGGTCCAAGCATTCAGTATATTTTAGAACACTACTTTCAAAATAGCTGAACTTGATATATTATGCAATATTGGAGCAGGCATTTGGTCTAAAGCTCACAGTTAAAATACAGCATGCTGTATCCATGATATAAATGCTGATTCGTAACTTATCTTCCATGCACCTTCAGAAGTTCAAAGTATCCAGTTATTATAATTAAGTATGATTTTCTGGTTACCTTTTATATCCCAGCTTGAGGACCCTGATTGAATCTAATTATTTTTCAATTGAAAAGGAGATATTTTGCAGATAGATGCTGTAGATCAGGGCTCATTATTAAGGCAGCTCATTATTTTTAATGAGCAACTTCGTTATATTTGATTCTGGGGAGAACAAGACATAATTTTGTCGATGCAGGAAAGCTTGTTAAATTTCAGTGGCCAGACATGACTAGCAGCCAGAATTTGGCAACACTGATGATTAGGGTCAAAGAAATTACCTTGTAGGATTGTAGGGTATTTTTCTAGATTATAGATAATGGGGAGGAAAAAATCTTTCTTTCGGGCAATTTATCTTTATGGATTCAAATGCACACTTCCCCCATTGCTCATTGAACAGTGATATTTCTAATAGTTGTGGCAAGAACTACTTGCAGCTACTTTGCTTCAGTTTATCCTTGTCTTCTTATTAAACTTAACCTCTACATGCCTGTAACCTCTGGTGGTTGCTACAAGTTCATCTAGTCTGCTAAGGCATTCCCACCAGAGTGGGTCTAGATCAGGAAGTGTAGTCTAGTTTAGCCTGTTTAGTCTACAGGTGGAAACTGCTGGGTCAAAGACCTTGCCAGTTTCCATACTATTGAGTGATACCATCCTCATGCAATGGGACGCGGGTGGCGCTGTGGGTAAAACCTCAGCGCCGATCGCATGGTCAGCGGTTCGAATCCCCGTGGTGGGGTGAGCTCCCGTCGTTCGGTCCCAGCTCCTGCCCACCTAGCAGTTCGAAAGCACCCTTAAGTGCAAGTAGATAAATAGGTACTGCTGTATAGCGGGAAGGTAAACGGTGTTTCCGTGTGCTGCTCTGGTGCCGGTTCGCCAGAGCAGCTTCATCACGCTGGCCACGTGACCCGGAAGTGCCTGCGGACAGCGCTGGCTCCCGGCCTCTAGAGTGAGATGAGCGCACAACCCTAGAGTCTGTCAAGACTGGCCCGTACGGGCAGGGGTACCTTTACCTTTACCTATCCTCATGCAATATTAGGCCATTGCAGACCAATATAGTTCAGATTACAACTGAGTTACAAAAGCAAGCCACCGAAACAAAACAAAAAACACCAGGAACTAACTTGCATGTAAAGTAGATTCCTCAAGAAAGTAATGAGTCCAAAACCACAGGCTACATCACCTTTGATAATATATTATATGAATAAGGAGTTAAGCATGGGAAGGACTGTCTAGAAAACATCTATGCAGAATGGTAATTCAAAGCTTGAGGAATGATAACAGACACTGTCAGTTGGGTCATCTTCATTCTGTGAATTGGTCATAATCTGTTCACCCTATTCAGTTCAACCCTGTTGCCTCCACTCCAACCCACTTTATCCAGGGTGGTTATAAATCACAGGGAGAGCCTTGCATTGCTGGCACAATTCCAAAGTTGAGAAACCATCACCAAAGGGTTCCCTCTTTTTGGAAGCTTGGTGTACCTCTACTTAAGAAGGTACTTGGAACAGGAGTTCTCCAAGAGATTTAAAAACAGGCTGGCAGGCGTGGGAAGAGGCACTTCTTCAGGTGTTTTGGTTGCAATGTGTTTAGGGCTTTAAAGGTAAGCATCAGCTTTAAAGGTGAGTGCCAGCCCTTAAATTGGGCTCAGAAGTGAATGGGCATCTAGTGCAGATCTTTCAAAATAGGTGTAATATGAACAGGTACTGGCTGTACCTGTCAGATCCTACAATACACTGTTTGCTCCAGTGTACTTCTTGAAACCAAAATACACAACCCAATGATTGCTGGAAATCAAATTGCCTAGAAATTTTGTGCAAGTAAACCATAAAAGCAGAAAAGCTTTACATCAAAGAGATTCGTATGAAAAATAGCATTATTATTATTACTATTATTTTGTTCTGCAAAGGCACTGATCCCTGGGAGACTTGCAAATCTGCAGAATGTTCCCCAGTGCTGAATTTTGTTCTTGGATTTCTGGAGTAGCTCACAAACATATAAAATCACATGTAGCTAGATTGCACTCTGGGGAGTATGCAAAGCTCAGTTTTTCCAAGTTAGGTTTATCATTAATTTAAGAACCAGCCCTGATCCCTGAAGGGTTTATGAGATGCATAGTGGGGGAAACGGAGCATTATTCAAATCTGAATATATAGGTTGCTGAAACAGTATACGTAAGGAGATAGCTAAACAGGGTCTGGATGAGGGCAAACTAAGCTTGGTGGGGCAGGTCCCCATTTCCCCCAGTGGACCAGTTTCCATTGTGCAAATGGAAGTAAAGGTATTTCTTGTGTTGCATTCCTTCTCCATATTCCCACTTCCATAAAACAATATATGGAAGGACCACAGATTCTCCAGTCCCTGAATGGTCCACTCATAAATGAGTGGTCAGAATTCAGACTCTAAACAATGATTGGGGAAGTACATACCCTGTGCCTCAAAATAAATGGCACAATGCTAAAAAATAATGCCAAGGCGGCAAAAACTGCTCCTCCCTCTCTAACTTGTGCAAAGATTATGTCTTTTTTTCTTTTGTTTGTGGCAAGAGTGAAATGCCTGAAGGAGGGGAACAAGATTGGAGACTGAGCTCTGGGGGGAAACAGAAGAAGAGGCAAGATGAGCACAAATATTTTTGCATACTATCTTCAAATCCTCCATAAATTTTCAGTTACCGTAATCTGTGAAGCCTTTGACACAGCTCCCTCATCCCAATAGCATGCTGCAGTTTTCCCCAACCTGGTGTCCTCCAGATATTTTGGACTACAGTTTCCCAGTCGTGGTCAGTAGATGGGGAGGGGGATGTTGCTACCTGCCTTCCCAGTGTGGAGGTCACTGCCAGTGACTAAGGGGGGAGACATAAGGCAGTGGTTGGGATGGTAAAGTGCAGGTGCAGCAGCAGCAGGGTCAGATTGGTTCCCCTGAAGCACCCTCACTGCACCAACTTCCTTACCACTACTCCCTCTCAGCTGCCATTTGCGACATCTGCATTAGGAAACCAGGTGAGCAGCAGCAATCTGCCATGCTGGCTGCTACTGTAACTCTCATCAGCCCAGACTAGCATCACTGTCCTGGTTAGAGTTAATGGGAGATTCAGTCTGAAAATGTCTGGAGAGCAGCAATTTGTGAAAGGCTGCCATACTGTTGTTGTTTAGTCGCTTAGTCATGTCTGACTCTTCGTGACCCCATGGACCAGAGCACGCCAGGCACTCCTGTCTTCCACTGCCTCCCGCAGTTTGGTCAAACTCATGCTGGTAGCTTCGGGAACACTGTCCAACCATCTCGTCCTCTGTCGTCCCCTTCTCCTTGTGCCCTCAATCTTTCCCAACATCAGAGTCTTTTCCAGGAGATCTTCTCTCTCATTTTATACATAGAGCCGCTGTATTACTAATTCATTTCCATATCGCATGATGAAGATTCAATAATATTATTTTATGTGGGAATAATAGGCTATTAAGTGAGAGACATTTTGGTGGGGGAACTCTTGCTCTCAATAGGGGTTGTGTGCATTTGTTGCTTGAAGAAAACCCACTTTTGAGAAGTCCACTATGTACATTTATTTGCTTAAATGTATAAAGCCACCAGCTTGTTCTTTATTTCTTTGCTGCTCGGAAAGAAAATGGAGTCAATGAAGTTTGTGGACTTGTTTCAGTACTGTACTTTAGATGCGCATTTGATTCCAGCTTCTGTATTCCTGTTTTACATTTAATGAACAGCCATTCCTTAGAAGTCAACAAATCACATTAGAATATGTATTCCTAATTATCAATACTTCTGCCCTAAAACCTTATGCATTACTCGTCATAAATGGATTACTCATGGTAAATGGAAATGTCATGTTTCTTGTCTATAGGATTTGTAAGTAATATGCACCGTGGCTATTATCTGTTTTCTTTTCATGGCTGTGCTCATTATTTTTATTTGCCTTGTTAGTGGCATTTGGATAAATTAAATGGCATATTTAACTCTAACAGCAATTAACATTCTACTTATAATCTGGTTTAGACAACGTCTTCTATAAATGAAGAATGTCATGTATCCCCTTCCCCTTCTCCACTCTTGGCAGTGGGTATATGCAATGAAAAACCCACATATTGTCGAACCCATTTGCTTTAGTGGTTCAGAGAAATGATCCTTGTGCAATATTTATGGGAAGTGATAAAGGCTTGTTCCTAGACTTGAAATAATAGAAGGCACTTGTGTGAGTTTAAGTACATCAACAATTGCAGTATGGCATTCTGGTTCTCTCATTTTTCCCATCTTAAATTCAGTTCTTCAATTAGAGATTTTTTAAATGAGTAATTCTCATGAAAATTCATCAGAATTTAAGTGCAAATTTCTCCTTAAAACACAGTTTTGACTAGTTTCCATTTGCAAGCCATTCCCCACAACACCATACATTTTTTGTGTGTTATCATCATGAATATCTTCTTTTCTATGCACACTTTACCCTAATATATCCATTTTTGTAAACATTGCCTTGCAAATTTTGAAGGATAAATGTGTTTCAGTTCATATATTGTTTCAGAAAGTGCAAAATCATTTAAAATGCACATGGAATCAAACTTCTCGCTCATCCCTGATGGGCACTGTTGGAAACAGGATGCTGTACTAGTCCCTGGTCTCTCCTGATAAACAAGGAGTCTGCTAACTGTCCACAGGAGTCATGTATCTTTTTTGGGGGGGGGGGTGAGAAGGGAATGCACCATTATTTATTGAGGCACCTACCAGGAACAAAAGGCGCTTGGTAATAAGATTCTGATAAATCAAAATGCTGCGTCTATAGGGTTTCATCAAGTTGCAGATGGTTAACCAGACATATAAATCAAATTACATAGTTCTGTTGTTATTTTTCACAGTCGATCTTTCACACAATACATTCCACTTTCCAAAAACTTTAAATCTGCAAATCTATCTGTTCCCACTAATACTGGAAACAAACTAGCGTCCACAATGTTTACATTATAGAACATTTAAATGCCTGGTTGCATCATGGAAGCTATTATTCAGTCTGGCTTTAATTTACATATTCCATTTGTATAATTATGCTATAAAGAGTGATTTTCCTTCATTGGAATCAATAGGTATTTAATTAATAACAGGTTGGAACTTATTGCTAATTTAAGTGTATATTTGTTAAATTTGGTATGCAGGCAGAGATCCTACCTGCCCGCAGACAGTCTTGCCAGAGTGGTAGAGGCTCTGGTTATCTCTCAGTTGGATTACTGCAATGCGCTCTACATGGGGCTACCTTTGAAGGTGACTCAGAAATTACAACTAATCCAAAATGCGGCAGCTAGACTGGTGACCGAGAGTGGCCGCCAAGACCATATAACACCGGTCCTAAAGGACCTTCATTGGCTCCCAGTATGTTTCTGAGCACAGTCCAAAGTGTTGGTACTGACCTCGGCCCAATATACCTGAAGGAGCGTCTCAACCTCCATCATTCAGCCTGGACACTAAGGTCCACTTCAGAGGGTTTTCTGGCAGTTCCCTCACTGTGAGAAGTAAAGTTACAGGGAACTAGACAGAGGGCCTTCTCAGCAGTGGCACCCTCCCTGTGGAATGCCCTCCCATCAGATGTTTGAGATATAGAGAATTACATAACTTTTAGGAAACATCTGAAAGCAGCCCTGTTCAGGGAAGTTTTTAATGTCTGACATTTTATATTTTTTAATATTTTGCTGGAAGCTGCCCAGAGTGGCTGGGGAAACACAGCCAGATGGGTGGGAGATAAACAAAATAATAACTATAATAATAGTTATTGGTATTGTGAGAAAGTACATGTGGCCGTTTCTAGAAAAAGTTTTCTTTTGCCAAATTCCTTTAAAAAATTGAGGGTGATCAATATCACCTAAATTACTGATGCAACAGCAGCTTTTACATTTTGCCAAACAAAACTGAGGACACAGCTTAGTAATATTAATATCTGGAAAAAATAATAACATCAACATGTTAGTCATTTTAGCCATCCTGACTTCTGCAATAGTAACATTACTCTATATAAATATATATTCCTGTATCTTGTGTTTTGAGTTGGGGGATTTGATTATATTTTAATATTCTGCTATCTGTATATAGTATGTTTATTGTTTTGTTCTACAGTATTTTTAAACAGAAGTCATATATTTTGATGGATATGTTGGATATGTTTGTTGGATATGTGTTTTTGTTTCTATGGCCTAAAGCTGTGGCAAATGATAGATAAATCCAATCTACTAGAAACAGATGCATTAAGTAAACATATTACTGTACTGGTGATGAATTGTAGCCATTGCATTAAATGTTCTTTTTACTTCCCCTGTAGCTGTTTATGATTAAGAATTTTAGTATATCCTATTGCTCATCTAACCAGTTCTGTATTTCAAGAAAACAAGTACTGTATGTATGCTTCCTAAGCAGTGAAGGGTCACCAAATGGCATAGCACTTGGGATTCACATGAACACATGCTTTTATGATCTTTCAGTAAACTTATTGACTTTGTTATGCTCTCTTTATAGTAGAAAAAGGCTGTATTTGGGCTTTGGGTTCAAATCCATGTTCATTTCATGCTTTTACTGTACGAAATCAGTATCATTGTCATAATACCTGCCCTAATCCTTGACATAGGGTGGTTTATTAGTCAAGGCCAACTAAATGGTTGTTTTATGAGGCATTATAACATTCTGGTCTCATGTAACCCTTGAGTGTGTGTGCAGAGGGGGAGGTTTTTCCTCTTAGGCTTATCATACCATTTCCCTTATGCACATACTTGACAATAAGTCCCACTGAAACTTTCTGAATAAATACAGTAGGGCTAGGCTGCACGTTTTCAACTTAGTGTTGCAGTGACTTCATGCAGTTATATGTAACAGCTATTAGGCTAAAGTATTATAAGGAACTAATAGTTCTACTGTGAATATGGTTGGTTTAGCTATACAAAAGCGACAGTAACACTGGAGCGTGGGTAAAAGCTCCTCCCTCATAAGGAAACATTTCTGTTTCCCTTCTTCTGATGTTCACAAAGTCCAAAAACTTTGGATTCCCAGTTTTTTTGTAGCATTACTTAATGTTTACAGTCATTCAGACAGCAGAATGCCAAGTTTCCCTTGCAACTCAGTATTAAATGACATTTGATAACTGTCTTGTGATGAAGGCTTAAATGTGCTCTGCTGTTCTGGAAATCCTAAAAATAAAATTTCATTATTTAATTGCTTTGGAGAGGGTTGCCCACCATTTCTTTTTAAGTGTTGGACTGTGAGACTCCTTAGCTACCATCCAACACATTGATTTAAGTTTACCTAACTATTCACTGCATATGCTTCAGTCCCCCATATTTCCTTCCCAGCCATCTAGCTGGCAAGTGTTATTTTCTGCTGATCTTTGTCCCCTTGTTTATTGACTGATTTCCAGGCTTTTTAAATAAAATTAGTTCAGAAATTCCATAGGTATCTTCAGCAGAGTTATTCATGTGGCAGAATTATGTCATTACATTGACCTTCAGTTTCTCACTCTTTCTGAACTTGGTACAACTAGACTTTCATTCATCTCTGATGTTGACAGAATAAGCAATAATATTCACAAATGGAAGACATTCTAGCTTCAAACTCTTGAAGATTGATAGGTAGGCATATTTTTTTGCCTTGCCAGGCAGTCACTTCCTGATATATAAGGTAAACGGTGTTTCTGTGCGCTCTGGCTACTGTCACAGTGTTCCGTTGCACCAGAAGCAGTTTAGTCATGCTGGCCACAGGACCCGGAAAGCTGTGGACAAATGCCGGCTCCCTCGGCCTGCAATGAGATAAGCACTGCACCCCATAGTTGCCTTAATTGTCCAGGGGTCCTTTACCTTTTACCTTATTTTTTGAGAACATCATAAAAAGTGAAAAGAAGCATATAGAAAGCATGTACTGCCAGATGTTGCTGAACTACAGCTCCCATCAGCTGTAGCAAACATGACCAATGGTTAGGGACAATAGAAAGCACAACTTCTATATGTGTATGTGCTGGCAAGAGTATTAGTCAAAATCAATATCAATTTCCCACTATAACCTTATCTTCATCCTTAAGTTTTTAGCAAGTTAATTCATTTTGTTTGTGGGAGAGGATGAGTTCCAAATTCCATTTAAAAACCATCTACTTTGGTTACTTCTGTGCACATGAAGAGAGGCATTTATTTAATATTAATCATGCAAGTGCGAACTATGAAGGATTAAAAATGGCTGAGGCAAAACCATCAGGAGACCATATTTTAAAAGGGTAAATACGGTTTATTTATCATATTACTGTGAACTATAATACCAATATTGCATTTACAGCTTGCATAACACTTATCTGCATTAAACCTTATGAAATAAAGTAAGATCTGCTTAGCTGGGTCATCTGAATTATGTGTGTCACTGAGGAGTTTGCTCTGTTTAGTCAAGGAGGTTGCAAGTTGTTAAATTTTTAATTTGTTGCAGATGAACTATGACACTTTTGAGCATGGCCTTGCTTGTAAAGAAAAAAAGAAATTTTTTAATGATTTGAATTACAAATATCTGAACATCAGACAGAGTTATGAATATTTAAGTATGCCAATTGGAATTAGACATGATCTTTTGAAAATATTCCTATTTGCGAAAACACACACACACACACACACACACACCCTCAGAATTATACAGCCCTGACCTTTAAAATGAAATGAACAGAATTATTGTTGAGCACAGTTACATTCAAAGGAATGTAACTTACTAAAGCATTCTGGGAAGTATGGAAAATGTTCAAGGTTGTACATTAGTTTATGAATGATTGTAAATAAAAACACATTGCTCTTGTTTTAGACAAGTGTCCAGCAGAGTGACAGCACATTACCAAACTAGGATGCCACTATATTAATTTGTATTGGGGAGACTGGGCACAAATGTTTATTTTTTCATCAGTTAATAATACCAAGGCAATTTCCAAAACATAAAATAACTAAGTGAAAAGCACATTTTAATAAAATGACAAATAAAACTCAAAACATTACTGCAGCAGTCCAGAGATCAGTGAGAATGGCGGCCCCGGTGGTGGAAGCCCATTAAGGTCTCTGCCATCTGCCCTGCCAGGAAAGCTGCAAAAGGGAAAGCCCTATCATGTCTCTTCATCCACTGGGTTAAAGTTTAGCTGGTTTGGTTTTAAGATCCCATCTATAAATGCAGAGCAAGGTATGGGAATAGAGGATCAAAAAGTGGTTGGGGTGGTCTTCTTGTTGACCTCCTTGTGGATTTAGCCACTAAAAAGTAATGGCTTTTTTTTATTCAAGCTCCATACCATGCTCTGCATTTGTAGATGGGCTCTCAATAGCAAATTAGCTAAAGATTGCTCTCCAGTCACTCCATGATGGCTCCACAACAGATATATTGATGCGCCATAACTGAAAAAAAATATGTTTGAGCATTGTTACTAATCTAAGAACACTTGTACCTCACATCATTTGCTTCTCCAGGACCTTAAGTGTCTCACATACTCATACTTATTATGGGAAGACCATGCCTGCTGGGGCTTGAAGAGGAGAAGGCCACTAAACAGCTGGGTAGACCTTACATTATCAGCAATACAAAATGCCTTGCAGTGCATGTGCCACAACAGCAATGTGCACTGATTCTAATGTAAACCATAAAATAATTTTACTTAAGAACATATATATTTCCAAAACACCCAGCTGTTCATTATCCACAGTAACAACAGCAAGCTATCAGTGGGTATGACAAAGCTGTGCTGGTGATTGAAATGGCCATATATAGAGATGGAGATGGATGGAGAGTTGGAATGGAGGGTAGGAATGCTGGAAGGAATATAAGGGATATTAGAAGGAATGGGGATGGGAAAGTTGGAGGCTGCTTGCAATGATGTGTTGGACTGTGGAATGCTCCTGTTCAAGGTAGCAGACAGGTAGGCATGCCTATTTTCCAGATATTCCATTGGCCATGATATTTTACTTACATATTTTCAAAAATTAGGATAATTTGCTGGACAAATGCCTATCCGTAGCAGCTGAGAATAGAAAACAACAAAGGGTAAGAAGATCAATAATATGACATTTTCAATATTTGGTTATCTGGATGTGATTTGACTCAATTCTCAGCAGTTCCAATCCAGTTCTATAGTACGTAAACTACAGTCTGAGACACAGTTGCAAAACCTGCCCCACACCCTCTCCACAGCAGTGTTTTCAGTTATTTTGTTTCATTTGTTTTTACCATTGGAGTGAATAGCAGGTTGCAGGATAACCCCAGGGTCTAGGGCATGACCTCGACCTCTGGTAACTCAATCCATAGAGACCCTGAAGGAATGTGTGCTCTGTGAAGGGCTGGTATAAGACTTTGGCTGTCCAAGGTGGAACAACTCCCCCTCCCCGCATGCACACAATTAAGATGCATAGCACAGAAGACTCGCCAAGTTATTTTGGCACCTGAACCAGAAAATGCCACAAGTACTACCAGGGAGTAATAGTGCATTAAAAACAAATCAAAAGGCAATCATTTGCTGCCCTTTCATGACACCCAAAACTGCTGGCTGATGCATTCACTTAACTTGGTTCAGTGACCAGCCCTGATTCCATGTCTCTGTGTGCAACCTTCATCTCTGTGCCATATAGGCCTCTCTCTGTCCTGACCATAAATGATCGGTGTTTTGCTAGTTTATGTTAAAATGCATTGTGATTGTATGAGCTGCTGCCATTCTCTCCAATAGTAGTGATTTTTTTCATGTTTGCAGCACTGAAAGCCCTGTGCATTCCACAGTCACTGATTCAAGTCTAATCATTCATTATTCTGCTTTTCATCCTATTTTCCAATTCCCTATAGATATCCATTTTTCTTGAAACATAATGGAGATGATATCTTACTTGAAATATTAAAATGTGTGTGTGTGTGTGTGTGTGTGTGTGTGTAAGAGAAAGAGAGAGAGGGAGAGACGAATTAATAGAATAGAATACTTCTAATGATAATGAAATCAGAAAGCTACAGAATCCTCAAGTCCTTTATTGAATATTCATGCATGCTCAGTAAATCCCAGTTTGGTTTCTGTTATTCTAAAGTGATAAGCCTCAAACTAGAAATGGGCAAACAATGATGTGCATTTCCCCACTTAGAAAGAGCTTGTTTCAGGACTGGTAACAATGGAGGCATGAATGTCATGTATAACTACCGAATGTTTGCTATATTTTTTACTTTTTTCCCTAGTGTTTAGTGTTCTTTCTTCAGTGTAAAGAACAAAGGAGAAAACATCTCGGGCATATTTCTATTGGCTACATACTTGCTTTGTGTTGTTATCTTATCATTTATCACTATTATGTCATTTCTGCTTAGGAAATTATACATTCCAGATGTATAACCACAGATAATATGAAGCATGGATCTCAGGAATATTTTGTACAGTAAGGGGCTAGATTCCTTTTATTAGAAAGAACGTGTTTTGTTTAATTTTGCTAAGGGACACGTTTTCTTAGAAAAAGCAGCAGCACCACCACCACCACCAGCAGCAGCAGCGGAGTAATACTTCCATCACCAGTAACTGCATCAGGATCAGACCTACTTCCAGCAATGCACCTTAAAATTTATTATTTCCCTGTCTCCCACTAGTAGGCTTATCTGTTGTAAAGAGCAATTACTTATACCTTGTGAGGTGCTCAAAGAAATTCTTAATTATTTATTATTCTTGGCAGTAGCATCTTTATTTAAACACTGTACTGGAAGAGCAGCTAATAGATAAGAACAAGAATGTAAATTTAAACGAGTACATTAATTACCCCAGTGATACAAGCAGTGACTGACTTTCCTGCAGTAATATAGATTTGGGTGAGAAATGAAATGAATATGCAGCTGGAGAAGAAATTGATGGTATACAGTCCATTCTTGAATTTGCCTATTCACACAAGTAAACACCACAGAGTTTAATGATGCTTAGTTCCAATGAAGTGTACATAGGATTGCAGCCACAGAAATGATACCAAGCAGATACTGATTGCATGGACAGTTTTAAACTATGGTGGGACAAAATCCTACCCAGGGTGCACTTTTCACTGAAGAATTTGAACAATCACAGACCCGTTGCCTAGACATTGTATGCAATTGTCACTTGCACAATACTAATCAAGTGACAATCACTCCTCCCCCTTCACTTAGCAGGTTCTGAGAGTGTCCATTCTGTAAGCAAACCTCTTTTCACAGCATCTTAGGAGTCAATCCATTACATTCAGTGCAGGTTATACAGGGAGTGGGAAAATTGTTGCTCTCCACATGTTGCTATACTCCCACAACCCCTGGTTGACTATGCTGTCTAGGGTTAATGACAGCTGTAGTCCAACAAATATTTGTCACATTGACACATTAAACCCTTGGATTAAATTCTCAAAGGGCCAGTGATAACTGGGTTTGTCTTTCATAAATTATAATCACCTAGAACAGTTTTAGGAATCTAGTAATGGAAATAAAAATATTCACCCATGTTCAAAACATCAGCTGTCTGTTAAAAGAAAGGAAAGTAGAATCTATTTACTGAAAGACCTCCTAATCAGAAAGAGAAGTAAAGGAAATGTAGAATTATCTTTGGTAGTGGTGGTGGAGGGGATGTCTACTTACCTGATGAAAAGGTCAACAGACTCAGCTGTCTTTTGAACACCTGAAAAATTATCTCACATTCACAAACATCCTGACAAATATATTGATCTCCCAGAAGACAAAGTAACAAAAGACTGCATAGCAGTGATAAAAGGTCAACTCGTCTTTATTTCAGTTTAAAATGCTAGCAAGACATACATCTTGTTAGGTCTCTTTAAAGTTTAATACAGCCTGCAATCTTATGTACACTTAACTGAGAGTAAGCCCTGTGTGTACCATTAACATCTGAGTAAGCAGGCATGGATTTACAACCACCACCAAATATAATTCAAACTTTTGAGTAAGCAGAGACTGTACTAGTGTTGCGTCTGACTTGTTTTCTAGGGTTGGAAAACAAGACATTTGCTTTCTGTCTAGAGATCATCTGGGCCATGGCATTTGCTTATTCTAACTGCTTCCTTTTCTAAAATGAAAATGCATTCTTTGAATAAACCGACCGGCTAAATATTGAAAAGTTGAGTACTTTAAAATCCTATCCACATTTTTGTTTTCATTTCTTCAAACATAGCTCCAGAACCCAGCCCTTTTTTGACAACTAACAATCAGCCATGTTGTGTATATATACATATCATCATGTATATGAAGGCTCCTGCCTTCTATTTTGTTGTGTGTCCTGCCCTATAGTATCTATGTAGACTTAATGCTCCATGGTTTACTGTAATGGGTTTGCCAGTGGTGTAAACAAGTAAGTTCTTCTGCAGCTCAGTTGCAGTAGAATGTGGTCCTTTCCTTAATAAAAGGTCAGGGAATCATTTACTTTGCCTCCAGAGCAAAGTGAATAGAAGCTTTATTGTGCTATCTCTTACAAAATAACTCAAAAACCATGGAAGTAAGAACTGTAGCATTCAGGTCAAAGTCTGTGTGTGTTTGAGTAAAGGCAGAAATCCCCTTTGGAATTCAGTGGTGTAGCTGGGGCACAATTCCCATAAATGCTTGAAGAACAATTTAAAATTAATTCAATATAAACTTGTAAAAAAAGAAAAAAGCAGAGGACCACTATCCAAGTCCAATGGAGAAGAAACCCTTAGCTATTTTAAGTCATTTATTTTGGAGCGTATACCTACATGGGCTCATTTAAATGTTTCTAATAATAATCAGTTATTGTGTAAAGTCGTGAGTATCCTAGAAATATATATGCTTCTATGGAATAAGCAAATACAGGGTTAGGTGTGAGGGATGCAGGCCTGGAATCTTCTCTCTGTGGTATTGCTCTCTAAAGCAGGTACATTGCCTGAAACGTCAATGTAATTCAGTGCAATGATGATGACTTTGGGTACTGTTCAACACCATACTATGGTATATGTCTCATCAATGTAAGCATTGCAGCTTGCCAGACAAAATTATTCCCCATTCTCCACTGCCTGTACACTGGAGTTCTCCCAATACACCTCAGAGCCATTGGGGGGCATCACAGGGGAGCACCACAGAGGATGGAGGCGAAAAACTCATTTGCACAAGTGAAAGCCCTTGTGCAAGACTTCCACTGTTGGGACTTGTTAGGTAAATCCTGTCCTGTATCTTATAGACATATCCCATTTAGTATGAGGCACATATTGGACCACATATATTGACCACATAATTGAACATAATATTTACAGGATCACATAATTATTACAAGACATGTATGACAGCAACTTTGGCTTGTGAGAGTTCATTCACAAAGCTACAAGGCTAAACAAATGTTGCTTTGAAAACCTTGTACAGATATACTCCTATTAGAAGTACTTGTGAATTGCAGCTTGCACATGATGTGGGAGGAAGTCAATTTCATTTTGACAAACTATAACAATAATAATAATTTATTATTTATACCCCGCCCATCTGGCTGAGTTTCCCCAGCCACTCTGGGCGGCTCCCAATCAAGTGTTAAAAACAGCACAGCGTTAAATATTAAAAACTTCCCTGAACAGGGCTGCCTTCAGATGTCTTTTAAAGATAGGATAGCTGCTTATTTCCTTCACATCTGAAGGGAGGGTGTTCCACAGGGTGGGCGCCACTACCGAAAAGGCCCTCTGTCTGGTTCCCTGTAACCTCACTTCTCGCAATGAGGGAACTGCCAGAAGGCCCTCGGCGCTGGATCTCAGTGTCCAGGCTGAACGATGGGGGCGGAGACACTCCTTCAGGTATACAGGACTGAGGCCGTTTAGAGCTTTAAAGGTCAGCACCAACACTTTGAATTGTGCTCGGAAACGTACTGGGAGCCAATGCAGATCTCTCAGAACCGGTGTTATGTGGTCCTGGCGGCCACTCTCAGTCACCAGTCTAGCTGCCGCATTCTGGATTAATTGCAGTTTCCGAGTCACCTTCAAAGGTAGCCCCACGTAGAGCACGTTGCAGTAGTCCAAGCGGGAGATAACTAGAGCATGCACCACTCCGGCGAGACATTCCGCGGGCAGGTAGGGTTTTAGCCTGCGTACTAGGCTATAATGTAGCTACAAAGAAAGAAAAGACAGCCTGCTTCTATGCTTCCCTCCATCCAAGGCAGGAATAACGGATAATTGATAAAATGAAGTTATGGGATGCTCAATTTTCCTAGGCCTTTGGTGATTAGGAAAATCTGGAATTTCTTTTCCCTAATTGTTCAGGTCATTGAGCAGAATTCCCCCACATTCCTCCACAATACTAAGTTGATAGGCAAATATATCAAGCAATTGCTGGACATTAAGAAACATTATTTATACAAATGTAGTGAATTTGGTATACATAATTGCAATATTTGATTTGATAACATTCTATTTTATAATATCTGGGGGGGGGGGAGAAATGAAAATATGGCATGCTGATTTGGAAAGATTTGGAGAAGGTAATCCTCAATATTGGCTACTCAGCTGTTCATGTGTTGATCCCATATATGATGTTGGCCTCTGTTTAGTAGGGTTATTGACTCAACTTCAGCTGAGATGAATTTTCTCACACTAGCTGAGTCGGCAAAGGTTCCCGACATTATCCCCTTGCTGTCCTCTGCTTTAAAACCTGACAAGGAGTCTGCAGGGTGAAGGATGGGAACAAGGTGTCGCTTAGACTGAGATATCAGGCTGCAGAAGTATAACAAGAATCCTGCCTCCATTCCCTACCCTATCAGAGAGCCTGAAATTGTGCTACTTGTTCTTGTCTGTTCCTCGTCATGAAAAGTGCAGTCATGCAATGACTATTGAAAGCTCTAATCTCTGACACTTTCCTGCTGAACGGTGCTTTTCAATATCTTGTAGGAATACATGAGGGACTGAAGGCTCAGATCATCGACTTCCCATATAAAGCATTGTGCTCTTGATTCGAGGGCGCCTGTTACTTTTGTTCAATTGATCTCCAGTTTTAACACATTTGTACAACATGTTGCACTTCTGCAGCCAAACATCTTGTAATAGTCCTGAATTAGACTAGAACATGGTCACAAGAGAAATATAATCATGTACAATGTGAATTCATGTTTTACAAGTCATGCAATCTATTACCATATAGCTGAGGTCATTTCTGGAAAGATGGAATAATGAAAAATGGCTCTTTGTAGTAAAGTAAAATGAAACCACCAAACTGATTCAGGGCTGTAATGAACTTCCCCAGTATGAGTTTGGATGGGATAATACTAAAACCTGACTTGATTTTAAGGTTTCCTGTGTGTTTATATTCACAACAGAACAGCAGTGGTGGTGGGAAATATTGAAACTTTAGTACAAGGCCTTGGTTGGCAACTAATCTAGTTTTATCAGCCAGCCACTTTAGTTGGGAAAAGGAAGTCCCCCCTCACGAACTGGCTCGCTGATATGTCTACCCACTTTTCATTCCCTCTGTTTGTTACACTAGGAAAGAAGGAAGAGATAGAAAGATGGATACATGTGAAATAGAAGCTTATAAATAAATATAGAGATTGGGGAAGCGGGGCTATAGAGGGGCTCTTGGGAATGGTCTCTTTTTCACACAACTCTTTACTGCTCCCTGCAATTCCTGCTCTTCTTTCTGGGGACAGTCCAATACATCTAGCCTTTTTAAGACACTGGAGCGACTTGATTAGGAGAGTCTGAAAATGTGAGGTGATTTTAACCTGAATGTCTTTTTTGGCATCTGCTGTTCATTCCATACACCATCAAATTGGTCCCAAATAGTGGATAGATATCCCATACTGGGATACTTTAGTAATGTATGACAAAACCATTTTCATTAAAAAAAAATTTACACAAATATTGTTAGCCACTGCTTTAGTTCATCCATAATGAGAATTGTATTTTAACATTACATGTACAGGTGTTGGGCTTGCGTGCTCGCCCTTCCCTCTCCTCTGGCATGATTGTGATGAAGAGATAATTGACCAGTTACCCACTACATCCAAAATCAGGACACTGATCAATGAAACAAGGCAGGATCATGATCTATGAATTGATCCTAGTTCAAACTAGCTAGAGTTTCTTGTGTTTGGAAATAATGGGGAAATCTGATTCATTTGGGCAGCAGTCCTAAAACATCCAAGGATAGGGAGGTCTGAAGGTGCTTCAACTGCCTTATTCTACACCCTGCCAGGCTTGAGCCAACAGGGGAGAAATGAGGCCAGAAAATCTTTGTCATCCATTTCTGTGCATATATTCTTCCTCTTGAAAACAATGGTAGGGAAAGTGAACATGCTTCTGAGTGTTTCTAAATTATTTCCTGCTTTGAAGGCAGGACTGCCAATCATGATGGCTTTTAGTCCTTTCGATCCCAACTGCTTATGGTCCCTTCCCAGCATACACTTGATATTATACTCTTTTGGCCCTGCTGCCATTGGAGCTCCAACTTTCGTTGATACAAAGCATTGGAATGCTTTGCAATGGCAGGGAGTGGATCTGAAATCTGATCTCTTCAGATGCTGGAGAGGGAGATCCAATCTATGCTAACTTAGTTGGTTAGAGTGTGGTGCCGATAACGTCAAGGGTACAGATTCAATCCCCATATGGGACAGCTGCATATTATCCTGCAGTGCATGGGGTTGAACTAGATGTTCCCCAGGGTCCCTTCCAACTCCCAGGGGCCATAGTATTGCAGCCTTAAAAGTGGGTAGGGGCAGCATGTGAACCTGGGGCCAGTGTAGGTTCTAAATAGAAAGCTAAACTTGATTTAATGTTATGTTCAAAAAGAGCCATTGATAAATGTTTTCCCTTATTCCCTTTCAAATGAAATGCTGCTGTTGTTTTTAAAGTCATTGCCTTGTAGATGGTTTCAATAATGGTCACTTTAATTTGCGGGGGGAAGGGTTTGAAACCAAACAAAACTGCTTAATATTAACCTTGAGGGAGTGATTGAGAAACAACTGCTAGAATCATTCATCACTTAACATTTCCAACAGCAAGCCATTAGACATTTCTGCTCTAGACCCTTTATCTTCATTGCTACCAGATGTTGATTGAAGGGGATACTTTCCCACATTCTAATTAAACCATTTTTAACCTCCTGTTCTGTAGGCCTGAAAGCTTGGAAAGCAGAATGATTACAGACTTCTGCTGTGGAGGCCTAATCGATAAGCCGTTATTCATTTGTCATTTTTTTTTTTTTATAATCCAAATGAAATGCTCATTATATATATTACAGAGCAAATAAAACATCTAGTATGTAAAACCGCTACAGTGCAAGGGCACTAGCACTAATGATTGCGGCTGTCATTTTGAGGAAAGATGGGGCAGAGCAGTTTTGATATTCAGTTCTCAAGCATTCAAGTTTTGATAGTCAATTATTTCAGTGCAATATTATGGAACCCCTAATTATAATTCTGATATGTTGTAAAAAAAGCCATGAGATCAAAATATCAACGTTTAGTTGGGGTGTTAATACTGATGGCAACTTAAATAGTGTACTTCAGCAATTGCAACTGAATGAGGTTGGTTTGAGAAAAATGTGGTATGTTTGCTTGTATTTGCGCTGGATTCAAAACAGGTCAAACATCTTCCTAAAAGGCCAAGCTTCTGCCATACCACCAGCTCACTTCTCCAATTATTGCATATGCAGATGGTTGATGTGAAAAAAACCCTTTTCTGAGAAGTTATAAATCTTATTGCTTCCATTTTAGTAGTATTTTTGTAAAGTTAAAAAAGGGCAAGCAAGAGCAAAGGAAGCTGCAAAGGAGACTGAGGTGAAGGAAAACAGATGAGATAAAATGGAAATCCTTGTTAAAGTGAGTAGCTGAAATGCTGACAAGGCTTCTGCTGCTGAGAGCTTTGTGCCTAGGAATCCTCACCCCGCCTGCTGCCGCCGTTACTTCAATTTGGCTTTTTCTAAGATAACTTTCACAATCTAGTATTGCAAAAGAAACCATTTATCAAGTCAAGTAGGCCTTGGAGAGGAAGGTTCTAATTGCTACAAAGTGATTCTGGCCATAATAGTCATGTTTCTCTACTGGCAGACAATGAACATGGCTCTAGTTCCAGAACTCTGACTGATTTATGGATATCTTCTCTTGCAGTGTACTGCTGCAGTGGGGGCTGTGAAGCTACAGGGGGTTGGAGAAAGACCATTGTTAGGATCATAGTTGAGATTTTTTGTTTTTGTTTTAACTGCTGTAAAAGGCAGGTGTTATCCTAAGTGGCAGGAAATAAAGGGTAAAACCTCAGTGCCTAGGACTTGCCGATCGTATGGTCGGCGGTTCGAATCCCCGCGGCGGGGTGAGCTCCCGTCTTTCGGTCCCAGCTCCTGCCCACCTAGCAGTTCGAAAGCACCCCTAAGTGCAAGTAGATAAATAGGTACCGCTTTATAGCGGGAAGGTAAACGGCGTTTCCGTGTGCTGCGCTGGTGCTGGCTCGCCAGAGCAGCTTCGTCACGCTGGCCACGTGACCCGGAAGTGTCTCTGGACAGCTCTGGCTCCCGGCCTCTTAAGTGAGATGAGCGCACAACCCTAGAGTTGGACACGACTGGCCCGTACGGGCAGGGGTACCTTTACCTTAACCAGAAACTATACATACCCAAGAGTTGTACAGAAAGCAGCACCAGCAGAGTCAAAAAATCTTCGCTAGAGGGTCCCTCAATGCGCCCTGGAGATGATTTTGAGGGTGCACGCGGGTGGAGGCTGCAGGGAACTGTCACAAATTTCTTGCATAAGCGAAATGGGAGCGTTAGATACAGGCCCTAGTTTCTGGCACTATCAGAATCATTCACAGGATAACAATGTGACAATTGTTTTGTGCAAATGCAGACTTCAGCTATATTAGTTATATTCCTCTGGCACAGTCCTAACAAAGCATATTGTAATATGACATGAATTTTAAGGGAGCCTTCCTCAGTCTTTTGCTCTCCAGGGGATCCTTCAGATGACCTATCCATTCAGGATTCATCCTGATTTACTTGCACAAAGCTTAAAAAGTGGTTACATTATGCCAGGTCTGTCTTGACCATACGTTTGATTTGTTTATGGGGTGCTTATATGACAGTGAGCATTCATCCTGCATTCATCTTTATGTCCTTTCAGGGTGTTTACATCTTTTCCTCTTAATCATCCACCCAGCACTTTTTCAATGAATTTCTCCATTACTTTCCAATCTGCAAAATGACTGAGGGTTTTTTCTTTCTTTCCTAAAGTGGAAGTATTCTGGGGCAAAACAACACTTCAGTTCCAGCCTAAGTTGTAGTATACACTTGAATCCCTCTCACAAAATATTGACAGTCTTGGATGAAAACTCCCATCAGCTGTGCTAATTACGGCTATTGGGAATTGTAGCACAAATGATTTGGAGGGCACCAGGTTGTGAAAGGCTGTTTAAGGTGAGTTATAGCCTCATAATGATGTTCCCTGTATCCCAGCTCCTAGCAATGTCGCTGTTATGCCTACCGGCGTGGTTGCTCAAGAGTGAACAGGCAAGATCCCCACTGGTCTTTTCAAAGGCTTTATTATTGGTGCAAAAACATTTACAGTGCAGAACGTCTCAATTCCATGTCTTGCTCAGTCACTACAGAATCTGAGAGTGGGCGGTCCTTAAACTTTCCCCAGCAGAGTAGTCTCTTGACCCCTATCCGATGCCTCCCCTCTCTGCGTGTAAACCTACTGCGCAGAGAGGGCATGGCTAAAGGGGGACCTGCCTCCCCCCCACTTTGCTCATGCACGGTGTCTGGCTCTCTCTTGCATCCTCCAAGCCCTGCATCCCTTCCCCACTAGAGGCGGGGCTTCCCCCCTCCATGGAGGAAGTGCTGCTTCTCACGATCTTTGGAGGCTCCCTGTAACCCAGCTGCCCTTCCACTTCTCGCCTCTGAGCTGATGACAGTTCCCTGACAGTCGCAGTAGAGCATAAAATATTATGCTTAAGGGGTACCTGATGATACAGCGTGTGTTGAATTTCGCTGTGCCTTAGTGCAAAGGGCTGGTTCTATTAAAAGTACCATATGTCAATGAGCTTATTTAACACTCAGGTGCTTTAAGTAATATTGAAAAGAAGGTTCAATATCTCCCAGTGGAGCAACAAATGCACAAGCACCTTTTCGCTTTCTTTGATTTTTTTCCCTTAAACATTGTCAATATGTCTTCTATAAGCCAGGAACTCTGTAAGCCTGTACTGAAGTCAATACATTACTGTCTCTCTTGTATTGTGCTGATCTAGTTTTATGGACCTTCCTTACCTGTCTTGTAGATATAGGACTAACTGTACTAGGACAATTAAACTGATCTATCTGTGGAGGAGCTTTGACTCACAAGCTATAGTCCATTAACTGCCATTGTGTTCTGTATTGTATTTAATTACAGTTATACTTGGCATATATCAGAGTGTCCAAAGCGTTTCTCATACAATATCCTATTACTAATATTTACAACATTTTTGTAAGTTGCATGAATACTGGCTTATAGCAGCACAAATTCAGCGCAGGCATACCTCGGAGACCACCTCAGTTCCAGGCCACCACAATAAAGTGAATACCACAATAAAGCAAGCCACACTTTTTTGTTTTTATTTCCCAATGCATATAAAAGTTATGTTTACAGTAAACTGTAGTCTATTAAGCCAGTCCATCCAGCTGCAGAGGCAAGATGGGAAAAACCCAGCTCCAGCCCTAGCCAGCTCTACTCCCATGGCCAGAAGAGGGGTGGTAGTGGCAGGGGGCTACCTTCCCCTGGAAGTGGCTAGGCTCCTGCAGCTACACCCACGTCCTCATAAGGAGCAATATCTACAAATGCAAGAAAGTGAAATGCAATAAAATGAAGTATGCTTACTTTTATCAGGAGGGAAACATGCCTTTGTTTCCAATCAAAATCAATAGAGCTGGTAAGTCTGTCATAGATCTAGCTGGCATGTAATGGGTTCTTCCCAGTGACATCAGCAGCATAATTTGCATTTCCATGGAAACTTTTGATAGTAGTAGCCCATCTCATTCCAGTGTTTGGTTTATCAATCATTTCCTGTACGATCACTTTTTAGATGCCCTGCAATCTGTTCCATGACACAGTCTCCATTAAAATGCTTACCTTTATTAAAAAATCAGCCAGTACTTAGAACCTATATTTTAATTATTAATTCTGAAATCTTAATTTATCAAACAGAAGCTATAAGTGGCTTTTGAGCCTAATTAAGAGAAGAGATCCAGGTATTAAAAAGCTATCACATCTATTTAAAAACAGTGTCACGATTATCCCAAGGTAGAGATATTTCAGAGCCTGCACAGCTGCATTCAGGTTAAAGTTAATTACCGCAAATACTTCAAGGAATTGTGTTTATAAAACTGGATAGAAAGCAGTCATGAGAAGCCAGCTTTAGCGCTAATGGAGCAAATCCAAGCAAGGATATTATTTAAAAGAATAGCTCAATGGGTGATAATAACCAAGTAAATCATACTCAGAGTGGACCCATTAAATCCATTAATTTCAGTTGTTTTAGTCTGTAATCTCACTCTAGCTTGAAAGAGAGATAGGAAATTAAAGTGGGAAAGTCAAACTATACTGCTTGACTAACAAAAATAACTAACACAGCATGGGAGAGGCTTGTACAGAACTTCATGGAGTTGTGTTTCATCTTCAGCTCTACCAAAATGACAAGACTTCAACAGTTTAGAGACTGGGAACAGGTTTCCCTTTGCATCATCTGCGATTTTTGTGAGGGCTCAATCCCTTTGACAGGCATGCAACTTCAAGCAAAATTGCAGATAGCTAAATATAACTGGTGCCAGGAGGTACATTAAAAAAAAGTAAAAAGGGAGAAGTGCACATATTATGCATTGGTATTCAACTTAAAGCCTCAGTCCACACATGACGCTAAACCATTGTTAAAAATTAACTATTGTTTTTGCAAGAACGTGTAGCATGCGGGTGTACACTACTCAAAAGAAACGAATTACTTCAAACCTGCTCCTTCCATTTCCACGTGGAGAAAACAAACAAACAAGTGGCTTGTTATATTCAAACCAGTACTTGTGGTTTGTTTCTCTCCTTACAAACTACAACGGTAAGCTAAGAACAATGGTTTGCCACTGTGGTTTCTCAGCAGAGAAACAAACAGCCATTGCTGGTTCACGTATGAGAACAATCCAGCCTCTGACCTGTTTTCTCCCCGGTGCGCTGAAGGAAGGAACAAGGGAGGAGGACTGTGGGGATTTTTGTGCAGTATGCACCAGAATCCTGCACATTCACTTCCAAGCATAGTTTAATTTAAAGTGAGATGTTAACAAGGCAAGAATATCAGAATCCCAACAATCTGATATTGTTAGATCTATTCCAGTATGTTTTGTGCCCTGATTTTTGAATGGGAACTGTCTTGGCTGCCCTGGTGCATGTCCTTTGTTGGAGGACAGAAATGGGGAGTGTGACATCGTAGATTCTCTTGGATTTATCTGCAGGATTCATTACTTTCAATCATGATATCTTTCTGTCATGGATCACTAGGTGGGAACTTGGGCTCCTTACAGAGGAAGGGCAGTAAATAAAAAACTGGGAGTCCTGGTTTGCTGTGGCCCTGGTGCTTTTGTGGGGCAGGCCGGGTAGTGGTCCCAGAAGGTGGTGCTAAAGGAATGCTGTTTGGCCCTGTTGGCCTTTAGGTTATAGGGTGCTATAGGGTGGTTCTATCCTGTTTTCCCATGCGCATTGACAACTGTATGAAACTGCTGTTGCCAATGAGCTCCACCTTGCTGCTGTTTCAAGCAAAAGCAAAACCTCAGGCAAAGAGGGTGAAAAATTTATACTTGGCATTGGCTGTTCTGTGTATGGTAATCAACAAAGAGAGCTACTCTCACTAGCTAGGCATCGTGGGTTCAAACAAACAAATTGATAAAATGCTTATATGAATGATTCAACTTTGCTTGCCATTTGTTTTGGCCAGCCTGCAATTTTTGCATTATTATTAATTAATTAATGTATTTATTTATTGACAGATTTTCTATTCCACCTTTCAGCAAAAAAATCATAGGGTGATTTGCACCAAAATCATGAAAGAAAAGTTAATAGTAGTAACAGCAGCAGCAGCAGGAAAAACAACAGCAACATAATGGTTGTTCTAAATTTTAATGATTTTCCAATACATAAAATGAAACTGAGTGGCTAAAGCTTGAAAATGGAAGAAAAGTCGCTATTCAGAATTTAAACTGAGCTGCCTGACAGCTATAACATAGGAAAAGATAACATTTCTCATGGCATTGTATATTAGCAACCTGATATCATTTCCAGGTTTTGCCTCTATTTGACTAAAGGAGCAGAGTGTGATAAGACATATGAAATGCTGGGGTTTTTTCCTTTGGCATAAAGATAAATATAATTTTCCACCCAGATATTGCAGCTTTTTCTTTTATTTTGCAACCAATCGAATTGGGTCAGCTCTTATAAAAGGTAAGGGTTGCATCAAAGGCTGCATCTGGGCATGTAGGCTATTTATAATTGCAATTGGACACATTGCATGTGTCTTTGTAGAATTTTGTATTCTACAAAGATGAGAATGAGAAAATCATACTGACAATAACTTTAAGGAATGAAACTCCACAAGATCAAGTACTTAAAAACCCAGTAGTTTTAAAATGGGAAACAAATACCTATTTATCTGAAAAATAATAGGCAAGGCAAATATTGAAATGTCTACAGTAGGCTTCCCCAAGCTAGTGCCTTCCAGATGTTTGGACTCCAGCTCTCATCAGTGCCAGCCAGCACAGTCATGGTGATGGGAGATCATGGAAGCTGTAGTACAAAACATCTGTAGAGCATCAGGTTGGGGAACGGCAGTTTTTAGTATGTCTGTCCACATCAACTTCTGGAGGCTATAGGGGTTCCTTACAGAAGAATCAAACAGAGTTTTATGCAATTAACAGTCACTATATGTAGTGTAACCTCGGGTTACATACGCTTCAGGTTACAGACTCTGCTAATCCAGAAGTATTACCTTGGGTTAAGAACTTTGCTTCAGGATGAGAACAGAAATCGTGCTCCGGTGGCGCGGCAGCAGTGGGAGGCCCCATTAGCTAAAGTGGTGCTTCAGGTTAAGAACAGTTTCAGGTTAAGTATGGACCTCCAGAACGAATTAAGTTCTTAACCCAAGGTACCACTGTAATTGGAAAATAACAGTCTGATATGAACACCGGAAAATATACACGCAAAATTACATACTTTGGTTTGCAGTCCTGGGTTTAAGCCCCATTGAATGTAGTGGGACCAGCCACGTACTTTGTCATTTTGAATTGAATAGGACATACTATTACTAAACTTTACTTGGATTGCTCCTTTTCTGATTCTTTTTCTTTTAACTATGTTTTATAGGTTAAATGGAAAGCCTTATTTTCTTTTGATCAGCAGTGCAATTTAGATGTTAGAAATATCATGGATAATTACCGTAATGTGTGGAGATGGGAATGTTATTGTGCAGCCCTCACTTCCAATCTCCATTAGTTTACCAATGCACATACTTTGCACGTTCAGTGTACATACTGTGCACATTCAGGCTCTGCATGCAGGATATGTTAGCTGGCTTTTTGCATGGTATGAGATTACATGGGGAAAGCTTCTGCACATTTAAATGATAGACATGTTGCCTCTGTTCACACCTTCACACGCATGATTTAACACATAATTTTCCGTGGTTGCCCAGTATCACACTGTGCATAAAGAGTGAGGCTGTTGCTAAGGCCTGTCAATTTCTAAGCCCTGAAAACAAAATATTACATTATCTGATTACATGATCTTAAGGAAAAGATTTATTTACTTATTTGCTGCAAGTCAACTATGAGCTCACACACATATGCCTGTTAAAGCACACAAGCTACTCTTCGGCCATCTAAACCAGCACTTTGTTGATGTGACTGGGATATTCATGGCCACGACCATGAATTTTACTCAGGCTATTCTGGACTTTGGAGAACAAACTGTGGCTGGAACTTCTCTCAAGCCCAGTGACGTCCTGCCCTTGCCCTGCAATATTTTAAATCCTAGCTAAAATAACTGAGCCTGCAGCTCCTTTGATAAACATGAACCAAGCAAGAAAGCAATCTCCAAATACCCAAGGGCCAGCATATGCCACTCTTTTGATTAAACACATCTATTTTAAGAGAGAGAAGCATTAGAGCCCTAGCACAAAAATAAACATGCAGAATGTGTTCTTTCTTTCTTAGCTAGTTACTTTTTCTGCCAGAGGTTGGTAATGAAGCCAAGGCTTTAAAGTCGCTGTCAGAATGGGTTCCAAGTTATTGTGGGTCCTTCAGCAACAAAGTATGCCAACAGTGCCCTTCAGCTCTCTGTATTGGACAAACAGGCCAAACCCTATGCCAGAGGGTAAATGGACATAAATCTGCTATCAGGAATCACAAGGCAGAGGAACCAGTAGGAGAACACTTCAATCTCCCAGGACATTCTATACAAGATTTCAAAGTAGCTGTCTTATTACAAAAGAATTTCAGAAATAGACTGGAAAGAGGAGTTGCTGAATTGCAACTTATTACCAAACTTAAAACCATGGAGAAACCTGGTCTGAATAGAGACATTGGATTCTTATCTCATTATACATGATAAAGCTATTTTTAGCCATCTCACCCATTGCTGTTTCCTGTAAGACCAATTGCAGTCATCAACAGGTTTACCACACCTATCAGCCAATCACCCATTCCCACCACCCTTCTGAGTAATACCCCTCCCCACCCTCTCACTATATATAAGGGTCTGGTGACTTCTGTTTCAGTGTATCTGAAGAAGTGTGCATGCACACAAAAGCACATACCAATAACTAACTTAGTTGGTCTGTAAGGTGCTGCTGGAAGGAAATTTTTTTTAATTATTTTGTTTCAAAGTAGGAGTAGGTGAGCTCCCCTTTGACCTGCTTTCAAAACTAAGGACAGTTTTCACCGTCTGCAGGCAATGCCAAAAACAAAGGATCCTCAAGAATGTCTCTTTCTAATCTGATTAAATTAACCAACTAAGATAATTTGACTAACTTTCCACTGAGGACTCAGCTACACTGATAAAGTAAAAGCGTTTTATATGCTTTATAACACTGTGACTCCAGATGGTGCTGTGGAGTCCTGTCTTTTGCCAACATGATTTCCCATAATAAAGTTTACAACGCGTTTTCCTGAAATGCTTTTTTTGATGTGTCTAGATTCAGCCTGGGTCTCCTCCAAGTGTTAATCAGTCAGATACAAGCCTGCTTTTATTCTGCTTTGCAATTCATATCCTTCCATTTGGCTACACAGCACCCCCTGGGAAGCTTCTTGCACCGTAGAATCATAGAATTGTAGAGTTAGTATCCCCAAGGGTCATCTAGTCCAACCCCTTGCAATGCAGGAAACTCATCTAAAGCATCCACCACAAATGGCCATATCACACATAAAGTGACAGGAGCAGAATACATCACAATATAAAAACTAAAGTCATCAAAACTACCACCAACGTAAGACTACATACATACCATTCACTCAAAGCACATTTTATAGCACACCCCCTCAAAAAAACCTTGGGAAGTATAGTTTACTCCTCCTGGTTCTATAGTTTGCAGCACCTATAACAAGCTGCAGCTCCCAAGATTCTTGGGTGGGTTTGCTTTAAATGTGCTTTAATTTTATGGTGTGTATGCAGTATATAAAAGCAGCCTCTGTTTTTAAAATGACCTCTGTTTCCAGATATTCTGTAACTGGCATATTAAGATATACCAGGTCATGCTCCTCAACAGAGCTGTCTACCAGCTTCAGGGGGGCCTGGGCATCTAAAGTGGTAATTTTGATATTCTACAATGCTCAAAGTGATTGAGAGAGGCATGGTGGAAAATTAAAATGGCAGCTCTCAGAACCAGTTTCCTTTTTGGGAGAGGCAGGGTAGGAGTCAAACTTGCATGCTACCAGTGGCGTAGCGTGGGTTGTCAGCACCCGGGGCAAGGCAAGTAATTTGCACCCCCTAACCCGTGGATTTGCGCCCCCTAACCCGTGGATTTGCGCCCCCAACCCTAACCCCCAGATGTTGCGCCTGGTGCGGCCGGCCCCCCTGCACCCCCCACGCTACGCCACTGCATGCTACTATGATGCTGAGATCTTGGCAGCTTCCTAGGATCCCAGATGTTGATGCCAGGCCTGCTCTCAATGCCTACTCGGTAGTTGCACCCGCCCTGTGTAACACCCTCCCATCAGATGTCAAGGAAATAAACTAACTGACTTTTATAAACAACTATCTGACTTTTAGACGACATCTGGAGGCAGCCCTGTTTAGGGAAGTTTTTATTGTTTGATGTTTTATCATGTTTTAAATATTCTGTTGGGAGCCGCCTATGGGTGACATACAAATAATAAAATTATTATTATGATGATTACTACTGGAGTGTTTAAAAGTTATAACATGTAGGAGGGAAAGGGCTACCCTCATGGACATATCTTCAGAGGGAGTTTCACAGTGATGGGTGCTGCCCCCTTCGAGAAGGCCATGTATCTTATCCCAACCACTAGATAATAAAGGAACTTGAAGAAAGGCCGCATATGCCACTCTTAGTGCATGGGGAGCCTTGCATAGTGTGAACAGCTCTAAAAAAATTTACAATAAAAGAAATCACTCAAGTGGGGTCCAAATAGCCTGTACCCCATGACCCTGGTTGCTTTGCAAGGGGTGGGGCTTCAATACAAATACAGAATACGGAGTGCCACACCTACTGTTCAGGAAATCTTGAATGCTTGGGCTGTGCTGTACTAGTTCTTGGGATGTTTTACAGCCCTTATTTCAATATGAAATCTAACGCTAACAATCTGCCGAAGAACCAGAAGATGTTGTTGAAACCTCTTAGCTTCTTCATTACATTCATTGAACATTTTTGTGTTAAAGAAAAACATCTCCACCATATGTAGTTGGCAGGATGGACTGATGGATAATTGAGCCATGTATGGACTCATCAGACAGTGCAAACCCATTATTATTTTTTTTACCCATACCATATCATATTTTTGAACCTCACACTTCTGTGGGCTCTTAGCGAAATAATTACTCCTGCCTCAAGAGAGATTATCCTGTCAACATCTTGGGAGGGTAAACATTCCATTTCAAAGTCATCACTGCACAGAATTCTAATTAAGTTATAAGGAGAACAACTAAAGGTTCTCTGTGGATCAGAATATTTGAAAAGCTAAGAGAGAGAGAGAGAGAGAGAGAGAGAGAGAGAGAGAGAGAGAGAGGAGAGGTCTCCTCTCCGTCCCACATTCTCATTGTCCTTTCACATACTGTAACACAGCCATTGCTGGAATATAACATGACACCAGGCAATGGCAGTATGAAAGGGGTCTTTGAACCTGCTTCTTTTATCCTGCTCTGTTCCTAACAGGGTGTCTCTGCTCTAATTCCAAAGAGAATTTGCTTCAAGGTCCATAATTGCACTGGGGAGCTGAAGCCTCATAAAAATGTAGAGCATCCTCTCTCTTAAGTCAATATGCATTATCTGTGGTAGCAGCAAACTGATATACCATGAGGGAATACTTAAAAATCGCCCATTTGGAAAGGCATTTTTAATTTTAATTTTTTTTACTGAAAACAGAGCAAATTTTTAATTACTAGAGTTGTATAGCATTGAGGTTTTTTCTATCTCTCTCCCTCTTTATCTTCCAGAATATTTTCTTTACATCTGTATCCATAGGAGCAAACTCCAGGGGGCTGTAGGTGCTTGGGCACCCACAAAGTAAATGAAAAAAGCTGGCAGGTGGCAGCAGCGCTGCCTTCAAGAGAGAGGCGGTTCAGATCTGCCCTCTGCAGCTAGCCAACAAGGCTATTCTAGGGGTGAGGCTCGGACGTGGAGGCAGAGTTCGATTCCCTCCCTGCAGAAAAGGGAGCCTCATTGGCTGTGGAGAGGAGGAGGAAGAGGAGTTGTCGCTGCTGGCCCCTGCAATGCATACATGCGACGTAACACTCAGACGTGTGCATGTGACATGGGCACCCACAATCCTGAGGCCAAGATGGCACCCTTATCTGTATCGGTTAAATATCTCCAAGGTTGAAATAAAGCCTACACAATTCATTCACATATACAACATCAACTTCATCATTATCACTTTTTATATGTATTCTGTGGAATTGCCCTGTGATCTTTTGATGAAGGTGTATAAATTTAATAAATTATATACTGACTTTCCATATCTCCTCCTCATGTTACCCCTGAATGAGTTCACAGTTCCTCTTCCTGCTACTAATATAGCAACTACAACTGCATTAATAGAAAAATGCCATTTAGTAGATATATCAGCCACCACTGAAATAGCTATCTATGCCAAAATCTTCTGTAGTAATTAAAAGGTGTTTTGCAGCAAAAGAAGCTGTAAAATATGGTGAGTGCTTCATATAGCAACCTTTCCTGCTTTCCACTTAAAGATGCATATTCTTTCAAATCTGCTAATGCTGCTACTTCTTGGGAAATTGCTTTTTAGAGAAGCATAGATTTGGTGGGGGTTGTGAAACAAGAAGTCTAATTCATTCCTTGCTCTTTTAGGAGACCAGTTTTTCGATTGGACTTACTCCCAGGGAAGTGTATATTGGATTGCAGCCTTCTTAATAATTACGAAAGGGGGTTACTGCTAGGGATGTCTGAGGATTACATTCAGTTTAAGTGAACTGCCTTGATATGTACTTTTGGGACTAACAGAGGGATCAGAATGGAGCTATTCTTTAGCGTCCATGTTTCTCCAAATTCTACAGTACAGTTTTTGGTTCTAAAAACCATACCAAAATGTATATATAATGCATACCCTATATTTTAGGTTCAAATGTATATACCAATGCATCTTGTAAAAAAAAAATGCATTCAAAAATATGTGTTTTTTACATAGGTACTGGTACATATTAAAAAATGCTGAATTTTGTGCTTTTTTATTAAAAAAAGAGTGGTTCAGAAATGGGATGTAATGGACTTGTGAATGAACACAGGGAAAACAGACTAGAAATAGACTGATCTGTCCATCTTTACTTAGTGATTCTCTTATTTACTTTGGTCATACTAAGGTGAACATTAAAAGGTGCACATAATGCCTTCTTACAACCCAGTTATGTTTAATCTGGAGTCATACGATTTATTGATGTAATGCAAGATGCAATAGCAAAAGCTTTAAAGACGTAGTTTCCCAAATATATCAGATGATGCTGTCGATTGAGTATTATTATTATCATTATCACCCTTTTATCAGAAGATCCCAGGGAGGTGTACAACATTAAAAACACATTACAGAACACCAGTGATAAAAACATAATAAAAACATAATGACAGAGGGCCTAATTCTAAAAATAATCATTCTTATAACAGTTCACTTCCCCACACTTTCACAGGCCATAGATTGTTTAATAGCCATAGGCCTGGGTAGAAGGGAATGTTTATGCCTGCTGTGATGGTGCCACAATTGGGAAGCCACCATGGAAAAGGCCCTTCTCTTGTTGCCACCCTCCGAACCTCTCTGGCATAGGGGACATAGAGAAGGGCCTCAGATGACAAGCGCAGGGTCTGGATACAACATTGCAGATAATTTTAAGCATCAATGGTAGAGGATGCTTGGAGCAGCCATTAAGGGAAAGGTCCATGCTAAAAACTGGTATTCTAAACTCCATTGGCTAAACAAAATGTATATGATAGTAAACAGTAGTGTGCAGGTTTAGGCTCCAATCCTAAACAAACTAAGCAAGTAAGACTGTGTACACATTAAGCAGCTTAAAATGCAATTAGGTTGTTCTTTTCCTCAGTTTCTTTTCCTCAGTTTGGATCAAAGCTGGTTTGAGGGAAAATGCATGAAAATGCAGCATTTCATAAGAAACAATAGGACAGATAAAGGACAGATATAGATTGTGGCTAACATTGTGTGTACACTACTTCACAAACCAGCAGTGGGAGCACATTGGATGGAGAGTAAACACAAGCGTGTACACAGCCTAAGTCTCACTGAACTCAACCCTTTCAGAGGTCAAATGCAGGATCAGATTACCATATGCATTTCTATTCCTTATTCTTTAAAATTCAGATTCTTTCCAATATTATATATCTCTCTCCCACACACATATATACAGCAGATCATCAGGAGGTGGCAGTAGTGTTTGCTGAAAGAGTTTGACAGAAACTGGAAGTGGAAAAGCTCTGCATGAATTCACATAGGCTAGTGTTTTCAAGTTTCCCAAAGCAGATAACAGTAGTCTGAATTATAAAGACTCTGCACTTTAATTGCATCTTTTATTGACTAGTTGGTAAGCTTGGTAAATAATTTATCATTTTAATTCAGGAGTATTAGAAAACACTGCATACATTTGTTGAAAATGTATTAAGCATCAAGGTCCTGAAAGATTTTATAGGACAACTGACTAATTTTATCTTTGACTACATTTCTCATCCATGGGTCTTCAAAGGCTCGAGCTGAAGTCCCTCTCAGGCCTCCTGCTTTGCAAAGATGCCACCTAAATGAACGTGCATCTTTCTTATATATAAACCCAGACAATGTGGGTGATTTTGAAATGGTGTCATAATAATATTACAGAAAACTGATGTGAATTTATTTTGAGGTACTGGACACAGCTATGTATTAAAGTATATCCATTACATGAAAAGGGAAACTCAGTTTAAAGCGGGAGAAGAATCCAAATGTGATCCCTATTTCAACCTTACTGAAGACTGATTTTTACATTTACAACATAAGTAATCTGGACCAGTCAAATTCATGGAGGGTAAAGGCTATACATGACCGCTAGCCATGATAGTTATTCTCTGCCTCCACATTTGGAGGCAGTAATGTTCCTGAAAACCAGTTGCTGGAAGTCACAGTACGGGAGAGGGTTCCTGTGCTTGGGTCCTGGTTTCAGGTTACTCACAGGCATCTGGTTGGCCACTGTGAGAACAGGATGCTGGACTAGATGGGCCATTGGCCTGATCCAGAAGAAGCCCTTCTTTATGTTCTTATAGTTATTTGGAGGCTTGGCACCGACTCTGCTGAAGCTGCTTTCAGCTGAAAGCTTCCCCACCCCCCATGAAGTTTAAGGAAATCACAACCAAGCATGAAAGTTCAGGTATGATTTATTAATGATCTGTGAAACAGCACAATAGAACCCCACACTATTACATATAAACTGAAGTTAATGAATAAGTGAAGAGGTTGGAATACTGTGATTTCGCATACCTTGTAATAAATGAAAGGTATGAAATGAAAAGCCATTCTGAGACTTTAATCTAGACCTAAATGAGTATGTGTGAAAAAAGAAGCAGTGTTTTACACTGCTCCCCACCCTACATGGGTTCATTAGAATATATGGAGAACCCTTGGATTTACAGTTCTGTGCTGAGGGCTCTCTCACTGTGAAATTGGCAACTTCACCACTTCTTTACAGATGTTATAATAAATGTGCAGTTGTTGTGCACAGGTCAGGAGAGAAGCCTGCTGCAGCAGTATCACTCCCTCTCTCAAACTGTCACATAGTTGCTTAAAATACACATTCCCTTTTAGATAATTCTAAATCAGAAAAGATTTTCTTTACCACTAATAGAATGAACTGCACACAACTTTTGTTTTTCAACTTCCAATTCAATTTGTAACGCTGCCTTCCAGTATAATTAAGGCAACTTTCATTTTCAATCTGTTCAGGGGAGCATCTACAGTGAAGTAACAGCTGGACAGACACAACAGCTTCGCCAGCATCCCCTGCATGCAAGCGATTTCCCTCAACTGTGTTTCGTTTTTCTCACATAGGCAGAAATATGGTTCAAAATGGCTCCTTTGAACTCCACATGTAGAAGAATCAAAGTATGTCCAGCTTGGGAAGGGACTACATTTAAAACATGGGAGGTTGTTTTCTTTGCAAGCAACAGAGGATATTGTAGTTTGTCCCCACAGCCCTGGAATGAAGGCAGTGCCAGACACTGAATGGGTTTCAGCATGTGCCATTTCCCCCTTCATGATCTACGTCCTTCTTAACTAGTGAAAGTCCGCCTCCACAAACTCAGTGTGAATATACTTGCTAAGAAGACAAAAGCTGGGAGCTGCCTTGTATAACTGTGACTGTTCCCTGCCATCCCAACCATCAGTGTCAGTGAACGGAAAGATGTGCAAATGCTTGAGAGGGATGCAGAAGAGATCATCTGTCAGAAACCTGGGCAGAAAGCCTTGGGTTAAAAGAGGCCACTGAATTATTTCCCCTGTCCCCAATTCAACAAGTCACACTATCTGCACACACACACACACACACACACACACACCACACACAACCTTTCTGAGTAGAGCAGGAAAGTCTGAAAGGGCTCTCAGTCACAGGCTTCTAAGCACCTTCCTGCATCAGTGCAGGATAGTTCCTGCTGAGACTGAACAAGGTGCGTTTGGCACATTCTCCCCTCCCCAGTTTAAGCCTCTTGCATTATTTCTGAATGGCTGAAGAGGGCAATGGTGTGGCTAAACCTCATTTGGAAATCGTCCAAGTTATATATATATATATTAATCAACAGATCAAAAGTTATAAGGCAAACATACATTTTTAGTTAAACCAGATCAAAACAGTAGTTTAGTGTGTAGTGCTGAGAACTGTAGCTTCCAATAGTATGCCGTTACTAGTCTCAAAACTTGGTAGCCTAAATTTTACAAAACAGCTGCTCAGTCTTGATAAATTTAACATATCCCAAATGAGCATCTGTTTTCATTTGGGAAGAAACGTGCCTACTGTTTTGTATCTACCCCTTTAGCAATGAAAAATAGGTTTTAGTGATTCTTCAGGACATCTTTATTCATCACATCCAGTCACATGTTCAGCCTATTTCTTTCTGCCTATTTTGCTCTGCTTCTCCTGTCTTCCCCCTCATCTTCTGGATCTGGTTTGGGGCGCACCTTATAAAACACAAACTTGTAGCTAATAGAGCAGCACAACACACTGCTTATCTCAAACATAATGCAAGGATTCTGCTACCTTCTACAATACACACTGGACACATACTGTATCAAAGTGGACAACATCCTTCATTTTGTATTCTTTCATGCTGTGTCATTGATGTGGTAGATGGTACCCCAGAATAAGTGATAGCAAAAAAGAGAGAGGAAAAGGAGAGGCTTGTTCAGATAGTTGACTGATACAGAAGAGAAGCCATCAGCTTATTCAAGGATCTTCTACATGGCAGGTGGGACTCTAGAATAACTGATGCCTTGGTGACTCATACTGGGAAAGGAACAAGGGGAGTGTGACTGTATTGATTCTGCCAGATGGTTCAGTGGTATTAACAGTCCCATCACCCAGGATATCCCTTTATTTAGGAATAATTTACTGTAATTTGAAGCAGAAATACAATAAATCTTGCCATAGCGGGGGAGACTCTGATCAAGTGACTTGTGTATATGCTGTCCATATACTCACTGTTGCTGGCAACATCAAGGGCCCTCCTTTCACATGACAGAAAAGGCACTTCTGGAAATCTAGTGGAATCTAACAGAAGTTTAGTGCTCATTACCATGTTAATTGTTTCCAGATAAAAATCAATTTGCTCAGGAAATTGTGAGATTTTTGCATTGTAATTTCCCTGCAGTTTTCATCTTAACACCATCACCACTCGTGTTGAAAATTAAGGCAGTATCCTGGCATACATTTCTTCGTTGGCATTTAAAATCTAGCATGACATGGAGGTATTTCGATAGAAAAGCCACAGTTTTGTAACTCAACAGGTACTGTCAAGGCAATAAGCAACTATTTTACTTTTAAAAGCCAACTGAAGGTGGCCATGTTTAGGGAAGTTTTTAATGTTTGATGCTGTATTGTTTTTACTATTCGGTTGGAAGCCACCTAGAGTGGCTGGGGAAACCCAGTCAGATGGGTGGGGTATAAATATATTATTATTATTATTATTATTATTATTTACAAGGAATGTTAGAAATGGGACAGATGCTAGCATTATAACCAGTGCAACTAATGCAATAAACTGCACATCAGAATGCAGCCTCAATTCCTCTGCTGGAAACTTGCACTGTACTTGCAGGCACATATTTTGATATTTGCTCTTCTGCTTCTCTTGTTGTTCCTTTATCTTCTCCATCTATGTCTTTAACTTCCACATATTATCCAAAGGCCTTTTAGAGCCCTAAAATATTGTTTCTAGGGCATGGACCTGATACATTGTTTGTATTGCCACAGCTTTTTGTGCTTTAGTGAAATAAAACCATTTTAGCTTTTGCAGCGTACTTGGCAAATCTTTTCCTCATGACAATTGCACAATATCCCGTCCCTGGGAGAAGGGACAATGGCCGCCGTACTGTTGGCTGCCCTTTTCTTTCAACCTGGCTAGAGATGAGCTTCAGGGCAGAGGACCATGCTGGTTCAGCATCAATTTCTTCCTAGAGCCCACACAGAGAGCCATAGAAATATATTTCCTAATAGGAGTCACTGTGGTTAGAAGAGCACAGGCCATTTATTAGTGAAAGCCACACCAAGCCTGGCTCATTCCGTTTTTGTTCCAGGTGCCTTCAGATCAGTCACTCTGTTGACCTAACCTCATTAGCGAGCTTTCTCCTTTGCTGGTGAAGATGAATCCCATGCAATGCACAGTTTTTAAAAGGAGCTTATAAAGCCATATAAAAGGCATTCCCAGGGCAACAACTAAAATGTTAAATTAGGCTTTGACAGCAGAACTTTTCACTCCAGGTAGATTTGAAAACTATGCCACAAATTACCGCTCATAAAATTTTCCCTAGTCCTTATTTGCATTTTATTATGGCAAATATGGAATGCACATCCAGGCTTGCTTTATTTCAAACTGCAAGGATCTAACACTGTTTCATGACATTTTTTCATGCCGATGATGAAAAGAGGAATAATTGCAAATGGGCATGGTTTGACTGCAATATTAGTGTTGGAACTTAGTCAAGTTGTGTAGGGCCTGTTTTCCCATTCTGACTTGATTGGCAACCAACCATGCCTTTTCTCTCTCCCTCATTTTGGTGGATAAACACTCTGAACTCCAGGAGATAAATTATTTTTACACCTCAGGAGGAGAGGTACATAGCACAGTGCTTCCAATGATTGAATGGCTACATGAATGAATAAAGAATGAGCAACAAACAATACTGTATAATTGACCTAGCAATTCTAATCACATCTAAGTTTAGAATGACATTATGAAGCCTAAATAGCATCACTTAACTGCACTCTGAAAGCTGGTATTGAAGGGTGATCTTTAAAGTGAAAAGCGTTATAGAAAGTGCTCAAGGAAGGAACCACAACTGATCTACAGCAAGGATTAGTGTCTTTCAGGATTGTTAGTTCTGTTTTGCATTGCTTTAACTGGCTTCTGTTGTGCAGCTTTTAGTTAAATGGAAATGAGCTTGTTATGTACTGAGTTGAATAGGATGCAAAATGCAACAGTCTGATTGGTCCTAGAACAATAAGATTCAGAATGCAGCAGTCTGATTGGTCCACAGGAGCCACACAATCCAGCTCCAGGTGGAAGTGAATTTGCAACCTGATTGGCCTGCAGGAGAATCCTGGAATTAGCCAATCACGTGGGGCCCATTGTGTAAATAATGTATATAAAGCAGACATTCTGGGGGAACTTCCATTCCTCCTCACCACTATGAGCTGAATAAATAAAGAGCATGAAATCCACTCTCAACTCCGAGTATATTTCAGAGCTGTTTTGTCTGTGACTTCATTATGAATGAAGAACCTGTGACCTACCTCCAGTTTTTGTTGGATTACAACTCCCATCAGCCCCAGCTAGCATGGCCACTGGTCAATGATGATGGGAGTTGCTGTCCAGCAACAATTGGAATGCCAAATGTGAAGTGTTAGAGACTAGTTTTTCAGAGTGGATGTCTCATAAATCTGTCAGATATTATAAGAGTTCCTTCTTCATCCGTGCTGTAAATGCCAGCCTGCATTATGCATTGTTACATTAAAACTGTTGGCACTGTGGTCCAAACCACTGAGCCTCTTGGGCTTGCCAATTGGTTCAAATTCATGCAATGGGGTGAGCTCCTTTTGCTCTGTCCCAGCTTCTGCCAACCTAGCAGTTCAAAAGCATACCAGTGCAAGTAGATAAATAGGTACCACTGCAGTGGGAAGGTAAACGGTGTTTCCGTGCACTCTGGCACTTGTCACGGTGTCCCGTTGGGCCAGAAGCGGTTTAGTCATGCTGGCCACATGACCTGGAAAGCTGTCTGTGGACAAACACTGGCTCCCTCGGCCCGAAGCGAGATGAGCGCCGCACCCCATAGGAACTTAAGAACTGCCACATTAGGCATGTAGCATTATAATTATGGAATCCAGTTCTTTAAAAACTCACCAAGTGTGAACCATTTCCCAAAGTATTCCAAGATTGTTCTGTTCCTTGTGGCTTTTGTTATAGCCAAGACATAAGATATCATACGTTGATTGCATACAAAGTTTTTACGTATGTTCTATATTAGTCTGATTTTAAAAATGTAACTTACATTTTTATGCAGGCCTCAGAATAAAAGGAGTGAGATAGGAATCTAAGTATGAAAATGATGAATAAATAAATCAGAGTTGAAAGGTTTAGTATTTTAATTTAGTCTGTTTTTACATGGCTAGTACATTGGGGAAAAATGACACTCATATTAGTAACAAAACAGCAATCATAATCTTTGTCATTCTGGTTTCAAAGTGGGCTTTCTGAGACACTGACAAAACCTGATTTGATTAACATGATTCTCAAAATCAGCCTCTCACAATAGTAATAATAGGCTGCATTTTGTATTCTTTTGTGTGTGTGTGCTATTAGCTTTCAAGATGTCATTTAAAGTAATCTAAACATTCAGAATATTGAAAGTGAATTCTTCTAACAAGATAATGCAAGGATCTGGCAGCTATAAAGAATTATTTCTTTGGGGTATAGTAAGCACATTCCATCTCTAAACCTCTTGAAAATGTTAATTAGCACCAAATAAAGAACAATGGAAAATGTCTGCATTCTTCCTTGGAGACTAAGATTTGGGACAAGTCATTTTGCACATGACTGGAATACTTAAGTGTATAGAGATTTAAATATCTGATTTTAATAGGTTTCATCCCACTGGGAGAGACACTTTTGATTATCTATGACCTCTACCAATTATCGTGATTCTCCCCATAGGCCAACCATAATTTTAATAACTCATCAAACTAAGCCTGAAGGTTCTCTAAAATGCCAAATATGTACTTGAACTTCTTTTGCTAGTTACAGAGCTAGTAGTTGCTACCTGACCTTTTTTCACTCCAGTTTTTTTTAAGTAGTCACTTTCAGCTCATTAAAACATTTAACTTTTGAACAAAGGTAACGTAACAGCTCCAAACTGTATACAGATGTGAGCTTCTTAATCCACAGAAACTCATTAATACAGAAGAATGTTTGAAGACAGATTGTACCAGATAATGTTGAGACTATTCAAACAACCAAACTACATTGCTCATTTGTATTATCTTGCCATCTTGGAAGGACAATTTCTGTCTTTGCTATGTAAGTGATTGTGCAGGGCTTCTACTGATGGCCCTCAGTTGAATCCTACCCATGGTTAAATTTAGAAGCAATTGATAACCAAGATTAACCATGGAGGTGTTTTGCCATTGAGAGACTGTGAGGAGGTTATGATTCGCGAAACTACCATTGTATCTTCTTACCTAGGTGAGAATTTTATCAGGGGCTGATGCTGTCAGTGCTCTGTGACATTTCTGTTTTGCAATGCATCCAAGGATTTTGGAATGCATCCCCTGGTGGAAGGAAGTAGAAGGGGAAGGGGCCAAGCTGACCAGGGTTGGATGAATTTATCCCAGCAGAGATCTTGTGAATACTTAGCACTGAGGCGAGTGTTCCAACTAAGACCATCAGGTTCAGAGGCTAAAATTGCCTAGCCCCAGCATGGAGTGAGTGTAGCAATCTTATGGCCACAAATTTCTGTATCAAATTTTGAGAGCATATTGCAATGGGTCCATGTTTTACAGAAATAGCCACATTAAAACCAGCCAGTACTTGATAGTTCTGTCTTCATAAGATTTCTACTCATAAGATTTGCTTATTAAAATAAAAGTAGGAACTTGCGAAATCCCTTTAGTGTCATGGAGCAAACAGATACAGAACATTTTCTCAACCCTTGGGAGAATAAAGAAGATGGTGCCCACTTAAGGTGCCCTACTTAACAAATCTTCAATGTTTCTGGGGGAGAACATGGAAAATAGTAATTTGTGAACGTGGTCTGGATGCTCCTTTCTTTTCAATGCCCTAGTTACTTTCACCATTATTTCAAAAGGTTTCCAGTGTAAAATATGTAAGTACTAGGAGAAAGGAAGGTAACAGAACATTTTACCAGTTTTGAACTATAGAATTCTTTGAAGGGCTGAGACAGAAGCTTGCTAGCAAGCTTTTTCTTTTTGGTTTGGAAGAGAGAGATTTTCATGTGTGAAAGATTTCATACAATTGCCACCCTTGTTAACCATTTTCACTACTTGCATATAGTCCTGGCAGAAGCAGTGGTTGCATTCTCTGCTGGACAAAAAATATTGATTTTATTGTTGCTGCTGCTATTTTACAAAAAGCAGCATGTTTCCTGCCCTCACTAGGATTTGGCTTTTCCTGAGCTATGAAGACTAACTGGAGTGTTCTGTACCTACTATGGTTTCTTGCTGGTTAAAAGAGGGATGATACCCACCCCCAGTTTGCCATCCCACCATATATCTCAAGAGAGGCCTGCAAATAAGGGCATTTTGATGCAGCCTCAATCCTTTATAACAACAAGTCTTTCTATTTGTACAAGCAGCTTGAGAAGATATATTAAAAAGGCTGCAGTTCCACCTAAACCACCTCATTAAATGTGTACTTATGTGCAAGTAGGGTGTGTGCATATGCTGTGAGCACTATCCAGCACAAGTGATTGTTCACTGCACTTTAAAACGATCTGTGTTTTACCATGCTGTAGCAGGGCGCTTGAAGCATTTCCCTGTCATTTTCATTTCCTTGTGAGTGGTCACTGCTCTTGAATAACTATTTGCCAAACATTCAGCTGCATGTAAATAGCCCTTTGGCTTGCTCATCTTGAAGTGTGTTTTTGGCAGACGGAAACAGCCTGTGTTAGAGACTGAGGCTATGTGCACATTACCATTTACTCCGGGTCCAGTGCGATCCCACTGCTGGTGTATGAAGCTGCATATGCACGACGTTAGCTACAATCCAGGGGTATCCTGTATTTTCATGCGAAATACTGCTCTTTGATGTGTTTTTCCTCAAGCCAACTTCTGATTTGAAAACATAAGTCTCAGATAAGCTGAGGTGACATTTCAGTCCTGCATTGTGAATGCACAGACAACAGCTTCATTGAATGGGAGTTGCGCAGACTGTTCTGCACATACACAGCATTCTTCACATGTAGCTCTGCAGAGTGGCCACCACAAATCTCCTGCTGCAACCTGAGTTCATCACAACAGCAGCACCCATTGGCATTATAAGACTAATACTTGGAGGAAAGGTGTTCTGTTTTTGAACATTTGATGCAATGCACTTCAGCTGTGGAATGCTTTTGAGAAGAGGGCATAGAAGGGGAATAAGAAAGGAAGGTGTATGATGCAACCAGGATATGGCCTGCAGGCACATGAGGTCCCCACCTTCTTGAGACTGAGCAGCTCTGGATCTGATGAGTTCCTGGATGGGTGGCCATCTTAGAACCACATGTATGCTATATTGGATTACGTTATGGATATAAATGTAAGGATGCAATACTCTGCATCATATTGTAAAGCACATGTCTTTAGCACTGTCGTAATGGTGTCCCCAGAGCAAATGGTTTTAGAAGGAGAGTAGGACAGCGCTTCAGGAATACAGCTCTCTGCAGTGCATCAGCAAAAGTGGTAGCAGAGTTTGTTCATCGCTGTTCCGCGGTGTTATTTGAATGGTATCCAATTTTCCAGTGGCCTTTCCAATAATAGTGGTAGAAGAACACTTTAAAATAGAAACGTCCCCATCTATTGCAATTATCCTCTCCAGAAAGCAGTTATATTTGAGATCACAGGTTAATTTTTTGAGAATCTCCATAGCTTGAGTACAATTATGTTTGTGTCAGTTTGGGTCATTGTTGGGGGTGGGGAAACCAGGCTTTATTCTTCCTAACTAGTCAGTGCACAAAAACTGAGTGTTAAAATGGCATATTTTTAAAAGGAACTTTGCACTCTGTTTAGCCATTTATTTCATTTGCAATTGGTGAATTTAACTGAAATGTAACTTGTGCATTTTGATTTAGATATAGTAAGTAAACATGCATTGTATCAGGAAGAAACTGATAAAAATGAGGCGTATATCTGTCCAAAATGAGACAATTTACCAATGATTTTATCAACAGGCCCACAATAAGGAATAGTCTCTTTCTTCCCCACCCCATCTCTAGCTCCTGAAATGATATGAATGTAAAAAAGTCCTCGATTTAATTTAAAAGATAGGTTTCTAGCCTCCTGGCTGTGGGAAAACATGAAAACATGGCCCCAATTAACCTTAAACTCTCAGACAAGAAAGCTAAAGAAAATGAAATATATATCACCCCCCCCAAATTATAATATTTAGAAGTCTCACGGATTACTAATTCATTATTCCTGAAAGTTTCATAATGTAGGAAACCAATCTGGTATCAAAATGGAGCAAAATGCAGACACTGAATACATAATATTTCTGTTTAAGAATATAAAGGGTACAGTCTTTCTTCTAAGTCTATTTAGTAGGCTTAACCTTAGTTTTAGGCAGTGAAGCTCACTTTACTGAATGTGTGGAAATGAAAGGAAGTCTATGGCCCCCTGGCTCAAATACTAACATGCATGTCTTTGCCAGCTATGTCTTCACTTACCACCATACATTCAATGGAATATATGAAGGGGGAGCCAACATGTATGTAGTTGCCTTCATGTACAGCTGCCCATGTGATAGGCAATCCCAACTGGACACACACACCAATATTCTGGAGGATCCTACGTTCATACAATTCCATGTAAGTAAGGTCCTCTTTTAGAAAGAAAATGTGTATCACACCTGGCAGAGCCATACCTGCTGAGGGTGGGGCCAGAGGGTGCAGTTCTGTATCCCTCTCAATGTGTTCACTGAAAACAGGGGAGGGGGACTTTTGAATCAATTCTATCCATTCTGAAGGAAATCAGCCCTGAGTGCTCACTGGAAGGACAGATCGTGAAGCTGAGGCTCCAATACTTTGGCCACCTCATGAGAAGAGAAGACTCCCTGGAAAAGACCCTGATGTTGGGAAAGATGGAGGGCACAAGGAGAAGGGGACGACAGAGGACGAGATGGTTGGACAGTGTTCTCGAAACTACGAACATGAGTTTGACCAAACTGCGGGAGGCAGTGGAAGACAGGAGTGCCTGGCGTGCTCTGGTCCATGGGGTCACGAAGAGTCGGACACGACTAAATGACTAAACAACAACATGGAATAAAAACGAATCAAAAGCACTTTGGCTTTATAATGGGGTGACAGTCATAGTGTGGAAGCCGGGAAGAAAGTGCAAAGTATTTGTCCAGATTTCTGTTAAGCATAAAAACATGCCCAATATTTCAGAGACAGAAGAGATTGCCAGATGTGCACGTTACCTTATTTCTAAATGAAACAATGGCCTGGTTTGCATTTGCTTAGCAAGACTGCACAGATGTGCCGGGTGCTAGATAGGGGCTCCCAGCCACTTCACTCTTCCCCTGTCCTTTTATTTGTTGCACCATGTTGTGCAAAACCAAGATTTCACTTACCATGTCATGCAAACCAGGGTTTGTGGTAAAGTTATCTTCTCACTGACCATTAGCTGTAACCAAGAACTAACCAGGGTTTAGTTGGTATAGTAGCCAGTTCTTGTTCCTAGTGTTTGTTTTTAAGATAGTTAATTTCTTATTCCAGGCTGCATCTTTATTGGAGCTATTTTTAACTCTTTTAATGTGTGGAACTGTTTTGAATGGTTTTTACCCTTGTTTTTTGGTTGCAACTGGTTTAGTTGTTTTATAATTGCATATTTTGTTGTAGCCCACTCTGGGACCTTGTGGTGAAGCGTGGGTAAGAAATCTAATAATACATGCTTAACTGACTGTCAGTTCACAGAACCATTCTTGAAGCTGAAATAATTATAAAACTGCTGTTTTAGTGCCACTTGGGACTCTTTTCTTAAGACTGTTTTATCAGCTGAAAATGGAGGGGCTCTGTGAACTGGCTGGGTGAATTGTTCCTAAGTTTCCCTGAGGCTCTCTAAAATAAGGCTCGTCTTTAGCCACAGGCAAAGAATAGCAGCCCCTTGCTGCAGTAGGGTGAAGCATTTCTCTATTCCACATAATTCTGACAACTTCCCTTACGTTTTGATACCTAGTTGCAGATGAACGTAGTTCCTGATGCCGCCTGCTCAGTTGGCTCCCACATTTTCCAGCTTTTGCTGGAGGGTGATAGCCAAAAGATTGTGACTTGGGTTATTAGCTATTTTTGGTTGCTAGTATAGGGAATGTGGTTACAATTATTGGCCACAGGTAGTTACAGGGTTTCCCCCTTGCATTTTAATTTCATGTAGGTGTGTCATTAGTGTTTTGTGTGGAATTGGGAGTCCTGAGAAAATCCATATTTTGCTTAATGTCTAAGGCTGCACTCTGCCTTGGATTTTTGCATTCAATGTGTGGGCTTGATGGCTGCAGCAAACTGACCTTTCTGCAAATACCATGGCCTGCTGAGCTGATCAAAAATCCATCAGTTTGAGAAGGCTTTCAACCAATTTGTCCATATTACTTCCACAACATAGGATAAGAGAGAAAGTAATTTGGAAACGTTAAGAGCAAGCGCACCTATGCTGGAGCAGGTGATAAGATGATGGAGACCTGAGCTGCAATGCAGTTAGGCACGCAATTGGATCTGTCTTCAGCAGATCTTATCTTCGTTTGCCTAATAGCAACCTTTGCCCTCTGCATTAAGAGCCACATGTGAAACTCAGTAGGGTTTCAAAATATAGCTGTAGCAGTATAGTTGGGTGGGGTAGGCAGAAGAGGATAAAACATCCAAACAGCTTCTTTGGCTAGCAAAGGACATCCTAAATTTGATTTTTGTTTCTTTGAAGAAATTTGTTCCTCCACTCCACTAGGGATGGAAAAAGAATCTGTTTTAAAGAGAATTGTTTTTTATTTCATTTATGAATCACTTCTTGTAAGGCACTCCAAAGTTTATACACAAACTTTGGCAGATGCAAGCAGAGTGATCTTTGCCTGCTTCAGACCAACTATTGCGTCAAGTACCCACTTATCATTTGTGCATTGTTTGAGCCACTTGTTAATTGCTTTTTTAAAACCTACTTATATGCAATTGAAATGTGTGCTATACAAGTAACATGCAGAAAAGGGTCAAGCTTCATGTGTAACTGTATTTCTGCAGCATAATTCTCTGTGTGTTCTTACAGAGTTATATGTACTGTTGTATTTATCGGATTACTTTAGGAAACCTGATGCATACATGTACCATAATACATATAATAATGCTTATAACACATGAGAATTGTTTCTATTTTTAGCAGAACTGGGTTTTCTAAACTCACTTTTTATCAAGATCAAGGGAATTGGGGGAAAATCCATGTGGATAAGCCTCACATTTGATATTTTCCGAAGCTTCCAACTCTTTACGCCAGTTATGTCATATCTCAAATTGGATTTGAAAATCTCTTCACTTTGAGAAACAGACATTAAGTACACATTTCCATTGGGCAAGTAGAACTAGTTATTGGGTTCTATGGGCCCTGCAACCCCAATATACAGCAGTGTGGATTAACGAGTTGTCCATTTGCCAGTTGAGTAGGGTTTTTTGGGGTGGGGTGGGGTGATTCTCACCAATTTTGTTTGTGTGTGTTTACTACTCCACACTGCAAAAGTGTGCAGCAATATGGTTTTGCACTTTGGTCTCACTCTAAGTGGATGTATCAACTTACTGCTGATCAGAACTGACAGCTTTGTGTGGGCCGGCTTGGATGTTAAGACAGGCTACAGTAGCTTGGGTTGCTTACCCAAGCTATCTCTCATTGCCATCCCACTTTGAGAAGGGAGTTTTTCTAAAGCTGTCCAGGTAGGATGGGATGTAGCAGTCAGTTGCCTCTTTCATTCACCTGTAAGGTGAGCCACTGAAACACTGTTCGCAGATCCATTAAATAACTGATTCAGCATGTGGACTCACTTGGCTAAGGAAGAGAGTAGGAGGTTATTTCAGCTCTCTCTGTAAGTCTGCAGGATGCCCACATGGGTGGAAAAGTTATGTCTAGCTGCTACTTTTTGTACATCCTTATACGTTAAAAAAAAGCCATGACCTTTTAACCCCCTTTTATTGTTTTGTGTCTTCAGTCCTGGGAGTGCGGCAAAGCTTCCATTAAACCTAATTGTAGCAAATGAGCAACATAACCAAAGAAAATGTATTCTGCCTAGATTCCAAATAAGACAAATTTCAGCCATAGATGTAGAGCCACTAAATTTGTGGGAGCTGCGGGATGCTGCTCCTATTCCTAATTAACACAGCAAGCTAGCACAATTTGAAATCTGTTCTTATCCAAATATGAAATAGGTCATTTTTTTAGTCCAAAAAGATACAGTGGAACCTAGGTTTTCAGATGCTTCCGTTGATGAATGATTTGGAACTCGTACACCGTAAACCCGGAAGTAAATGCTTCCATTTTCAAACGCGCCTTGGAAGTCAATCTTCCAAGGCAGCTTCCGTATTTAGTTTTTCATATTAATTTTTTCGTTTTGAGGCTCCATATTGAGTTTTCAAACATTTTGGAACTCGAACGGTCTTCCGGAATGGATTACGTTCAAAAACTGAGGTTCCACTGTACTGAGATAGAGGGATTGTAGGTAACTGGTCCATGGTTCCTCCAGTGAATTCAGAGCTGAACTGGCAAATCAGGTGGTGGTTTATGGCAGTTAAAGAGGGGGAGGAGAGATAGGCAGGTAGTCTGACAAGTGGAGGGGAGGCGATCGACACAGAGGTAAAGAATATATTTTCCAGTTCCTGTCAATTTTACCAATACATAATTCTTAGTGTCTGGATGTTCAATAATTACTGCTTCCCCAGCCTCTAGTTCTTCTGCATTCCATCCCTCACTCCGCAGCTTCTGGAAACCCATCCTATGTACCCACTCGTATCCAATCAACATTCATCACCCAGCCCCAAGTTGCTTTTCTATGTTGCTGTTTTTTAAAAAACAACAACAGTCCATCCATTTATCACTGGCCCTGGCCCTTTCACCCATTCTTAAATCACAGGCCCTTCACTTAGGCTGCACCCAGATTCCAAAAGTTTGCCTTTCATCAAATGCTGGTAACCCTAATTCTGATAGAATGGTGCATTGTTTTCTGCTAGGAGATGGTTTCCAGACTGAGCCCAAGTTGCGAAACCATAAGAAGTCAGAACGCCACATTAACCCTCCACGTAGCACCTGAATGACACAGTAATATACGGTACCTTCCTAAAAGGCATGTACATAATTTTTCCTTTTAAAGTTTGCTGTAGAAGCTTTATGAAGATGTGTTGATTTAAAGTTGTGTCTTAATGCCCCTGATAAATTTGGTGCTTTTTATTACTGACAGGTACTGTGTGTTTAGTTATGTAACAATAAATGTAAGGATGTAAACTTGTTTTTTTCTGAGTAATATTACCTCCACGGCATAACAATTTCGTTCACCTATTCATGTACATTTTGGAGATACAGTTAAAATATTGACAGTGTCGTACACTGTCACCTACTTCTTATTATTTGGGACTGTATTTCTTAGCCACATCATGCAATATGAATCAAGATGGAATTTATGTATTAGTTTTCAGCAGGCTCGCCTGCGGGAATGTAAGTAATAAACCAATACAATGCATCAGGAAGGGACAGATTCTTATAAGTAACATTTAATCACATTTTAGAGCAGAGTTTATTCAATTATGAATTGGTTACATAGTGGAGAGCAGTAATGTTAGGTGAATATTTATAGAGGGATGAAGGCGATTCAGTGGAATGGTAGACACATCTCTCTGTACATTACGTTAGAAAGAACAGCCCACAATTAAGTTTAAAATACAACAGACATTCCTATCATCCAAGCCTTCTCTAGGGGTTCATGGGGCAGAATAAAGTACTTCTTTGCACAATGGGTAATTAATCTATGGAGTTCTATTCCATACAAACTGATGAAGGCTATTAGCTTAGATTGCTTCGAAGGGGAATTCATAGATGCTGGGCATATCACTGACAATTTACTTCAAAACGTAATAAGGGTTCTGCTGGATCAGACCAAAGAAACATCTAGTCCAGCATTTTGTTCTCACAGTGCTCAACCACATGCCCATCAGAAGCCCATAAGTGCAGCAGCAACTCTCCCCACTTGCATGGCTCAGCAACTTGTATTCAGAAGCTTGCTGCTTCCAACAACGGAAAGAGCAGCCCGTGATAGCCTTGATGGCCGAATTAAATCTACTTGTTCAAAGGCATAGAATACCAGTTGCTGAGAAACAACAGTGGGACAGTGCTATTGTGTTTGTGTGTGTGTTTGGTGAATATATATTGTGTGTGTTTAAACAAAGAAATGTGCCCATTCGTAAAATCCCACAAACTCAAAAGTTTGTCAGGTACTACAAGTCTTGAAGTGCCTCTTATCCCACTGCCTGGTTTTTTAAAATTTTGCTGGCCAATTTCCCCTCAGATCTGCAGCTGGTATGATGAACCTGGGACCACAATGTAATCATTACACATCACAAAGCATGCATGCAGCAAATGATGATGATGTGCTCTACACTGAACTTCCCCCCCTTTTGTACTGTATTTCCATTATGTACATGCGATGGAAATTTCATACAGCCACCTCACACATTGTAGCCAGCGTGGTGTGGTGGCTAGAACCCCAGATTAGGACCTGGGAGACCAGGCTTCAGATTCCCCACTCAGCCATGAAGCTCACTGGGTCACCTTGAGTCAGTCAGAGCCTCTCCCTCAAACCTACCTCACAGGGTAGTTGCGAAATCCTTGGGAAAAAGAGGTGAGATATAAATGCAAACAGCAGTAGTAAATTTACTGGGTACAAGCCAGTGCAGACTACTTTTCTCACATCTACTGTAATGAGTTAATCAGCCCTAAGGGACAAAGCCTAATGGAATGGTTTGTCCAGGATTATTGCCTTTTCTGGTATGAAGGGTGTGCCTTCAAATTGTCAGGCAGGATTTTCATTCCACTCTTCTGCATTAGTAAATGGAGAAACTTTGTTGTTCCTCAGCCCTCTATTATAATTGCATTTAGCGCTACTTCAATGGTTACAAAATAAAATGAAAATATATGATTGCAGGGGAAAGTTATTATACCAATTCAAATATAGTAAATTACCCAAATGTGAGAGCTAGGTAAAAATGTGCACTTTTGCTTACAAAAATGCACTGTGATTATGGCCAGTCAATCCCATTTTCCAGAGCTAATTCATTTAGAATATTTTGAAGGAAAAGCAATAACAGTGGAATATTGAACTACTGAACTTTCATAAACAGTTTTAGCTTCATATGAAATTTATGTTAACTGAGTGAAGGCTGGCAATTCTGAATACCTTAGAAAGATTGTTTTGTCAGATAAGATGATAATAACATCTGAAATAAATATGAACACTTGTGAAATGATAGCAGCTTGATATATGCTGTATTCCAATGTGGGCATCAGTCACTTTCAGCAAGAAGATGCTCCCTCCTGAGAGATACATGGCAGTGAAGGGGATCCAACTGTACCTTATTGCTTTACTCATTAGCTTCTCTGTTGCTGCTCTCAATTTTCTGGCAAAAAGCCTCATAGGACAGCCCATCATCATAATAACAAATGACTTGATTTGAAACGCAAAGGCAGCTGAGCTATTCATACCGGACCATAGCCACAAGGAGTGGATTTAAATTAAAACGCTGAATGAATACATTGGAGCAAATGATGTTTGCATATTATACTATTGAACTACTTTGCATATATTATGTATTTGCGGGTTTCAGATTTGGCCACAGCATGTTTGCTTGTCACAAAGCCAACTCTCAAAGCCTCTCCCAGTGTTAATGGGCTTTCTTCTTGCCCATAACCCCAAAGGCTGGGGTTGTTCTATTGGAATTGGATTTTAGTTGCTGAATATGATGGGAACATTACTCCATTTGGCTGTTAATCAATCCATGTCCTTTTAAAGTGATGTGTCCATGTGTTGTTGTTGTTGTGTGTTCTATGTTGTAACCCCCGCCCCCCGTAGTCTCTTGATGAAGGAAGGTACAGTATATAGATTTCATAAATAATAATAAGTCTAGCATTGGGATGAAGGTGGCAGAAAGCAATGAGGATTTAGATAATAACCACTCTGCCAAATAAATTATAAACCCTCCAGATGTTGCTGGACATCCCTGACTTATTGGCATTGTGTTGAAATTCAACAATATAGGATGGTCATAGATTAGCCATCCATATTTTAGCAGAACACTCTGCCAAGCAGCGGTTTTCAGGACTGTGAGACATAGTAGGCACAAAGTGGCCAGAGAAACTATAAGCACCTCACTACATCTTGTCTACTACTACTTTTTCTCATGGAAAAGGCTTTGTGACTCATTACTTATTTTTATGATCTGTGGAATCAAACCCCAAACACCTCTTGTTTGATTCAACAAGGTCCCTTCCTCGTGGTGTCTATTCATGAACTGTCATCTTTGAGTTCTTTGGCATTTCTTATGTTGTTAGAGGAAATATCTGGAGCTTTGTGGAAAGCCAAACTCATAATATTTGCTTATAAATGTTGATTGGTATTTTGTAAATTGGATGTTTAGGATCTCAGAGACAAATGGAAAAGGGAGAGTGTTCTATTCAGCTAAATGGAAAATTGCATTTGCTTCTTTATGTTATGTTTCTTTAGATTTAAAATTGAGAATGGTCCAGCAGATATCAATGCTTCAGGATATCAAAGACTCCACAGTGCCTTTATAGGAAGGAACTGGCTGCTTCAGATGGTGCAAAGATGGCAAACACCATATGTGATATAGAAAAGGATTAAGAGGAAGGAAGGGTGGAAATGACAACCTTTTTCTTTCCCATCCCCAAGGTGTTCCTGAACTGTGCATTAGAGGGCTCAAAAATAAGGCTGGCTGCCAGTTGTGAACATTATTACTATACAGCAGGTGAAGAGCAACTGTGGAGACGCATTCATATTTCTTCGCTTCTCTTCAAAGTGTTACAGAGTGCTTCAAGTAACTAATTGCAATGTTTTTTTGTACTGTTGCTGTCCACTAAAATCAGCCACTATTGTGAAACTGTTCAAATAATTTTCCCTTCTAGGTTGGTCCACTGAATCATGTGTGGAGTACCCGTGCCAGTTCTGCACCTTTTAGGAGTCTATTTTATCACAGCTTTCATTTCTGGTGGCAGCACACACCACAACAGGGATGTTAGAATTGGGTCTGGCATACAGATAATTCCCAGTGAATAAATAAGTCCCAAATAATGTATGCTTAGGATCATAGCTTCCATGTATTTGAAAGAGTAAGGGGGAGGGGGAATCCTTAGATCATATCAGCTTGATCTTTGAAAACTGACAGACAGCTCGTCTTTGACTTTCCAGCATCAATATGCTAACATTGACCTTTTGTTTCCGAACAGTACTTTAGAAATGCTTGTGATGACAGCCTTCCATTGTTATACAGAATGCCAATATCTCAACGCAGAATTTACCTAGCTTCCTCCCTCCGCCCCAGTGAATTGATATTCATTTCTCAGAATGCATGTAACTGTTTATGCTTTTGGTAAATGTGTAAAAGACTAGCAGTCCTGCACAAAATGGGTTTTATAATCCTTGTGTCTGTTGCACTCTCACTGCCAAAGAAGACTCAAAAACCAGCATATTGGCACAGTGGTTATGTTTACTGAAAGCCAGTTAATAAGGGAGAGAAGGTTTGTCTATTCATCATATTAAGGGGAGCACCCCTCTTATAATGCCCTGGGCATGTCAGCTGTTGTACTCATTTGATTGAATGAACTTCTCCCTTCTTGCTAGATGAACCTTGGGGTGTGAGGGCTAAGCATGTACACCATGAATCTGCAGCCAGGTGTTCACCCATGTGTACCTGTCCGTCCTTGGGAACACTCTGGAGAACCCCCTCCCCAACCTTCGAGTATAAATGCTGACTGCCCAAAACCCAATAATCCTCATTGACTCGGAGGGCATAGGATTACATCTTAATTTGCTCATCTGCTCGCACTAAATGTCAATGAGAAGAAATTGATCAAATTCAACTAATTCCAGTGAGACCACATTGAGTGATTTAATTAAGCACGCCAATGCCAATCAAACCAGGTTAACCAAATCAAGGTATGAGAACTTATGCCAATCATATATATTTTTCCTCAGTTCTGTGAGCAATTGCCAATTAGACCAGATAAACCAAATTGAGCAATGGAAATATTGCCAATCAGATGATATTCACCGATGAAATGAGCTAATAAATACCCTGCAATGTGAAGTAGGTGAAAAAAGGGAGAGGGAGAATTCTCCCCAAATAATTTCCATGTGGCCCCAGCTAGCCCCAGACCACACTGTACAGGGAGAGTATCACTGAACAGAAAGGGAACAGTGAAGGGTTGGAGCAGCCCAAAATTGGTCCAGCCCACTCTCATGTGGCTAGTGACTGTACCACCGGTGACCTCTTCACTCACTCCATTTGAGAAATTTATTTCAGAGTCTCATTCAGGTACAAGTGGCAGTGGAGCAAATTCACTGTTTCTGAACACAGTGAGATCTATGGGATGTGGTTCCAAAAAGTTTGCACAGGATTGAGCAGCACCTCCCATTTCTCCATATCAGCCATGATGTTCTGTAGTTCATCCTGAGAGGTTTAGTCCAATGTATCAAAATCCTGAAACTGCTTTAAAGAGTTTAAACATGTTGGGGTTGGGGGAATCACCATAGCATATTTGTAAGTGGGGGGGGGGGGAGTTATATGGAGCAGCATAATTACTTAATTGGCTACAACCCAAAGGTTTTCCAGACTTACCCCAGCTGAGTTTTGTTTTACTTTCCTTCATCATCCAAGACAAGAAAGCTCATCTGCACACATCAATTGCATCAATTAGCCATATCACATATGTTCTTGAACCTGTAGTGTTGAACATATTCAAAATGGGCAATCCCCAAAATCTCTAACTAGTAATTACATTACCTAGTTACCTGTTGGCACAAAACCAATGTTTAGTAGCAGCAGTAAAAAAAGAATTGGAGTGAAGACAGAGGCCTATGATTTTTATATGTACTTGATTATTTCTATAAGAAATGGTTCTACAATGAAATGAATAAAGATTTGTATAATCACTACACATGGATGGAATTCAGCCTTTAAATTTGGGATCCTTCATATTAGAATTTGGTAATAAGCAATAAATGTGAACCAAGAAGCCATAAATATTTAATTGACTTTTCTACCATTTATAAAATGTAGCATGGAACGCTAGCTATATAGTATGCTATCATCTAGGGAAAAATGGATTTGGCTAAGTCCTTAATGTGTGTTCTGCAATGTTTCACTTAAGAAATGTATATCATCTTCCAACCAGAACAGTTTAAGTGTTCAAACCGTCCCTTTTCGGTAGAGCATACAGTAAATCAAACTAATTTGTTCCAGTTGGTAGAAGATAACTCAAGCCAGGCCTGATCATTAGGATTGTATGGGATATTTTCAGTAATAATAATTACATAGTACTCCTACTCTTTCAAGTCTGATTCAAAGCTTATTAAAGTGTTGGGACGTTAAGAATAGAGGCTTGCCGCTAACAGAAGGCCTCACTTCGGTGTCTTCCAATTCTGCAAATTTGAAGGAATTTTGCATTCCCCTTGCCTAGTGTGACAGAACCATACCAAGGAGAAAAGCATGTAAGTGAGAGGGAGAGGTTGATGGGCCCATACACCCTTCCATATTGATCATTAATAAATTATCAATATTCCCCCAGAGCAAGGAATACCGGAAGAAATGAGCACCACTCTTTTCTTTAACATAGGAGGCTATGAAAAGTGGGTAACCTTCCAGTTACAAGATTCCACTTCAGCTGCTGTGTCATGAACTACTGGTTGCCCCATAGCATCTAATGCTAATCTATAGGATTAGCACATAAGTTAGAGTAATATGCCTCTCTGGATTCCCAGTACGTATTTACATTTTTAATGTGTTGTGATGCTTGGAGACCTTTGGGTAGTGTTCTGTGTGGAAATTGTCTTCAGCTGTACGTAATGATAGCAGGGGTCTTGGCTGCCATATGCATGTCAAAACCCTTCCTTGGCACCAACCAGATTATCTTGCAATATGATCCACTGAAATGCTTTGAGAAATAAAAACTATAGCAAGGTTGTCATGTGCCCATTTCCAAAGGCATGAAAATGTGAATTTGCTCTTGTCATTATGACACATAGAAAACAATGTTATATCTTGCTGTGACGTATTGTTACATATTGTTTGCCAGTCCTGTGGTGTCTGATGTGGAAAGAGAGGCATAGAGGCTCACACGCCTTGCTTTGGGGTCAACAGTTTCAGCAGAGCTTTCAGAACTACAACAGATGAGCGGACAGTCACTTCAGTTGCTTTAATATATATATAAAAAAGTACAATAATAGTCATACTGATTATTTATAATGTATGTCAGCCCTAATGTACAAAAAAATAGTTTTAAATCTGTTGTTAATATCTGCAGGTTAAAAGTTTAAATCAGCCTTCCCAACCAATTTCCACCCTCTTTAGCACCAGCCAGCATAGGCAATGATCAGTGATGATGGGCGTTGTAGTCAATCCGTCTGCAGGATTAGGGAATGCTGCTCTAACTAATAACCTGCAAAACAGCAACAACAATAGCACCATTGCCCCAAATCATGGGTAGCCAACATAGTGCTCTCCAGTTGTTGTTGGGCTACAACATTCATCATTCCTGACCATTGGCTGTGCTGGTTGTGGCTGATCGGAATTGGACTACAACAGCATTATTAGGGATATGCACATTCTTTCATTATTAAGATGCAAGGAGAAGAAAGAAACTCCAAAAAAGGAGGAGAAAGAAACTCCATTATATTTCGTATTGTAAAACAACAAATCAGTGAAATTTCAACTAACAGTGCATATTTCAAAGCAGGCACAATTTGATGAATTACAAAGTTTGGTCTGCAGAGTTGTTCCAGACTTTGTTGAGTTTCTCCAGTGAGAAACTAGAAGGTCGGTTTAATTACGCAAATTGTGCTCAGCTCAAATCTTCCCCCTAAAGTCAGAATCAATTTGTCTCACATTCCCTTGGGAACTGGCAACACACTTATTTGCCAGTCTCACTTCAAGAAACGGTATTTAAATATTGAGCAACATTTCAGCAAAATGATTATCATAAAATGTCACGCTATTCTTAGTATGCCAGTGTATTAAATATTCAACTACACAACACATATAAGAAGGTAATGCCATCAGGAATCATTAACGCATTTATTTCACTGTCATATTCCATTGACTGAAGAAGCTATTCTGGGGTGGGGGAGGAGATCTAGTGATTGAAAGAGTAGCTACATGGAGGGAAAAAATAATACGTCCACCCATATTGCACATGTCAAAAAAGTTGATCTGAATGAGACACACAATTTGCCTTAAGCCACAACAGTTTTTTCAAGACTATGACCAAATGTTGCTAAAAGCTGCCACTGTTGTTTAACAATATAAAATTAATAGAACGGAACAGGTGGTACCTGCCACCAAATGTTGCATTGGACATGCAGCCCGTGGATGCCCTCCTCCAGGATTTTTCATCCCTTTCTGCTCCTATTTTTTCACACACCTGCTCTGTAATAGGAACTCAGCATTCCATGCTCACTGAACATCCTCATTCCTCACTGGGCTGTTTTTGAGGTCTTTCCCTGTTCCTAAGTTTTTCCCTGAATATCTTGCTATCCTATTGTGATTTATTTGGTCACTCTTGTGTATGAATGGTCCCACTTTTTCTACATAAGAAGAGTAAGTTCACTGTTTGCATATAAAATAGGATAGGACAATGTAAAGAGCAGCAGAATTTACAATCTATATGCACAAAGATGGAGAGAGGAGATAGTACCTACAAAGGAAGAGTGGCAGATGAAATTAATGGAATACGCAGAATTAGCAAGCTTAAACAGCAAAATTAGAGGGTAAGAAGAGAAAAGTTTTAAAGATGAATGGAAGCCATTTGTTGACTACCTAAAAAACCATTGTAAAAATGTTAGAACTCCAGTCAGTTTGGAGTAAACTCAGCAGTTACAGTTTATGAGTAGAATTTGAATGTTTGAATAGTTAGAAAAAAATAGAATATGCAGCAGGAAACTTTGAGGAGCCATGGAAGGGTGTATGGGAAGTCGATGGAGTATTATGGATTGATGTAATGTATCTATTTTTCTTTTTTCTATTTCTTCTATTTCTTTCACTTTTTTCTTTTATTCAGTTCTGTATTTTGTATTTTTATAAATTCACACACACACACACAGTCTGTGCCAAGTGCATGCCAGAGCTATTGAATGGGGATTTGAGAAGATGGCACGTTCTTCCCTTCCGGCTCCTGGTGCTTCCTTTTGCTCTATGCAATAGACACTAATTTCAGGCTCTTCCTGCATCGGTACCTGTTTATAAATAGGTTGAAAGATTTGAATCAAAGAAAAATCCTTGTCAGAGCTTACCTAAACCTACATGTCCTGCCCTGCCACATGTTCATCAGTGCAGATTTCTTTGATCTGATCTGTTTAGAGCACTAACAGCTATCTGCTCCTGGGGACAGGTGGTGGTCTGATGTAACTCAGACTTATGTTCACCTCTAATGCTGTTACCACAACTCCATTGGCATGACTGGACCTGCGTGACAATTTCACTGTGCAATATTCTGATGGAAGAAAAGAGTGTGTTCAAAAGCTTTTCAAGGAGCAGAGTAGCAGCCGAACATGCCTCATTTTATGTCTGGAGGAATCCCAGACAGTGTGGCTTTTGATTAAACATGGAACATGGCTTTGTTGCCTCAAATAATTCTGCTGGTGCAGCCACCCAGTTTCACACACTCCTTGAAGCTAGAATTATTGGATAATATAAACCTTTCTATCCTGTGTTGAATTTAGCATTATTAAATCAGGCATGTTTTAGTCATAATATGCAAGCAATTTTGTTCCACGATGCATACAGTGAAAAGCATACAGCACAGGTGTGTGTGTCATACTTTTAATTAATGTTGTAAGGGAAGCTCCTCCCACTGAATTGCGTTATAACACCTATGTTACGTGACATTAAGAATCTGCAGTTGCATCATTTTCTCTTTCATTTACCCTAAAGCAGTATAGCAGAAGGATTTCAGCAATTCTTAATACATTAGTGACAATTAAATGCTAATGTGAAGGGATGTGATATTAGCTTGTTTCCCCTAAGAGCAAATAATATATTATGGATGTTATAATTCTGGGTTTTTCCTGTTGTTCATTCCCATTCCTTGTGACTTGGCTCAGAAGTGACAGAACAAGCAGAGTTGCACAATTCTTGCTGTGAAATTTGTTCGAAAAAAGGAAGAAGTAGGCTGGGGAGGGAAGAGTAATGAAGAATAATATTTTCCAAAATCTGACAACAAAAATATGCCTGTCTGTTTCACCAGTGCTGCATACATGCATCTAAAGCTTCTTTTTTAAAAAATAGATTTTAGGGTAGTTTAAAGGACACCCTTTGTAGAATCTCATTCCTTAAATTACCTTAAATCATTATTTTCTTACTATGTTAGTTTAATTGAGGATAGGCCATTATGCTAATTTATTTTGCTTTCCCACTTTTCTCTTAACAGTTTATAGTTGCTTTATTGAAAAAGTAATTACTGACTTCCAATACAATAACTGGAAAATGGCCTCTTCAAATAACCCAGATTGTCACAGCAGCATCAGCACAGTAAAATCATTTTTGTGAGAGAGAGAGAGAGAGAGAGAGAGAGAGAGAGAGAATTTATTTGATTTCAGATGGACCTTAAATTACTGCAAAGGATCTATCAGTGTTGAGATAGTTCTGTTGCCATTATTTGACCAACAGCACCCTGGGATTTAGCAGCTTGAGACAAAATGTCATCACCCAGGGAAATGTATGAGAGGCCACTTCTTTGAAGTTTAAAAATTCTCCTCTGGGGGGGGGGGAAGAAAAGAAAAAAGACAGCTCACTGAGATATCTCTCTAAGGACTTGTGCTGTAACTGTTCTCTCCCCACTCCTATTTCATTTTAAAATTTGAGATATGGAATAGTATGAGGTTCTTTCCTTTATTTTTTATCTTAGATCATTGATATATTTCATCAAGAGAGTTTTAAATATTTGAAAGAGCACTGCTGGGTGAAATGACTTGGTGAAATTGTGCAAGTGCTATATATTAATTACTTAGTGTTTCAAAAATGTCAGGGAACTGACATCGGAGCGAGAGGCGGAGGCAAGGCTCCCAAGCGATGCTGGAGAAGGGCCCAGCAGGGAGAGCGGCAACTCATCGGCTGGGGAAGGAAATCAACGTAACACCAGGGATAAAGGGGGGCAGATGGGGCAATCGGCGAGGGGGCTCCAGGACTCCTCGCCGGAGACCAGCGGGGAGAGCACGGGTCCTCCGCTACCCACACCCACCCTGTGCAGAAGACTTCCGCGCAGGGAAAGTAGGCGTAGACTTGGCATCAAAGAACTTCTTTGCTGGAAGAAGTTCAAGAAACGCCCACTGACGGATTCTGCTAGCGACTGAAACAGCCATGAAGTGAAGGGCTGTCCAGCCAGAAAAAGGTTTAACCAGGCAACCTAGCCAGCAGTGGCAGCAACTTACGCACGAGCAACCCCTATAAACATTACAAAAAATGAGGAAGGCAATGCTTTTCAAATGGGTATCAAAGCAATGTCAGCGTTTCGTTACTGGAGATGTGCACTGTTACAGCTGATGCAAAGCCAATCTCTAAATTGCTCTGCATTTGCAAACTGAGAGGGAGAATAAATAGTAGAGAGAAGAACATTTATGTAGTCATAAAATGAGTAGAGACTAACATCTAATTCTTATGTCGCCTTTGCTGAATTCTGTAATTTAGCATAGAGAAGATGAGAATATTTCCAGAAAGCATTTGTGGATCTTCTGCTGCCATTGCACAGTGTACCTGCATCTGCAATCTTTTTCTTTAACATTTCATTTGCTCTAGCACCATCTGTTTCTCCCCTGAGAGCTGACACCATCAGAATGAGCAAGGATTGGATTGATTTATGCATACATACATACATACATACATACATACGTATGTACATACATACATACCCCACCTTTTCCCTGATAGGGACTCAAAACAGCTTACAGGTAAAAATAAGAACTGCTGAAAGCCTGGAGTGGGGTACAATCAATAAAATATAACTAAACATTGATAGAATTAGAACTATATATATATATAAATCTGTTAAAAACATACCAAGGTATTGTTGACAGAAAAGAAAAGAACCACATGCGGTCAAGGTGGCAGCAGTGCACTGACCCCCCAAGGAAGAAAGAGTGCTAAAAGTGCTTTCAGATGAAAATGTCCTCTGCTGTGTGAAAGAGATCTTCCCTTTATGAAGGCCTAAGCAGACTGAGAAGAAGATTTATTCTATACATGTAACATTATTACATGTGGGCCTGCAGATGTGGTTAGACTCAAACTCCCATCAGCCTCAGTCAGCGTGGCCAATTTCTCCCCACATTCTGTGAGTATCAGCTAATTAGCTTTTGCTTGGCACAAAGAGGGTCAGTGTGACTTCCCGTCATATTTCTGTCACCCTGTGCTGCCATTCCTTTCCTGTCGAAGAAAATGCAGTGTCATTATATGTCTTGGATGAACAACTCTCAAGGAACATGCATTGGATTACTTGAAGAAGGTGACTTTAACAGTTCCAAGCTGGTGCCTTCATTCCTTTTCTTTCTAAACCGGTGCTTCGGTGCAATTGAGTCCTAAACTAATCCTGACACATAGTCACATACTGTAAATCTTATCCCTGGTTTTGTTTAACCAAAAGCAGTGGATTTGAGCAGAGAAATGGAGGGCAACATACCATTCTCCTCTGATACTTTTCATCTCAAAACTACCACCACTTAAACTCATTTTCTCTCCATGGAAAAAGATATTCACACCATTCTAGGGATGGTGGCAGAATTTACAACAAGCGGACTGAGCATTGAACTGGCCCATAGTCAACTTGTCAGCTGTCTTTTTCAAAGTATGTATTAGAACTTGGAGAACTGATAAACAGTTGTACTATGTGTCAAAATCAATACCTCATTGTGTACTAGCAGTTTTTCCAAAACCCTTTGCTGGCATAAACTACTGAAATTATATTGCAAGCGATATGCATGAAGGTTCAGAATTGTGGCTACGGGCAACATTGATTCTTGATTTCCTTGCACATAACAGTTTTAGCATGGTGGTGCTCAGTAGTGATGGTTGAACTCTTGATTATTGACTTATCTGCACTGATTTAACTGAGTGTACATTATATGCCACTCTTTTCTGCAACCAAGCAATATGAATGTACAATGTATCCTATTCCTATATCCTACAGCAGTCAAGCCACTCCCTCCCCCCAGTGAATTGCTACTGGTAAAAGGAAATCAGTAACATTATTTCAGTGGGTCTACTCTTGAGGATGATAAAGTTGGCTGCAACATATCTTTAAGCTGGAGACAATCCCTACTTATTTCAAGTGGTCATAGTGTTTTCTGTGGTCGGTTGTGGCTATTCCACAGCAAGGAAAGCCAAGAAGCATCGCCAGCTGGATAAATGGGACTTCACCTTGAGTGAATTGTGTTTGTATTCTTTTAACTGTCTTTATCTAATATGCAGATTGTCTTGAGACAGTGGTTTAGAAGGTAATTAATAAATTAATAATAATAATAATAATAATAATAATAATAATAATAATAATTGGAAAAGACACACTTTCCTAGGTAGTTTCTTTTATTATTTTGTAGCTGAAGCCTGATGCTGAAAAATGGCTTTTAGGGTGCCGTCATAATAAGTATTGGCTGAAATGAAGCCCCTCCCAGCAATCTGTAGAATGTGGCTTGAGGAAGCTGCCTCAGCAAGGCTCATGGTAGTGCTAGCCCTGCTGCCTGCAATCTGAAGCATTCACAGATGTTCATCATGTCCTGTAGGGCCTTACTTATAGGCAATACAGCACATACTTAGATTAAATGGTTGGTGCTTTCTTTTTCATTACCAATCCTGTAAGTAACTCCAGGTTTCTCCTGTATTGTTGTAATGGTGAACTTCAAGAATACACTGTGCTCTCAGGTATGCAGACCTTAAAAAAAAAAAAAAGGCTGAGGGATTGCCACAGTTACTGAAGTCCCCGAGGGCTCAGTGAGGTGCACATTTCCAAAGTCTTTTTCCCCACCCACCCAGCCTGAACAGATGGATTTTAAGGATTCTGATCACTTGAAATGTCTGGAGAGAATGATTAAAAGGACAGGAGGAAAGCTGCCTTCTTGAATTCTAATCAGTCACTCCTCCAAGGATGATTTAAGCTATGAGGAGTATATAGGCTTGAGACCCTGTATGACAGTAAGCCTACCTGTGGCACCGTGGAAGGCTAGACTGTATGAGGGAGGTTGGTGGACATAACAAGCCATCCAAAATGGAAGTGGGCAGCAAAGGCAGCTAGCAGTGGAACTTGCAACCAAAAATGCATTGGCCAATCACAGCACAAAAATTGCATTGGCCAGCCACAGCCCCATTGCTCAAGTGATACTTGCAACTTGTATTTCACTGAAAGCTCCTATTGAAATGAATCGTGCCACTCGGCAGTTACTGATCCAGACTGAAACCAGGGGTGCTTTGTGGGCTGCCTGGGAGTACCATTGCACTTGTGTCAATGTGAGGGGGGGGGAGTCAATGTCCAAATGACTTCACACCAAGTGCTGGAGGACAAGGGGTGAACTGGAAAGAGGTGGCCCTTTCCTGCCCTTGTCTGAGGCCAGGGGTGGTCAGTTGGAGACTGGATTTCTTTATTACTGGACCCTGAGATTTGTTTGTGCGCAGGTGTGTATTGCAGCCTCCTCCAAGGAGCTGTGCATATAACAGCACATGCAAAATATATCAGCCATGGTGCTAAACTGCTGAAGTACAGGCACCGATGAGCAGAAAGCCATTCACTATTGGAGAGGGATGTTACCCATTTTCTTCCTCTTCCCCCACCCAATGATTCATCATGGATCTCTGATTTGTTTCAGCTCTGTACTATAAGTGCAAGAATCAGTGCAATCAAATAACAGTTGCAGAATTTGCACAACAAAAGCTTGTTTTGATTTTATCACTTGTGTGGGCTCTGATAGCCTCCAGCCATCTTGCAAGGCAAGCAAGGATTTGATGGTGATAAAGAACAGTTACTTGAATTCGCAGCAACCTGGAAGTTATTCCACTATCTGTCACTTTTGTAGAACCAAACTAGATGAAATATTAACTGGGTATCTATGCTCTTAAATGCATGGTTCTTTTTTTTACACAAATTGCCAATGCAGGGCCCCTGGCCCAGAATGGGACCTTAGCATGCAGTTTAGGGTATTCTCACCCTTTGCAGTCTCCATCCAGATTGCCCCATTATGCGTTGAAATGTGTATTTGAATGAAACCTCCTTTTGAAATGTGTTGTGCTGAGCAGGGGCAGGTGATCAAGACTGAGACCATGGGTGGGATGAAGCAAAGCATTAAAGCCCCATATTCCCTAGGTCAGGGCCCTGATCTGGATTGGTGTCACTGCACTGGCGCTTTTTGTAAAGCAAAAAACCAAATCCTGCGTATAAGGACATAGGTACATAGCTATTGTACCATCTAGTTTAGCTTTGAATTGTGGGGGAAAGGAACACTCATCTACGCTGTGTCTGACTTCGCCTTCCCAACACAATTGTTTTCTGGGAAACCTTAGCAATTTATCAACAAACAGGTGGATTTAGAAACATAGGGATAAACTTTAATACAGGGTCTTTTTTCTGCAGAGTAAAAAGAACAAGAAATGCATTTGCTCTTCCAGGTACCAGACTCTCCCACCTTCTCAGTTATTAAGCCCAATGAGATCTACATATAATGTTAAGTGGCCACAGATTTTACATTATTAATTTAATAATTGCATGCCGTTCTCTATATCTGTAATTCCAATAAAGTCCATTATATACATAGCACAACCAGTCATTATGGCACCAATATTATTGTCTTAAGTGCCCAGAAGACAATTATATGGCAGTTATTATCTCTTTCATGGTAACTTATCACTTCAGGAATAATGGCTATCGTAAGCTGTAAATATTACAGTTGGTCTTACCAAAATGAACACACAGCTTGAAATAATCTATTTGTCACATGCATAGTGTAATATTCTATATGTAAACTATGCAGTTGTTGGTAGCAGCGTAGAATATACCATGCCTTGTAAGAAAGTATTATTCATGCCCTTGACTAGTTGCAGCTGTATTATAATTTAAAAACAAATAATGTAACAGCTTAGAAATATGTTCCATTTTTGTTTACATTTTTGTTTAAATTGGACATTTGGTAGGTTGGGCTAGGACTTTGCCTTCCATGGAAGGAACGACTGCTCCAGCCACAGAAGAGTTTTGATCTAGCAGACAAATCCTCTCTATCTGGTCAAGACCTTTTGAAGGCCACACCCACTCTCTAGGCCATGCCCCAAACTTTGCAACCCCCTCGAGTCCTTTTGTGCTGTTGGAATGCTTAATTGATGGGAGGGAGCGAGGGAATATCCAGTTTTGCATGGCCAGAATGTAGCCCACTGTACAAAGGTAAAAGTCACACCCATATCCCTGCCCACTTTTGTCTCTAGTACCACTCACCACTGCCATGCAGCCAACAAGATTTCCCCATGAGGAAATGTGGCCTTCAGGCTGAAAATGGTTCTCCAGTTTTGCTTTACATATTGAAATATCATTGTCATCAATCTGAAAACTTATCCATTGTCTTTTGGCATCACTTTAGCATTGAAAAACCAAAATCTAGATATGTAACCACACTATCTGGCAAGTGTTAGAATGCATAGCTTTTGTTTTATGTTGAAGTTTTTTTCTGCACAAATATTAACATGGCAGAACTAATGTTCTGCAACCTTGTCTTCATTTTTATACTCTTTTCCTAAAGAAAGGGGTATTTGGATTTTTATGTCATGAATGAACTGTGAATTATATTGATGTGCTGTATTGCTTTGACCTTTTCTACATAGTTTAATGTGAGTAGCCATTCCACTGTGCTGGCTTTTAACTGCTTTATTATCCTCCTGGGAACAGGTAGTCTAAAAGACAGGCATTAAAAAAAAAGTCACCCTCATTTCAGCATTAGTTGGCAGCCTTTTTAATTTTACACAACATTTTTGTCTGAGTTTCACATCTGTTAATTGATATCTAAAAGTGGAAGCCTTTTAGTGGGGGGTAAGTTATAAAAGAAGGAACAAAGTATGGTATGTAGAAATTTGTCATTGTCATATGATATATATCCTCATCTGATATGTCCTAAAGTGCCACGGTTACAGGGTTCCCATGTGGCACAGAATTCATTTGCATATGACAAAGATAACAAAGTGGGAAATGAAATAAAATTTCAATCATTCTCCATTTTGGCCTGGAGATAAGCCATCTTGTAGTGCTGCTCCTTCGCCCTTTATAATGAGAGCATGCCTGATGAAGGAGAGATATTAGGTATTACATTTCTGAAAGGTATAAAAGTCTGGTGTGATATCATGGATAACTCATCTACAATATAGAGTTTCTGCATTTAAGAAAGTTGAGAATAATAATGAATGGTTGGGGTTTTTTTTGCTTGGTATAGTTGGGGAAGGTAGGAGGGGTAAAACAGACTGTTTCAGCTTGAAACCTCTTCAGAAGAGTGCTGGCTGCAGCCCATTGGGACTGGCAGAGCGGGTGACAGAGAGACCAATTGTAGTGCCAGAGCCAATGACAGTTGTTGTTGTTTAGTTGTGTCCGACTCTTCGTGACCCCATGGACCAAAGCACGCCAGGCACTCCTGTCTTCCACTGCCTCCTGCAGTTTGGTCAGACTCATGTTGGTAGCTTCTAATGACAGTTAGAGCCAACTAATTCTGGTTTTACCTTATCCTCCTTCCCTCTGAGGCCCCAACTGCACTTTACATTTAAAGCAGCATCACACTGTTTTAAAGAGCCATGTCTTCTTAATCAGTTATGCCTTCTCTCAAAGAATCCTGGGAGCTGTAGTTTATCAAGGGTGCTGGGAGTTATTAGGAGACTACTATTCTAATAATTATGGCTTCTTCATCTATGCTGCTCATATACTTCTCATTGCAAAAGATTCATGCAATTTGCACTCCCCACTACCAACCAATATGATACCTTGCAGTTGTATAAAAACATTGCCATCAGTTAGGATTAGAAATTCACAGGAAATCTGTCATGTAAAATATATTTTGATTTAATTGTGCTTTTCATCAATGTTAATATGAAAATGAAAGGCTTTAAATGCAGCAGATCTTTTCTGCAAAATATGGGTACCTATCCCATCAACAGATCTTTTGCGAAGCTGGTATCATTAAATGTACATGTCATTACACTGAGCATAGAAATATGAAAAAGGAAGGATACTTATTTTAATGACTGCTAGAATTTTTAAATGCATTCATTTTAATGTAAAAGCATTCCCTACAGTGTGTGTTATAGATCTCTGTAATGTTTCTGAAAATTCCTCACACAGTTCCTTGACAAATGCAAAAGACTTATGAAAATTGTTCCAGATGTCTTAAGTGGCTTGAAGGCTCCACTGAAATAAAATCTACATTTATTCTCATCATTGCATGCTTTAATTATCTATTTCACATTTGGTCTTCAGAGCAGACCAGAGAGGCTTTTAATTAACATTCTGTCTTTACAATAATTACATATATTTGGTAAGTCTATATTTAGTGAAGCTTTAACATTATTGGGCTTTAATATCCAGAAAACATATTGCCATCTTCGGTAGATAATAGATCCTCTAAGCAGTATTGTTCTGCTAACTAAATCAACTTGCTGAATTGATTTAATCAGTTTTGACATATATTAAAATAGAACTGTGTTAGATGACTACAGGTGAAATGGATAGAGCACAAGTGATATTCCAGGTTGTTTTGAAATTATTTAAGCACCACCAAATATTTGGAAGACAGTGGCTGCAATCAAATGTCTATAAAAGTGCAGCTATGGAAGTTGAAGAGTACGTACACCATTGTCAATGCAACAATGCACACACTCCAGCTACTATCCCTCTAGCACAGTGGTGGCGAACCTTGGCACTCCAGATGTTTTGGAACTACAAAACCATCATCTCTGACCACTGGTCCTGTTAGCTAGGGATGGTAGGAGTTGTAGTTCCAAAACATCTGGAGTGCCGAGGTTCGCCACCACTGCTCTAGCAGCATTGGGTAAATATGATTATATTATCAGAATACAAATTTGGCCAACATGGAGGTCTCTGTGGCCAACATCATGCTGTATGAATTTGGTTAATACTGGCAAGATAGCAGTTTGGTAGGTGATGGGGTGTTAAAGAAAGAATTGAAAGTGGAAAAAACAAATATGGTTAACCTAACAGATACTATCTAAATAAAATTTGACACAAATGTGTGTTTTTTTAAAGGTAAGAATTATGTTTTTCAACAACAAAAATGAAAGATGTAATGCCACACATACACTTTTTGCATACCCTTGGTAAGTCTTAGGTAGGTTGCTGAAAAGACCAGGTGTTTATATCCTTTGCTTTGTTATGTTTTATCCCACCCTGGAACATGTAGGCACATTGGCATGTACTATACAGCAGACTGCTTATTTTTGTGAACTGCTTTGAACACATAGTTTATTTGGAGGAAATGCAGTATATAAACAAGTTGACTTAAATTTATTATACATAAATTAATGCAGTGCTGGCCACTGACTTTCCACCACCTGCTTATCATTTTTTTCTCCATGTTGCTTTGTATACCAATAGGATGGCATCTAAAGTGATGCACCAATGTCACCTTTTAATACTGTATGTGTCTGAACATCCCAAAACCGTCCCTGAAACTCTTAGTTGTATTCAATGTGCCAGGAGAAGTTACAGCTGGAATGGAAGTGTCCTGGGTGCATATTATGGTGTGGGTCAAGGAGGTCATTATACTGTATCTACAGAAGGCCTTGTTTTATTATTATCTTGGGTCATTTTTATGTCAAATATTTCACCCAAAATGATGTGCATTCTCACAGCTGAGCTGGGCAAGAGTGAAGGTTCTGCCATGTATTAAATTATGCAGGTCTAGTTTATCCTCCTGATGATGGTTTTGAAATTTGCCCTTCAGATTTCCCATCTGTAGACATAGCTCTGACTTCTTTAATCAACTCCTAAATGACACAGAAATGACACATTTTATTTTCAATCCTATTTAGCGTGGCACAACATCTAAGAATTCTTTGCAGACTATCGGCTTTAATTGTAGGCTCTATGTTCCTAGGAAAATAGAACAACTGTGTTATTTCTGTGTCTGTTATCATTATGAAAGTCAGAGGAAAAGAAGCCCTAAAGACTATTGGAAATAGAAAGAAAATTAGATATTCTGCACAAAGGCTTGTTCCATGGATTCAAGAATATAAGAACTCATCAGAAGACAAAATCAAAATGCTATTTAATGGCAGATTAAATTAAGCTTTAGAAGATTATGAAATAGCTAAAGATCTGAATATTCACATACATAAGCAGTGGCATATGTTTTTCTGGTTCAATCCTTAGCATATATGGGGAGGGGGACCCTAGAAAATCCACCTTAAACCCTAAAAATGTTACCAGTGTAGGAACTAGGAGGACCAACAGGTTGACTTAGTCCAAGGCACTTTCGCTACAATCAAATCCAGATCATGTAGCTCTTGTCAGATAGCTGGTTGTTCCCATTTGTGTTCTGAACCATGAACATAGGAAGCTGCCTTATGCCTAGTGAAACCACTCTTCTCTCTACCTCAGTATTGTCCATGTTGACTGGCAACAGCACTTCAGAGTTTCTTTGCTATTTTGCTTTTAATTTAATTTAACATTCAGTCTTAATTGAAGAAGCAATATAGCTCACTGACAGATCATATGATGTGCATGCAAAAACTCCCAGTTTCAGTCTCTGACATCTCCAGAAGTACTGAGAAAGGGCTGTGTCTAAAACCCCAAAGTGCTGTTGCTGGTCCATGTGGACCATACTGAGTTAGATGGACCAGTGTCTCACTTGACATAAGGCATAAGCTCAATTTTATGTACTAGGCAACATGTAAAGTTAGTAATTTCAACTAGATGTTGACATTGTCCTTGTTTGGCTCCACTGTCAATTAAAACAGATGGGTGTTTTCAAAACTATCATTCAAAATGACAAGGATTTCCTCCCTTATATAGTATAGCAGAATAGAGACGTGCTAAATAAGGCTACTGTTTCATGATGACTTTTCTGCTACACTGGTCACATATTTTGACATGCTTGCTCTGCTCACACTGTTGTGTCAATAGAGGAGAACCTTTCTGAGACCCCAGATTAACTGGCACTTGCTCTGGCTCAATGACACTATTCCCAGATCAATTGTTCAAAAATACATGTATCTCTGAAGCTTCAGTATCTGCTCTATATATCTGTATTGTTGAGAAATAAGAAACATTCACCATGTGATATGGACACTTGCTGAAAAGGGATATAGGATAAAATTATCAAAATAAATTACATACAGAAACCCTGCTACTGTTCAGGAATGTTAAAGAGCCTGTTATAGGCAACATTCAATTCATGACAGCCTAAAGCTTTCCTAGCCAGTATAAATGTTAAAATGGGACGAAGAGATCACAGAATGCCATGATGGCTCCTGATATTAAGGGATGTGAGTAGAATGTGATATAATGCTATTGAAGGTTTGAATCCCAAATCAGAACAGTTGTATATGGATCATTTATGTCTGGCAGTCCCTAATCATCCCCTCTGAGAGTGTAGGGGACCATTGTTCCACTTACAGGCAGAACACATTCAAGGGTAGGTACCAATAATGTCTTACGTATATACAGCATTTTACACCTCTCTTCAGCTTAAAAAGAGCCCAGAACAAATGAGAGCAGTGATGAATAAGTCAACCCCTGTCAGGAGGCCTGTAATGTAAAAGACACAACATAAAAAGGATAGGAACAGTGGAGGAAAATAGGCAGATGCAGATGATACTTCTTAATGTTATGAAGTTCTTATAATGACCAGCTTGAATCAAAACATGGAGAAGAGGAACCAAATGGACCTGTTCTCTCATCACATCTAAAGGAGTAGTTTGCCACCCCATCTCTCTCTCAGCTGCAGCCAAGCCAGAGGGCTGCTACCAGATAACAGTTGATGGAGGGAAGCACCTGGTTGGAGCCACACTCTCAGGAGAGCTAATTGAGTGGGCCTCATTTCCCATCTCTCCCTCTGCTACAACCAGGTGGAATTTGTATCAATATGGCTACCATGAAAGGCATAATCACAATGATTATGTACATGTCCAAAATGCATCAAAACCCATTCTTTATATACTGAATATATATTTATGAAATTCAGCAATTACAATCTGCCCTATGTATTACAGAGGCCATAAATCTCAATAGATTTTTCAGAAATATATTCCACTTTTCAGCAGAGCATTCACCAGATGCAAGTATGGTAGCTTGCTGTGTTTGATAAACTTGTGGTACACTGCTATCTTGTTGACAACTTGCAATTAGATGGCACTGCATGTCTCATCAAGAGCAGGTCCCTTAGAAATAATAGAAGCAAACTTGACCTTCAGTGTTGGAGATCTTGCAGTTCTAGTTTGTGCAGCTCAGTAGTCAGCCTTGAAACTACTTAAAGGTAGGATCCTGGACTATGGAAATACGCTTCTATTTCTGTCAGTGGCAGTTTTTACAGCAATTTCCCTCATGTTTTGTTTAGTGAATAGCATATTTTTAATCTACTTGCTGGTCTCTCTCTCTCTCTCTCTCTCTTCCATTGTCAGGTATAAATATTGCCACTGTTTCTTCAGTTCGTTAGTATTTGGCCCACTGAAAATAATTCCCTAACATCAGGACACAATGAAAGGAGCTAGGAGCTGCAGAAATCTTCCTGCCTCCCCAGGAAGTCACCATTGTACCATCTTCCTTTTCTGCCAAGACATGAAGAGAATATTTCCTCTCCTCCAACCCCCAATTATTTCTGGTCAAATAAGGGACATAAAACCACAGAACTGGAGGGGGCTATGGGCTATCTACTAATCCAACACCTGCTTAGTGTAGGAATTCCAAGCTAGAGCATCCATTACATTTTTTAAGTCATTGTTTTGTTATACTAAATATATCGCAGCATCTCTAGTGGAAAGATGCATCACTACAGTTCTTTTCCTTACTGTGCAGGCTACCTCTGTTCAGCAAAAAATATTTATTTTATGCATCTCTTAAACTGCTGTGTCTAGATAAATATACTGGTAATGTGGAATCACTTCATTATGCTGGTATTCTATGGCCCTCTTCGGGCATTACTTTAATATGTTAATACACACAGGAGAGTACAGTCCGAATGAGCACACTAGCTGTTCCCTCCATCGCTGCAATTTCCATCCTTTTTAACTCAGCTGAAGCAGGGTAGGCAACATGGTGCCCTCCAGATGTTGCAGGACTATAAGTCCCATCATACCTGACAGTTGGCCATGGTGGTGAGGCATGAGACTAATGTACATTATAGTTCAACAGTGTTTGGGGAGTACCAGGTCAGCTATCCCTGTTCTAGGGTATACAATAGGCAGTGGAAGATGCACAATCAGTGTCTTGGTCAGTGCACATGGGAGCTAGAGGCAAGACTTGGTTAAATAGCATGATAAGGAAAGACTGGGAGAGTTTCAGGATGCTACAACCCTAATTCATGCAAACAGGCATTGTATGTGCAAGTAGTGGGACATGATGTGTTCCTGTTGCTCACAACCCCAGTAGAGTCTGGAAGAACATATATGTGCTTGGGTACAGTTTATTTAATCAATCATGTGATACCTAGGGGAAACCATTTGGCAACGGAAAGAAAATTAGCACCTTCACGGCATGTCCCACTTCCACCTCCCAGTTATATTGCAACTAGTTGAAATGTTACCAGGGTTTTGTGATTGAAACCAGTTGATTACAGAGTAAACCAACTGGACAGAGCTAAAATATGTTACTCCACTTCTGCCAAGAAGAGTTAAACAAAAATGCAAGCCATTAACATAATCCATCAGCATACATTATTTTTATGGCTATGTATGGATATAATGGTTAATCATCTCAAAATTATTCCCAGCTTTTCAAAGCTTAATTTCTGTACTATTCTTGGATAAATTAGCAAACCTGTTAATAATAGTAAAGTAAGTTTGAACCTTTCATATCTTCTACTTCAAAGGATATATCTGCACACTATTAGTCAGTGGATGAAATTTGTGAGTAGGGCTTCTTATGACTCACAAAGCTAACGGATGATGCTTTTTAAGCACAGGAATGTATGAGTTCAATCACTGTGAAATTCCAGGAGTACATGGTGTAACATCCATTAAATCGCTGGTGTTCATGGCTATAGATAAGTATAATGCTGAGTAAATACATCGGAAACATTTGACCAAACACTAAGAAATAGTGGAGTATAAAGAGATGTGCAATTATGTTTGCATCTTAATATGTTTAAATAGCATTCTGATTCTTTGTATCTTTTCTAGAAGTATACCCACAGATTTTGGTTCTAGGTAAGGAGAGAAAGAAATGGAGGCGGTGGAGTGAGGTAAGGAGAAAGGGGAACCAAAGAGGAAAGGAGGAGGAGGAGGAGGAGAAGGAGGAGGAGGGGAAAAGGAGAGAGACTTCAGGTAATAGTTTATAACTGGTCTAGACAGATCATGTTAGGACATTGTTGTCCCACCCCCTCTTTCCTTGAACCCCAAAAGGGTGTGTAATTCAGATCTGCATTTAGGGCTGCACCACCCCCTCTTCTCCCTCCTATTGCAGCAGCAATGCCCTCCCTCCTCAACTTTACAGTGTGGGTTTTGACTAGTCACCTTTTATGGGCTGAGAAGGAAGCTCGGGGGACTGCGTTTTCATCTACTTTATACTGTAGGGCACACCTGTGCTCTTTTGGGTCAACTGGCTATCTGAAATTCAGCGTGGGCAAGTAAAAGAAGGCAAAATCTTATGGCACTGCCACTCTGAAGCATTATTGGGTTAAGGGGTACCTTGGGGTTTCCACCCATAGTGTGAGGCTTCAGGAGTACTTTGGGGTGCACTTAGGATCTGGCTCAAACATCTTAGTGGTGCGCAGGTTGGACTTCACTTACCCAAGGCTCACTTAGCAAGGAGGTAGAATCTTCTCCTACTCCTTGGCTAAGGAGTCAACAATGTGATAGAGTCTGCATGCCTATACTTAATTCTTTGGTTGAAGTTGCAGATCCTATTGTTCTGTTATATTTAATAATTACAACCTTTTCCTCCAATGCGGTGTGCCAAATCTTTCAGGGGGCAAAGCAAACAGGTTCCCATAGGATTGCTAAGGTCAAATGCTGCATTTCTGAGGATCAAAGAAGAAATGCAGGTAATCCGTGGGAAACTGGAGAGCCAGTGTTGTGTAGTGGTTAGATTGTCAGACTAAGACCTGGAAGACCAGGATTCACATTCCCACTTGACCATGAAGCTCACTGGGTGACCCTGGGCCAGCCACTGCCTCTCAACCTAAGCTACAACACAGGGTTGTTGTGGGGATTAAATGCAGAGGGGGAGAACCATGTATACCACCTAGAGCTCCTTGGTGAAAAAGTGAGATAAAATCAGTGAGATTTGGAATAACAGTCTTTTTGCTTAGAGTGAGGAAAACAGGAAACAGCAAGACACAATTATATCAGAGCAATGATTGACCATCCTCTCAAAGCCTTAGCAAATCCTCAGTGAAGAGGCTTTGGTAGACATTTTAATGGATCAGGATGTTAAATACAGTGCTCTCCAGTAACCTAGGATTTTAAATGAATAGGCATTCTTTTAATTTGTGTTAGAAATACAAAGTAAGCAAAATTATGCATATTTATGTTTTGTTGTATCTTTACAGTGGAGACATGTAAGCACATGGTTAACTCTGTAATTTAAATCAATGGGATTTAAAAGTATTTAACTTTGGCTTGATTGTGACATATATATTAAGAATTCACAAATCATCAATAGTTGCTTTATTTAGGACATACCGTATATGTGTCTGGGTGATATGTGTCTGGGTGTCATGGGTATAGAAGACAGTGATGGGTAGGGTTTTGGTATAAATTCAGATTCAAATATTGTCACAGTCATAAATCATAATGGGTTGCCTTGGAGAAGTCACCATCTTTCACCCTAACCTCCTTTAAAGGCCTAACTATGAATACAGATATATAAAATGAATGGTGCTATATGATACTGTTGATTATTAATGTTACAAAAATTTTCAGTTCCCCAAGGGGGGAAAAAAGTCAACCCGTGAAATATTCCCAACTTTTGTGGATGCATGAGTCTCCCCACCATCACAAAAAAAGAATCGTAATTATGGATGGCTGTTAATCATATCAATGGAAAGCTCTTGTACTACTTTGCAAGGTCGTATATGGAGTAAAGTGTCATGCCCCTTTCTTACCTATGTCTCCTCATTTGGTTACCTTGGAATGTCTTTCCTTCTGGAATTCATCAGAACTTAAACTGACTTTTTATGTTGACCTTTGGCATTCTGAGTTGTTCATCTGCATTTCTTTTCACAGATAGGAGAAATCTGAAGGGTTTTAGAGAGTTCTGCTACCTAATGTGTCCCTCCTACCTTGTTCTTGAACCATCTTCTCTTTGCCTTTGGTACCCTTTTTGGAATAATGCATTAAGAGTTAGCCTTTAAGTCAAATTCTTCTTGCTCCTCTAAAAGGAACCAAGCCCTTCTTGATCGCTTGGCACCATGATGACCATTGGCTTACTGGGCAGTTGTGAAATAAGTAGCAAAGAAAGAGTGGGGTTTGAGAGGCTAATTTAACAGCTGAGCATCTTGATTGCTTCTGTTTCCCCTAGCGTCTTTCAGACTAGTCATCCATATCACTCAACAACTGTGGGAGGATTCAAACCAGATTTTATGCTTATGAATTATTATGAGTGGATTTATTTATTATGGAAACTGAATCACAGGTAAACATAGAAGCAATTTGAAAAAAATGTATGGAATTAAATGTATTTTGGACATAAAACTGGAAATAGAATATAGCTTTCAACCTATTCTGCTGGTGGATTTTAAGATCTGAACATAAAATATAGTTATTCCATTGTTATTTTAGAAGTAGACTCTCTGATCTTTTTCTATTTCTTTTCCCATTCCATTTAAGAGAGCTGCATGTTAGGCCTTGTTAAACTTCTAAGTAGTAGAGCAAAAGTCCATCAGTGTGAGCACCTTATTCCCTTTTGATGGCAATCAAGGCAGATGCCCCAAAACTAGATAGATTTTGATTGTCCTCTACAGGAGAATCATTACTTTGTGCCATTGAATCACAAAGCCACAGCTTTCCTCTGGGAAACTAATATACAGGCAAATGGAGAGAGGGGAAATGGCTCAACAGTTCTAAAGAAATTTCTACCCTATGCCCGAGTAGCTGCCTTCTGCATCTTGTGTCTATGCAGTACATCTGCCTTGCACATTCTTATGGAGTGAGAAGTGGAAAATGAAGGTGAAGAGTTTTGCAGATTGACAACCCAAGCATGTGTGAAGAGATGCTCTTAGATACTGAGAGGTGTGATAGCATAGTAAGTGCTATATTATCAATCATTTTTAAAATGTGTATGGTTTGGTTTTTTTTTTTTTAAAAGGTTTGCTTTTATAGTTACACCATGCTGAGAAGGAAGGCTTGTGAGTGTTTGAATGCATGTATGCTACATTTATCGTAATGTAAACCTCTGTGAATGGGAATCAAAGCTACATATTTTGGTACATTTCCTTTTGAAAAATGCACATTAAAGCTGCAAAACTGAATTCATTTAAGACACTTACACACCTTATGGAATCCCAATGAATTGATATAACGGAAGCCCCTGGGGCATGTCTTTAACATATTCAGTTTCCTTTTCTTTATATGCTATGTATAATAGCAGCATAAGTACACACTTATTACACTGGTTGAATAGATTACTTCCTGCTGGCATTAAAAAAATACAGGGCTTCATTAGGGCAGATCATTATCATAATGTATTAACTATGATACATCTCCTGAATGATGATGATCTGATGGGCTATCAATGAGCTACATCATTATTCTGCATTTGGCTGGTGATGTATTAAAATGATGCTTCATTACCTTGAACCATTTGTTGCCACCACAATATAATATATCATGGGTGTGACATCACAATAGCAACCTTCTTCTTGGCCATGCTTTGTGAGTTTGTGGCATTAAGCTCAGCAATGCATTCTTATGCGCTTTTTCACATTCATAGATAATGTTGCTTTAAAAAATTCTCAGTACAGGAATAGAGGAGTGATAGATGGCTGGTCATGGACAAGAGCTGGACTTGTCGCTTAACTGAGTCAACTTGACCTAATAGGTAGGAAGGAAAAAAGGAAAGGCTTCCAATTTAAAGGATCTTTTCTAAAATAGAGCACAAAGTGCTAGGAATACTTGCACATTTTGTGATACGGTATGTCATTACTTGTTGGCAAAACTCGCCACCCACTAGGCTGAATAAGATCTATCAGCCATACATGGTGATTGAATAAGCCTCCTAGTTCTGCCAGTGTGGTGTAGTGGCTAAGAGTAGTCTCGTAATCTGGGGAACCGGGTTCGCGTCTCCGCTCCTCCACATGCAGCTGCTGGGTGACCTTGGGCCAGTCACACTTCTCTGAAGTCACTCACCTCACAGAGTGTTTGTTGTGGGGGAGGAAGGGAAAGGAGAATGTTAGCTGCTATGAGACTCCTTCGGGTTGTGATAAAGGGGGATATCAAATCCAAACTCTTCTTCTTCTTCTTCTTCTGCTAGCTTGTTTGACTGGAGTTGTTCAAGCACATGCCTGGCCGCAATCTACAATCAGTGGGATGTATTCCACTCAAGAGTCACAAAACATGCAGGGCTGCATTAGTAAGCAAATTTGCCAGACTGTCAGCATCCAGTGATATAAAAGCTGATGTAGTTTACAACATGTAGCCCTTAACAACTTGGGACCAGTTTACCTATGAGATCGCCTTATCCCATGTGCCCACTTGACTGCTTCAGTCATTGGAACTCACACCACTACAGGTGCCACATAATACCTATTCCACATTTAGTGTGGCAGCATCTGCACTTTGGAACTCCCTGTCTAATGAGATCAAGCAGGCACCTTGACTGTACTCCTTTCGGTGTCTGCTAAAAACATTCTTGCTTAGACAAGCTTACCCAGATGCTTAGAAAATGGATGTAATGCTTAGGAAGTTGAGATAATTTTAATTTGAGATAGGTTTTAGGTTATGTTATGCTTTTAAATAGGTTATGTTATATTCTGGATTATGTTATGTTTTATAGATTATGTCTGAATAGGATGAGAGTGTTGGAGATACGTGTAAATGTGTATGTGAACCCGGTCTTTGGGGGGGGTTTGATTTTCGTTGTTGTGTATACTGTGTATATACGGACAATGACAATAAATTTATCTAAAACAATCTGTTTTAGTATTTTAACTTTTGTATGTTTTAGAGTATGGTTTAGTTAAAGAATGTTTGTCCTTTTTATGTGACCCTTTAGCCCTGGTAGTTAATTTGTTCCTTTTCTTTGCTGAATCTCAGCAAGAAACCTATCAAAAAGGAACAAATATATTGGCTAAGCGTACCTTTTTAATATGGCAGCTTTTATCAATTTTGCAATAGAGTATATGGATTCATATTAGACCTTCAATTAGCCTACACATTAACATCAGCACTGCAGCTTTAGATCTTTAATTTAACTCTGCAGGCAAAGAAATATGAATGATTGCAAAATTGCTCCTTCAATGAATATTTCTTTGTTGAAACTTCAGTATTCATTGCCAACAAAACAAAAGAAGGGCAAACATCTTGGATTAAACATCCTGATGAATAGAATATCCCCTATGTGAATAGTGCCTTTATATAGTTTAGTCACTAAGTGACACCGGACAGAATTGTATCTGGGTGGTGTCAGGCATTCCCCGGATCTGTTCTGCTATTGCTTAAGAGAGACAATAGGATTTGTATCTGACTTTTTGGCTGGTGCATCCTGTCAGACTTCCTTGGCATACCTGTTCTACCATAGAATGTATGTGGTATTGCATGTCCATTGATGATCTGTAATGGTTCTCTGAATAATGTGTGAAATCAGCTTATCCAATGCCCTTATTGAAACAGAGATTGTGCTGATCCATATACTAATCTCTGCTAGTGTACAGAGGATGTCAAAGACCTGAATAATTTGTGATTCACAAAGCCAAATACCCCAGACCAGGCTTGCCTACCATTGGGAAATGTAGAGAATAGTAGTAGAGCACAAGGAAGGGAAACAACTTGGAACAACTTCCTCCTTTTCTGAGTGAACAAGCAGAGATCTTCTGGGTGTGTAGTTGTTACCTGTCTCTAAGAATGTCAGTAGGTTCTTTTACATTGGTCAGCCATGTGGTGCCCTGAAAATGCATCCAGAAAGGTGTATTGAATCCAATAATTTACACCCACACAAAAAATTGAAGTCAAACCCAAATCATCAATTTATTACTGGGGGGGGGGTGAACATTCAGTTATACTTTAAACAACTTGGTGGCAATTCAGTAAGCAATTGATGCAGTAAAGCCTTTCCTCCTCCCAGGAAGGGAAGGGGTTGTGATCGGGAGACGATTCCTGCGTCATGCAGGGGGCGCTCCGCCCCCTGCTTCAACTCCAGGGCTGGCGTGCCACGCCCCTCCCCGGTTGGGCACCCAATAGGGAAGCTCGGTGGGGGCGTGGCTTGCTGGTCAAACGCAGCCCCGCCAGCCATCCCCACCATTGCACACACATTGTAATCAATAAAGTTGTGGCCTTTACCTTACCCATTAACCTTACATTCTGTGTCCACGTGTCTTTATTCCCCAAGCGGGAATCGGGTCCTCGAATCACAACTAAGCATGAGTATGAATGCCTTGAAAATAGAGAATAAGAATGCTGATATGAAAGAAATTGAAAAAGAAGAAGACCTGGAGCATGTCTGTTTGGCACGAAAACTCCAGAAAACAGAACAGAGTTCAAAACTGCCTATGTAGTACTCTGAGGAACATCTTCAGCTGCTAAGTGATGATGATGATGAATGTGTGTGAGTATGTGCATGGACATGCAGAAATTCAGAACCAGAAGCTTAGGCTAGGAACTCCATTCCTAAGATGTCTGTTCTGCCCTGCATCCCCTGTGAGTTAAGATCACAACAAAAGAAAAAGCTTAGTAATAGGATCTCTCACTTCAAGACTTCTCAGCCTGGTGCATTGCACTTGCATGTATCAGTGATGATGATGGTGGTGGAGAAAAAGAAAAAAGACTGATGAAAGGACCAAAACCTTCATTTTTTTCTAAGATTTTGGATCTCAGATATGTGTATGGAAGATCTCTGTCCAGTATATGAACCAAATAATAGGCTATCATGGGCTGCCTTGTTACAAGATAATAACAATTTTAGAAGAAGATCTCCAACCATAGGTGCTTATAGCAGTTGTTATGATCAACAGCTGCTGTATGTGGACTGTGTTTCTTATAAACTGCAGCTCAGAAGTTTGCATGTACCGTATATGATTAGATTATCTCTAGGCAGAGGAAGTTGTCATAAACATTATAACTGAACATTATAGAAGCATGCCTAAAACTCTTAGAATATTGCAGCTAAGTGAAATCTACACTTTTTTAACCTTTTAAAATATTATTGTAGGCAATTAAGTCTTTTTACAGCAATGTAATTATGGCAATACAATTACAAGAGGCTATAGATAATCAAGACTTTATAATGTGATTACAGTTTTATGTATCTAAATGGATTGTGGAATATCCAAACTATTTAAATAACCAGACATTCAGATAAAATGGACTGCTGTCAGTAACTTACACCAATATCCCGTAACCATAGTGAATAGACTGTAATTGGACTGTCATTTCTTCAGCATCACTGAGGCTTGGCTTATGGACATGCAACTGTGATGGTCCTACTGCATTAATGTATGACTTCTAAAGTTACTCAGAGACCACACTGGATTATTCTTTCAAATATATTTGTCTATTTATCCTTATAAGTCTTGTTTTGAAAATAATTAAAATCTATGCCTTGCAATGCTTGTATCATTCCTTTAGAGTCTCAGTGTCATCAAAATAAATTAAAATTTATGACAAATTGAATTTCACTGTATTGCATGGTGTATAGTATTTCTGATTATTTAGATACTTTGTACACTTATTTTAACTTGCAGTGCTGAACTATATTATTTGTGGCTGTTGTGGGTTCTGAATAATACTACTTTTATTATTTTCTTTGGATCCTCAGTATTGAGCAGGTGGGAAATCTAATTACCCTAACTGTGCAAAATTGCTAATGACAGGATAGCACATTATTATTGTGTGTGTTGTGACAGCAGTTATTGTGTGTCAGAACAAAATTCCATTCCACAATGGAAGACATTTAGGTGCAATAACAGATAAAGCAAGGAGTTTAATTTACTTATTGTTAGTTATAGTACATTGCTTTGGAGCGAATTCAGCCATGGAAAAATAACAAATTCAACAACAATATATTGCACTAGTTTAGTCCATGACGCAATGTCAGTCAGGATGACAAAAGCAACGTTTTATGATATTTCCTTCCTTCAATTGATTTCTTTGTGTTTATAAACCAACCCTTCATTGTAATGATTTCAGGGATGGTTGCAACATAAAACCTACATAAAACAAATCAGGATCATGTCAATAGTGTTAATCATTTCCATAAAAATATTTTTAAAATGAAAAATGAGGGAAGAGACTCCATCAGGCAAGGCCTCCTTCCACCTGCTTTGCCCCACCCTCCAACCCTAGGAGTCCTCATAAGGGAGCTGGTCTGGAGGAAGAACTGTGAGGGGAGAGACTTAATCAGGCAAGGCCTCTTTCCACCTGCCTTGCCCCACCCTCTAGTCTCTGCTTTTCAGTTTGTATTGTATTATTTTATGTACTATGGCTTGCTGTTGTTTTATTGATTATAGTTTAGAAATTATTTATTGTAACTGTTGAGTGAATTTCTGTTTAACTTTTATATGTTGGTATTATTTAATACTATTCTAATGATAGTTGAATGTTACTTTTAGATGGAGGTTGCTTATTTTAAAGTTATGTTTTATTATCACATTTTTATATTGCATTAGATTGTTATAAGATGTACATTTTTTGTTTCTTCAGCTTGTAAACCGCCTTGAGTATTGTAAGATAGAAGGACAGTATACAAATTAAAAATGATGGTGATGAAATGAAAATGAGTGAAACTATTCACAATAATACAGGAGACTGCAAGCACAGTTAGCAACTGACCACATTATTTCAACCTCCTCCAGAAGCCTGGGCAAAGAGCTGCATCTTTAACTGGCACTGAAAGGCAAACAGTAGTGGCACCAGACACATCTCAGAAGGTAGGACATTGAGCAAGTGTGGTGGCACCTAGAAAAGGCCCTTTTCTGTGCCAATACAACATGTAATTTACTTTGCAGTGGGACAGTAGATAGGTATCTCCTGCTGTTCTTAAAGGTAGTGGATAGCTTATTGGAACTGGGAAGTTGTGCTTTCTTTTACCATGTAAGCATATATCAGGAGGGTTGACATGTTATGTTCTTCTTCTTCTTTTACTGACCCTGATACAGACGCTTTTCACAGCTGCCCAGCACCAACCATACCAGGAAAATGCCAGACTTGTTAAATGTCTGTGTTTGGGAGAATTGCTGTCTCTCAGCCTTGACCCAGACTTTTATATCTCCTCTTAGAGTGTGAGAAGAGGCACCAAGAGTGTCTTCAGTCTGTTTCCTCCCTGATTCTACAGGTACCCCACATCCCTTGTCTGTTGTGTGAAGCAGAGCTCTAGATAAGCCACACAAGAGATGGAGGGAAGTGAACCAGAATCAGGAAAGGAACTATTGGGAGGAACAGGGACTGTTTTGCCTCCCATTGCCACCAGAGATTTAAAGGTGTAAGGGTGGTAGCCAGGCTGCAAGACAAATCCCATGAGAAAAGGAAAGGAAGACTAGTATAATCAATATTGGAGGTCATAATTGCATTTTCCATCACTTTATTCATACGTCTGGGAGACTTTTATCTGCTAAAATAGTCAGCAACCCTAAATATTGAACTGACCAGAAGAAACTCAGTTAGTCTGATTCTCTTGGGCTAAAAGCTTGGCACTGCTGCTTGTCCTTCTAGAAGTGCCTAGGACACTCTTAAGCACACTATAGTACAAATACCCCCTTTCCCCAGCTTAAAAAGATACTGTTTATCATGTGAGTTGGGATAAATATACTAGCTACTGTATTAGCAACCTAGGGGGATAGAGCTTTGCTTCAAGGAGCCAAAGACTCTGCAGCTGACACCTGTAATGAAGCTTGTTGGCATCCATCACAGCAAGAGCCTTCTTTAAAAGCTAATTGCTTGTAGACACCTGAGCTTCTGCCCCCTCCATCTTTGCATGACCCATGAGATAGATATACACCCAAGAAATCTGCCAAACAGGTGCGTACATACATATGCCCATAATTCTGTCCATGCCACATTTGTCCGATTAGAATTCCAGCTGATGGCGTTCATTTTCTACTGGGCCATCTATGGCACACTAGAGCCACAGGTAGTTCGCCTCAGCAATCTAACAGTACTGTGTCTCAGATCATTTATTATTGGATCTGAGAAGCTGCCAGAACTGTTAATGTATGTGTGTGTTTAATTCTTTTTTAGAAGCAAAGCCGTCTCATTATTCTGCAAATAAGTCTCTCAATGCATTGTTTCATACATAGCTTACTTTGATCTGAAGTAAACAGCCAAACAGAGCTGTATATGCTTTTGAAAGAGGCTTTGGAATATTTGATCTGGTGCCTCAGCTGTAGGCCATTAGACTCCTGAAGCCTGTTCATCTTTCCCTTTCTGATGCCACAGTACAATATGCTACAGCTGCGTGTTACTGTTGGGTGTTAGCGGTTTTTTTGTTTTTTTACTGCTTTCAATTGATAGCTGCATTCAATACTTTTTATTAAGGGAAATATATAGCAGAATTATTTTAAATGAATGAAACTTCTTAAGGCACTGTGTGTTTGCACATTCAAAGAAGTAGGAGTGAGTTTCGGTTCCTGGTACAGTGGTACCTCAGGTTACATACGCTTCAGGTTACATACACTTCAGGTTACATACTCTGCTAACCCAGAAATAGTACCTCAGGTTAAGAACTTTGCTTCAGGATGAGAACAGAAATCGTGCAGCGGCAGCACAGCGGCAGCAGGAGGCCCCATTAGCTAAAGTGGTCTTCAGGTTAAGAACAGTTTCAGGTTAAGTACGGACCTCCGGAACGAATTAAGTACTTAACCTGAGGTACCACTGTATTGCACGTCTTCTGTAACACTCAAAGCTAGCTGCCTCCATACAAATTTGGGTCATTGCCTCCTCTTCTTTCAAACTGTGGTATAATAGCCCCCTTTGTTCAGGACAGGTATCTATCCTTCCGGTGGGAACTTTCAGGAACCACAGGAGTATAAAGAAAACATAAAAGAACTATTGCACAAATTGCCTTCAATTCACGTAACTTTGCACCTGACCCACTGTTTGAACAATCTCCATTTTACGTAATGTCACAGCCATCCTTTGCCCGTGCATTGGTAATTTGAA